>NC_091983.1:153557508-154185978 GCF_044704955.1 Pristiophorus japonicus
GTATTCTTGAAAGTGCAAATGTATATAATTTCATTGCAGAGCCTAGGATGTCATGTCTGTTCTGTATACCTATTAGCTTATAGTCATGATTCTGATAGCAATTTGCATATAAATGTGCTCACACCCTTCAAATCCTCCAAGTCTGAAGTTCTGTTGTCTGAAACCATTCATAGCTGCAAAAATTGGGTTAAACATGCTATCAAACCGTTTTTTAAAGAAACATTTGTGCATTGCATTCAGAATTATTTATAATTCTTTAAAGTAATATAAAATTTGATAAACTTCCATAGTCTGCACTGATCTTGGCATAAAGAAGGTCATACTTGACAAACATGTATGCTAAGACAGAAAATGTTATCTAAAGAGATCTCCTATTTATATCTATCAGTATGTTAAATTGTTGTATTTAATTTCTTTATGTTACATTATGTATTTTGTTTAATGGACCAGCAGTAAAATATTGGACACAGTATGAGAATGCATATTTTGGAAAAGACAATGATGAATTGATGTTCTCAGATGTGTCTTCACTATAAGGGATCACAAACCAGTTCGAAGCACTTTTTTTTTGTCCAGTACCAGCGTTCACATCGTTTTTCCATTCAGCAGCATATCAGATTTTGCGTCTGTTTTTAGTTGAAAAGTATCTTTATCATTAAAGTGTTGTCAGTAAGTTTTTATAAGCAAATGGGTAATCTCAAACATTGCCCCAAATCTCTTCTACATCCCTCCACCTTTAAAGAAACTACATGTACTGTGTGATTTCCAGGGAAATGTCATATTGTTTGCGCAAACTGCTTGGCAAAAGGTGTAGGCACCAACAAAGGGAGGTCACTGTTGATCAGTGGGATTAGTGTTCTCAGGCATGGCAGCTGTTTTGTAAAAATGCTATGCAGTTTGAAAGTGTTTCATTTATGTCTCTTCAGAACTATCAGTATATCTATATATTGTACCATTCCAAGTAAGTGTATCTGGAATTAATGTGGGAAAAATACATTATATTTAAAATATTACTCTTTTTATTTAAATTTGTTTGATTTTCTGTTTATGATCCAGTGCATGTATGCCCTTTGAGATGCAATAAATGCGTTGAACAAAGTAAGGGTAGAAATGTTTGTTTTGCTGAAATAATCATGTGCGATGCCTTTGTGTACATTTAAATAGTGAAGTCTCTTACTAAAGTTGTTGAAAACAACATTTCTTTGCATCTAGATGAAGTACTGTTTCTCTTGGTTTACATCAGGTCTCTGCCCCCATTGCGTGATCCTATGATTTCATGGGGCATCACCGAGCAGTGTAAACTTGGCCTTTGTTATAATTTAAATGAGGCAGGAAAGGGTGGTTTCTGGCTCCCACCTACAACCATTTGGTCAGCATCCTATTGAAGGACATGTCAAAAGCTAGCACAAGAGCCTGCCCTTAACCATGTCCTAACCAGAGGGTATACAGTGGTCCCGGGGAAGCTTGAAGAATTCACAGGAAAGTGGGGATTTTTTGCCTTCATTCCAATTTTTGCTGTGATTACAGACCTCTGTTACAAAGCCAAAAAACGTAATGGTATTAATGTCAAATGTACTAAAGTTAAGTTGCAACATCCTAATATGTAAGCAAATTTTAGAGAAGTGCAAAAACTATAGGGCAGTAATAGTAGGGGATTTCAACGACTCTAATATTAACTGGAATAAAATTAGTGTGAAAGGTATAGAGGGTGTGGAATTCCTAAAATATATTCAGGAGAACTTTTTTAGCCAGTGTGTAACAAGCCCAACATGGGAGGGGGCAGTCCTGGACTTAGTTTTAGGGAATTAAGCTGGGCAGGAAGGGGTATCAGTAAGAGTGCATTTGGGTGCTAGTGATCATAATTCAGTTAGATTTAGGGTAGTTATGGAAAAGGACAAAGATAGACCAGGAATAAAAGTTCTCAATTGGGGAAAAGTCAATTTTGCTAAGATAAGATGGGATTTAGCCAGAGTGGACTGGAAACAGCTGGCGTGTCAGAGCAGTGGGAGGCATTCAAAGAGGAGATCCTGAGGGTTCACAGCATGTATGTTCCCTTAAAGAAAAAGGGTGGGACTAACAAATCTAGAGCCCCCTGGATATCAAGGGACATACAGGGTAGGATAAAGAAAAAAAGGAGGCTTATGACATATCGAGGACTCAATACTGCAGAAACTCTAGAGGAGTATAGAAAGTGCAGGGTGCAATTAAAAAGGAAATTTAAAAAAAAGAGAGCATGTAAATATTTTGGCAAGCAAAATCCAAAGATGTTTTATAAATAAAGAGCAAGAGGATAACTAAAGTAAGAGTAGGGCTTATTAGAGACCATAAAGGTAATTGTGTGGAGGCGGAAGACGTGGGTATGGTTCTTAATCAATACTTTGCATCTGTTTTCACAAAAGAAGGGCAGTGCAGACATTGCAATCGGAGGAGGAGTGTGAAATATTAGATGAAATAAAAAGTGAGAGGGGAAATATTAAGGGGCTTAGCAGTTTTCAAAGTGGATAAATCCCCAGGCTGTTAAAAGAAGCAAAAGAGGAAATAGCAGAAGCTCTGACCATCATTTTCCAGTCCTCCCTGGCTACAGGTGTGCCGTAACACTGCTAACGTACCTTTGTTTAAAGAGGGAGAAAAGGATAGACGGAGTATTATAGGCCAGTCAGCCTAACCTTGGCAGTGGGAAAGTTATTGGAAAAAATTCTGAGGGACAGGATAATTCTTCATAAAGACACGGATTAATCAAGGACCGTCAGCATGGATTTGTTGAGGGAAAGTCGTGTCTGACTAACTTGATTGAATTTTTTAAGGAGGTAACCAGGAGGGTCGATGAGGGTAGTGCATCTGATGTAGTGTATATGGATTTTAGCAAGGCTTTTGATAAGGTCCCACATGGCAGACTGGTCACGAAAGAAAAAGTCCATGGGATCCAGGGCAAAGTGGCAAGTTGGATAAAATAATGAGGGGCCTAGATAGAATGGATAAGATGGACCTATTTCCCTTAGCAGAGGAGTCAACAGCCAAGGGACATAAATTTAAAGTAATTGGTAGGTGGTTTTGAGGGGAAATTTCTTCACCCAGAAGATGTGAGGGTCGAACTTATAGTCTGAAAGGGTGGTAGAGGCAGAAACCCTCACCACATTTAAAAAGTACTTGGATGTGCACTTGAAGTGCCGTAACACACAGGGCTACAGACCAAGAGCTGGAAAGTGGGATTAAGCTGGATAGCTTTGTCGGCTGGCGCAGACACGATGAGCCGAAATGGCCTCCTTTCATGCTGTAAATTTCTTTGATTCTATGACACAGTGCTGCCCTCTTCCCCCACAGACAATTATTCCAAGTCAGATTGGTGTGGAAACATTGGCAATGAAATAGTCGATATGCTACATTAAATACCTACTGAGCAACACTGAATTCCTGTCTGCAACATTGTGATTCTAATGTCAAATCTTTAACAAAAATAAAAATTACAGTATGCCATGTGCAAAGGAAAAGTGCCCCCCTCCTTTGGAAAATTCCACCAAAGAGCAGGTTTTAACTAGTATACCCCAAATATCTTTTATGATGCAAAGGTACCTATCTAACCATTATATGTTTGGGAGAATATAATTGCGGCATCTTATCACCCTATATAAAGGCACTACTCAGCTTCTTCAGATTAAAAACACGATAGCTAAGACATTACATAGAATTTATTCTGAGAACATTTATTTTGATTTTGTTCCACTCTACTTTCCAAAGGGAGCAGCCTTGATCAGTTTCTCTTGGAGCTGTGAAAACAAAGCTTTAATTTGAAGTACAAATCCTTAACATAAAATAAGAGTCAAACATGATTTTATGAGGGGTATATTACAGAAATTAACATTATACACAGTTCAAAGGCTTTTTCTACATTCTGATGATGCTGCCTTAGGGCTTTTGTAAGCCCAACTAGTCCAGTTGTGTGAAAGCCTGAGCAGAAAAATGGCAGAGCACTATTCATACCAAGGGTTGAGAATTTGCTGACCCTACCATAAGTTCCAGGATCAGCCTAACTAACATAATGGTGCACTCCTAGTGTTAGAAATGCCAATCTGAGAGTTGTCATAGGTTAGAGAGAGGAAGGGAATTAATGTGATGTTGCAGCAGTTTAAAGGCCTGCAGCAGTTTAAAGGGACCACAACACAAAAATAATTTGGAATGAAGAACAAAAAGTTTAGAATATCTGGGATGATTGCAGGGGTTCTCTGAACCCACAGATTAATTAAATAAGATGTATGAAGCCAGGTAGCACATATGGGCTCTCCCACCACCTTCCTCTAAAGGCTACACATGAAAGGGTTGCCTTTCTAAGTATTTCTGAACACCTATTGTATTCAGCCCTGTTGGAGCAATAAATGTTACCAACATTTGGTTGTTTGGTCTTCAATCTTAAATCAATAAGGTCATCCCTCAGGTTCCAATCCAATGCTTATGGATCCTAATAAGAACCAGCATTATGTCATGTGGATCAATTGATAATCTCTAATATTCGACAATCTTAACAGTGCAAGTGCTTTTAAATTGTAGTGTTATTTTGTCTAATTATGCTCCTAAGCATCTTGGGATGTTTCACTATGTTAAAGGCACTATATAAATGCAAGTTGTTTAATTCATGTGAAAATTATTAATATATTTCATTTTTAATTTGTGATCAATAAGACCGCCACTTTCAAATTAATTATTAGCCATTCAGCCCACCATGCCTGTGTCAGCTCTTTGACAGAGCTACCCAATTAGTCCCACCCCCCTGTTCTTTGCCCATAATCCTTTTCAAGTATATATTCAATTCCCTTTTGAAAGTTACTATTGAATCTGCTTCCACCACCCTTTTAGGCAGTTAATTCCAGATCATCATAACTCAATGCATTAAAAAAAATCCTTTAGCCAATTACCTTAGATCTGAGTCCTCTGTTACTGACTCACCTACCAGTGGAAACTGTTTCTCCTTATTCTATTAAAACCCTTCGTATGGAGACAACAACAAAATAATGATATTTTCTACAGTATGCCTGCAAGACCTTTTGATCAGATCAGCCTTCTAAATTGTTCAGATGTTTTAAAACAAGAGAAATTAACAGACACGATGGGCTGAATGGCCGCCTTCTGTGTCGTAATTTTCTATGACTAAAAAATTATTTTTAACAAGCCCAAAATTATATTTTACAACATGTTTTATATTGTGATAATGGCATAAATAGCTTTTTAACCTTATGAATGCTCCTTGGTTATGGCTGGGGTATTGCATTTCAAAAGAAGTAATACTGCTGGTATATGAAAGATTTCTTGTAATTTCATGTTTCCAAGGGCATTATATGCATGTACCTCTGACAATAGGACAAAATGGTTTTGAGGCTTGATACAGTATTTTGTAGCCATTAAGTATGGCTGCTGGAGTGAGTGATATTGAAAAAAAAACTATTCAAATGTGATGGCTTTCATTAATCTTTCAGTGAACAAAATAGGTATTGTTATGAGAAGCCAGTTTCAAAAAAACCTTGAGGCTAATTATAAGTGACCAATCAAACTGTAGATAATCACATTGAAAGTTATAAGAAGTCAGGTAGCTCAGCTGCAAGGAGAAATATTAAAGAATTGTTTACAGAAAGAGATTTAGATGTACTGAGCAGACAATAGAAATGTCATTTTTTTAAACTACAAAAGAAGAAAGAATTGGGTGGTTGATTTGCTGCAGTATTTTACCATATAGGAATAAGATTTAAGGTGCCTTGGCTCAGTCTTGTCTGTGTCAGAAGGTTGTACTTCAAGCCCTGCCACTCCTTCCAGAGACTTTGAACACATAATCTAGGCTGATACTGCAGTCCAGTACTGAGAGAGTGATACACTGTCTCAGGTTCCATCTTTGGATGAGAGAAACTGAGGTCCTGTTTGCCCTTTCTTATGTAAAACATCCAATGGCACTATGCAATGAAGAGCAGGGGAGTTCTGATATCTAGGCTAACATTTATTCCTCAACCAACATTACTAAAACCAATTATCTGATCATTTATCTCATTGCTATTTGTGGACCTTGTGTGCAAATTGGCTGCTCTATTTCCCTACATTACAACAGTGACTACACTTCAAAATTATTTAATTTGCTGTGAAGCGATGTGGGATGTGCAGAGGTCATGGAAGGTGTTACATAAATACAAGCTCTTTTGTTCTATGTCAAACTATTCATAAAAATAGTTTACATTTTGTACATAATTTTCAAACGTTTTCTGATGCTATACATTTGTGCGACATTGAATTATAATATATTCAACAAGATTCAAAATTGTTCCCCTTGTCCAAGGTTTGCTGTATATGGAAGTCCCTGGTATAAGAACTTAACCATTAACATAAATATTGGGTTTATTCATTTGGCTGCATGATAGTGGAGACTTGAGCCCTTCCAGCAATGTTTACTACCAGATACATCAGTGTGGCCATAATACTGGACAAGTATTACAGAGGCCTGGTCTAGCAATTCTTGATGTAACATTCTTGTCAAATGCTGCCTTGATAAGAGCAAAGGTATGAGTTCAAATCCCAACATGGCAATTTGTGAATTTGAATTAAGTTTATATATTTTTTTTAAATTGCAAATAAGTGAATCGGAAATAAAAAGCTAGTATCAGTAATGGTGACCAGGAAGCTATTGGATTGTAAAAACCCAACTGGTTCACGAATGTTCTTTAGTGAAGGAAACCTTACTTAGTCTGGCGTGTAAGTGACTCCAGACCCGCAGTAATGTTGAATCAGCGAGAAGGGGCCGAGTGGATAATCCATCTCTGCCTCATGAGGTTCCCATCATCACAGAAGCCAGTATTCAGCCAATCTGATTCACTCCACATGATATCAAGAAAACAGCTGAGTGCACTGGATATAGCAAAGGCTATGGGCCCTGACAGCATCAGGCTGCGATTCTGATGACCTGTGCTCTAGAAATAGCCACGCCTCTAGCCAAGTTGTTCCAGTACAGCTACAACAGTGGCATCTACCTGACAAAGTGAAAAATTGACCAGGTATGTCCAGTCCACAAAAAGCAGAACACATCCAATCTGCACAATTACCAACCCATCAGACGTCTCAATCGGCAGCAAGATGTCATCGACAGTGGCACCAAGTTGCACTTGCCAATAAACTGTTCACCGATGCTCCAGATCTCGTTACAGCCTTAGTCCAAACATGGACAAAAGAGCTGAAATCCAGAGGTGAGATGAGAGGGACTGCCCTTGACATCAAAGCAGTATTTGACAAGAATGCGATACCAAAGGAGCCCCAGTAAAACTAAAGTCAATAGGGTTCAGGGGGAAACCTCTCCACTGGCTGCAGTCATACCTAGCGCAAAGGAAAATAGTTGTGGCGGTGGCCAATCATCTCAGCCTCAGGACATCACTGTAGGTGTTTCTCGGGACAGTGTCCTAGGCTCAAACACCTTCATTTTGCTTCGACAACATCTACCGTCATAACGTCAGAAATGGAGATGTTTGCTGTTGATTGAACAGTGTTGAGTTCCATTTGTAATTCCTCAGACAATGAAGCAGTCCGTGCCCCCATGCAGCAAGACCTTGAAACATCCAGGCTTGGGCTGATAAGTGGAAAGTAACATTTGCACCAGACAATAACATAAGATAAGAACATAAGAAATAGGAGCAGGAGTAGGCCATACGGCCCTTCGAGCCTGCTCCGCCATTCAATACAATCATGGCTGATCCGATCATGAACTGATCCACTTCCCTGCCCGCTCCCCATAACACCTTATTCCCTTATCGGTTAAGAAACTGTCTATCTCTGTCTTAAATTTATTCAATGACCCAGCTTCCATAGATCTCTGAGGCAGTGAATTCCACAGATTTACAACCCTCTGAGAAGAAATTCCTCCTCATCTCAGTTTTAAATGGGCGGCCCCTTATTCTAAGATTATGTCCCCTAGTTCTATTCTCCCCTATCAGTGGTAACATCCTCTCTGCATCCACCTTGTTAAGCACCCTCATAATCTTCTACATTTCAATAAGATCACCTCTCATTCTTCTGAGGCCCAACCTACTCAACTCCCTCATCTCCAGAATCAACCTAGTGAACCTTCTCTGAACTGCCTCCAAAGCAAGTATATCCTTTCTTAAATATGGAAACCAAAACTATACACAGTATTCCAGGTGTGGCCTCAGCAATACCCTGTATAACTGTAGCAAGACTTCCTTTTATACCCCATCCCCTTTGCAATAAAGGCCAAGATTCCATTGGCCTTCCTGATCACTTGCTGTACCTGCATACTATTCTTTTGCATTTCATGCACAAGTACCCCCAGATCCTGCTGTACTGCAGCACTTTGCAATTTTTCTCCATTGAAATAATAACTTACTCTTTGATTTTTTTCTGCCAAAGTGCATAACCTCACACTTTCCAATATTATACGCCATCTGCCAAATTTTTGCCCACTCACTTAGCCAGTCTTTGTCCTTTTGCAGGTTTTTTGTGTCCTCCCATCTTTGTATCGTCAGCAAACTTGGTAACCTTACACTCGGTCCCTTCTTCGAAGTCGTTAATATAGATTGTAAATAATTGCAGTCCCAGCACTGATCCCTGCGGCACCCCACAAGTTACTGATTGCCAACCCAAGAATTAACCATTTATCCTGACTCTCTGTTTTCTGTTAGTTAGCCAATCCTCTATCCATGCTAATATATTACCCCGAACACGTGAACTTTTACCTTGTGCAGTAAGCTTTTATATGGTACCTTGTCAAATGTCTTCTGGAAGTCCAAATACACTACATCCATTGGTTCCCCTTTATCTACCCTGTTTGTTACATCCTCAAAGAATTACAGCAAATTTGTCAAACATGACTTCCCTTTCATAAATCCATGCTGACTCTGCCTGACTGAATTACGTTTTTCCACATATCCTGCTACTGCTTCTTTAATAATGGACTCCAACATTTTCCCAACCACAATGACTATCTCCAACAAGTGAGAGACTAACCACCTCCCCTTGACATTCAATGGCATTACCATCATTGAATCCCCCACCACCAACATCCTGGGTGTTATCATCGACCAGAAACTAAACTGGACTGGCTACGTAAATACTGTGGCTAAGAGAACAGCTCAAACGCTGGGTGAGTGGCTTACCTTCCGACTCCCCAAAGCCTTCCATCATCTATAAGGCACAAGTCAGTAGTGTGATGATATACTCCCCACATGTCTGGATGAGTGCAGCTCCCACTCTCTCTTTCTCCACAGTCTGTCTCCCACTACCTCCAATGTTTTGTCTCCCACTACCTCTGATTTTTTTCTCCTACAGAAGGCCACAGAAATGTTCCAAATAATCCAAAAGCTAGAAGTAGCTCCAGGCTCCAGCAGCGATGAGCTTCATGCGGCTCGTGGTTTGGCCCCACTTCTGACTTCCTCCTACATCGCACTGCGCATGCGTGACCGAATCGAGGGTCCAGGCACAAAAAGGGGCGTAGTCCAATGCGTGCATGCGCAGAAGAGCGCATAAAATCCTCGTGCAAATAGTCACGCTGTTGATTTTATGCAGTGGAAGTATGCAGTTTAACATGATTCTAAGAGGACTGAACATGGAACTGTTGACCCTGAACAGAACCCAACAAGCAAAGATTCAGGCAGATATTTTGAATCAGAATCTATTGACTATTATGCACTAATGTCTTTATTTTAATGTTAAATACAGAAGTTATTTGGACTTGAGTATGATTGTATAGTTTGGGCAGAACCTCAAACTATATTGGTGTGTGAAGTAATGTTGACATTTAAAAGGGAGATTTTTGTCTTAGATTTCAGAAGCCCAAAAATAGTTTAAAACAAAGCCTTTAGATATGAGTATTGGACATGTTTATTTTAAAGAAATGTTGTAAAAGTACTTAACTGCAGTTAGTTGAGGGGATCTGCCAACAAAGCAGGGGAAAGAGAACTACAGGCAACTCATTGAAGACGTACTAAAGAGCTGAATACAGAACACTGCAAAGGATAGTGAAACAGTTTTGATATAGCAGTCAAACAGTTACCCAGGTCAAAAAAGTTACCTGTTTTAGATGATCATCCAACATATAAACCTAAACAAGAGCTTGATCGGTATTTATTACCTCACTATATAAACTGAGAAGTTCATAAAGCATCCACTCCATACTGTAATATTCAAAATTGAAAATTACTAATAGGCTACATTAAGTTGAACCAGCTAAGACTAATTCAGAACTGAATTATGATTAATTTGAACACGTTAATACTGTATTTAAAGCCAAGTTATTATACAGTTTATAACAATATGCTAATTATTCTATCCTTGACTGAACAGAAGTAGTGCACAGAAGTAAGTTTTAATTGTACCTCCTTGAATCTTACTTAGTCCTTGATCTATTTTGGGAATGGGGTAGGGGGTCGTCAGTATTAAAGGATAGCTTGAAATCAAGTCAGTTTACATAGAATTACATAGGATATACAGCACATAAACAGGCCATTCAGCCAAACAAGTCCATGCCGGCATTTATGTTCCACTCGAGCCTCCTCTCATCCTTCCTCATATAACTCTATCAGTGCAGGTGTCTTTTTCCTTCTCCCTCATGCTTATCCAGCTACCCTTTAAATGCATCTATACTATTCACCTCAACCATTCCCTGTTCTAGTGAGTTCCATATTATCACCACTCTCTGGGTAAAGGAGTTTCTTCTGAGTTCTCTATTTGATTTCTTGTGACTATCATATTGATGGCCTTCAGTTTTGCTCTTCCCCACAAGTAGAAACACTCTGGCCAGGATTTTCCTTACCTCGGTGGGTCTGGGGCGAGCGAAGTCAGTGTCGGGTCCCGCCCCGCTGTTGGCTCCATCCCTCTCTGAAAAATAATTTTACATTCATAGGGCTTATTAAGCCAGCCCAGTGCCTTTCACGGTCCAATTAGAGGAAGTGGGTCTGGTGACATCATTCATGAGGCGTCATCAGCCAATTTCCTTAAAGGGACCATGGCCAACTTCCTTTTAACATTTGTGCGATCAGTGTTCTACAGCATTGAAGTGCTGCAAACACTGAAAAGTACGGCGCGGAGACTCAGGGCTGCACCCAGGCTCGCCCACGACTCCCTCCATATGTTTATAGAGGAAGTCAGAGCATGCAGGGAGGCCCTCTTCCTTTCTGTTGTGCGGAAGGCATTTCCCCAGGAGACCAACACAGCCTGGTTGCACATTGCAGAGCAGATCAGAAGCAGGGATATTGTCAGGAGGGCCTGGGTGCAGTGCTGCAAACCTTTCAATAATCTAATTAGATCACAAAATGTTAGTACAAAGCCACACTCACCTTCTTCCTGCTGTGCCTCTCAATCACACCCCCATCACTCTGCCTTCCTTACTCTATCCCTGCACATCATTACTCCACCAATTTACCTTGCACCTCCACCCATCCCTCTATCTACATTATCACATCTCCATCTCACTAGCCACCCCTCACACTCACCCTCATCCTAGTGCAATCATACCAACTAACAATACACAAGTGTAGCCACTTGGGTGTATAATCCAATGTTCATGTAAAGTTTCTGTTATGTACGGTCAAACATTGAAACCTTTATTTTCCTTAAGTGGCTTAGTGAGTTGCAGTGAATGGTGAGACATAATGGTACCCTCCTCAATGGTGGTGAGTGTGAAAGGAATGGCTTGGACATTGTAAGGATGCTTTATGCTGTGGGGTGGTGCCAAACTGGTGCATCATGTGACAGCCAGGATGTACAGTGTCAAGTGAAGTCAATCAGGCCATGGTGAGGCCATCCCTAGCCTCCCAAGCAGCAATGTGGTTGGGTGCTGATGCCCTCTGTCCTATGAAGCATCAGGTGATTGCGGAAAAGGATTTTGTGGTTGTTGGTCCTGCTGATGTGTCTGGTGCTGCTGGTGTTGGGGCTGAACATAGTCGGATGCTGAGGATCAAGTTGAGACAGTATAAAGGGCACCCATGTTGATGGAATAGATGACGGGTGAAGTAGAATGCTTCTGTCATCTCTATCAATTGTGAGAGAGTTCTTCTGAATGGTGAATGGAAAGCCTGCAGAATCTGTGCTGGAAATGGACTGAGAAACAACTTGTGACTTCTGAGGAAAGTGAAGATCTGTCAGGTGGAAGCTTTTACGGTATATTTGAAGCTGTCAAGTAATCAGCTGGAACAATGGCCCAATGGCCACTGAATTGCTCAGGTTGACATCCGTGGTCCCCAAACAGCATGGTTTCCATAGCCATGAAGTTAACGTGAAAAGCTAAGTTTAAAAATCCTGTTAAAGGTCTGTTAAGTACATTATAATGAGTTTAATTGGGTCCCCCACCGCTGCCTGTCGGGTGTGCTCAGCGCTGACAGACCCGACATTGGGAAAGGTTTGTTGCGGCGGGTTGACCGCGGAGTCCTGACCTGTTGTCAACAATTCAAATTTCCCACCCGACCCCCACTGATCCCACCCGCGGACTCCTGGAAAATTCTGGCCTTTCTCAGTGTCTACTCTATCAAAACCTTTCAGAATTTTTAAGATCTCTATTAGGTCACACCTCAGCTTTCTCTTTTCAAGAGAAAAAAGACATAGCCTGTTCATCCTTTCCTCATAGGTATAATCTTGCAGTTCTGGTAGCATCTGGTCTGGTATCATCCTTGTTAACATTTTTTGCACTCTCTCCAGTGCCTCTATAGCCTTTTTATAATATGGCGACCAGAACTGTACACCATACTGTTCTAATAAAGGTTCGATAGTTTATCATAACTTCTCTACTTTTCAATTCTATCTCTCTAGAAATAAATCCTGCTGCTTGGTATGCTTGTTTTATAGCTTTATTATCCTGCTACTTTCAGTGATTTGTGTATATGTACTCCCAGATCCCATTGCTCTGCTACCCCATTTAGATTCTTATTTTCCAAGCAATATGTGACCTTATTTTTCTGACCAAAATGTAATACCTCACACTTATCTGTTGAAATTAATTTGCTAATTATATACCCATTCTGCAAGTTTATTATTGGCTTCTTATAATTTGTCTGCAGTTAAGTTAACATCCTTGTAATTTGTGTTTGCATCCTCTCCAGTGCCTCTATATTTTTTATAATATGGCTTTCAAAACTGCACGTAGTACACAGTACCAGAACTTAGCCTCTCTACCTATAGTTCTATAGATGAAGTCCTTACTACTCGGGGGATCAAGGGGTATGGCGAGAAAGCAGGAAGGGGGTACTGAAGTGCATGTTCAGCCATGAACTTATTGAATGGTGGTGCAGGCTAGAAGGGCTGAATGGCCTACTCCTGCACCTATTTTCGATGTTTCTCTGTTTCTACCTCTCCTCCTATCAGATGCTCCTTAAAACCTACTTCTTTACATCTGCCTTAATATCCCCCCTTATGAGGCTCGGTGTCAAATTTTGTTTGAAAATGCTCCTGTGAAGCACCTTGGGACATTTTACTACGTTAAGGCACTATATAAATGCAAGTTGTTGTTGTTTGTTGCAGTCCTCCTCAGTATTGACTATCCCCCCCACCCTCCACCCCAATTTGGTGTTGTCCACAAATTTAGAAATTGTGTTTTGATTCCAAAGTCTAAATCATTAATATAAATTGTGAACAAAAGTGGTCCCAGCACGGATCCTTGTGACACCACATCTAAATACCTTAAAAATAAAATTAAATCATAATATGTTAACCCATTACAATTCATAAAGGGATCCTAAATGTTTATACCATGGAACATAACCCATGGAACATAACCTATAGGGTTAGGGGAAAAGAAAAGTGCCTCATGAGGGACATGTACTTAAGATTCCTGGAATAATTGGAGTGGTCAAAAGCTATGATAAATTAGATTATGGTTGGTTTTAATTGGTTTGGCGTGTCAGCATTCAGAAATGTACAGCAATCTATTTGTACTGTTATGGAAGATGGAGGCAATTTCACCTATTGCTTTAATACTTTGTTTACAGATATGTTTGAGAAAATTATTATTTTTTTATCCATTACAAAACAACAATATCCTTTTAGGAAAGGCATCATGCAGTGAGTATATAATGCATCAAAAACATAACTCTAAAGAGAATAAAAAGCCCACAAATTAAAGTATCGGTTCAACCTCCCTTAACTGGCAGCACCCCTCATCTGTCACCGTTCCCGGCCACTGGGTGGCACATGTGCAGAACTCCGACATGAACAAATTGAAGTCCTTCCTCGCTACTGACTCCCGCAATTGCTGGCCTGACCCAGCGATCCACTGCCCACCTGCCCCCCATCACCCCCCCCATGATCTCTCTGTCTCTCTCCCAGCCTCAAGCCAGCCAGCCCCGATATCCCCTTGCTCAGTACCTGTGCCATCCAATTTTACATGACCTCCCCTCATCCGAAAAAATCCCTTATCCGTCACAGGCCAGGTCCCGAGGGTGCCGGATAAGAGAGGTTCAACCTGTACAGTTTTCAAGGAATATTCACAAAATTCTTAGTATATTTTGTCATATTTGTAAACAAACTATGCAATGGCACCAGTCACATCTGTGCCGAACAGAAGTTCAGTTTAAAAAAAATACACTGAATTTTTCCCTCAAAAGAACACAATTCAACAACTTAAGCTACAGCAATACTCTCTTTTGCCTGCAACCACCATAGCAGCTGTTCTCGAAATCAAGCCTATCCAAGACTGCAGCAATGTTCCTTTGATGACTATTAACAAAATGATGAAATACGATTTTTAGCCCATCGCTGTGGGGACTGAACAATTCACCAGCAAAGTTGTGTGAGTTTTCATCAGCCCACAAGTTAGAATGGAGTGCATCGAGGCAACTTTACGAGGCCATGCTGCTGGTGGGGAACCACATGCAAATTGGAAATTAAAATAAATAGTTGGAAAATCACACGCCTGAATTTCTGACTTGCACTAGCTGTGGGTAGAGGAGGTTCATAAAATAACACCCCTCCCCATCCCATTGCTCACCAGTCTTGTTTATATATATTAATAACATACTTCATGGAAGAAATGAAAAGGTAAGTGCAGGTTTTCATTTTAAATGGAAACTAGACGAGTTTGTAGATTGAAAATTGCCCCAGCAACAATGCTTTGATATGTGTTTTTGCTGGGCCATCTGTTCACTGTTGTTGAGTCATCTATCTGTAATGTCAAAATGTTTCCTGGAAACATCACACCTCTTTAAATCTGTGCTTCTGCTCACAAAAAAATGAATAATGTGCAAGGATTGCAAAGAAGTTGGAATCCATCGGCAAATATATTTGGAACTGAGAGGGTACTGTGAATAAGCATAGTCATCAATTTTTGCTACAGCTGTCAGATACTAATCCTTGTGTGGATGCTCCCCCGCCCCAGTTTTTCACTACATTATTCAACAGAATGCCTTTGTACTAATTGACCTAGTTAGTCAATCTTAAAAATGTCCCTATCTCTGTAATCATTTTTGTTCAAAAAGGATCGTAAAAGTATGTTATCTGGAGATGATAAGTGTGGATTTGAGTGCAGGAATCTAACTCCTACATTAAGATAAATAACTTGATACAATGTAAGTTATAATTTTTATATCAAAGTGTTGGGGGGAGGGGATTACATCTTATAACCGCAAAATTCAATGGTGAGCACAATTTTACACGCTAGGCACTCATGTTGTTTTGGCACAACTGGGGAGCCCACCAATGGATAGAGGAGGAATTTCAGGGCATCTTGCCACTGTCCGAGGGGGAGCCGCAGTCCAGCCGAGCAACTTGCCAGTAGCTGGTCTTGAGAGTTTCAAGGCATGTTTTAATGGGCATCGAGCTTGAAAATGAAGGCAAAAATCCTGGAACTGTTCATGAAAAAAAATAAAGATTGCAATAAGACAGTGTAAGCTCTTTCTGGATGGATAAACAGAAGTGGACTGAATGGCCTTCCTCCTCTGTATTTAGCTTGTGATCTGTTGAGCGTGAGCTCCAGACACAGCACAAGACATATCATTAAAGCACGCTAAGAACCGAACAAATTGGAGCAGGCGTAGACCAGACAGCCCCTCGAACCTGCTCCGCCATTCAATAAGATCATGGCTGATCAGCAATCTCAACTCTACTTTCCCGCCCGATCTCCATATTCCTTGATTCTTCTAGACTCCAAAAATCTATCTATCTCAGCCTTGAATATATTCAGAGACAGCGTGCACAACCCTCTGGGGCAGAGAATTCCAAAGATTCACAACCCTCTGAGTGAAGAAATTTCTCCTCATCTCCATCTTAAATGGCCTAAACCTTATCCTGAGACAATGCCCCCTAGTTCTAGACATACCAGCCAGGGGAAACAACCTCTCAGCATTTACACTGTCAATCCCTTTCAGAATCTTGTATATTTCTATGAGCTCACCTCTCATTCTTCTAAACTCCAGAGAGTATAATCCATTCTACACAATCATCATAAGATATCCCTCTCATTCCAGGAATCAATCTAGTGAACCTTCATTGCACTGCCTCCAAGGCAAGTATATCCTTCCTTAGATAAGGAGATCAAAACTATGCACAGTCCTCCAGATTTCACCAAGGCCCTGTACAATTGCAGCAAGACTTCCTTTTTCTTAAAGAACATGCCATTTGCCTTCCTTATTGCTTGCTGTACCTGCATGCTAGCTTTCTGTGTTTCTTGCACAAGGTCACCTAAATCTCTCTGAACACCAACATTTAAATGTTCTCCCCATTTAAAAAATATTCTGTTTTGCTATTCTTCCTACCAAAATGAATAACCTTACATTTCCCTACATTATACTCCATCTGCCACCTTACTGCCCACTCACTTAGTCTACCTATATTCCTCTGCAGACACTTTGTGTTCTCCTCACAACTTACTGTCCCACCTTGCTTTGGATCATCAGCAAACATAGATACATTACACTCGGTCCCTTCATCTAGGTCATTAATATAGATTGTAAATAGCTGAAGCCCCAGCACTGATCCTTGCGGCACCCCACTAGTTACAGCCTGCCAACCTGAAAAAGACCCGTTTATCCCTACTCTTTGTTTTTTGTCCGTTAACCAATCCTCTATCCATACTAATACATTATCTCCAATCCCATGAGCCCTTATCTTGTGCAATAAGCTTTTATGTGGCACCTTATCAAATACCTTTTGGAAATCCAAATGTACTACACCCACTAGTTCCGCTTTATCTACCCTGCTAAATTACATTCTCAAAAAACTCTAATAAATTTGTCAAACACGATTTCCCTTTTATAAAACCATGTTGACTCTGCCTAATCATGATATGATTTTCTAAGTGCCTTGATAACAATGGATTCCAGCATTTTCCTGACGACTGATGTCAGGCTAACTGGTCTGTGGTTCTCTGTGTTCTCTCTCCCTCCTTTCTTGAATAGTGGGGTTACATTTGCTACCTTCCAATTTGCTGCGATCATTCTAGAATCTAGGAAATTTTGAAAGATCAAAACCAATGCATCCACTATCTGCAGCCACCTCTTTTCGAAACCTAGGATGTAGGTTGTCAAGTCCAGGGGATTTGTCGGTTTTTAGTCCCATTTGTTTCTCTAGTACTTTTCCTGTTTGGCTATTAATTATAACAATGGTACAGCTGGTGGGGCAAGTGTACAAGCAAAGCATATAAAGCAACACAAGTGTCACTGAATCGGGTTTTTTTTGGTAAACAATGCTGTTATGGAAACATAGAAACATAGAAATTAGGTGCAGGAGCAGGCTATTCGGCCTTCGAGCCTGCACCGCCATTCAATAAGATCATGGCTGATCATTCAACCTCAGTACCCCTTTCCTGCTTTCTCTCCATACCCCTTGATCCCTTTGGCCGTAAGGTCCATATCTAACTCCCTCTTGAATATATCTAACAAACTGGCCTCAACAACTTTCTGCGGTAGAGAATTCCACAGGTTAACCACTCTCTGAGTGAAGAAGTTTCTGCTCAGCTCGGTCCTAAATGGCTTACCCCTTATTCTTAGACTGTGACCCCTGGTTCTGGAACTCCCACTTATGTTCAGAATAACTCCACAAGACTGTATATTGTAAGCTCAAACTGTTGTGACCTTGGTCTCTTTAATGTAACTCCAGAGTGAGGAAGCAGCATGGTAGATTACCTTGCCCCCTGGTGGCAAGTCTTACACATTGGTAAAGTTTACATACATAACAAATACAATAGTTATTATTTTAAAAAGTCACAAGAAAAATAGAGGAAGGAAATTGTTTTAAAATTTCCAATTCTATATGATACAAAAAATGTCAGTTTTTGCAATTATCCTTGAACTAGAGATCTAAAAAAAATTATCATACGAACATACTTATAGGGACTTGGATTTTGCGGTAAGAATAATGGTGCAGCTATCAGTCCTGATGGCCTGCATCCTAAGGTCTGAAAAGAAGTGGCTGGAGACATAGTGGATGCGTTGGTTGTAATCTATCAAAATTCCCTGGCTCCTGGAGAGGTCCCAGTGGATTTGAAAACCACAAATGTAACCCTTCTATTCAAAAAAGGAGGGTGACAGAAAGTGGGAAACTATAGACCAATTAGCCTAACATCTGTTGTTGTGAAAATGTTGGTGTCCAGTATTAAGTAAGTAGGAGCAGGAAATTTTGAAAATCATAATACAATCAAGCAGAATCAGCATGGTTTTATGAAAGGGAAATCGTGTTTGACAAATTTGCTACAGTTCTTTGATGTAATGAACAGGGTGGATAAAGGGGAATCAGTCGATGTAATGTATTTGGATTTCCAAAACGCATTCGATAAGGTACCACATAAAAGGTTACTGCACAAGATAAAAGTTCACTGGGTTGTGGGTAATATATTAGCATGGATAGAGGATTGGCTAACCAACAGAAAACAGGGAGTCGGGATAAATGGATAATTTCCCGATTGGCAAACAGTGACTAGTGGGGTGCCACAGGGATTGGTGCTGGGTCCTCAATTATTTACAATCTATAGTAATGATTTGGATGAATTGACCAAGCGTGCTGTAGCCAAATTTGCTGATGGTACAAAAATAGGTGGGAAAGCAAGTTGTGAGGAGAACACAGAATCTGCAAAGGGATATATGATGATGATGATGATGATAGGTTAAGTGAGTGGGCAAAAATTTGGCAGATGGCGTATAATGTGGGGAAATGTGAGATTATCCACTTTGGTAGGAACAATAAAAAGCAAATTATTATTTAAATGGTGAGAGACTACAAAATGCTGCGGTACAGAGAGATCTGGGGATCCTTGTACATGAAACGGGAAAAGTTAATATGCAGGTACAGCAAATAATTAGGAAGGCAAATGGAATGCTGGCCTTCATTGCAATGGGGATGGAGTATAAAAGTAGTGAAGTCATAAGAAATAGGAGCAGGAGTAGGGCATTTGGCCCCTCGAGCCTGCTCTGCCATTTAATAAGATCATGGCTGATCTGATCATGGACTCAGCTCCACTTCCCTGCCCGCTTCCCATAACCCTTCCCTTATCGCTCAAAAATCTATCTATCTCCGCCTTAAATATATTCAATGACCCAGCCTCCATAGCTCTCTGGGGCAGAGAATTCCATGGATTTACAACCCTCTGAGAGAAATTCCTCCTCCATCTCAGTTTTAAATGGGCGGCCCCTTATTCTGAGACTATGCCCCCTAGTTTTAGTTTCCCCTATGAGTGGAAATATCCTCTCTGCATCCACCTTGTCGAGCCCTCTCATTATCTTATATGTTTAGATAAGATCACCTCTCATTCTTCTGAACTTCAATGAGTCCTGCTATAACTGTACAGGCTGTTGGTAAGACTATAGGGGTTTTTCCTTCAACTGTTGCTTGTGACTGGGCGCAACCTTCAGACTATGGTGATTTGAGTTGCTATCACCCAGTGGACCCCTTTTCTGCTTATACCCAATTACAGCTTAGTGATATGTTTGATACCACCAATATGTCTGAGGCTGCTTATACCCAATTACAGCTTAGTGATATGTTTGATACCACCAATAAGTCTGAGGCTGCTTATACCAAATCGCAACCTTGACGTTTTGAGGTGTCCTGCACCCCTATCTGGTTCTGACCTCAGAATTTAGGTGGATAATGAGCTTCCCACAATAAAACACTGAGATGCAAAAGACAAGATATGTTCCTGGAAAGGTCAGGTAAGTCCTACTTTATTAAAACCCAGATGAGCGTTTAAACAAGGTTAAGTTGCTAAAGACAACACAAAACTAATACACTCATAATAAAAGTGGTGCGAGCCCCCAAAGTGTGGATCAAGTGAAATACAAGGTCGACGCACTGGCTTGTTGAACCACTTTGAACTAAGGGAAAAAAAAGGTTTATGGGAGGAACGGACACAACGAAATTCTACACAAGTTTAAAATCCTTTTTCCCCACTCTATCACCCACCCCCTCCTTTACACCTAACTAGCCTAAGCTGACAGTTGGGAGAAGACTCCAGGGTGATACTCACAGTTTTCTTTGACGGGTATAGTGGGTCCCACCTTAAATCGGATTTGCTCCAGTTATCCTCGGAGGTTGTATGGGCTCGCAGTTGTGTTTCTTTTCGGCCGGGTGAGTTGTCGGTGTGGACTGGGGTGAATGTTGCCTCCCCCGGTCACCTCGGTCGTCGGTTGTCCAGTCGGTGGGCCTCTGAGCGCGGTCCTGGTGTGTGGCTCGGTTGCTTAGGGCAAGGTTGGGCCCCCTTTTCCTCTTCCTTGGTTTTCGGTCGCTGGTTCAGCACACGAATGGAGTCTAGGTCTGCTGGTGGCAGTTGTCTTTGGCCGCTCCGAAGTTCTTTAGCCTTGATCGTTCTTTTGCGAGGCTGAGTCCCTCTCTCTTCCTTCGAGGTGTCGTCAGGTCCCCTTGTCTGTGTTCTTCAAGTGCTGCCAGCTCTCACTTTTATACCCGGTTCAGTTCTGGCCCTTTTCACGCCCAAACTGAATCAGTGTCTCATTGTCTGAGTCGAGGTGGGGATGAGGTGTTAAGGTAAAGCATTGTTTCTTGTGCACCTCGGTGCCTGATAGTCTGGCTGGCTATTGTGTCAGGGTCAGGATGCACTGAGGTGTTGGCCTCTCCTATTGTCTTTATGTACATGGGTAATGGGCTGGTGATGGGCCATTCTCCTTGATTAGATCCAGGTAAGCTGTCCTGTACAAAATGGGCCAAGTATTCCCTATTGGTCGAGGATTTCCCTGCTTTTGGCCCGGCTCGATTCACTGATTGGCTGGCCCAGGATGCACTTTCCCGGGATTGGCTGGCTTCTCAGCCTGCCTGTGGCCCCAGAATTCACATAGTGTCTGGCCACAGACATATTTCCTAGCCTGCCTTTCTTCCTGCGGCTTGCCTTGGCCAAAGTTCAATTAAAAGGGTGTATGGAATGATCCCATGCTCTGTTTCCTTGTTACCGGGTGCCTTTTTTTTTGTGTAGCACTGGATTTTCGACCCTTACAGGCCACATCTAGAATACTACGTACAGTTTTGGTCTCCTTATTTAAGAAGAGCTATACTTGCATTGGAGGCAGTTCTGAGAAGGTTCGTTAGATTGATTCCTGAGATGAAAGGATTGTCTTATGATGAATGGTTGAGCAGTTTGGGCCTATACTCATTGGAGTTTAGAAGAATGAGAGGTGATCTTATTGAAACTTATAAGATTCTAAGGGGGCTTGACAGGGTAAATGCAGAGAGAATGTTTCCCCTCGTGAGAGAATCTAGAACTCGGGGGCATAGTTTCAGAATAAGGGGTCGCCCATTTAAAACAGAGATAAGGAGGAATTTCTTCTCTCAAAGGGTTGTGAATCTTTGGAATTCTCTTCCCCAGAGAGCTGTGGAGGCTGGGTCATTGTATATATTTTAGATGGAAATACACAGATTTTTGAACAAATGAGGAGTCAAGGGTTATGGGGAGTGGGCAGGAAAGTGGAGTTGAGGCCAAGATCAGATCATCCATGATCTTATTGAATGGCGGAGCAGGCTTGAGGTGCCAAATGGCCTACTCCTGCTCCTATTTCTTATGTTCTTACGTTCCTCACCGTTATTCAGGAGTAAATCAGATAGCAACTTCTGGGTCTGCACACGTGCAGTTAAACACGGAAATCAGGCAGTTGCTGTCTGATTATAACACAAGGAATGGCATGAAGCTGAGGTACTTACCCACTAGATACCCTCTAAACATGCCAGTAAAAGTTAGGATTTGTCCATTCCAATGTAAGTAAATTTTTAACACTATGGGCTAGAAATTGTGTAGCAACCCGTTCATGGTAATAACTTTTGAATAATCGTAAAAGTATCGCCAGGCAAAAATGACTTGCTGCTCCCGGCAACTTCAGCTTTAGCGTTCCAAGAGGGAAGTGGAGCGCGAACTCAAGTTCTAACCACTTCCCTTAGAGCGCTAAAGTGTGTGAGAGGGATGGTGGCGGCAGAGCGCTGAACAACGTTCAGTGCAGTGTTGCCGTCTTCTAGGTTCCTTTCCTCACTTACAGGGAAGGGCCATTGATGGGTTGAATCAATCTTCATGCTCTCTCTGTGGGGGCACGGGATCTGCGCTCCATGCATTACAGCCCCAAGCACTCTGAGAGAGAGGAGGGCTGAGTAATTGCACAGAAATCAGAGGTCAAAAGCAATTAGAAGGCACCAGACTGGTGCAATAAAATGTTCCCTACCGAACCACCACTGCCTTTAAATATCGCTCTCTAAACAGACAGCCGAAGTGAGAGTGCCTCCTGCAGCTGCCGTTGTTGATGCCCGGCGATGCTACAGGGGCCGGGAGCAATTATCACATAACGAGACGCTGCACACCGGATGACGTCACATTCTATGGGGTGCAAGAGAGTATGACGGTAAGTGTTAGTGCCAGCACAAAACCGCCGGGGAAGTTCGCGGATGTTGCTGCATTCAGTAACCAGTTGTTAACCCCTTAGTACCCTGTTACCGTCCCTTGCAGGTAATAATGGGGGGGGGGCAAAGCAGCTCACTTTCTCCCCCTATAAGTCTTACTTACTGCCAAACAATCGCTCTGGCACTGAAAATGAACTTATACAAGTGTGGCGTCTCATTCCTTCAGATTTTCATTATTGTTGGAGATTTTTAAATATTAAAAAACATTGTTTTAACTTCTTCCTGTTTCTTTTATCTCTCCTCTCTTTTAATCCTGCCTTTCTTTCCTTCTCTTTATTTCACTTTCTGTACACGATTTTATATTCAATTAAATAGAGTATGAGAGGAAACTTGCCGGGAACATAAAAACTTACTGCAAAAGCTTCTATAGATATGTGAAGAGAAAAAGATTAGTGAAGACAAACGGAGGTCCCTTGCAGTCAGATTCAGGTGAATTTATAATGGGGAACAAAGAAATGGCAGACCGGTTGAACAAATACTTTGGTTCTGTCTTCACGAAGGAAGACACAAATAACTTTCCGGAAGTACTAGGGGACCGAGGGTCTCGTGAGAAAGAGGAACTGAAGGATATCATTATTAGGCGGGAAATTGTGTTCGTGAAATTGATGGGATTGAAGGCCGATAAATCCCCGGGGCTTGATAGTCTGCATTCCAGAGCACTTAAGGAAGTGGCCATAGAAATAGTGGATGCATTGGTGATCATTTTCCAACCGTCAATCGACTCTGGATCAGTTCCTATGGACTGGAGGGTAGCTAATGTAACACCACTTTTTAAAAAAGGAGCGAGAGAGAAAACGGAGAATTATAGACTGGTTAGCCTGACATCAGTAGTGGGGAAAATGTTGGAATCAATTATTAAAGATGAAATAACAGTGCAATTGGAAAGCAGTGACAGGATTGGTCCAAGTCAACATAGATTTATGAAAGGGAAATCATGCTTGACAAATCTTCTGGAATTTTTTGAGGATGTAACTAGTAAAGTGGACAAGGGAGAACCAGTGGATGTGGTGTATTTGTGTCATGTATCTCACAGTACTGTACATAACTGTATCTTACCATGCTACACATGACTGTAACTAGATATGACCTGTAACCACAAACATACTTTACCACCAGGGGTGCACTTGCAGGAGACACTGCATGCCTGTCTCACACAGGTATATAAAGGCAGGTCTCAGGCAAGTGTGGCACTCGAGAGCTGTGAAATAAAGGTGCAGGTCCAGAGTGACCTTGACTTCAGCATGTGCCTCGTGTAAGTCTGTACTGCAGGGTCAGGACTTTACAGTGGCGACGAGTTACGGGATCACAGAATCCACAGAATGGCTACCAATGGCTCAGATCAGAAACACAATGCTGGAGACAATTGGGAGGACTTTATAGAAAGGCTCCGGCAAAGCTTTGTAACCAAAGACTGGTTGGGCGATGATAAGGCAGTCAAGAGAAGAGCCCATTTCTTGACCAGCTGTGGCTCGAAAACATACGCCTTAATGAAGGACCTGCTGGCACCCGAGAAACCAGCAAGCAAGTCGTTTGAGGAGTTGAGCACACTGGTGAGAGACCACCTGAAACCAGCGAGCAGCCGACACATGGCCAGTCACAGGTTCTACAACTACAGACGCTGTGTGGGCCAGAGCATACTCGACTTTGTGGCGGAACTTCGGAGGCTGGCTAGTTTGTGTGAGTTCTCCGATGAACTAAGGAGAGAAGTACTGAGAGACTTTTTTATTGAAGGAATAGGCCACGCAGGCATATTCCGAAAGCTTATAGAGACCAAGAACTTGATCCTAGAGGCAGCAGCACTGGTCGCACAGACATTCTTGGCAGGAGAAGAAGAAACGAGGTTGATCTATACTGCGGGTACGACAACTAACGAAACATCGGAACAAGGGGTTCACAGCGTGAAACAAGCTGCTACCCCCACACACAGACAAAGGCAGGAGAGCAGGCCTGCAACAGCAGGCAGTGGCGCCAGAAGCCATCAAGGGCCACACGAACGGCCGTTCACACCTCATTAACCCACAATGCGAGCAATCAACTACAGACTGAGAGAAGCTCAAGAGAGATCAGCCAGACGCAGCTCATCCTTCGGAAACAATGGAAGCGGTCTGTGCTGGAGATGTGGGGGAAGGCACTCAACAAGAGGGTGTCGATTTCAGCATGCTGTTTGCAGAAACTGCAATGATACAGGGCATCTGGCTCGCATGTGCAGAAAAACAGCAGCTTGGCTGGTATATGAATCGGATGGGTCGGAAAGCGGACTAGAAGACGGTGGGGACAATGCCCGGGACGCCGAGGTACAGCAGGTCAATATGATCAATGTCCACTGTTCTTACAACAAGACGCCTCCAATAATGATGAGGGTTCTACTCAACTGGATACCTGTCAACATGGAACTGGACACGGGAGCTAGTCAATCTCTCATGAGCGTCCAACAATTTGAACAACTGTGACCGCACAAAAGCAACAGACCAAAACTCACAAGGATCGACACCAAACTAAGGACCTATGCCAAAGAAATCATAGCAGTCCTTGGCAGCGCCATGCTCTCAGTCACACACAAAGGGACGGTGAACCAACTTCCCCTGTGGATTGTCCCTGGAGATCTCCCAGCACTGTTGGGGAGAAGCTGGCTGGCAAAACTAAATTGGAAATGGGATGATGTTCACGCCATGTCATCAGAGGAACGGACCTCCTGCTCAACAGTTCTAAGTCATTTTGAACATCTCTTTCAGCCAGGTGTGGGCACCTTCAAAGGGGCTAAAGTTAAAATCTACATCACACAGGATGCCAGACCGGTCCATCACAAGCTAGAGCTGTGCCTTATGTGATGAGGGAAAAGATTGAACACGAACTGGACCGGCTTCTGTGGGAAGGCATTATCTCACCCGTGGAATTTAGCGACTGGGCAAGTCCCATCGTCCCAGTCATGAAGCCTGATGGATCCGTACGAATCTGTGGGGATTACAAGTCGACCATAAACAGAGTCTCCCTACAGGACCAATACCCGCTGCCCAGAGCGGAGGAGCTATTTGCCACATTGGCTGGAGGAAAACTTTTCTCGAAACTAGATCTCATATCTGCATATATGACGCAAGAACTGACCGAAGAGTCTAAGCTACTCACCACCATCAACACACATCGAGACCTTTTTATATACAATCGATGACCATTCGGCATCAGGTCGGCAGCTGCTATATTCCAGCGCAACATGGAGAATCTGCTCAAGTCCATCCCGGGGACGGTTGCGTTTCAAGATGACATACTCATCATGGGCAGGGACACCAACTCCCATCTCCGCAATTTGGAGAAAGTACTAAGTCGATTGGATCAGGTAGGCCTAAGAGTTAAGAAACCCAAGTGTCTGTTTCTCGTGCCCGAGGTTGAATTTTTGGGCAGAAGGATTGCCGCTGATGGAATCCGCCCAACAGAGTCCAAAACCGAAGCAATTCGTCTGGCACCCAGGCCCCGACTGTCTCGGAACTGCACGCCTTTCTCGGGCTACTCAATTACTTTGCGAACTTTATGCAGAACTTGAGCATGCTGCTGGAGCCTCTCCACGTGCTACTCAGAAAGGGGTGCGATTGGTTTTGGGGGGACGCCCAAGAACGTGCCTTCAATAAGGCACGCAACCTTCTGTGTTCCAACAGTGTTTTAGCCTTTTTTGACCCAGGTAGAAAAGCTAGTTCTTACATGTGATGCGTCAGCGTACGGGGTCGGGTGCGTTTTACAGCATGTCAATGATGCGGGTAAATTACAACCCATTGCTTATGCCTCCAGGTCACTTTCGCGGGCAGAGCGCGGGTACGGTATGGTTGAGAAGGAGGCGCTCGCGTGCGTGTACGGTGTCAAAAAGATGCACCAATACCTTTTTGGGGCCAAGTTCATGTTAGAAACTGACCACAAACCCCTCATGTCCCTGCTATCGAAGTGCAAGGCAATAAACGGCAACGCCTCGGTGCGCATTCAGCGGTGGGCACTTATGCTGGCGTCTTACAACTACACAATAAGGCACAGACCAAGCACAGACAACTGTGCCGACGCGCTTAGCAGGCTACCCCTGGCGACCACGGAAGGGTCTGACGAGCAGGACTGTGAGATGGTCATGGCAATCAATGCCTTTGAATTCACAGGTTCGCCCATGACGGCTTGCCAAATCAGAGTCTGGACGACCAGCGACCCCACGTTATACTTAGTAAAAAGATGTGTTTTAACTGGTGACTGGGCAGAGGCTCGCGATGCCTGCCCCGAGGAGATCAAACTTTTCCATAGGCGCATGCATGAACTATCACTACAGGCAGACTGTCTGATGTGGGGCAGCCGAGTAGTTATGCCCTTGCGAGGCAGAGAGGCGTTTGTCCGGGAGCTCCACCGCGTGCACCAGGGGTTCGTCCTTATGAAGGCCAGATCCCACATCTGGTGGCCTGGCATTGACGCGGACTTGGAGATCTGCATCCAGCGGTGCACCATTTGTGCCCAACTCAGTAATGCCCCCAGGGAGGCCCCCCTAAGCCCCTGGCCCTGGCCCACCAAACCATGGTCGCGGGTGCATGTAGACTATGCGGGCCCATTCATGGGCAAAATGTTCCTCGTAGTCGTCGATGCATTTTCAAAGTGGATCGAGTGCACCATTTTAAACTCGAGCACCACCTCCACCACTGTGGAGAGCATTAGAACCATGTTTGCAACACATGGAATCCCTGACATATTGGTCAGTGATAATGGTCTGTGCTTCACCAGTGCAGAATTTCAAGATTTTATAGCTGACCACGGCATAAATCATGTTAAGATGGCACCGTTCAAGCCAACCTCCAATGGCCAGGTGGAGCGAGCAGTGCAAATCATTAAACAAGGCATGCTAAAAATTCAAGGTCCCACGCTGCAGAGCCGCCTGTCGCGACTGCTGCTGGCATACAGATCTCGTCCGCATTCGTTGACTGGGTTTCCCCCCGCGCAACTATTGATGAAACGGACCTTAAAGACTAGGCTCTTGTTAATCCTCCCAGACATGCATGAAATTGTTGAGGCAAAGCGCCGGAAGCTAACTGAGTACCATGACTGAAATTCGAGGGGGAGGTGGAATGAGATAGGGGACAAAGTGTTTGTGCTAAACTATGGCAGGGGTCCCAAATGGCTTGCAGGGACAGTAACAGGCAAGGAAGGAAACAGGCTACTGGTTGTACAAATGGACAATGGCCAAATCTGCTGGAGGCATGTAGACCAAGTAAAAAGTAAATTCACCAACAACACTGCAGAACCAGAGGCAGACTACAATGTGGAACTCACACCACACCTAGTGGACACTCAGAAGGAACAACCTGAGGAAAGAGCAGTCTCAACAGACAGCCCAGGCAAGATACCAGCAATCACACCAAAAGAAAATCAGGCACCAAGACAAACAACTGAATCACAACTAAGACACTCCACGCGAGAGCGTAGACCACCTGAGAGACTGAATCTATAAAGACAATAAGACCTTGGGGGAGGGTGATGTCATGTATCTCACACGACTGTATATAACTGTATCTTACCATGCTATACATGACTGTAACTAGATATGACCTGTAACCACAAGCATACTTTACCACCAGGGGTGCACTTGCAGGAGACACTGCATACCTGTTCCATACAGGTATATAAAAGCAGGTCTCAGGCAAGTGTGGCACTCGAGAACTGTGAAATAAAGGTGCAGGTTCAGAGTGACCTTGACTTCAGCATGTGCCTCGTGTAAGTCTGTACTGCAGGGTCAGGACTTTACAATTTGGACTTTCAAAAGGCTTTTGACAAGGTTCCACACAAGAGATTGGTGTGCAAAATCAAAGCACATGGTATTGGGGGTAATGTACTGACGTGGAAAGAGAACTGGTTGGCAGACAGGAAGCAGAGAGTCGGGATTAACGGGTCCTTTTCAAAATGGCAGGCAGTGACTAGTGGTGTGCCGCAGAGCTCAGTGCTGGGATTCCAGCTAATTACAATATACATTAATGATTTAGATGAAGGAAATGAGTGTAATATCTCCAAATTTGCAGATGACACTAAGCTGGGTGGCATTGTGAACTGTGAGGAGGATTCTAAGAGGCTGCAAGGTGACTTGGACAGGTTAGGTGAGTGAGTAAATGCATGGCAGATGCAGTATAATGTGGATAAATGTGGGGTTATCGAGTTTGGGGGCAAAAACATGAAGGCAGAATATTTTCAGAATGGCGGCAGATTAGGAAAAGGGGAGGTGCAATGAGACCTGGGTATCATGGTACATCAGTCATTGAAAGTTGGCATGCAGGTACAGCAGGCGGTGAAGAAGGCAAATGGTATGTTGGCCTTCATAGCTAGGGGTTTTGAGTATAGGAGCAGGGAGGTCTTACTGCAGTTGTACAGGGCCTTGGTGAGGCCTCACCTGGAATATTGTGTTCAGTTTTGGTCTCTTAATCTGAGGAAGAATGTTCTTGCTATTGAAGGAATGCAGCGAAGGTTCACCAGACTGATTCCCGGGATGGTTGGTCTGACATATGAGGAGAAACTGGATCGACTGTGCCTTTATTCACTGGAGCTTCGAAGGATGAGAGAGGATCTCATAGAAACATATAAAATTCTGACGGGACTGGACAGGTTAGATGCGGGAAGAATGTTCCCGCTGTTGGGGAAGTCCAGAACCAGGGGACACAGTCTAAGGATAAGGGGTAAGCCATTTAGGACTGAGATGAGGAGAAACTTCTTCACTCAGAGTTGTTAACCTGTGGAATTCCCTACCACAGAGAGTTGTTGATACCAGTTCGTTGGATATATTCAAGAGGGAGTTAGATGTGGCCCTTATGGCTAAAGGGATCAAGGGGTATGGAGAGAAAGCAGGAAAGGGGTACTGAGGTGAATGATCAGCCATGATCTTATGAATGGTGGTGCAGGCTTGAAGGGCCAAATGGCTTACTCCTGCACCTATTTTCTATGTTTCTATGTTTCTATTCTAACTTACATTTCCTTATACAGATTCTGCGTGCCACAATAAGGATTTTTCAATCTGGTTGAAGAGATACGCTGTTGCTTGCCATGTTCACATGGGTCCCAGATTCCATGCAGAGGACTCTGCATTGTTTTGACTGTCCTATAACTGCAGTGTAAAATCTGTGGGTAAATATAAGCGTAATGAACGGCGAACGCTATTTGTTCGGCGCTGACTCAAAATCTGGGTTCTTGTAAAATACAAAAGAAGATGGAAAAAATGAAGCAAAGATGTAGAGAACAAAATAGTCTCTTTGAATTTGAAAATGGACCAAACATATTGCCGCTGAATTTTCATTGGGGTTGTCCCAATCTCCAGCCATAATTTTAGTGGGAAATCGGCAAGACCCCAGACAAAGTGGCATAAACAGCCATTTTTCCTGTTTCTTTGGGAATTTCACTGATCGCCAGCTGCAGCTACGGCAGGACAAAATTTGCAAGAATTTAAGGTCATTGGTACTTATTGTGTTCCTAACACAGATGAGACTGCACACGGGGAGGTTAAAATAAAAGTGACCTCAGTCTTTATGAAGACACTCCAGAGTGAGGAACAGGCCTGAAGGGCCGGGTTATATACAGTGCTCCCAAGGGTTGCTGGGATCCCTTGGGACTTCAAGGGATGCGCTCCCTGCTGGCGGAACATGGGAGTGCGTGCTTTACAGATACACAACATCACTCCCCCCCCAAAGTCAAAGTGAAAACTATTTACAAGGTGAAGCGGTCGGGAGCCTTTCTTTCCCTGGTGGACCGCCTCGGTACAAATGTCTGTACTGGTGTGTTGGCTGTGCCCTCGCTGGGCTGGCGTGTTGTTGGCCCTGCAGGGCTGCTGGGTAAGCCTGGTCTTGCTGGGCTGTTGGGCATGATGGGTTCAATTTCCTGGTCCGGGGTGGTGTCTATGATCCTTTGGGTGTGTGTTGTGGGCTCGAAAAAGGTGCTGTCTGCTGTGGGTTGTTCTGTGAACCGCAGCCTCGTTTGGTATGGGTGCTTTCTGCAAATTTGTCCATTGTCTAGTTTGACTACAAACTCCATACTCCCTTCTTTAACTATCACTGTGCCCGCGATCCACTTGGGACCATGTCCATAGTTTAGCACATACACAGGGTCATTCAGATCAATTTCCCGTGACACAGTGGCGCGACCATCGTTTACATTTTGTTGCTGCCGCCTGCTCTCTACCTGATCATGCAGGTTAGGGTGAACCAGCGAGAGTCTGGTTTTAAGTATCCTTTGCATGAGTAGCTCTGCCGGGGGCATCTCTGTGAGTGAGTGTGGTGTCGTGTGGTAGCTGAGCAGTACTTGGGACAGGTGGGTTTGGAGTGAGCCTTCTGTGACTCGATTAAGGCTCTGTTTGATTGTTTGTACTGCCCGCTCTGCCTGCCCATTGGAGGCTGGTTTAAACGGGGCCGAGGTGGCATGTTTGATCACATTGCGGGTCATGAATCCTTTAAATTCGGCACTGGTGAAACATGGCCCGTTGTCACTGACCAGTATGTCAGGCAGGCCGTGGGTGGCAAACATGGCCCTCAGGCTTTCAATGGTGGCGGTGGCGGTGCTTCCCGACATTATTTCACATTCAATCCATTTTGAAAAAGCATCCACCACCACCAGGTACATTTTACCGAGAAACGGGCCCGCATAGTCGACATGGATCCTTGACCATGGTCTGGAGGGCCAGCAGCACAAACTTAGTGGTGCCTCTCTGGGCACGTTGCTCAACTGATCACACATGCTGCATTGCCTTCACAGGACTCTAAGTCAGAGTCGATACTGGGCCACCACACGTGGGATCTGGCTATCGCTTTCATCATTACTATACCCGGGTGTGTGCTGTGGAGATCTGAGATGAACATCTCCCTGCCCTTTTTGGGTAGCACTACGCAGTTACCCCACAACAGGCAGTCTGCCCGAATGGACAGCTCGTCCTTTCGCCGCTGGAACGGCTTGATTAGCTCTTGCATTTCAACGGGGATGCTGGCTCAGCTCCCATGCAGTACAGTTTTTCACTAGGGACAGCAGTGGATCTTGGCTGGTCCAAGTCCTAATCTGGTGGGCCGTGACAGGTGATTTATCATTTTCAAACGCTTCTATGACCATCAACAAGTCTGCGGGCTGCGCCACCAGCAACAAGTTTGCAGGCTGCGCCATTTCGAACCCCCATGGTGGCCAATGGTAGCCGACTGAGAGCATCCGCACAGTTCTCGGTGCCTGGTCTGTGGCAGATGGTATAGTTATACGCTGATAGCGTGAGTGCCTACTGAGGCATTAGTATTTATCCCCTTGTTTTCAGCGAACAGGGATATGAGGGGCTTATGATCGGTTTCCAGCTCAAATTTGAGGCCAAACAGGTACTGATGTATTTTCTTTACCCACACTAATGTCTCTTTCTCAATCATGCTGTAAGCCCTCTCGGCCTTAGACAAGCTCCTGGAGGCATAGGTGACAGGTTGCAACTTCCCCGCAACTCCCGACTTCGTACGACGACGCATCACATGCTAGCACAAGTCTTTTACACGGGTTATACAATATAAGCAGCTTGTTGGAGCATAAAATGTTTCTGGCTTTCTCAAAAGCAATTACTTGTTTTTTTTCCCCATATCCAGTTCTCACCTTTACACAATAACACATGTAGGGGCTTTAAGAGGGTGCTTAACCCCGGTAGGAAGTTACCAAAATAGTTGAGGAGTCCCAGGAACGACCGCAGCTCCGTGACCTGGTCGCGTTCCTCATAGCTTCTGTCTTGGCGTCTGTGGGCTGAAGCCGTCCGCCGCGATCTTTCTCCCAAAAAACTCCACTTCTGTTAACATGAAGATGCATTTTGACCTCTTCAGCCGCAGCCCTACGCGATCCAGTCGCTGGAGGACACCTCCAGGTTTCGTAGGTGCTCGACGGTGTCCCAACCCGTGACCAATATGTCGTCCTGAAAAACCACCGTGCGTGGTACCAACTTGAGTAGGCTCTCCATGTTTCTCTGGAAGATCGCTACAACCGATCGAATTCCAAACGGGCATCTGTTGTAGATGAACAGTCCCTTGTGCGTGTTGATGCAGGTGAGGCCCTTCGAAGACTCCTCCAGCTCCTGCGCCATGTAGGCTGAAGTCAGGTTGAGCTTGGTGAACGTCTTGCCTCCTGCCAGCGTTGCAAATATGTCGTCTGCCTTGGATAGCGGGTATTGGTCCTGTAGCGAGAAACGATTAATAGTTACTTTATAATCGCCGCAAATCCTGACCGTGCCATCACTTTTGAGTACTGGAACAATCGGGCTGGCCCACTCGCTGAATTCCACTGGGGAGATGATGCCCTCGCGTTGCAGCCTGTCTAGCTCGATTTCCACTCTCTCCCTCATCATGTGAGGTACCGCTCGCGCCTTGTGGCAAATGGGTCGTGCCTCTGGGACCAAGTGGATCCGCACCTTCACCCCGGAAAAGTTTCCATTGCCTGGCTCAAAAAGGGAACAAAATTTGTTCAGAACCTGGGTACATGAGGCCTCATCGACATGTGATAGCACTTGAATGTCATACCAGTTCCAGCGGATTTTGTCCAGCCAGCTCCTTCCAAGCAGTGTGGGGCTATCGCCCGGGACAATCCAGAGTGGCAGTTCGTGCACTGTGCCCTCGTAGGATGGGGCTCAGGACTGGTCTGAGTGCCTTGTTGCACCACAGTCTCTCAAACATCTTTTTACTCATGATGGATTGGCTAGCGCCAGTGCCAGTTCCATGGCTACGGGTAAGCCATTCAATTTTACGTTTAGCATTATAGGTGGACATTTCATCAAAAATGTGTGCACCCCATGTACTTCAGCATATGCTTCCTCTCTCTGAGGCTCGAAATTGCTTTGAACCACCATGGATCGATCTTCATCTGTCACGTGGTGGTCAGCAGCTCATCTGCAAGCTCGTTGGAGGTGCCCCATCGTTCCACAGCTCTTGCAAACATACCCTTTGAAGCGGCATGAATAGGCTGAATGGAAGCCTGCACAACGCCAACAAGGTGTGAATTGCCTTGCATTCATCCTTTGTTGCTGACTCTGAGTCATCTGGGTCACCTGAGGCCTGCTGGCAGTTGCAGACTTGTGGTTTCTGCCCTGTACATTTCTGCTCGCAAACACAGTTCCAGTTAATTTATGAACATTGCTAGCACTTGTGTGCTGAGAGATTTGTTTGGTGTTATCACTGGTGGACGTAAACACCTATGCTATCGCAATGGCCTTACTGAGGGTCGGTGTCTCTACAGTCAAAAGTTTTCATAGGATGGTCTCGTGGCCAATGCCCAGTACAAAAAAATCTGTGAGCATTTGCTCCAGGTAGCCATCAAACTCACATTGTCCCGCAAGTCGCCTTAGCTTGGCGACGTAGCTCGCCACTTCCTGACCTTCAGCTCGCTGGCACGTGGAGAACTGATACCTCGCCATCCACATGCTCTCCCTCGGGTTAAGATGCTCCCAAACCAGTGTACACAGCTCCTCATATGACTTATCTGTGGGTTTCAATGGAGCCAGAAGATTCTTCATGAGGCTGTAGGTTGGTGCCCTGCAGACCGTGAGGAGGACCGCTCTCCTTTTTGCAGCGCTTCCTTCTCCGTCCAGCTCATTGGCTACAAAGTACTGGTCTAGCCGTTTGACATAGGGTTCCCAGTCCTCACCCTCTGAGAACTTCTCCAGGATGCCCACAGTTTGCTGCATCTTTGTGTTGGATTCGTATCCTCGTCGCCAGTTATTGTGTTCCTAACACAGATGAGACTGCACAAGGGAGGTTAAAGTAACAGTGACCTCAGTCTTCATTAAGACACTCCAGAGTGAGGAACAGGCCTTAGGGGTTGGCTTATATACAGTGCTCCCAAGGGATGCTGGGATCCCTTTGGACTTCAGGGGATGCGCTCCCTGGTGGCGGAACATGGGAGTGCAAGCTTTATAGATAAACAAGCATCTCAAAGACAGTTGTCAGCCCCCTCCCCCTTCTCCCAGGCCAAACTGAGATCGAACATAACATAATATGGTAGAATTCTTTATTAAGATGGAGAGTGACAGTGTTAATTCAGAGACTAGCGTCCTGAATTTAAGAAAAAGTGACTTCGATGGTATGAGATGTGAATTGGCTAGGATAGATTGGAAAATGATACTTAAAGGGTTGTCAGTGGATAGGCAATGGCAGACATTTATAGATTACATGGATGAACTTCAACAATTGTACATCCCTGTCTGGAATAAAAATAAAATGGGGAAGGTAGCTCAACCGTGGCTTACAAGGGAAATTAGGGATAGTGTTAAATCCAAGGAAGAGGCGTATAAATTAGCCAGAAAAAGCAGCAAACCTGAGGTCTGGGAGAAATTTAGAATTCAGCAGAGGAGGACAAAGGGTGTAATTAGGAGGGGGAAAATAGAGTATGAGAGGAAGCTTGCAGGGAACATAAAAACTGACTGCGAAAGCTTCTATAGCTATGTGAAGAGAAAAAGATTAGTGAAGACCAACGTAGGTCCTTTGCAGTCAGAATCACGTGAATTTATAATGGGGAACAACGAAATGGCAGACCAATTGAACAAATACTTTGAATCTGTCTTCACAAAGGAAGACACAAATAACCTTCCGGAAATACTAGGGGCTCGAGGGTCTAGCTAAAAGGAGGAACTGAAGGAAATCCTTATTAGTCAGGGAATTGTGTTAGGGAAATTGATGGGATTGAAGGCCGATAAACCCCCAGGGCCTGATAGGCTGTATCCGAGAGTACTTAAGGATGTGGCCCTAAAAATAGTGGATGCATTGGTGATCATTTTCCAACATTCTATTTATTCTGGATCAGTTCCAATGGACTGGAGGGTAGTTAATGTAACACCACTTTTTAAAAAAGAAGTGAGAGAGAAAACTGGGAATTATAGGCTGCTTAGCCTGACATCAGTGGTGGGGAAAATGTAGGAATCAATTATTAAAGATGAAATAGCAGCGCATTTGGAAAGCAGTGACAGGATCGGTCCTAGTCAGCATGGATTTATGAAAGGGAAATCATGCTTGACAAATCTCCAAGAATTTTTTGAGGATGTAACTAGTTGAGTGGACAAGGGAGAACCAATGGATGTGGTATATTTGGAATTTCAAAAGGCTTTTGACAAGGTTCCACACAAGAGATAAGTGTGCAAAATTAAAGCACATGGTATTGGGGGTAATGTATTGACATGGATAGAGAACTGGTTGGCAGACAGGAAGCAGCGAGTCGGAATAATCAGGTCCTTTTCAGAATGGCAGGCAATGACCAGTGGGGTGCCGCAGGGTTCAGTGCTGGGACCCCAGCTATTTAAAATATACATCAATGATTTAGATGATGGAATTGAATGTAATATCTCCAAGTTTGCAGATGACACTAAGCTGGGTGGCGGTGTGAGCTGTGAGGAGGATGCTCAGAGGCTGCAGGGTGACTTGGACAGGTTAGCTGAGTGGGGAAATGCATGGCAGATGCAGTATAATGTGAATAAATGTGAGGTTATCCACTTTGGTGGTAAAAACAGGAAGACAGAATATTATCTGAATGATGACTGATTAGAAAAAGGGGAGATGCAACGAGACCTGGGTGTCATGATACATCAGTCATTGAAGTTTGGCATGCAGGTACAGCAAGAGGTGAAGAAAGCAAATGGCATGTTGGCCTTCATAGCTAGAGGATTTGAGTGTAGGAGCAGGGAGATCTTACTACAGTTGTACAGAGCCTTGGTGAGGCCACACCTGGAATATTGTGTACAGTTTTGGTCTCCTAATCTGAGGAAGGATGTTCTTACTATTGAGGGAGTACAACGAAGGTTCACCAGATTGATACCCGGGATGGCAGGACTGACATATGAGGAAACACTGGATCAATATCCACTGGAGTTTAGAAGAATGAGAGGGGATCTCATAGAAACATATAAAGTTCTGATGTGATTGGACAGGTTAAAGGCAGGAAGAATGTTCCTGTTGCTGGGGAGTTCCAGAACCAGGGGTCACAGTCTAAGAATAAGAGATAAGCCATTTAGGACCGAGATGAGGAGAAACTGCTTCACTCAGAGAGTGGTTAACCTGTGGAATTCTCTACCGCAGAACATTGTTGATGCCAGTTCGTTGGATATATTCAAGAGGGAGTTAGATATGACCCTTACGGCCAAAGGGATCAAGGGTAATGGAGAGAAAGCAGGAAAGGGGTACTGAGGTTGAATGATCAGCCATGATCTTATTGAATGGCAGTGCAGGCTTGAAGAGCCGAATGGCCTGCTCCTGCACCTAATTTCTATGTTTCTATGTTTAAATGTGATCTGAGGTCCAATTTTGATCGACCCTCGGGTTTACCTGTTCCGAAGCAGGAATCGTTCCCTTAGCCCAGTTTCTATCTAATTTCTCCCCCATATTTCTGAGAACAGAATTTATATCTGTTATGTTTATTCTATAGGTTTGATGCTGACATCAATTCAGAACTCAAAATTGATATTAACAGGAAGAATAACAATGGTTTTGGCGATCAGAGCATTGGTAGGGCATTTGTTACCATAAATTTTGGACATCAAATAGCTACAATAATATATTGTAACTCATCTGTGTATACTCTGAAATGCCACTGGAGGGCAGATGCGATGTAATTACCATTCCCAATAGCAAGCTAATCGAATACAGTTAACATTTATTTCCCCTAATTTTTAAATAATTTATTCTGGGGATTTGGGTGTCGCTAGCAAGGTCAGTATTTAATGCCCATTCCTAGTTGCCCATTGGGATGGTGGTGATGAGCGACTGCAGGCCATGAGGTGAAGGTACTGCTAGGTAGGGAGTTCAAGGATTTGACCCAGGAAAGAAGGAATGGAGATATATGGCCAAGTCAGGATGGCGTATGACTTGGAGGGGAACTTGGAGGTGATGGTGTGAATGCAATTCTATGTTAATTTACTAATTTCATGGTTTTATCCTTCTTTTCATGCTAGAAGAGAGTAAAACAGAAATTGGTGGCATTAACATGGGAAGTGAGGATCAGTGGACAGATTGTGCAAATTGTAACTTGTGCACATTTTTTTACGCAATTGTATATTCTGCATTTCTTAACTGATATTCAGCTTTGTTAACATTGTTGTAGCGATGCTATATTTTAGGCATATAATTATTATTTTTGTGCAGAAGATGCAACTTTAAGGTTGCATGAATTCAGGTCAATCTTGATCCCATTCTTCCCTCCCCTTTAATCCCACTTCACCTAAAGGCTACATTTGAGGTTTTCAATTTATCCGTTCTTTAGTGAACATAAATTTCTATAAACAAACAACAATTACCTCATTAAAACTTTTAACACTTCAGCATTTATGAAATTTCAAAGTTTTTATAGTTAATGTTTTAACTGAACTTTCAACAACAATAAATAGTAATCCATTCTCTATAAACAATCATTTTCTTTTCTAATCAGCAACAAAAATATTATGATCACGGCTTCTTCTGTTCACATGTGCTTTTCCAGGTGGTTGTTGTCTGTTAGGAGCTCTGAACAGAAAAGCACACTTTGTGTTATGTATGTAAATATTGTAACTGTGTAAGACTTGCCACCAGAGGGCGCAACTGTTGGAGGCCCAAGGGTCACCTGCACACCTCGTGCAAGGGGCTTTAAAAGATTGTCTGCCATGCTGCTTTGGCACTCTGGAGTTGTATTAAAGAGACTAAGGTCAGTTTTAGCTCACAGTTCTGAGTCTTGTGGAGTTCTTCCATACTTAACAATTGGCGATGAGTAACAGGTTATGAGCTTTCATGCGGTCATGGGTGCCGTTGGTATTTTAGAGAGATTTGTAGAGGGTGATGATTGGGAAGCCTTCATTGAGGGTCTCGACCAGTACTTCATGGCCAACGAGCTGGATGAGGACGATAAAGCGATCAAGCGCAGGGCGATTCTCCTCACCGTGTGTGGGTCCACAATATACGGCCTCATCAAGAATCTGCTACCACCGGAGAAACCAGCAGAGAAGACATATACAGAATTGTGTATGCTGGTTCGGAACCATCTCAAGCCGAAGGAGAGCATCTTAACGCCAGGTATCGCTTCTACACGCATTACCGCTCTGAGGGCCAGGACGTGGCGAGTTATGTCGCAGACCTGAGATGCCTTGCGGGAACTTGCAAATTTGCTGGATTATTGGGGGAAATGCTGCGGGACTTTTTTGTACTTGGCATCGGGCACGAGGTCATTCTTTGCAAGCTGCTGTCCGCTGAATTCCTAGAGCTGAACAAGGCCATCACAATAGCCCAGGCATTCATATGCACGGGCGATAATACCAGACAGATATCGTCACAGCATCGAAGCTCACCGGCAAGTACTGTGCATAAAATAACATCGCTAGCAGGCAGAACTGCATATGGCAGGGTCGACACATCTGCAGCTGCAAGATCTAGGATGACTCAGAGTCTGCCATCGGGCGTGAATGTAAATCCATTAGCACCATGTTGGTGTTGTGGGGGTAATCATCGTGCCCATCAATGTCGATTCAAGCACATGTGCAAAGGCTGCAAAACAATGGGGTACCTCCAGCGAATGTGCAAGAGTGCTGCTACTCACCACATGGCAGAATCGGCAGAGGATGATCGATCCGGCGAGGATCCCGCAGAACAAGCAAGAGAGGCAGCTCAATCCGAGGAAGAAGTGTATGGGGTACACATCTTCATCACCAAGAGCCCTCCTATTATGCTGAAAGTCAAATTGAACGGTATTCCGATATCAATGGAGTTGGACACGGGGGCGAGTCAGTTAATTATGAGCCAGTAGGCTTTTGAGAAACTGTGGGGTAACAAGGCACAAAGGCCCAAACTGAGCCCGATTCAGACAAAGCTGCACACCTATACCAAAGAGCTCAACCCAGTCATTGGCAGTGTGGCAGTTAAGGTATCGTACGATGGAGCTGTGCATGATTTATCACTGTGGATTTTCCCAGGCGATGGCCCAACCCTATTCGGCAGAAGCTGGCTGGGAAAGATTCGATGGAACTGGGACAACATCAAAGCACTATCTTCAGTGGATGATGCCTCGTGCGTCCGAGTGCTGAGCAAGTTTCCGTCACTATTTGAACCAGGCATCGGCAACTTCACAGGCGCCAAGGTGCAGATTCATCTAATCCCCGATGCACGGTCCATTCATCACAAGGTCCGAGCGATTCCATATATGATGAGGGAGAAAGTCGAGATCGAACTGGACAGACTTCAACGAGAGGGAATCATGTCACCAGTCGAGTTCAACAAGTGGGCCAGTCCGATTGTTCCGATGTTGAAAAGCGATGGCACGGTCAGAATCTGCGGAGGCTACAAGAAAACGATCAACAGAGTCTCATTACAGGACCAGTACTCGCTACCTAAGTCGGATGACCTGTTCGCAACGTTAGTGGACGGGAAGTCGTTCACCAAATTGGACCTAACCTCCGCCTACATGACACAGAAGCTGGCTGAATCTTCGAAAAGATTGACGTGCATCAACGCGCACAAAGGACTGTTTATATATCACAGGAGCCCTTTTGGGATTTGTTCGACTGCTGCCAGCTTCCAGAGGAATACGGAGAGTCTGCTGAAATCAGTTCCGCGCACCGTTGTGTTTCGAGACGACATCCTGATCACCGGTCGTGACATCACCGAACACCTGCACAACCCTGAAAGAGGATCTAAGTCGACTAGACAGAGTGGGACTCAGGCTGAAATGCTCCAAGTGTGTTTTTCTGGCACCAGAGATCGAATTTTTGGGCAGAAAGTTTGCGGCAGACGGCATCAGACCCACGGACTCAAAGTCAGAAGCCATCAAGAATGCACCCAGTCCACAGAATGTGATGGAGCTGCATTCATTCCTGGGACTCCTCAACTATTTTGATAACCTTCTACCCGGGTTAAGCACTTTGCTGGAACCGTTTCACATGTTGCTACGTAAGGGTGACAACTGGGTATGGGGTAAATCTCAAGAGACAGCCTTTGAGAAGGCCAGAAACCTACTTTGTTCCAATAAGTTACTTGTACTGCATGACCCGTGTAAACGATTAGTGCTAGCTTGTGCTGCATCTTCACACGGGGTCGGCTGTGTGTTACAGCAAACCAATGTATCGGGTAAACTTCAACTAGTTGCATACGCGTCTAGAAGTCTGTCTAAGGCTGAAACAGCCTACAGTATGGTCGAGAAAGAGGCATTAACGTGTATATGGGGTTAAGAAAATGCACCAATACCTATTTGGACTTCGGTTTGAGCTCAAAACCGACCACAAACTGCTCATTTCGCTGTTTTCAGAAAGCAAAGGTATAAACACGAATACATTGTCCCGCATCCAAAGATGGGCACTAACATTGTCCGCCTATGACTATGTTATCCGCCACAGACCAGGCACGGAGAACTCTGCTGACGCCCTCAGTCAGCTACCATTGCCCACTACCGGGGTGGAAATGGCGCAGCCCGCAGACTTGCTTCTGGTCTTGCAAGCTTTTGAGAGCAAGAGATCACCCATCACTGCTCACCAGATCAGGACCTGGACCAGCCAGGATCCTGTGCTATCACTTGTAAAAAGTTGCGTCCTCAATGGGAGCTGGTCGGCCGTTCCCGGGGAGATACAAGATGAAATTAAGCCGTTTCACCGATGCAAAGGTGAAATGTCCATCTAGTCGGATTGTCTTTTATGGGGTAATCGCGTGGTTTTGCCAAAAAAAGGCAGGGAAACGTTTATACGCGAACTACACAATACCCACCCAGGCATAGTCATGATGAAGACTATAGCCAGGTCGCATGTTTGGTGGCCCGGCATTAACTCTGACTTAGAGTCATGCGTACTCCAGTGCAACACATGCTCACAACTGAGCAATGCACCAAGGGAGGCTCCATTGAGTCTGTGGTCATGGCCCTCCAAACCGTGGTCCAGGATCCACGTAGATTTTGCTGGTCCCTTTCTCGGAAAGATGTTTTTAGTTGTAGTGGACGCATACTCTAAATGGATTGAATATGTAATCATGACATCCAGCACATCCACTGCCACCATTGAAAGCCTCCGGGCTATGTTCGCCACCCATGGCTTGCCCGACGTCCTTGTCAGCGACAATGCACCGTGTTTCACCAGCTCAGAATTCAATGAGTTTATGACCCGCAATGGCATCAAGCATGTTAGGTCTGCCCCGTTTAAGCCCGCATCCAATGGTCAAGCAGAATGGGCAGTCCAAACTATCAAGCAGAGCTTGAAACACGTGACGAAAGGCTCCTTGCAGATTCGCTTATCTCGGGTTTTGCTCATCTACCGGACGCGACCCCACTCACTCACTGGGGTTCCACCTGCAGAATTGTTAATGAAGAGAGCACTCAAAACCAGGCTTTCCCTAGTCCACCCGAATCTAAATGATCATGTGGAAACCCGGTGTCAGCGGCAAAACATGTACCATGATCGCGCGGCTGTATCGCATGACATTGATGTTACCGACCCTGTGTTTGTCCTGAATTACGGTCGTGGTCCCAAATGGGTTGCTGGCACTGTCTTGGCCAAGGAGGGGAATGGAGTGTTTATAGTCAAACTACTGAATGGACAAATATGCAGAAAGCATTTGGATCAGACCAAACTGCGGTTCACCAACAACCAGGAACAACCTGAAGAGGACATCACCATCATCGATCCACCAATACACACCCAACCAGCAATCGATCTCGCTGTCAATCAAGAGGATGAACCCACCATTCCCAACAATCCTGTCAGACCAGCTGCGCCGCAGTGCAGCAATGGTCCGACCAACTCACCCATGTCAGAGTTTGAACTCAGACAATCAACCAGGGAGCATAGGGCCCCGGATCATCTCAACTTGTAAATAATTTGTATCAAAGACTTTGGGGGGGGGGGGGGGTGGGGGGGTTGCGGGGAGTAATGTTATGTATGTAAACATTGTAACTGTGTAAGACTTGCCACCAGAGAGGCCCAAGGGTCACCTGCATACCTCGTGCAAGGGAGTATAAAAGATTGTCTGCCATGCTGTGGAGGCACTCTGGAGTTGTATTAAAGAGACTAAGGTCACATCAGTTTTGGCTCACATTAATAAATCTTGTGGAGTTCTTCCATACTTAACACTTTGTAATACACTTTTATAAATGGCATTCATTTTCCGGAGGGGGAAAAAGCACTGAGAACTAATTCTCTGCTTCATAAGTCAAACAGCAAAGCGAAAAACCGTTATCATAGGCGCTTCTGTTGATGTGCATTGTTTATGAAAGTCAGAAAACTCTACGAACATTCAACTTTTGCTGGTGTATAGTTTAAAATCTGGGAAGTTCTGCAAACTGTGTGTGCGCAGAAAACACAGATGTAAACAAAAGCTCTCTAACTGTCAGGGGGAAAATATCTAATCAAGCCCTGCAGAGACCTTAAAGTAAAAACTTTAATGACGGTACTAAAAAAACATAAAAGACGATTCAATTAATAAATTTAATTATTTTAATGTGGAATACAGAAACATGGAAATTTACAGCACAAAAGAAAGCCATTTCGGCCCATCGTGCCCGCATCGGCTGACAAAGAGCCGCACGGCCCTCGGTCAGCAGCCCTGAAGGTTACATATAAACCTATGAACAATGGTGGATAGGTAAAGAGCATCCGGCCCAATCAGTCCGCTCCACGTAACTGTGATATCCCATGTATCACAACACTTTACACTCCACCCGACCTGGAGCCATGCGATCTCCTGGGAAAGGCAAAAAAAAACAGATTAAAAACCCAGGTCAATAGGGGAAAAAAATCTGGCAAAATTCCTCTCCGACCCATACAGGCAATCAAAACTAGTCCAGGAGATCACCCTGGCCGTATTAGATCCCCTAAAGTACTTACCATCGTATCTGCGCCAACCAACAAGAGGTTATCCAGTCTAATCCCATTTACCAGCTCTAGGTCCGTAACCCTTCAGGTTATGGCACTTCAAGTGCCCATCCAAGCATCTTTTAAATGTGGTGAGGGTTTCTGCATCCACCACCCCTCCAGGCAGTGAGTTCCAGACCCCCACAACCTTTTGCAGCGAAGGTTCACCAGACTGATTCCCAGGATGGCACGACTGACATATGAGGAGAGACTAGATCGATTGGGCCTGTATGCACTGGAGTTTAGAAGGATGAGAGGGGATCTCATAGAAACATATAAAATTCTGATGGGACTGGACAGGTTTGATGCAGGAAGAATGTTCCCAATGTTGGGAAAGTCCAGAACCAGGGGACACAGTCTAAGGATAAGGGGTAAGCCATTTAGGACTGAGATGAGGAGAAACTTCTTCACTCAGAGAGTTGTTAACCAGTGGAATTCCCTATCGCAGAGCGTTGTTGATGCCAGTTCATTGGATATATTCAAGAGGGAGTAAATATAGCCCTTACGGCTAAAGGGATCAAGGGACATGGAGAGAAAGCAGGAAAGGGGTACTGAGATGAATGATCAGCCATGATCTTATTGAATGGTGGTGCAGGCTCGAAGGGCTGAATGGCCTATTCCTGCGCTTATTTTCTATGTTTCTTTGTTTCTATGTTTCTATGTTTCCCCGCCCGCGCCCCATAACACCTTACCCCTGTCTTTTAAGAAACTGTCTATTTCTATCTTAAATTTATTCAATGTCCCAGCTTCCACAGCTCTCTGAGACAGCGAATTCCACAGATTTATAACCCTCTGAAAGAAGAAATGTCTCCTCATCTCTGTTTTAAATGGGCGGCCCCTTATTCAAAGATCATGGCCTCTAGTTCTAGTCTCCCCCATCAGTGAAAACATCCTCTATGCATCCACTTTGTCAAGCCCCCTCATAATCTTATATATTTCGATAAGATCACCTCTCATTCTTCTGAATTCCAATGAGTAGAGGTCCAACCTACTCAACCTTTCCTCATAAGTCAACCCCCTCATCCCCAGAATCAACCTAGTGAACCTCTCTGAACTAACTCCAAAGCAAGTATATCCTTTCGTAAATATGGAAACCAAAATTGCATGCAGTATTCCAGGTGTGGCCTCACCAATACCTTATATAGCTGTAGCAAGACTCCCCTGCTTTTATACTCCATCCCCTTTGCAATAAAGGTACCATTGGCCTTCCTGATCACTTGCTGTATCTGCATACTTTCCTTTTGCATTTCATGCACAAGTACCCCCAGGTCCCGCTGTACTGCGACACTTTGCAATCTTTCTCCATTTAAATAATAACTTGCTCTTTGATTTTTTTCTGCCAAAGTGCATAACCTCACACTTTCTAACATTATACTCCATCTGCCAAATTTTTGTCCACTCACTTAGCCTGTCTATGTCCTTGAGCAGATTTTTTTGTGTCCTCCTCACACATTGCTTTTCCTTCCATCTTTGTATCGTCAGCAAACTTGGCTATGTTACACTCAGTCTCTTCTTCCAAGTCATTAATATAGATTGTAAATAGTTTGGGTCCCAGCACTGATCCCTGTGGCACCCCACTAGTTACTGGTTGCCAACCAGAGAATGAACCATTTATCCCGACTCACTGTTCTCTGTTAATTAGCCAATCCTCTATCCATGCTAATATATTACCCACAACCCCGTGAACTTTTATCTTGTGCAGTAACCTTTTATGTGGCACCTTGTCAAATGCCTTCTGGAAGTCCAAATACACCACATCCACTGGTTCCCCTTTCTCCACCATGTTCGTTACATCCTCGAAGAACTCCAGCAAATTTGTCAAACATGACTTCCCCTTCATAAATTCATGCCTGACCGAATTTTGCTTTTCCAAATGTCCTGCTACTGCTTCTTTAATATTGGACTCTAACAGTTTCCCAACCACAGATGTTACGCTGACTGGTCTATAGTTTCTTGCTTTTTGTCTGCCTCCTTTTTTAAATAGGGGTGTTACATTTGCAGTTTTCCAATCTGCTGGGACCTCCCCAGAATTCAGGGAATTTTGCTAAATTACAACCAATGCATCCACTATCCCTGCCGCTACTTCTCTTAAGACCCGAGGATGCAAGCCATCAGGTCCATGGGATTTATCCGCCTTTAGTCCCATTATCTTACTGAGTACCACCTCCTTAGTGATTGTGATTGTGTTAAGTTCCTCACCCCCTATAGGCACTGTTGGAATATTGTTTGTGTCCTCTACCGTAAAGACTGATACAAAATATTTGTTCAGAGTTTCTTCTATCTCCATGTTCCCCATTACTAATTCCCCGGTCTCATCCTCTAAGGGATCAACATTTACTTTAGCCATTCTTTTCCTTTTCCTTCTTATGGGCCCAAATTTCCCCAAAAGTTGCCCCTTTTTTTTTTTGAGTAAGTAGCTTTTTTTGGAGTAACATAAAAATCGCAAATTTTCCCATTTAACTTGCTCCAATGTAAGTCAGTTAGTTAGGTTTTTTTCTAGTTTAGTTTGTTCTCTCCAAAAGGGGGCCTGACAAGCCACTTGCACCTCTTCTGGCCATAGAAGCAAATTTGGCCAGCTGAAAGTTACTCCAAACTAACTTAGGCCAGTATATATGGCCACTTTTGTAGGCACAGAAAAACCTTACCTACATTTAAGAAATCAGCGCAGGTAGCCAGAGAATAAAGTTGGGGGGGGGGGGGAAGGAAGTGAGTTTGAGGATTCCTAAGCTCTAAAGACCCTCACAACATCAGCACAACATTACAACATCTTCAGCTGCACAATACCATTACAAATAAATGAAAGATAAATCAGCTACAGAAAATAGAGCAGTCCTACCTTGCCGACTGCAGAACACACCGGCTAGCCCTCCCGCCAGGGCTAGGAGCGGCAGGCACGCATGACTGTAGGGGTGAGGGATTTTTACTTTTTACAGTTGACCTAAAAATGCTGCGTGGTCCTAATGGAGGATGATTTAGTTTTGATGCAAAATATCTTTTATTGTAAATTTTACAGTGCACTTACCAACAACAATAGCAACAACGGGAAAGAAAGTCTCCACCCATCCCTCACCCACATCTTGGGGAAAGTGCACTTCCTCATTGGGTCGGTGATGGTGGTGGGGGGGGGGGGGTTGGGGGCCCGGCTTGGGTCTGACCGGTGGCTGGTGCGTGAAGTGAAGTGGGAGTGGCATTTGAGTCTCCGGCCTTTGTGCCCTTATTGCAGAAGCCAGCTCCCTCATGGCATCTGCCATCGTCTGCACAACCTCTGAAATGCCCACCCTGACTTCCCGTCTTAGTGCAGAGATTTCACCCGATAGTGTCGCAACCTCATCACGCACCCCACTGACGGCCGCCATGAGTGATCTTGTGAGGGCATTGGTCTCCTCACCCAATGAAACAATCTGATTAACCTCTACTGAGGGCTGCCTCTCAGGAGAGACTGGTCAGCTTCTCCTTCCCCTCGCCGTGGGTCTGCCTAGTGGCACCCCTCCAGTGCGAGGCACAGGCTGGGATGGTGGGGGACTGGGTGTCCCAAGATGCATTTCCTGACCGCCACTTGGACCTGCGACCTCGGTAGGTGTGAACCCATGGAAGGTTGCCGAGGAGCTAATGGAGGGTTCTGGCAGTGTGATGTCCTGTGATATGTCCTGATCTGCATTCTCCTGAGCACACATTTCCATGGACCCCTCTTCCCCCATTCCGCCTTGGTCTGAAGCGCACACATCTGGATCCTCAGGTCCTTGAGGAGTGTCTTCTTCTTCTGCAAAAGACAACACAACAGTCAAATGGTTAGCAGCACAGGAGGGGGCAGAATGGGTGGCATGAATAGTCTCACGTGCAGCAGGCCAGTCAGCAAGTTGATTTGAATGGCGACTTTGCATTTTAATGACTCACCCTCAACCTCGCGTGTGGGTCCAGCTTGTGCAGAGCTGATTCTTTTTCTGCCAGTGTGACTCAGCAAGGAGCAACCCTCTGTTCCAGGGGTGTCAGTTGGTGCAGATTTGGCGGACCTCTTCCTGTTCTAGTTCTCTCCCTCTTGTTGTAGGCCAATTTCTTCTGCAAAGATGAAAATATTAATTGTCAGACATGGTGCGCTTCTGATGGGTGGGACACATACAGATGCTCACATTTTCCACTGCAATTCAATTTAAAGATGAAGACATTACACTCACTACTTGACCAATGTTCTGCCATTTCTTCTTGCACTGGCTTCCAGATCTTGCAGTGTTGACCCCAGCTGAGAATTCTTCGGCAATGAGGTTCCACCTTTTCCTCATTTCCTTGGGTGAGACCTTTGACGGATCACTCTTGCTGATATCCAGACCCGGCCATTTCTCCTCAATTACACTCACTAATTTCTCCACTTCCTCATGGAGGAGATTCTTGGTTCGTCTTGAACGCTATTGCGCCATTTGTCTATTGGACTCAAACACAGGTAATGTTCAAAGATCACACTTACACCTCTCTTACACCTATCCAGCACTCCTTTCTACTCCCTCAGCCACACAAAAATCAATATTCAGACCTCACCTTTATATATGCTCCAGAACCAATTATTCTGAGGATGCTCTCCCTTTAATTGGACAATTGCCAAGCTTCCTGTTACACTGCGCACGTGCGCAAACTGAACCACCCATTGCGCATGCGCGCATGTCAAACGCTCACGCGTGCCCCTGCCGGCACTGTACAACACACAGCCCAAGCCCCGCCCCCCCCCCCTGCCGGCTGCGCTGAGCAAGCACGGTCGAAGCTCCGCCCCCGCCATCTCTGCTGCGCGACGCCGATGGATCCGGACAACGAGGCAGCGGCCAAATTCAAAGGAAGATTTTTTGTGCTTTTTTCCCCCCAGGAAGTCAGCGCACCACATCTAACTACACCGCTCTAAGCGGCTGGGGAAATCTGGGGCCTATATACCTATAGAAACTCTTGCTATCTGTTTTTATATTTTGTGCTAGTTTACTTTCATAGTCCATCTTCCCTTTCTTAATCATTTTTTTAGTCAGTCTTTGCTGGCTTTTAAAAGCTTCCCAATCTTCTGTCCTCCCACTAGTTTGGCCACTTTGTATGCCCTTGTTTTTAATTAGATATCGTCTTTAATTTCCATAGTTAGCCACGGATGGCTATCTTTTCTCTTACACCCTGTCCTCTACATTGGAATATATTTTTCTTGAGAGTTGTGAAATATCTCCACAAATGAACACCACTGTTCATCAACCATTTTACACTTTAATTTATTTTCCCAGTCCAGCTTTACCCAACTCTGTCCTCATAGCTTCATAGTCTCCTTTATTTAAGCTTAGTACGCTGGTGAGAGATCCAACTTTCTCACCCTCCATCTGGATTTGAAATTCAATCATGCTATGATCGCTCATTCCAAGGGGATCCTTTACTAGGAGATTGTTTATTAATCCTGTCTCATTACACAGAACCAGATCTAAGATAGCTTGCCCCCTGGCTGGTTCCGCTACACACTGCTCAAGGAACCCATCCCTTATGCACTCTATGAACTCCTCCCCTTGACAGTGACACCATATCCTCATTGAGATCTGCCCGTAGCAGCGCGTGCCTACCTCGTCGACTCATACTCCGCGGGGTCAGCGTGGGCACTGGATAACTTGGAGTGGCCTGCTGCAAGCCGCTTGGCCCCGCTACTTCATCTGTTGAGGATGACGTGGCCGCAGGTACCACAGATGAGACATCAGGCTCTGTTTCGTCCTCCTCCTCACTTTGCTGTTCGTCACCCGTGGTGATGACGACCTGCAGCGGTACAGGTCTTGGTGCAGGGGCCTCTCGCTGCGCCTTGGGAGTCTGGGGAGCTGGAAAACATAATTGAGGTTAGTAGAAGAGAAGGGAAGACATAAGAATGCTTGCGCTGTGCTGGCATATGTACGAGGAGCAACACTATTGCAATAAATGTGAACGAGAGACGTTACATATGATTAACACGAGTACAGAAGAGTACAAAAACTGCATGAATAACATTACATCATATATTATAATCAAATGCCACTAAATTACTTTAAATTACCACTGGTTCACAATTGCTTTACACATTACTCACGTGGCGCAACAACGGGATCTGCACCACCACGGATGGCAGAACAGTTGTGGGTGCCCATTTGTGCTGCGGCACGTTCTTCCAGGTCCATGAGCGGGTGGAGCTCAGCAGGGCCTCCTCCAGTCCGCCTATGCTCCGCATGATTCTTAGATATCTTCCTCTGCAAACGTGACAAGAACATGGCGTAAGCTAATTGACTAGGTATTATTACGGAAACACAACAGATATTGTAATCCACAATTAGTCACTCCACATGCTATTCATCATTAATGTTAACGTTATATGCTAATACGGTTTGTATCCACAATGGATGCATGATTATAACATCAACGTTCAGAGAAAATATTTAAGAAAATTGTGTTTAGGAAATAATGCTTGACACCAAACATCTCGCGTACAACCTCCAGGAAAGGGCCCATCCACGGCCGTGCCATTCTGCGCCTGAGGGATGGTAAGCGGTTTATTTGAATCGATGGAGGTCCCCCGGGGCGGGAGGAATCAGGACCGTTGGTGAGCTTGGCAATGACAGTACACTGGAATGGAAAGGGGCACTGTGTCCATGGTCTGTGCTCGGAGACCTCCGTGTGGTCGGAGCAAATGTCCCAAAGTGTCTCAGGGCAGACAGTGAGCCAGGGCAGCTCTCCCCCAGTCCAGGCTTGGTCACTGTGTGAGTGACAGCAGCCGGAGAGACTCACAGTCTGGGTAAAGGTGACCGGACCCCTCAATGCTCAGTCTTGTCCCATAGAAACATAGAAACTAGGTGCAGGAGTAGGCCATTCGGCCCTTCAAGCCTGCACTGCCATTCAACAAGATCATGGCTGATCACCACCCCAGCACCTCCCCCCCACACCCCCCCGATCCCCCCAGCCGCAAGGACCACATCCAACTCCCTCCCAAACACATCCAATGAACTGGCATCAACAACTCTCCGCGGCAGGGAACCCCACAGGCCAACAACTCCCTGAGTGAAGAAGTCTCTCCCAATCCCAGTCCCAAACAGCCCACCCCCCATCCCAAGAGCGTGCACTCCCCCCGGCTCCGGACCCACCCAACACCGGGAACACTCAACCCGCACCCAACCCGCCCCGTCCCGTCAGAATCCTTCTCAAATGCCGACCACCCCGGAGCCACGCCTCCGTGACGCCAACCGCACCACATCCACCAACCGCCATCTGCGCAGTCAACCCGTCCACCCCACTCTGAACACTCCCCGCACCGAGGCACAGAGCCCCCAGGCCTGCACCTCCAACACACTTCACCCCCCCAGACCTCCGCTGCAATGTGGCCCCTCCTGTCCCCCGCCCTGGGTTTCTCCACCCCCCACCTCCACCACTCTCCCCTCCATCCCCCGCCCCCGTCTCCCCTCATCTTCCCTCTGCCTCCCCGCACAGGCTCCCATCTCGGGGGCGGTAACCTTCTGGGGCCGGGAATTTTAGCCCCCAGCGTGGAAGTCCTGCTCCTGCCACAGAATTGGCCTTACCACCCCTCAGTGGAAGCGGAGTGCAATTTCCCAAACTCCACTTCCTTTGGGGGCAGTTACTGGGGCACGACTGGATGCTCCTGTGACAGTTTGAACTGGTGCTCTCCACTTTTCTGTCCTGTGACAGTTGGAACTGGTGCTCTCCACTCTCTGACATGTGACAGTTTGAACTGGTGCTCTCCACTCTCCCGTCCTGTGACAGTTTGAAATGGTGCTCTCCACTCTCCCGTCCTGTGACAGTTTGAACTGGTGCTCTCCACTCTCCCGTCCTGTGACAGTTGGAACTGGTGCTCTCCATTCTCTGTCCTGTGACAGTTGGAACTGGTGCTCTCCACTCTCCCGTCCTGTGACAGTTTGAACTGGTGCTCTCCACTCTCCCGTCCTGTGACAGTTTGAACTGGTGCTCTCCAATCTCTCTCCTGTGACAGTTTGAACTAGTGCTCTCCACTCTCCCGTCCTGTGAGAGTTGGAACTGGTGCTCTCCACTCTCCCGTCCCATCCCTTGGGAGCACTGTATATAAGGGGAGCCCTAAGGCCTGTTCCTCACTCTGGAGTGTCTTATTAAAGACTGAGGTCACTGTTACGTTAACCTCCCTGTGTGCAGCCTCATCTGTGTTAGGAACACAATAACTGGCGACGAGAATACGAATCCAACGCAAAGATGCAGCAAACTGTGGGCATCCTGGAGAAGTTCTCAGAGGGTGAGGACTGGGAAGCCTATGTCGAACAGCTAGACCAGTACTTTGTAGCCAACGAGCTGGCGAAGAAGGAAGTGCTGCAAAAAGGAGAGCGGTCCTCCTCACTGTCTGCGGTGCACCGACCTACAGCCTCATGAAGAATCTTCTGGCTCCGGTGAAACCCACAGATAAGTCATATGAGGAGCTGTATACACTGGTTCGGGAGTATCTTAACCCGAGGGAGAGCGTACTGATGGCGAAGTATCAGTTCTACACCTGCCAGCGATCTGAAGGTCAGGAAGTGGCGAGCTACGTCGCCGAGCTAAGGCGACTTGCAGGACAATGTGAGTTTGATGGCTCAGAGACTTTTTTGCACTGGGCATTGGCTACGAGACCTTCCTACGAAAACATTTGACTGTAGAGACACCGACCCTCAGTAAGGTCATTGCGATAGCACAGGCATTTATGGCCACCAGTGATAACACCAAACAAATCTCTCAGCACACAAGTGCAAGCAATGTTCATAAATTAACTGGAACTGTGTTTGCGAGCAGAAATGTACAGGGCAAAACCCACGACTCTGCAACTGCCAGCAGGTCTCGGGTGACCCAGATGACTCAGAGTCCGCAACAAAGGATGAATGCAAGGCAATTCACACCTTGTTGGTGTTGTGGAAGCTTCCATTCAGCCTATTCATGCCGCTTCAAAGGGTATGTTTGCAAGAGCTGTGGAACAAAGGGGCACCTCCAACGAGCTTGCATATGAGCTGCAAGCTCTGCAAAACCTGCTAACCACCACGTGGCAGAGGAAGATCGGTCCATGGTGGATCAAAACAATTTCGAGCCTCAGAGAGAGGAGGCAGATACTGAAGTACATGGGGTGCACACATTTTCGATGAAATGTCCACTTATAATGCTAAACGTAAAATTGAATGGCTTACCCGTAGCCATGGAACTGGACACTGGCGCTAGCCAATCCACCATGAGTAAAAAAATGTTTGAGACACTGTGGTGCAACAAGGCATTTAGACGAGCCCTGAGCCCCATCCACACGAAACTGAGAACGTACACCAAAGAGCTTATTACTGTCCTGGGCAGTTCCATGGTCAAGGTCACCTACGAGGGCACGGTGCACGAACTGCCACTCTGGATTGTCCCGTGTGATGGCCCCACACTGCTTGGAAGGAGCTGGCTGGGCAAAATCCACTGGAACTGGGATGACATCCGAGCGCTATCACATGTCGATGAGGCCTCATGCACCCAGGTTCTGAACAAATTTCCTTCCCTCTTTGAGCCAGGCATTGTAAACTTTTCCGGGGCGTAGGTGCGGATCCACTTGGTCCCAGAGGCACGACCCATTCACCACAAGGCGGGAGCGGTACCTCACATGATGAGGGAGAGAGTGGAAAAAGCGCTGGACAGACTGCAGCGCGAGGGCATCATCTCCCCAGTGGAATTCAGCGAGTGGGCCAGCCCGATTGTTCCAGTACTCAAAAGTAATGCTACGGTAAGGATTTGCAGCGATTATAAAGTAACTATTAATCATTTTTCGCTACAAGATCAATACCCGCTATCCAAGCGACACTAGCAGGAGGCAAGACATTCACCAAGCTCGACCTGACTTCGGCCTATATGACGCAGGAGCTGGAGGAGTCTTCGAAGGGCCTCACCTGCATCAACACGCACAAGGGACTGTTCATCTACAACAGATGCCCGTTTGGAATTCGCCGGCTGCAGCGACCTTCCAGAGAAACATGGAGAGCCTACTCAAGTCGGTACCACACGGTGGTCTTTCAGGACGACATATTGGCCACGGGTCGGGATACCGCTGAGCACCTACAAAACCTGGAGGAGGTCCTCCAACGACTGGATCGCGTAGAGCTGCGGCTGAAGAGGTCGAAATGCATCTTCATGGCAACAGAAGTGGAGTTTTTGGGGAGAAAGATCGCGACGGACGGCATTCGACCCACAGGCACCAAGACAGAGGCGATCAGCAACGCACCCAGGCCACAGAATGTCACGGAACTGTGGTCATTCCTGGGACTCCTCAACTATTTTGGTAACATCCTACCGGGATTAAGCACCCTCTTAGAGACACTACATGTGTTATTGCGCAAAGGTGAGAACTGGGTATGGGGAAAAAAAACAAGTAATTGCTTTTGAGAAAGCCAGAAACATTTTATGCTCCAACAAGCTGTGCTTGTATTGCATAACCCGTGTAAAAGACTTGTGCTAGCATGTGATGCGTCGTCGTACGGAGTCGGGTGTGTATTACAAGCTAACGTTGCGGGGAAATTGCATCCTGTCGCCTATGCTTCCAGGAGCTTGTCTAAGGCCGAGAGAGCCTACAGCATGATTGAGAAAGAGGCATTAACGTGTGTGTTCGGGATAAAGAAAATGCATCAGTACCTGTTTGGCCTCAAATTTGATCTGGAAACCGATCACAAGCCCCTCACATCCCTGTTCGCTGAAAACAAGGGGCTAAATATTAATGCCTCAGCCCGCATACAAAGGTGGGCACTTGCGCTATCAGCGTATAACTATACCATCCACCACAGGCCAGGCACCGGGAACTGTGTGGATGCTCTCAGTCGGCTACCATTGCCCACCAGGGGGGTGGAAATGGCGCAGCCTGCAAACTTGTTGATGGTGGCGCAGCCCGCAGACTTGTTGATGGTCATGGAAGCATTTGAAAATGATAAATCACCTGTCATGGCCCACCAGATTAGGACTTGGACCAGCCAAGATCCTCTGCTGTCCCTAGTGAAAAACTGTGTACTGCATGGGAGCTGGGCCAGCATTCCCGTTGAAATGCAAGAGCCAATCAAGCCGTTCCAGCGGCGAAAGGACGAGCTGTCCATTCAGGCAGACTGCCTGTTGTGGGGTAACTGCGTAGTGCTACTAAAAAAGGGCAGGGAGACGTTCATCTCGGATCTCCTCAGCACACACCCGGGTATAGTAATGATGAAAGCGATAGCCAGCTCCCACGTGTGGTGGCCCGGTATCGACTCTGACTTAGAGTCCTGTGTAAATCAATGCAGCACATGTGCTCAGTTGAGCAACGCGCCCAGAGAGGCACCACTAAGTTTGTGCTGCTGGCCCTCCAGACCATGGTCGAGAATCCATGTCGACTATGCGGGCCCGTTTCTCGGTAAAATGTTTCTGGTGGTGGTGGATGCTTTTTCAAAATGGATTGAATGTGAAATAATGTCGGGAAGCACCACCACCACCACCATTGAAAGCCTGAGGGCTATGTTTGCCACCCACGGCCTGCCTGACATACTGGTCGGTGACAACGGGCCAGGTTTCACCAGTGCCGAATTTAAAGGATTCATGACCCGCAATGGGATCAAACATGTCACCTCGGCCCCATTTAAACCAGCCTCCAATGGGCAGGCAGAGCGGGCAGTACAAACAATCAAACAGAGCCTTAAACGAGTCACAGAAGGCTCACTCCAAACCCGCCTGTCCCGAGTACTGCTCAGCTACCTCATGAGACCCCAGTCGCTCAAAGGGGTGCCCCTGGCTGAGCTACTCATGAAAAGGACACTTAAAACCAGACTCTCGCTGGTTCACCCCAACCTGCATGATCAGGTAGAGAGCAGGCGGCAGCAACAAAATGTAAATGATGATCACGCCACTGTGTCACGGGAAATTGATCTAAATGACCCTGTGTATGTGCTAAACTATGGACATGGTCCCAAGTGGATCGTGGGCACGGTGATAGCTAAAGGAGGGAGTAGGGTGTTTGTCGTCAAACTAGACAATGGACAAATTTGCAGAAAGCACCTGGACCAAACGAGGCTGCAGTTCACAGACTGCCCTGAACAACCCAAAGCAGACACCACCTTTTTCGAGCCCACAACACACACCCAAAGGATCATAGACACCACACCGGACCAGGAAATCGAACCCATCACGCCCAACAGCCCAGCAAGGCCAGGCTCACCTAGCAGCCCTGCAGGGCCAACAACACGCCAGCCCAGCGAGGGCACAGCCAACACACCAGAACAGACATTTGTACCGAGGTGGTCCACCAGGGAAAGAAAGGCTCCCGACCGCCTCACCTTGTAAATAGTTTTCACTTTGACTTTGGGGGGGGGGGGGAGTGATGTTGTGTATCTGTAAAGCACTCACTCCCATGTTCCGCCACCAGGGAGCTCATCTCCTGAAGTCCCAAGGGATCCCAGCAATCCTTGGGAGCACTGTATATAAGCCGGCCCGTAAGACCTGTTCCTCACTCTGGAGTGTCTTATTAAAGACTGAGGTCACTGTTACTTTAACCTCCCTGTGTGTAGCCTCATCTGTGTTAGGAACACAATACCCTGCATCCTGCATTTCAGGCTGCGCTCTTCGTCCCACCCTCCTTGGCTGTCTCACCCACTGGGACCCGCAGCCTCAGACTGTACCCATGAAATGTCACGTCGGTTGTATCGCTCAGCAAACGGCTTGGCGTCCTCAGGGGGTTCACCGGCTTCAGTTTCAATGTAACTATCTCATTATTAGGGTCTTCCTGCTGTCCTTCATTGTCCAGCTCATCCTTGTCCTGAATTGGTGAAGAATATCTGGACTGACAGCTTCCTGATCTTCTGCTTCAGCTTCTGTCTCTTCCTCATGCGCAACATCTGCAAAACATAACAGAGCAGATGTTTGGTTAGCAGCAGCAGAGGGGGCAGAGGGGGCTGGGTGACATGAGTACGCAGCAGGACTAACCCTCTGTCGGTAACCTGGGCCCAGCATCCACATTGGTGGTTGAACTTCTTTTGCGATATTTAATCATATCAGCGATCCTCTGTTCCACCGCTGTTAGTTGCAGCCTACTTGGCGCACCGCCTCCAGTTTTTGACCTTTCTCAGTTGATCTGTGACACCTTCCTCTGCAAGGATGAAAATAGAACTTTTTAAGAGAGGATTCTTCTGCTGTGGTGGCCACACACACACACACATGCACACACACATATTAGTCACATTTACAAATGTAATTGCAGTGCATAAATAAAAATATTACTTACAGTAACTGCTTGGCCAAGATCCTGCTACTTGTTCTTGACCTGCGTGCTGCTTCTCGGGGTCATGGCCACTGCATTAAACTCTTCTGCAACTTGTTCCCAAAGTTTTGTTAGTAGAGAGGGTTTCAGTTTCTTTTGTCCCATTCTCCCTTTATTCTCAAGCACATCCCATCTTCTCCCAATGATGTTTACCAGGGGCTCAATTTCTTCTGCTAGAAACTCTTGGTCCTTCCCCTTCTCCGTCTCCTTCTCCTTCTCCTTCCCTTGGATCCATCTTTTGCAGCTAAAATTTAAATGTCCAGATCCAGCTGCGATCCCAATGTGTTCTCACAAGCTGCTGATCCAGACCAGGAAGTTCACTGTGGATGTGTGGACACACCCGTCACGTGGAAAAAGTTTTTTTCCGACGCATGCTCACTGACTTTTCGGGGCACACTTGAAGCTCAACCCCCAGACTTAACTTTGGGTATCGCAGTGCCAAAATTAAATTTTACTTTGGCGAAAATTGTATCTTTTTTTTCGGCGCAATCGGTCACAAAAAAAATCGGCTGTACATCAAAAATCAGCAAAGAGGAAAATAGAGTCCTTTAAACCAGACTCACTGGCACACTTCTCATTTCTTTTGCAGGCCAAGGTGGCTCATTATTCCCTTTAGCAGAGGGATCAAAAACCAGGGGGCATAGATTTAAAGTAATTGGTAGGAGGTTTAGAGGGGATTTGAAGGGAAATTTCTTTACCTAGAGGGCTGTGGGATCTTGAAATCACTGTCTGAAAGGGTGGTAGAGGCAGAAACTCTCACCACATTTACAAAGTACTTGGATGTGCACTTGAAGTGTTGTAACCTGCAGGGCTATGGACTAAAAGCTGGAAAGTGGGATTAGGCTGGATAGTTCTTTGTTGGCCGGCGTGGACACAATAGGCCGAAATGGCCTCCTTCCGTGCTGTAAATTTCTATGATTCTATAACAGGACAGAGCAGGAACAACCAGGTGGTGGGCAAGCATGACTCAGCTGGAGGAGACTGTGCTGGCTGGCCATCATTGAGGTCGTAGCATTGCGCGAAGCTGAAAGCATTGATGATGATGGTAACCTCCTACCTAATCCTTCTTCTCACACCCCACTTTCCTCTCATCCTACAATCATTTCTCACTTACAAGCTGCTTATGGTGTAAGCATGCACATCTTGCTTTCCCCCTCCCCTCACCACAACCCGACCCTTGTTCCTTTGTCCTTTCAGATGCCCAAGGACTGCTTTCAGCCCAGGCTGTGCAAGTAGTGGAGGAGAGTGGTGGAGAAGCAGAGGCACTGTTACTCAATCTGACACTCGTAGGTACCGGCTCAGAAAATGACACCTACTTTAGAGGGTAGTATAGAGGTGGGATCTGAACATGGTGAGTCTCTGGGCACAAGTGGGCTGCAACCAGGATAGTGGGACACAGTAGAGTAGGTACTAGCTCCCCGGAGGGCAAGGTTGCACAGGGGACTCAGATGAGGACTTCGATAAGGCGGTCTTCAGAAGAAGGGGATGGGCATGCACACAGAAATGCTTGGTGAAAGGGCAAGGCTGCCAGAGAGTCTGTTGTCACTGTCAAGGAGCATGGAGGAGTGCGGCTGCAACCTTGCACAGGGCTTGGTGCACAACTTGGAACCCATGATTTCCAGGATGGAAGTGACGGGCAACTCCATTGGAGAATCTGTGGGCCCCACCATGACACTGGGTGTGATGGGTAATGTTGCAGTTTCCATTGCAGGACAAGTGGAAGTGACCTAATGTCTGAGTGCCGCAGTGGAGGCTCAGCATTCTGTCATACAGGCTCAGCTTGCTGCTATCATGGCTGGCTTTAAAAGTGTGGAAAATAGCTTGCTCGTTCTCAAGAATGCTAAGGTGCCACTCTGGGGAGTGGCAGTGGCTCCGTGGAGCAAGAAACTGCTGTCCTCTCTCAAGATGACAGCATTCATATTTCCACCACTGCCACTCTGCCAGTGTCATTGCAGTTACCTGTAAACTAGCCAGCCCAGACTTCTGTCACCCATACTGAGGTGGTACAGTCTACAGCCGGACCTTCTAGACCCAGAGCTGCTCGAGGTGGTCCGACAAGACCATCTGCAGTGTCTCCCACAGAAAGACAGCAGCCTTCTGTGGTGTCCCTGCACCGTACTGCAAACTCACACGAGGCATGTACTGCAGACACAGTCACTATGTGACCTTAACCGTTATTCCCAGGACCAAGGAGTGCTGACCCTGGGTGGGAGCTTCCCTTTTATACCTGGAAACCCAGGTGAGGAGTGTCTCCCACAAGTTCACCCCCTGTGGTCAGGGTGTGCATTTCTAGGGTATAAGTACAGTGTACAGGAGTTGCATGAAGGTTACAGTTACATGAAGATTACCGTTGCATGATGGTTACATACATGACATCACCTCCCCCTTACGTCTTTTTGTGTCAAAGGTTAAGTCTTTCAGGTGGTCGACGCTCTCTCGTGGAGCGCCGCAGTTGTGGCTCTGGTGGCTGAGCCTCGGCACATGTCTCTGTCACCTGAGGTGATTCCGGCCTGTCCGGGCTGGCCACAGGGACTGTGCATGCTGTGGATTGTCCTCGTTGCTTGTCCACTGGCAGTGGTGTAGGTGATGTCTCATGCTCTTCTTCAGGTTCCTCCGTGTCTATGCTGAACCTTTTCTTTACTTGGTCCAAGTGTTTGCGGCATATCTGCCCATTGTTTAGTCTGACCACCATGACTCAATTTCCTTCTTTGCCAATTATTGTGCCCTCAAGCCACTTGGGTCCCAAAGCATGGTTAAGAACAAATACCGGGTCATCCATTTCTATACACCTCCCCCTTGAGTTTCCATCATGGAACTCGGTTTGGGACTGGCGCTTGCCCTCAACAATGTCTGCCAGGGCTGGGTGAATGAGGAACAGCCACATTTTAAGCTTGCGTTTCATGAGGAGTTCCGCTGGCGGGACTCCCGTGAGCAAGTGATGGCGGGACCTGTAGGCCAGCAGGAGGCGCGATAGGCGGTACTGAAGGGAGGGTCCTTGGATGCATAGCATGCCCTGTTTTATGACTTGGACCGCACGTTCCGCCTGGCCATTGGAAGCTGGCTTGAACAGCGCTGTCCGGACGTGTTTGATACCATTGCCCGACATCAACTCCTGGAATTCATGGCTGGTGAAACACGGGCCATTGTTGCTGACCAGGATGTCCGGCAAGCCGTGGGTCGCGAAAACCGTACGCAGATTCTCCGCAGTGATGGATGTCATGCACGAGTTTAATATAATGCACTTGATCCATTTCGAGTATGCATCGACAACGATCAGGAACATTTTTCCCATGAACGGGCCCGTATAGTCTACGAGAATACGCGACCATGGCCTGGTGGGCCAGGGCCACTGGCTGAGTGGGGCCTCCCTGGGGGCATTGCCCAGCTGGGACACGCCATGCACCTGCGAACCCAGTGTTCCAGGTCTGAGTCAATCCCTGGCCACCATACATGTGACCGGGCAATGGCCTTCATTAACATGATGACAAGGTGCTCGCTGTGGAGTTCCCTGATGAACGCTTCCCTGCCTTTCTGGGGTATGACTACCCGGCTGCCCCATAGCAGGCAGTCGGCTTGGATGGAGAGCTCATCCATCCATCTCTGAAACGGTCTGACCTCGTCAGGGCACGCCCTGTGTGCGGGCGCCCAATCCCCAGTCAGAACACATTTCTTTAGCATGGATAGGAGGGGGTCTCTGTTGGTCCAGAGTTTGATCTGGCGAGCTGTGATGGGGGAGTCTGCGATGTCAAAAGCCTCAACGTCCATGACCATCTCAGCGCTTTGCTCCGCTGCCCCCTTGGTGGTGGCCAGTGGGAACCTGCTGAGCGCGTCAGCACAATTTTCGCTGCCTGGCCGGTGCCGTATGGTGTAGTCATACGCAGCCAGCGTGAGAGCCCATCGCTGTATGCGAGCTGACGCATTGGCATTGACAGCCTTGCTATCGGACAACAGGGATGTTAACGGCTTGTGGTCCGTCCTTTTTGACCATGCCGTATCCACGCTCTGCCTGGGAGAGTGATCTGGAGGCATAAGCCACCGGTTGGAGTCGGCCGTCGTCATTACCCTGCTGCAACACACACCCAACCCCGTAGGACGATGCATCGCACGTTAAAACCTGTTTTTTACAGGGGTTATACAAAGTCAACAGTTTATTAGAACACAGCAGGTTCCTCGCCTTATTGAAAGCCCATTCTTGACAGTCCCCCCAAAGTCATTCACAACCTTTACGCATGAGCATGTGTAACAGCTGCAACAATGTGCTTAAGTTCGACAGAAAGTTCCCGAAATAGTTCAAAAGTCCCAGGATTGATCGCAACTCCAACGTGTTGCTGGGCCTGGGCACCCGGCGGATCGCCTCCATTTTTGATTCAGTGGGCCGGATCCCGTCTGTGGCAACCCTCCTGCCCAAAAACTCGACCTCTGGGACCAAAAATACACACTTGGCCTTTTTCAGCCGCAAGCCTACCCGGTCCAGTCGGCGTAGCACCTCCTCCAGCTTGTGGAGGTGCTCCTCGGCGTCTCGACCCGTTATAAGGATGTCATCTTGGAATACGATTGTTCCAGGAATGGATTTGAGCAAGCTTTCCATGTTCCTCTGAAAGATAGCTGCCGCCGAACGAATGCCAAACGGACACCTGTTGTAGATAAATAATCCCTTGTGCGTTGTGATGGTGGTCAGAAGCTTGGATTCTTCAGCCAGTTCCTGAGTCATGTAGGCCGAAGTGAGGTCCAGCTTCCTGAACAGCTTGCCACCTGCCAGCGTGGCAAAAAGGTCCTCTGCTCTCGGGAGCGGGTATTGGTCTTGCAGCAACACTCGGTTGATGGTGGCTTTGTAGTCGCCACAAATCCTGACTGAGCCATCTGCTTTAAGGACAGGAACGATGGGACTTGCCCAGTCGCTGAATTCAACGGCCGAAATTATGCTCTCTCTGAGCAGCCTGTCCAATTCACTTTCAATTTTCTCACGCATCACATACGGCACCGATCTGACTTTGTGGTGCACTGGTCTAGCGTCCGGAGTGATGCGTATCACTACTTTAGTGCCCTTGAACGTTCCGACACCGGATTGAAACAGTGACCTGAATTTTTGTAGGACCTGTGAGCATGAACTTCGCTCCACAGATGAAATGGCGTGCACATCCCCCCATTTCCAATTCATCTCAGCTAGCCACATCTCCCCAAGAGCACGGGGCCATTTCCCGGGACGATCCAGAGTGGCAGCCGGTTCGGTGATCCATTATGTGTTACCACCAAGTTTGCACTGCCTAGCACTGGGATGATCTCTTTGGTGTACGTCCGTAGCTGCGTGTCAATGCATTCCAGTTTGGGCCTGCTAGCTCTGTGTGGCCATAATCTCTCAAATTGTTGGGCGCTCATAAGTGACTGGCTAGCTCCCGTATCCAGCTCCATGTGCACCGGGATGCCATTCAATAAAACTTTCATCGTCATGGGTGGCGTTTTAGTGTATGAGCTGTGGACGTCAGCCACATGAACCCGCTGAACTTCAGCATCCATGGCTTTTCCCCAGGCATCATCCTGCATTGCAGACCCCTCGCCTGGTTCCTCTGTCTCACAGATTAGCCTCGCCACAGCCTTTTTGCACATCCTGGCCAAGTGTCCACTGACGTTACAAATCCTAAAGGTATATTGCTGGAACCTGCAGCTTTTCGCAGTATGTCTACCCCGCATCTCCAGCATGAGCTGAGATTGTTGTTAACAAAGGGACTGTTCCCAGGCATTCCTATCTGATTGCCCATTTGGTTGTTTCTAAGCACTCTGATGGTGGGTGTTAATGCTCCCATCGCGGGACACATTGTTCCTCGTGATGCCGTGAATTGCTGATCCCCTTTCCATTGTCCTTGTTGTGGGCCCACCCTAGAGTCTGTTGCTGCCTGGGCGGTTTCAAAATGCCCTTGCCTGCCTGCGGGGTCGCAAGCCATGTTCACAATGTTAACTCCCTGGTCATCGCCACGTTGGGACCAGGTCTCCGTGTGTAAATTAGCTTGGTCTCCTCTTCCCCTGCCATGAAGGTCTGAGCTATCAATGCTGCCCCTTCTAAAGTCAAGTCCTTGGCCTCTATGAACTTCCTGAAAATCCCGGCATGATTAATGCCCTCAATGAAAAAGTCCCTTAACATCTCCCCCTTGCAGGCATCTGTGAACTTACAGAGACTGGCCACGTGCCGCAAGTCCGCAAGGAAGTCCGAGATGTATTGTCCCTCCCGACGCCGGTGTGTGTAGAACTGGTGCCGGGCCATGTGTATGCTACTCGCCGGCTTGAGGTGCTCACTGATCAGCTGGCTGAGCTCTTCAAAGGACTTGTCCACTGGCTTTTGGGGTGCGAGCAGGTCTTTCATCAGCGCATATGTCTGTGGTCCGCAGCTGGTCAGTAGATGCGCCCTCCGCTTGGCAGCCGCTGTCGCTCCCAGCCAGTCCTTCGTGACAAAGCTCTGCTGGAGTCTTTCCACAAAGTCGTCCCAGTCCTCACCCACACAGTAACGTTCCTCTGTGTTACCGGTGACCATCCTCATGATTCGGCGATTCCCGTTTCTCATCGCCAAATGTGGTGTCCCTGCACCGTACTACAAACTCACACGAGGCATGTACTGCAGACACAGTCACTACGTGACCTTAACCTTTATTCCCAGGACCAAGGAGTGCTGACCCTGGGTGGGACCTTCCCTTTTATACCTGGAAACCCAGGTGAGGAGTGTCTTCCACAAGTTCACCCCCTGTGGTCAGGGTGTGCATTTTTAGGGAATAAGTACAGTGTACAGGAGTTGCATGAAGGTTACAGTTACATGAAGATTACTGTTGCATGATGGTTACATCCATGACACTTTCCACCAGGCATGCTGCAGCCACTACATAAGAACACTAGAATGGACAAAGGAACACGAAAGACAGATACTAAGGGAATGCACAAAGGTGATTAGTTGACTTCGTAATGTAATATTGGAATTAATCATTTATAAATTATGTTTGGAATATTTGTTTTGTGGTGGCTTTCATTTCAGCATTGTGCCCGAGGACACTGTGATGATCAGTGACAAAGGAATTGGGAATTGTTGAGCAATGGGGATTTGAGGTTTCAGTGAAGGGAACTGGAATCTGATGATGCGTTCATGGACAGCCCGTCTAGAACAGGGATTTTCAGGCTGCCTCTTCTCTTCCTCCTCCTCCTCCTCCTCCTCCAGAGGTGGTCGCGGAACCCAGAGTGACAAGGGCTACGCTTTTGAGATGACCAAGTTGTGGAGGATGCAGCAGACCACTATGAATTGGGACACCTGCTCCGGGGAGTATTGGAAAACTCCTCCCTAGCGGTCAAGACAGCAGATCCCTTGCTTCAACACCATGATGATATGCTTGGTGAGGTTCCTCATGGCAGCGTGGCTGTCATTATATGAGTGCTGGCCATGAGTGGTGGGGTTGCGGCGGAGAGTCATCACCCAAGTGCAGAGCCTTTGTCTCTGAGCAACTATCCTCGGTTGTGGTGGCTGTAAGATTGCTGACACAGCTGATTAGCGCAGGACAAAGGCATCATGATTGCTATCAGGATACCGGGCATTCACCATCATGATGTGCTGGGTGTGGTGGCACACTAACTGCACATTAAGAGAATGGTAGCCTTTGCGGTTACGTTGCATCTCAGCATTGATATGTAGCACCCGCAAAGCCATGTGTGCACAGGCAATGGTGCCTGCACCATGCGGAGCCTCGATATCTTGCCAAAGGTATATGCGCGCTCCTCCTGCTTCTCTCTGTTCAGAGCTAAGATAATGAAGTCCCTTCTCCTGGAGTACAGAGCCTCTGTGACTTCCCGGATGAAGCGATGGATGGCGAACTGCGGTATGTTAGCTATGTTGCCTGATCCAGCCTGGAAGGAATCACTGGCGAAAAAATTCAGGGCCACAGTCACCTTGAGGACCATTAGCAGAGCTGTCATCATCCTGCTGTGAGGCTGCAGGTCTGGTTCCAAGAGGTGGCAGATTTCTGAACCACCTTTTCGGTGAGGCGGAGCCTCTGAATGCATTGCTCTTGGCTTAGGTGCAGATAGGAGAAGTGCTCCCTGAAGACCCTAGGTGGGCAAGGCCTCCTGCTGAGCGCTCTCTTTCTTCTCCTCCTCCCTCTGCGAGTAGCTTGTCTTTGCTGCCTCTGCTCTATCTCCCTGTCATGCTGCAGTGTGAGGGGGACTGCAAGTATAGCCCCCATGACTGAGGGCAAGTGGTGTACTCAGAGGCCTTCCAGTTGCAGCCAATGCCTTCACAACATCCAGCAGCACTCCCTGCACACTTTACCAACTTTATCAATGTGTTCCTGCAAGCCAGTACTGATATAAACACTGCAAGTGCCAGTACAAGAAAAATAATCAACTTACCTGCAAGTTGGATGTTTCCCTTTACATAGCTGGTGGGGGGTCCTTCGTGCAGTTGTACCATGTTCTACTGTGTGTGTTTAGGAGAAGGTGTTGTTTGGAACGGTGACATCCAAAATGGCAGGTCGTGCATATAATCAGCATTATACACCAACTGCCGTCACAATCTGCCTGATCTGCATACTGCCTGCACATGCACGTCCACCTGCATTACCGCCCTTCCCAAGATGGTGATCAGCGTGGGCCAGGCCAGAAGTGGGCGAAAGCAAGGCAGCCGCTATTTTTTGATACAAACTGGCCATAACAGCCAGCACGAAGGAATTTCGTGGCATTGCTGTTTATTAGCCCCAATTTCCACCAGCTCTCCTTGATATTGATGGAAAACTACTGGAGATGGAAATACTCTTGAAGCATTATTAACAGCAGTTAAGGCCATCTATATTTTTGATATAAAGCAAAGAAAACAAGATAAATCATGAACTCAATTTTTCTGAGATAATTTTGAAAATAAAAAGTGAATACATTCTTGCTGACCTCCCTTAAATACAGACGATAACAACTGAATGAAAACCGAATACAGGTACAGCTGAGAGTAAAACTAATGCCTGGGGAAGCACTTGGACAGGAATGGCTCACAGCAGATATTTATTTTTTGTAATATACTCTAGTTATTATATTAGTTACGGCCTTCCTTAATTTGTTTATGCTCATAAGTCAAAAAGCTATTGTTCATATAAATAAAAAGTTCTGGAAGGACTATCAATATTCAAGTTTGGAGGGAGATTCTGAATAAAAATAGAGTTAAACATATATTTAAATAAAATGTTTGATATTGTTTTGGAGATTTTGGTAAATAATGAAAGGTACAAATTAGTTTAATGGCCCTGAAATTCCAGTCGGAGGCTTCCTTCGGACGAACACCTCCAACCCGAAATTTCTCTACGAATGTACCTGGTGGTCCCGGAGGCGCCTTGGATTCCGGTCGGAGGCCGTCTTTCCACACGCTCCGCAGCGCATCCATGTCTTCTAGATACAGATAGAGAAGCTGGAGTCACGTGGGCCTGGACAACCAATCACGGTACAGCATTCTCATTGATAATAATGGGAACTCCGATTTTACAAGTTGCCATTACTATCAATGAGAATAACACCCTAAAACATCCAAACACAACATAATAAATAAAAAAAACACTGCACATATTTAAAATGAATTGAAATTAAAGTTAATTAAATGTTTTAGAAAAAATATATATTTTTAGGATTTTTTTTAATGTGTTTTAATAGGGTTTAAAATAAACTTACCTCAGTGGATAGGGTTTTACTATGAAAATGTGTATTTAATTTTTTTTAATGCTTTAAAACTCATGCTGGTAAAAGTAGGCTAGCCAGACTTAAAAGTTTGAAGTACATTCGCTGGGCAAGAGATGGGCAAATAGCCCAATCTCACCTGTGCGAATGTCCTTCCTAGGGGATGCAGAGGATCTGTTCTCTTGACAGATCGGAAAAGCCAAAAAACAGCTTTTGTGAGGCCTCGCCGGGTCCCAAGGCCGGAATTTCAGGGCCAATATTTTCTTAAGTTTTATGTATTTCTCAGCATTTTTGTAGAAATTCATGTTTTAAACAGATGGAAGGTAAAACTGAAGAGCTGCTTCTCCATATTACACACAGAGGTTTGTTTATTAGTCTACTTGCAGGGGTAAGAAAGCTCTATGGCCCTGAAATTCCATGGGGTTCTCTCAATAATTTATCATAACTTTGGCAGAAGATCAACTGAAACCCTGGAGAAATTGTGCAAGTGGTTGTTTTTGGTAAGGGTTACATAAGAAACCCACCAAATGTTAAACAGTTGTGAATACAATATGTAGTCTTTGTGAATACAATGTGTAGTCTTACTCATAGAACTGCCCGTACAGTGCTATAAATTCCTGCAAAATGTTCTCTTTAAGAGGCCGATGCCAAGGCACTGAGGCTTAATTTGGTGTAGTTGGCTGCAGTGTGGATTATTGGGTTGGCCTATGCTGATCATTTTTCTACAAGTATTTTGGTTCCTCTTGATAAGCTGCAGTTATGCTAATCAGTCATCCTCTTCCTTATGGTTCCAAAATGCAGGTTATTGATTTCTGCCTTTTGAATACCATTCACAGAAGACATTTACAAAGCATGTTGTTCATAAGCCCATCCACCAAGAGTACTTGCCAGTTCACATGCTCAATCAACCAGTCTAAATACTTCCTTGTCCACCTCCCTAAAGTGCTTCCTGAGCTGCCTGCTTTCTCTCATAACCCAAGTGTATCTCACCCATGGCTTGCCCACTATGCCCAAGAAATTTCCAGTCCACCTTTTCACCTGCCTCAAGTGCTTTCCAACTCAGCAGTTCTGCCAAAGCAAGTGCTTCCTGGTCTGCCAAAATATGAAAGGGTGAAGGAAATAAAGGAGGAGAGTAAAAGATAGTGGGTATTGAAAGAGAGGAGCAAAAGTAAAAGAAAGCTAGACGTGAGTGAGAGAAATCAATGAATTGCAGGAAAGTGAGAAAGAATGAGAAAAGAAAGAACCTGTAATTCTACAGCATTGTACCACATCACTCAAGGTGTCCCAAAGTGCCTCACATATAATGAACTTACTTTGAAGTGCAATTACTATTGTTATGTAGGTGAACATAGCAGCATTTACACAAATGGGATAAATGGCCAATTGATCTATTTTTGTTAGAGTTGATTATGGGAAAAATGTGGGCCAGGACACTGGGAGAATAGTGCTTTTGGATTTTCAGTATAGATTTCTTAGGAATATTTCAGAAAATAATATTTAATATTTTCGGATACAGTATATGAGTCCTTTGAGACATGATGTGGTAAGTGTAGCATGGTTGTGAGGAAAAGGATGACTTTAGATTTATGGTTCCTAAAGCTTTCCACCACCGAGAATTTTCCTTGCCTCATGCCTGGGTCTGTTGTAAACTAATTGACAGAGATTGATTGGCAGGATTTGTCAACAACTTCATTATCATTGTATCATGTGAGTACCAGGAAGGTATAAAGCGAACATGCTCCACCTCACAGTTGACAAGCTCCCCACTGGAGTGGAACTAAACTACAGAACCAGTGGGAAGCTGTTCAACCTTCGCCGTCTCCAGGCCAGGTCCAAGACCACTCCAACCTCTGTTATCGAGCTACAGTACGCTGACGACGCCTGCGTCTGTGCACACACAGAGGCTGAACTCCAGGACATAGTCAACATATTTACCGAGGCGTATGAAAGCATGGGCCTTACGCTAAACATCAGTAAGATAAAGGTCCTCCACCAGTCTGTCCTCGTTGCACAGCACTGACCCCCAGACATCAAGATCCACGGCGTGGCCCTGGACAACGTGGACCACTTCTCTTATCTCGGGAGTCTCCTATCAACAAGAGCAGGTATTGGCGATGAGATCCAACACCGCCTCCAGTGCGCCAGTGCAACCTTCGGCCGCCTGAGGAAAAGAGCGTTTGAAGACCAGTCCCTCAAAACTGTCACCAAGCTCATGGTCTACAGGGTCGTAGTAATACCCGCCCTCCTGTATGGCTCAGAGATGTGGACCACATACAGTAGACACCTCAAGCCACTAGAAAAATACCACCAGCGATGTCTCCGCAAGATCCTACAAATCCCCTGGGAGGACAGACGCACAAACATTAGCGTCCTCGTCCAAGCCAACATCCCCAGCATTGAAGCACTGGCCACACTTGATCAGCTCAGCTGGGAAGGCCACGTAGTTCGCATACCAGACATGAGACTCCCAAAGCAAGCGCTCTACTCGGAACTTATCCACGGCAAACGAGCCAAAGGCGGCCAGAGGAAACATTACATGGACACCCTCAAAGCCTCCCTGATAAAGTGCAACATACCCACTGACACCTGGGAGTCCCTGGCCAAAGACCGCCCGAAGTGGAGGAAGTGCATCCGGGAGAATGCTGAGCTCCTCGAGTATCGTCGCCACGAGCATGCAGAAATCAAGCGCAGGCAGCGGAAGGAGCATGCGGCAAACCAGGCTCCCTCTCTGCCCACCCTTCCCCTCAAACACTGTCAGTCCCACCTCTGACAGATACTGTGGTTCTCGTATTGGACTGTACATAGAAACAGTGAAACATAGAAAATAGCTGCAGGAGTAGGCCATTTAGCCCTTTGAGCCTGCACCGCCATTCAATAAGATCATGGCTGATCATTCACTTCAGTACCCCTTTCCTGCTTTCTTTCCATACTCCTTGATCCCCTTAACTGTAAGGGCCATATCTAACTCTCTCATGAATATATCCAATGAACTGGCATCAACAACTCTCTGCGATAGGGAATTCCACAGGTTAACAACTCTCTGAGTGAAGAAGTTTCTTCTCATCTCAGTCCTAAAAGGCCTACCACTTACCCTAAGACTATGTTCCCTGGTTCTGGACTTCCCCAACATCGGGAACATTCTTCCCGCATCTAACCTGTCCAGTCCCGTCAGAATCTTATACGTTTTTATGAGATCCCCTCTCATCCTTCTAAACTGCAGTGAATAAAGGCCCAGTTGATCCAGTCTCTCCTCATATGACAGTCCAGCCATCCCTGGAATTAGTCTGCTGAACTTTCACTGCACTCCCTCAATAGCAAGAACGTCCTTCCTCAGATTAGGAGACCAAAACTGAACACAATATTCCAGGTGAGGCCTCACTAAGGCTCTGTACAACTGCAGTAAGACCTCCCTGCTCCTATACTCAAATCCCCTAGCTATGAAGGCCAACATACCATTTGCCTTCTTCACCGCCTGCTGTACTTGCATGCCAACCTTCAATGACTGATGAACCATGACACCCAGGTTTCGTTGCACCTCCCTTTTCCTAATCTGCCGCGATTCAGATAATATTCTGCATTCGTGTTTTTGCGCCCAAAATGGAAAACCTCACATTTATCCGCATTATACTGCATCTGCCATGCATTTGACCACTCACCTAACCTGTCCAAGTCACCCTGCAGCCTCCGAAGCCACCTAAGGACTCATGCTAAAAGTGGAAGCAAGTCTTCCTCAATTCTGAGGGACTGCCTATAATGATGATGATGATGAAAGTGAATTAAATGGACCTTGGTTTTTTCTCGTCTAGCAGATCCTATGTTCCTATGTTAACATACACTCGAACAGACAAACTTTGCCCCCATTTAAAATCTCAACCAAAGAGTTCATAATGATTCAGTACTGCATTGAAATATGAGCCTAGATTATTGCCAGGAATTTCCTTCCAACTGCTCCTGCTCCACTGGGTAAACTGGTTTTCAGCAAAGTAACAGCAGTTCAGAGGAATTTCCCAGCCTGTATTAAGGTCCTGGAGTAAGGATTGAACTGTAATATTCTCATCTTGAAACAAGGGAGCTGCCAATGACAGCTATGAAGAAAAACAGAAACAATTGACGGAGAAAGAGAACTCTCTTTTGGAAGATTTGCCATTATCAGTATCCTAACTGGAGGGTTATAGGTGCTGAGAGTTTTTTGATAAAGTTCAACCCAAAAAGTTTGAAAAATACTGAATTATAGTTTTTGATGATATTGTTAGCATGCAACATCTCTATTGTGTTCTTAGGCACCACTGTAGTCTGTTCCTGCGTTTGGCCACTCCTGAATCTGGCTGTAGTCAGGTCCTGGCCACCTGTTATCAACTTCTTCCAGACTACACCTATTATGCTTCCAGCCTTTATTTCCTCCCATAATGCTCCTAGACCTCATATGTGATTCCAATCTCTATCTTATCCCCAGATTCCCTCTCAATGCTCCCTATAATTGAATCTCCTTCCAATGCACCTAACCCAGTGCTTCCACACATCAATCCAATCCACTCCATTCCTCCCCTGGCTTCATGATTCCACATTTCAGACCCCTCCAATGCTCCGAACTCTCTAGTGCTCAAAGCTCCCAATGCCCTCTAACAGACCCCAATGTCCCACAGTTCTTCAGGAATCCCAACCTCCTGAGACCTTACAATTGCTCCTCTTTTAATGACCCCGTCCAGACAACAGCACCTGCATGCCACAGTGTACGCCACAAATGCATACTCTCATGTTCTTGCACCCTCACCCATGATTGCAGCAAGAGGCCTACTGGCCCCAAAGTCCTCCCAGGCCCCAGACTGCATTCTCAATGTGTTTTCCCAGATCCCAGCACTCCCAATCCCCATGATGATTTGTATGCCCAGACTTCCTCCAACTCCGAGGTGTGGCCCTCTTCCTTCCATCCACCCTCCAATCCCTTGGCTGCACTCCCCCACCATTCCCTACTCAAACCTCACCTTTTTTCTCAATCTCTGATGCTGCAAACCTTCAAATTCACCCCCACCTTTAATCAGGTATATATCGCCTCCCAATTTCCTGCATATTTTGAGCCTTGAAAAAAGTAAGAAAAATACTAACTACATTGGTAAAGGAAACTGTATGAGTGCTACATAAACACTGGAAACATGCAAAGGAAAGAGACAGAAAGGGGGCAGAATTAAAGAGAGAGAAAAGGAGTTGGACAGAGTGATGCCGAAACACGAGTGAGAATAACAGCTTGTGAATTATTCAGACTAGTTGAGTGAGTTTGCTGGATGGTACTCTTGGTGGATGGGTTTACAAACAGAGAGGAATAGTGAGGAAGAGTGGAAGACAAGGCAGAGAAATTTAGAGGGAATTTTTACCTGAAAAAAATGGGTGGGTTTGGAGCATGGGGTTAGTTAAATTGTCTAAAATCAGAATCTTGACCTGAACCCGCCTCCAACCTGTCCATTTCCGATTTTAATGGCGGTCACGATGCTCTGGTGACTGGCTGTGAGCATCCTCACCCCATCCCGGTCCCTTGATGACCACAATCATCCTCACCTCCTCCACCGTTTCCCCCCGCTCCGCTGCCTCCCCTCCCATCCCCCGCCAGCCTCCACCCGATCCGTCCCTCCCTCCTCTGTGCAGCCTCGTGCATCCATCCTAGTTCTCCTGGTTCTCTCGGGTTTGCCGCCTGCATTAAGACCCCTCCCCCACACAATCCACCTTCCCCATGAAAATCCATCCCTAAGGTTTAAGATTGGGAAACAGGCAGAGATCTACATGAAACTTCCAGATTACAGGAAAAGAGATATTTCTGGTTATAACTAATGCCATGGCAGCACAACTATGCTATATTGTGTGTTGAATGTGTTATTATAGACGATGTAATTATTTGTACTGCACTTTTTTTGACAGACAGGCGTCTGTCAAGCCCCGCCCCCATGCCCATACTGCGCATTTTTGACCGACAGGTGACAAGCTCCGCCCTCCTCCCGGCCCGAATCATCCCATGTGTGTGGTGCAGAGAAGCAGGACCTGAGGTTCCGACTCTCTCCAACCCCCCCATCCCCCAGCCAGCATGGGCCCAAGAGCAGCGGGTGTGGGCCCGATAGCGGCCGGCGTGGGTAAGATAGCGAGAGAGGCTGGGGGAAGAGAGAGGCTTGGGGGAGAGAGAGCAGCTGGGGGGGAGGGAAGGAGAGAGAGGCTCGGGGGAGAGAGGCGCTGGGGGCAGAGAGAGAGGCTGGGGGGAGAGAGAAGCTGGGGAGAGAGAGAGGCTGGGGAGAGAGAGAGGCTGGGGGAAGGGAGAGAGAGGCTGGGGGAGGGGAGAGAGAGGCTGGGGGAGGGGGAGAGAGATGCTGTGGGGGAGGGAGAGAGAGGCTGTGGGGGAGGGGGTGAGAGACACGGGTGGGGGGAAGGCGGATCAGGTTCTTCCAATCCCCTACAAGGGACAGCGTTGGAATGGATGATATCCAGAAGTCACGACACTGTCATTATTCACATCATACCCAATAAATCAGTTAACAATCTGTCATGTATGTACTTTTGGTATTCGCTTGCCACTAGAAGGCGTCACTGTTGGAGCCCATTCATGCAGCCCAAATATAAAAAGCCAGCCATTTTGTATATTAGTCATTTTGGGCCTTAATAAAACAGAGCCAAGGTCATGTATAAATAGGTTACGTATAAATGTTGCCCTGCCTTTTTTTGGCAAAACCAAGCGATTACCCCATAAGAGACAATCTGACTGGATGGACATTTCATCTTTGCGTCGGTGAAACGGCTTAATTTCATCTTGCATTTCCCCTGGAACTGCCGACCAGCTCCCATTGAGGAAGCAACTGTTTACAAGTGATAGTACAGGATCCTGGCTGGTCCAGGTCCTGACCTGGCGAGCAGTGACGGGTGACCCCTCGCTCTCAAAAGCATCCAAGACCAGAAGCAAGTCTGCGGGCTTTACCATTTCCACGCCGGTAGTGGGCAATGGTAGCCGACTGAGGGCATCAGCACAGTTCTCCGTGCCTGATCTGTGGCGGATAACATAGACATAGACAGACAATGTTAGTGCCCATCTTTGGATGTGGGACGAAGCATTGGTATTTATACCTTTGCTTTCTGAAAACAGCAAAATGAGCGGTTTGTGGTCGGTTTCAAGCTCAAACCTGTTATATATGTAAACCTGTAAATACCTTGCTTAACCACCAGAGGGCTCATCCCCTGGAGTTCCAAGGGATCCCACAATCTCTTGGGAGCACATGTACTTAAGGAGGCCTCACAGGCTGGAGAGGCACTCTGGAGACCTGCAAAGACTACGGTCACACTTTACTTTGAGCTCACAGTATCTGGTCAGGCTCTTTATTCATACATCACAACTGGCAACGAGATACAGATGACGAACCCCACCACAACGATGCAGAGAACAGTGGGCATCCTGGAGAAATTTTCGGAGGGAGATGATTGGGAAACCTTCGTGGAACGACTCGACCAATACTTCGTGGCCAATGAGCTGGAAGGAGAAGCGAATGCTGCCAAATGAAGGGCGATTCTCCTCACTGTTTGCGGGGCACCAACGTATGGCCTCATGAAAAATCTGCTTGCTCCAGCGAAACCCACATAGAAATCGTATGATGATTTGTGCACACTGGTCCGGGAGCATCTTAACCTGAAGGAAAGCGTTCTGACGGCGAGGTACCGGTTCTACACGTGCAAGAGGTCTGATGGCCAGGAAGTGGCAAGCTATGTCGCCGAGCTAAGATGTCTTGCAAGACATTGCGAATTTGTAGGACATTTGGAGCACATGCTCAGGGATTTCTTTGTATTTGGCATTGGCCATGAAGTAATACTTCGCAAACCTTTGACTGTAGAAACCCCAACCTTGAATAAAGCCATAGCGATAGCCCAGGCGTTCATCGCCACCAGTGACAATACCAAGCAAATCTCTCAGCAGAACCTCCAAATCATAAAGCAGAGTATGAACTGAGTCACCCAAGGGTCACTGCAGACCCACCTGTCATGCATACTGCAAAACAGTATCCCACTGTAAAGCAGATACACCGCTTTGAGTACTGTTGAGGGGGATGACTCATCAGGGGAAGGCAGCAGCAGCCAAGTTCATGGCACCGTGGCTGGCTCTGCTGCACAGGTGGGCAGGAAACAGAGTGGGAGAGCGATAGTGATAGGGGATTCAATTGTAAGGGGAATAGATAGGCATTTCTCCGGCCGCAACCGAGACTCCAGGATGGTATGTTGCCTCCCTGGTGCAAGGGTCAAGGATGTCTCGGAGGGGTGCAGGACATTCTGAAAAGGGAGGGTGAACAGCCAGTTGTCATGGTGCATATAGGTACCTATGATATAGATAAAAAAACGGGATGAGGTCCTACAAGACAAATTTAGGCAGTTAGGAGTTAAATTAAAAAGTAGGACCTCAAAAGTAGTAATCTCAGGATTGTTACCAGTGCCACGTGTTAGTCAGAGTAGGAATCGCAGGATAGCTCAGATGAATACGTGGCTTCAGGAGTGGTGCAGAAGAGAGGGATTCAAATTCCTGGGGCTTTGGAACTGGTTCTGGGGGAGGTGGGACCAGTACAAACCGGACGGTCTGCACCTGGGCACGACCGGAACCAATGTCCGAGGGGGAGAGTTTGCTAGTGCTGTTGGAGAGGAGTTAACCTAATATGGCAGGGGGATGGGAACCTATGCAGGGAGACAGAGGGAAATAAAATGGAGTCAGAAGCAAAAGATAGAAAGGAGAATAGTAAAAGTGGAGGGCAGAGAAACCCAAGGCAAAAAACAAAAAATACCATATTACAGCAAAATTCTAAAGGGGCAAAGTGTGTTAAACAGACAAGCCTGAAGGCTCTGTGCCTCAATGCGAGGAGTATTCAGAATAAGGTGGATGAATTAACTGCGCAGATAGCACTTAATGGATATGATGTTATTGGCATCACGGAGACATGGCTCCAGGGTGACCAAGGCTGGGAACTCAACATCCAAGGGTATTTAGCATTCAGGAAGGATAGACAGAAAGGAAAAGGAGGAGGGGTGGCAATGCTGGTTAAAGAGGAAATCAATGCAATTGTAAGGAAGGACATTAGCTTGGATGATGTGGAATTGGTATGGGTGGAGCTGCAGAATTCCAAAGGGCAGAAAATGCTAATGGGAGTTGTGTACAGGCCACCAATTAGTAGTAGTGAGGTTGGGGACAGCATCAAACAAGAAATAAGGTACAGCAGTAATCATGGGCGACTTTAATCTACATATTGATTGGACTAACCTAACTGGCAGCAATGCGGTGGAGGAGGATTTCCTGGAGTGTATTAGGGATGGTTTTCGAGACCAATATGTCGAGGAACCAACCAGGGAGCTGGCCATCCTAGACTGGGTGATGTGTAATGAGAAGGGACAAATTATCAATCTTGTTGTGCGAGGCCCCTTGGGGAAGAGTGACCATAATAAGGTAGAATTCCTTATTAAGATGGAGAATGACAAAGTTAATTCGGAAAATCGGGTCCTGAACTTAAGGAAAGGTAACTTCGACGGTCTGAGGCGTGAATTGGCTAGAATAGGCTGATGAAGGATACTTAAAGGGTTGACGGTGGATAAGCAATGGCAAACATTTAAAGATCACATGGATGAACTTCAGCAATTGTACATCCCTGTCTGGAGTAAAAATAAAACTGGAAAGGTGGCTCAACCATGGCTAATAAGGGAAATTAAGGATAGTGTTAAAGCCAAGGAAGAGGCAAATAAATTGGTTAGAAAAAGCAACAAATCTGAAGACTGGGAGAAATTTAGAATGCAACAGAGGAGGACAAAGAGTTTAATTAAGAGGGGGAAAATAGAGTACAAGAGGAAGCTTGCAGCGAACATAAAAACTGACTGCAAAAGCTTCTATAAATATGTGAAGAGAAAAAGATTAGTAAAGACAAACATAGGTCCCTTGCAGTCGGATTCAGGTGAATTTATAATGGGGAACAAAGAAATGGCAGACCAATTGAACCAATACTTCGGTTCTGTCTTCACGAAGGAAGATACAAATAACCTTCCGAATGTACTAGGGGACAGTGGGTCTAGTGAGAAGGAGGAACTGAAGGATATCCTTATTAGGTGGGAAATTGTGTTAGGGAAATTGATGCGATTGAAGGCCGATAAATTCCCGGGGCCTGATAGTCTGCATCCCAGAGTACTTAAGGAAGTGGCACTAGAAATAGTGGATGCATTGGTGATCATTTTCCAATAGTCTATCGACTCTGGATCAGTTCCTATGGACTGGAGGGTAGCTAATGTAACACCACTTTTTAATAAAGGAGGGAGAGAGAAAATGGATAATTATAGACCAGTTAGCCTGACATCAGTAGTGGGGAAGATGTTGGAATCAATCATTAAGGATGAAATAGCAGTGCATTTGGAAAGCAGTGACAGGATCGGACCAAGTCAGCATGGATTTATGAAAGGGAAAACATGCTTGACGAATCTTCTGGAATTTTTTGAGGATGTAACTAGCAGAGTGGACAAAGTAGAACCAGTGGATGTGGTGTATTTGGACTTTCAAAAGACTTTTGACAAGGTCTCGCACAAGAGATTGGTATGCAAAATCAAAGCGCATGGTATTGGGGTAATGTACTGGCGTGGATAGAGAACTGGTTGGCAGACAGGAAGCAGAGAGTCGGGATAAACAGGTCCTTTTCAGAATGGCAGGCAGTAACTAGTGGAGTGCCGCAGGGCTCAGTGCTGGGACCCCAGCTCTTTACAATATACAATAACGATTTAGGTGAAGGAATAGAGTGTAATATCTCCAAGATTGCGGATGACACTAAACTGGGTAGCGGTGTGAGCAGTGAGGAGGATGCTAAGAGGCTGCAGGGTGACTTGGACAGGTTAGGTGAGTGGGAAAATGCATGGCAGATGCAGTATAATGTGGATAAATGTGAGGTTGTCGATTTTGGGGGAAAAAACACAAAGACAGAATATTATCTGAATGGCGGCAGATTAGGAAAAGGGGAAGTGCAATGAGACCTTGGTGTCATGCTTCATCAGTCACTGAAAGTGGGCATGCAGGTACAGCAGGCGGTAAAGAAGGCAAATGGTATGTTGGCCTTCATAGCTAGGGGATTTGAGTATAGGAGCAGGGAGGTCTTACTACAGTTGTACAGGGTCTTAGTGAGGCCTCACCTGGAATATTGTGTTCAGTTTTGGTCTCCTAGTCTGAGGAAGGACGTTCTTGCTATTGAGGGAGTGCAGCGAAGGTTCACCAGACTGATTCCAGGGATGGCTGGGCTGTCATATGAGGAGAGACTGGATCAACTGGGCCTTTATTCACTGGAGTTTAGAAGGATGAGAGGGGATCTCATAGAAACATATAAGATTCTGACGGAACTGGACAAGTTAGATGCGGGAAGAATGTTCCCGATGTTGGGGAAGTCCAGAATGAGGGGACATAGTCTTAGGATAAGGTGTAGGTCATTTAGGACTGAGATGAGGAGAAACTTCTTCACTCAGAGAGTTGTTATCCTGTGGAATTCCCTGCCGCAGAGAGTTGTTGATGCTAGTTCGTTAGATATATTCACGAGGGAGTTAGATATGACCTTTACGGTTAAGGGGATCAAGGGGTATGGAGAGAAGGTGGGAAAGGGGTACTGAAGGAATGATCAGCCATGATTTTATTGAACGGCGGTGCAGGCTCGAAGGGCCGAATGGCCTACTCATGCACCTATTTTCTATGTTTCCATGTTTCTATGCTGAGTTGCAGGACAAGACCACACACGCTTACCCGGGTCTCGCCTGCTGAACTAATGATGAAGAGATGTCTTAAGACCAAGCTATCTCTTGTACACCATGACTTGAATAATCACGTTGAATATAGAAGACAAAGTCAGCAAGGGTATCACAATCGTGCAGCTGTGTCACGCGATATTTCTGTAAATGATCCTGTATATGTTCTGAATTATGATCAGGGTCCCAAGTGAATCGTTGGTACTGTCCTGGCCAAAGAGGACAACAGAATATTTATTGTCAAGCTCAAAAATGGGCAAACATGCAGGAAACTTATGGATCAGACAAAGCTGCGGCACACAGACAAACCGGAACAGCCGGAGGAAGAGACAATCAACGACCAACCAACCTACCCTCAGTCATCAGAGGACTCAGTGGTCATCAGTGAATCGGGACTTTCAATCACTGACATGTTCAATGAAAATGGACTTTCAATCCCTGACATGGCCATTGCCACTCCCACCAGGTCAGCCACCAGTCACAACAGACTCTGAACTCACCCAAGGCTGGAGTTGAACTGAGACAGTCAATCCGGGAGCCCAAGTATAAAAGGCCAACCATTTTGTATATTAGTCACTTTGGGCCCTAATAAAGCAGAGCCAAGGTCATACCTCTTGGCGTTAAAACAGTACTCAATCTAACAGTTATTGCATACACAACACAATCCATACACTATGCCTGCACATCTATGGTGGGCGGCGGTGGGGGCAGGATGCACTTGGACTGGGCTAAGGCACTTTGTTTGGCCCTTGCTGTCTTCTGGGGAGCTCTGTCCTCTATCGCTTCAGGAAGTCAAAGTGGATCGAGTTACAATTTGCAAAGTCAGTGAGATCTTGGGGTGGGAGGTTCCAGTTACACATTCCTGTGAAACTTCAGGGTGTGGCTTATCCTCCAAGGGGACCAATCGGAAACAAAGGGTGGAGCATGTTGGCCATTTCTGCAGTACAAATAATCACGATTTATTATAAAATAGCATGTCCTCTGACTCACCGTGAGCAGTGCCAAGGGACAGGTACTAATCTTGAAGAAAAGCAGATAATCATCTGCTTTTTATTAAAAGATAACTTCACATGTGCAGAAGTAATCTACTGAAGTTTATTAAAAACATGAGTTGATATAATTCTTGGGAGTTCAAGCCAAGTATAGGATGACACGTAACTCCAGTGCGCTTCCATAATTTAATACAAAAATAAAAGATGAAAGTAAATTACATATACTTTGAATGAGGAATGAAAATGGAAATTAATGCACTAATGGGAGGTTTAAAGAGAGCTTAATATTGACCAGTTTCTTAGACATAACCAAATTAAGCAATCTCCCAAACCCACTATGGTACTGAAACAAACAAACCTGGAAGGTCCATTTCTCGTCTGTGCTGAGTAGGTTGATGTCAGCTGGGATAGTTTAGGCACACTACAATTGCACTGTTACCCTCAGTTAGGAAGTGGAAAAATCTGCCAAGGTTCTGATTTCTGACTGCTATCCAGTAACACCTGCAGGAAACTGCACATATGTGGGTGTGGGTGAGAAAGGATAGGCTCAGCTGTTATGTCCACATGGTCAAATACTCTGTCTCCAGGCGTTTTACACATGAAGAATGGCCGCCTAGGCAAGGTACTGGAGTGATGCCAGCACCCGTTGTACCATGGTCTAATTTTTCTGAGTCCACCTTAGCGGAGAATTTCCGATATGTAGCGGCAGTAGGCAGAGTATGTCAACATTGTTTAAAATTTACTCCATACCTCATCCTCAGACCTCCCCATCAGAAACAAAATTGAGAAAATGAGAACACTGGATAAAATAAAATCACACAATATAATGACGCAAGAGCTGTTGAAACTATACTTTAATATGGTCACGTGCACATATATTTATTCATTATATACAAGCGAATTCCAAGACAACTGAAGAGTTCAGCTGACATCACAAGTTGTAAGAGCATCATTGAAATGTCAACTTCAACTAACTACTGGCTAGTGTGTTATTGCTTTGTAATCATTTCTTCTGATTATCATTTTATACAAAGTTTACTGTGCAATATTGGGCCGGAGTTTGTGGTGGGCAATGACAATGAATGAACAACATTTGCTGTTAACACCCCTTTGAAACTGACCGCAACTTCAGGATTTAGCGCATGCGCATCCTAACATAGAAATCCTGAAGGTGCGGTCATTGACTGCTCCAACACTGGCTGCGCTGTGGGGCCCCCACCTTCCACCCGGCCCCCCATGCTTCCCCCTCTCCCATGCTTCCCCCCACCCCCAACACCCCCCTCACCCACAAATATGCGGCAATCAGGAAAATCAGTGAAACTAATGAAAAGTTTGGCTTTTCCACAGTAATATCAATATTAAACATAGAAAATAGGTGCAGCATGCCATTCAGCCCTTCGAGCCTGCACCACCATTCAATATGATCATGGCTGATCATGCAACTTCAGTACCCCATTCCTGCCTTCTCTCCATACCTCCTGATCCCTTTAGCCGTAAGGGTCACATCTAACTCCCTTTTGAATATATCCAACAAACTGGACTCAACAACTTTCTGTGGTAGAGAATTCCACAGGTTCACAATTCTCTGCGTGAAAAAGTTTCTCCTCATCTCAGTCCTAGATGGCTTACCCCTTATCTTTAGACTGTAACCCCTGGTTCTGGACTTCCCCAACATCGGGAACATTCTTCCTGCATCTAACCTGTCCAATCAAGTCAGAATTTTATATGTTTCTATGAGATCCCCTCTCATTCTTCACCACTAAAACCTTGTTGGATTAGGTGTAACTAGGATTTTAACAGTGTATTGACTGCTGAACAAATGTTATGGCCCTGCAAAACTAATTTTAATTTTGTGGACTGTCGAGTTCATCCACTTTAATAACATTTACAATTAAGAAACTTAAACATTTTTTTTGAAGTTTGTTCATCTTTATTTCAGGTTTGCATTTCCCCATGTGAGAGCCCCAATCTTTGTTCTGCTCTCTATAACATTTTTAAAAGTTAGAATCAAAAGAGCTGATTCACATCCTGGTTCCCCGTCTGTGAGAATTCTGCATTGTGATTGGCTGCTTAGACAGCTTGTTGACGTCACAGCAGCTCGCGTTAGGTACACTGATTTCTTTTGCATGTCGGGAAAGCCGAACTTTTTGCCACACAGATCGCAAGATTTTATGGGAAGTTTATGTTGGGGCCAGCGGTGAATGTCTTTGCTTCACCACTGACCCCAAATTACTCCCCTGAGAAATAATTTATCAGTTATCTGAGGTCAGCAGATTTGTTTGTGATGATTAGCAGCCATTGTAATGCAGGTTGCTGTGTAAGTGATTGCATGAATTATAGAAAATAATTACTCTGCTATCTAGTTAACTTACAGGATTGTTGACTGAATAAATGAACTTGATATTAACTAAGCTTGGATGTAATTGAATACATGGCTGAGCATGTACAATAAGCATCAATAACATATGTATACATAATGTGCAACTATTTCCTGTGATTAAAAAAACACAACAGATAACAAAAGACAGAAAAGGTCTGTATTTTTCTGCTGAATATACAGTGAGTAGATCATGTCTTATGGTATACAACAACTCAGTGAATCTACAAAAGCGTCACTTTCCAAACATGCATTTCACAAAATTCTTAAAAACGACAAAGGAGTAAATATGCAAAGCAACCTGTATCCTGCCTGAAGCAAACAAAATGATCAGCGTTCACTTTTTTCCCCCTTATATGAATTATCTTTGATGACCATTGTCAGTCATTATCCAGCCTGGAGCATTTTTCTACTGGGGTCTATTTGGGTTCAGGGATTGCATAACTATATTGGGCAGACATGTACTTTTATACATTTCAAAATACAGGTGTAATGCGAAATATCAGTAATTATGTTGGAAATATTTCACCAGCGTTACTTTTTTAAAAGAAATTTGTGTTTTTTGTGAGCTTGTGATGGCCTAAAAAATCAGTTAGGTATCACTATCTATTTGTTAACAATTGTCATAATTTAAACTATTCGTCAAATAATTACTCAAATTTTCATACCACAGCTGCCGTGTTTTATTTGAGTACAGTTTCATTTCATTTTAAAGAGTGAAAGATCTGACTAAGCAGAGTGAGCCACTTTACAGTTCTTAACTAAGTACTTTTTCTATTCTATCTTTACAGTTCTGATATATGAAAGTTAATTAATATGCAAAGACAGTGAGTGTAGCGGACAGCATAGCACCAGTGCACTTAAAGTGGGAGAACCTTCCTAACATCATTTTCTGCTTTACTCAATATATTTATACTTCTAGCGATTTACATGCCACTGAAATATATGTTTCAAGTCATACTGAAGTACCAAATAATATGTCAATTTTTATTTAGGAGAGCATTCTATAATGCACTTTAAAGAACTGTATTTGCTTCTAAATGTTTAGGTCATAACTTCTCTACCATAGATATAAGTTCTGAAACATGTTATCGGTTTATTTATACTTTTTTTAAAGACAAGCCTGCAGATCTTAAGCATTGCTCTATATATAAATAAGAATTATATACTGTTAGCACAACAAATGATTAGACTGGTACTTTAAGCATTAGTTTCTAATTCTATTCAGATGCAATTGAATAAGATAAGTCTGTGACAACGCACTTTTAAAGAGACTGTTCAGATTTTCTGAAAAGAAAAACTGCTCTTGGTCAGTTATAACATTATTTTCTCATGGGCGCCAATATTTATCACAGTGACGTAGTTACATTTGTTTTTGACCTATCATTGACTCTGTATTTTGGGGGCAAGAAAGGAGAGATGGAATTTGAACATTTTTAACTGGACGAATCACCAATTTTATTTTCTCATTCACAACATCTATTCAATAACCACTTAATGGTTACACTTAACATTTTAAAGGATTTGTTCGAACAGACCGCCGTGTTTCCTTTCCTTTAACTTCATTAAACTTTGTCGTCACTATACTGATGAGAGCCATTACTTTATCTTTGCTGTATTGATGAGCTTTATTACAACAGTTAATTCGTAAAGTGGTATATCGTAAAGTGGACATCAAAAATTGAGCATATCCACAATTCCTTTCACTGCATATAATATATGAAGAACAGCCACCATGAACCTCCAATTCCAAATACTGCAATGCTTGATCAGTACAACTAAGGCAAATGATAAGATACAATGGGGTGGAAATTCGGTCCACCTCAGTTGGGGCGGTGTCCCAGGCGGAGTGTTAAATTTTGCGCCGGCAAATGATTTGCAACTACCGCCGTAAAATTCATTAGCTGGGCCCAGAGCAGGGTGCTAAGGGAGTTTTGGCAAGCCTTTTTTAGGGCACTAGTCCAGCTGAACAAGGGAAAATCCCGAGCTAAACAGCCTGCCTTGGAGCGCCATAACAGAGGCCTGTCGGGGTGAAATAAAACCGGAAAAAAAATACCAAAAACATTCCCAATATATAGCTCACGTCACCGCAACATAAATCTAAAAAAATAACAATCACTCTTACTTGAGGTCGGCATTACTTACCTCACTGCGGCTGTTACAGCTTGGGACGCTGAATTTCACAGGCATTCTCACCAGGGTGCGCTACGGAGTGTTATGGGTCGGGCGGCAACCAAACATCGAGCCAGTATTGCAACCAGGGGCTTTGCACACCGGCTCGCCTCTCCCGGGCAGTACTACTCCGCGCCCCATCGATACCGGCACCGAATGTCCCGGCAGGGTGCTGGGAGCTGGCCGCTCGGGCGCAAGTGCTTTCTGCCGCCAATGCCGCCCCTTAGGGGCATTAAGAGGGGCAGCAGAAGACCGAATTTCCACCCCAACTTCTCTTACTCTACAAACTACTTTAAATTCAGTTACAAATGACATGTGTTGATAGCATTGTATATTTTGTTACTAAAACAAATTGTTGTACTTTAATAAGTGAAATTGCTTAAAATCTGAGTGTATATTAGTGTTTATGTATACAGGACAAATAATGAGGTTTTGGAGATCGCAGCAGTGTATTCTTCAACCCCTGAAAAATAACATTCTCCATTTTAATACATGTATCTTTCAAAATAATTAAGTAGAATACTTATTGAGCTATTAATCAACCTTGAATAATTTGTTCCCGCAGATTAATTATTACAGTCAATTAAATACTGAATAACTAAACATTTTAAACAGCAATGTTACCCAGTCAACAATATACTCTGAATGGCTCCCATTAATTTTACATTTTATATACTTAAATTAGAGCACCTTGAACAGATTCTTTTAGTCGAGATGAAATTACACATATCTTTTCAATGTGCCTTGATGGAACACCATCATTCATTTCGTATGTGAAGGACCAATGTCTGCACACAAGTACATAGATGCAGACACGGCAATATGTCTAATGAATTCCATCAACCATCTCTGCAATCAGCATAGTTCCCATGTATCCAGAAGCATATCTGTGCATATTTAAGTGGAGTAATGCGCACAGCCACATTGTAATCCTGTTGTATGCCATTGATATCCACCCACTGATGACCAGAAAAGACTCCAATGATCTTGCGTTTCCAATTACGCTTGTCTGGTTCCTTAAGACGAATGTAAATACCTGAGCCACTTGATCCAGGCTGAGCATCACAGTACTGATAGAATAGATCATTGGATTCATCAGACACAGTGCAGAAACGATATACCAACTTCCCTGGTCTGTCATTATCGAAGCCTGAAAAGTGAATCCGATTGCTTGGCATATTCTGGACAGGGGGGCTAATTCCTATCTCCATGTACTTGTGTTTCTGAGGTCTCTTTAATTCAAGAATAGCATAATCATAATCCACTGCAATATCATCAGCTATGCCTTTGAACCAGCCCTTTGGTACTTGGGTACGCTTTACTCTTGACCACTGGAAAGATGGCTTATCATTTGTTGACCGTTTATTCCTCTTAGATCCTCTCTTTTTACCACCCCCCTTGGATCTCATCTTTAAAAATCCTACTCTTAGCCTTTTGGCACCTTTCACATAATCTTTACCATCATGAATGCAGTGAGCTGCCGTTAGCACATGTTTTTCTGACACTAGAATCCCAGTACAACCTGTGGAGATTTTCACTGCTGTATTAAAAGGGTAGCTAGTTATGAAATGCTTGCTACCAATGCTAAATCTACTGTCCAACCCAAAGACCTGTCTCTTCCTCCTAGAACGGCCTCTTGTCTTAACAAACTCAAATTCATTTTTCAGGTTAAATTCTGTGACATCTACCTCAGTCAACGTACGTGTCCCATTGTTGTACACTGTTTCATATGAAAGGTAATTCTGAAGGTCAGACACATTTGGCAGTGGTAGTTTCTTTTGGCAAGCAATCCCACAGGTTGAGTTTATCAATAATTTGGTTTTAGCTTCAAATCTTGGAGGCTCTATGGTTATGGTTCTTCTGTCCAACACTCGGGGTGCTCTTTGTAAGTGCCAGGTATAATCTTCCTCAGTGTCAATCCCAAAGGCAAATGATAATGTGTTCACGGAAAGTAATAGTAAAAGTGGTATAGTTCCCATTGTAAAGCTAGATATTTTTCTGTGAAGAAAAAAAAACAATGATTTTATATAAAAATCATACTTTCAGTTCTTCTATTTATGTATCAAAATTATTAAAAGTCAGCATCTATATAACATAATAGAACTTGGAACTGTAATATAATTTTGAACCAATATTTACTGCTGAGAAAGAGATGATGGGCACACATAGTGCAGAATGATAGAATTTTGCAGCACAAAAGGAGGTCATTCAGCCCATTGGCACTCTGAAGGGCTTCTGAAAGAGCCGTCTACTTAATTCTATCTCCTGTCCTTTCCTCACAACCTTTATTTTTTATTTTTCAAAATAGAATTACAGAATTGTACATATGCTTATGGAACTATCTGTAATCTTGTTTCAGAGATCTAGAAGAAACAGAAGAAACACATTTCCTATGAATGCTGAAGAATGCAAACTATTTTGCAAGATAATTGGGTAGGTCCCACTAGGCCTTTTCTTTACCCATTTCAAACTTGCTTCCTTTCATTTGATGCCAGGAGACTGAGACAGTTCAGGTCATGAACTTTTTCCACTGATAGGAGCTGTGTTGGTAATGGGAGAAAAATAAGCTACATCACAAAGTTAGGGAGGCCATTCATAGGAATGTATGAATAGCTCATCCTTCCATAGAAACATACGGTCTCTCCCTGCCCTCACCCCCATTATAGAAACTAACTCCCCTTGATTGGTTCCAGAATGTTTACCTTCCACTGCCTTACTTGTAATGCGATTCCAGGAATTGATTATTCTTTATGTGAAGAAGTACCTCCAGACATCAGTAGTGAACTTGCCAAGGTGTCAGCCCTAGCTCAGTGATGGTACTCTCATCACTGAGCCAGAATGCACAGGTTCATGCCCACTTCAGAGACTTAAGCACATAAGTTAGGCTGACACTTCAGTGCAGTACTGTCAGAGGTGCTGCCTTTCGGATGAGATGTTAAACCGAGGCTCTGTCTGCCCTCTCGTGGTGGATATAAAAGATCCCCGGGCACTTTTTCAAAGAAGAGCAGGGAGTTCTCCTTATGTCCTCAACCAACAACACAGGTTACCTGGTCATTTATCTCAATGTTGTTTGTTTGTGGAACCTTGCTTTGTGTAAATTGGCTATCACATTTCCCCATATTACAACAGTGACTTCATTTCAAAAGTACTTAATTGGCCTGAGATTGTGAAAGGTGCTGTATAAATGCAAGTTATTTCTAACCTGTCTGTACCTATGTCCCCTACATTCATTTAAGGCACATGCTAATATTTTACTTTGGGCTATATTGTCAAGTGGTAATTTATCATGGGTTAATACTCGCAAATCCTTAAAGTATTCACGGTTTCTACATTTATTTGTTTCACAAAACTATGCTCCCCCTCCCCCTCCCCTCCCTGCCCGCAGGGATCAGTTAACCTTTTGCAGCACCTGCCTTGAGTAAGTGCTGAAAATGCTTAACATGCCCAAGGGCCTGTCTAATCTGTTTAAATTTATGTGGATAGATTTCTTACATGCCACCTGGGGCAGAAAACGGGTGTAGTGGATTGGCTGCCCATTGCAGAATGTCAGTTTTATGCCTGGATGGCAAGGTGAAAATCTACCCCATAATGTCTGAAGAAGGTGGCTGGAAGATGCATGAAGTTAACACACTGTACTTTCATCTCTATAACCTAGGTCTGCATGTAGCTCAGACTGATGGGATAGAAGTCTACCCTCTTTGCTGGCTTTAAGAGTCCTATTTGAACTGTGTGTAGATAACCTCAACTCAGTTTGATAACCCAGAAGGACAGACAGAAAGGAAAAGGAGGTGGGGTAGCTCTGTTGATAAAGGATGGAATCACTGCAATAGTGAGAAATGATATTGGCTCAAATGATCAGGATGTTGAAACAGTTTGGGTGGAGAAACGGAATAATAGAGGGAAAAAGTCACAGGTGGGCGTAGTCTATAGGCCCCCTAACAGTAGCAACTCTGTAGGTCGGAGTATAAACCAAGAAATAGTGGGGATTTGTAAAAGGGAACAGCAATAATCATGGGTGATTTTAACCTCCATATTGATTGGACAAATCAAATTGGTCAGGGTAGCCTTGAGGAGGAGTTCATAGAGTGCATAAGGGACGGGTTCCTTGAGCAGTATGTCACGGAACCAACCAGGGGGCAGGCTATCTTAGATCTGGTCCTGTGTAATGAGACAGGATTAATAAACAATCTCCTAGTAAAGGATCCCCTTGGAATGAATGACCATAGCATGGTTGAATTTCAAATTCAGATGGAGGGCGAGAAAGTTGGATCTCAAACCATCGTACTAAGCTTAAATAAAGGAGACTACATAGGTATGAGGGCAGAGTTGGGTCAAGTGGACTGGTAAAATAGATTAAAGTGTAGGACAGTTGATGAACAGTGGCGTACAATTAAGGAGATATTTCACAACTCTTAAGAAAAATATATTCCAGTGAGGAGGAAAGGGTGTAAAAGAAAAGATAGCCATCCGTGGCTAACTAAAGAAATATAGGACAGTATTGAATTAAAAATAAGGGCATACAAAATGGCCAAAACTAGTGGGAGGATGGAAGATTGGGAAGCTTTTAAAAACCAGCAAAGAACGATTAAAAAAATGATTAAGAAAGGGAAGATAGACTATGAAAGTAAACTAGCACAAAATATAAAAACAGATAGCAAGAGTTTCTATAGGTATATAAAAAGGAAAAGAGTGGCTAAAGTAAATGTTGGTCCCTTAGAGGATGAGACCGGGGAATTAGTGATGGGGAACATGGAGATGGCAGAAACTCTGAACAAATATTTTGTATCAGTCTTTACGGTAGAGGACACTAAAAATGTCCCAACAGTGGATCGTCAAGGGGCTATGGGGGGGGGGGGGGAGGAACTTAACACAATCACAGTCATTAAGGAGGTGGTACTCAGTAAGGTAATGGGACTAAAGACAGATAAATCCCCTGGACCTGATGGCTTGCATTCTAGGGTCTGAAGAGAAGTAGTGGCAGGTATGGTGAATGCATTGGTTGTAATTTACCAAAATTCCCTGGATTCTGGGGAGGTCCCAGCAGATTGGAAAACTGCAAATGTAACGCCCCTATTTTAAAAAGGAGGCAGACAAAAGGCTATAGACCAGTTAGCCTAACATCTGTGGTTGGGAAAATATTGGAGCCCAATATTAAAGAAGCAGTAGCAGCACATTTGGAAAAACATAATTCAATAATTCAGTCAGGCAGAGTCAGCATGTATTTATGAAAGGGAAGTCATATTTGACAAACTTGCTGGAATTCTTTGAGGATGTAACAAACAGGGTGCATAAAGGGGAATCAGTGGATGTGGTGTATTTGGACTTCCAGAAGGCATTTGACAAGGTGCCACATAAAAGGTTACTGCACAAGATAACAGTTCATGGGTTTGGGGGTAATATATTAACATGGATAGAGGATTGGCTAACTAATGGAAAACAGAGAGTTGGGATAAATGGTTCATTCTCGGGTTGGCAATCAGTAACTTGTGGGGTGCCGCAGGGATCAGTGCTGGGACCCCAACTACTTACAATCTATATTAACGACTTGGAAAAAGGGACTGAGTGTAACATAGCCAAGTTTGCTGACGGTACAAAGATGGGAGAAAAAGCAATGTGTGAGGAGGACACAAAAAACCTGCAAAAGAACATAGACAGGCTAAGTGAGTGGGCAAAAATTTGGCAGATGGAGTATAATGTTGGAAAGTGTGAGGTCATGTACTTTGGCAGAAAAAAAATCGAAGAGCAAGTTGTTATTTAAATGGAGAAAGATTGCAAAGTGCTGCAGTACAGCGGAACCTGGGGGTCCTGGTACATGAAACACAAAAGGTTAGTATGCAGGTACAGCAAGTGATCAGGAAGGCCAATGCAATCTTGGCCTTTATTGCAAAGGGGATGGAGTAAAAAAGCAGGGAAGTCTTGCTACAGTTATACAGGGTATTGCTGAGGCCACACCTGGAATACTGCATACAGTTTTCATTTCCATATTTAAGAAAGGATATACTTGCTTTGGAGGCAGTTCAGAGAAGGTTCATTAGGTTGATTCTGGAGATGAGGAGGTTGACTTCCGAGGAAAGGTTGAGTAGGTTGTGCCTCTACTCATTGGAATTCAGAAGAATGAGAGGTGATCTTATCGAAACGTGTAAGATTATGAGGGAGCTTGACATGGTGGATGCAGAGACTAGGGAGACTAGAACTAGGGGGCATAATCTTAGAATAAGAGGCTGTCCATTTAAAACTGAGATGAGGAGGAATTTCTCCTCTCAGAGGGTTGTAAATCTGTGGAGTCTGCTGCCTCAGAGAGCTGTGGATGCTGGGACATTGAATAAATTTAAGACAGAGATAGACAGTTTCTTTACCGATAAGGCAATAAAGGGTTATGGGAGTGGGCAGGGAAGTGGACCTGAGTCCATGATCGGATCAGCTATGATCTTATTAAATGGTGAGCAGGCTTGAGGGGTCGTATGGCCTACTCCTGCTCCTATTTCTCATGTTCTTATGTGGTCAAAAGCTAATTTCAAGGTCAATTATAATACCAAGATTGCAAATAGTCTGGTTCAGCCCCAGACAGAAGTTGGGGAGAGGGATGGAGTCAGTGGCTAGGGAACGAAGTTTGTGGCGGGAACCAAAAACAATGGCTTCGGTCTTCCCAATATTTAATTGGAGAAAATTTCTGCTCATCAAGAACTGGATGTCAGACAAACAATCTGACAATTTAGAGATCTTGGAGGAGTGGAGAGAAGTGGTTGTGAGGTAGAGCTAGGTGTCATCAGCGTACATGTGGAAACTGACGCTGTGTTTTCGGATGATGTTGCTGTAGGGGGCAACATGAAGATGTGAAATAGGAAAGGCCCAAGGATAGATCCTTCGGGGACACAAGAGGTAACAATGCAGGAGCGGGAAGAGAGGCTGTTGCAGGTGATTCTCTGGCTACGATTATATAGATAAGAATGGAACCAGATGAGTGCAGTCCCATCTAGCTGGACGATGGTGGAGAAGCGTTGGAGAAAGATAGATTGGTCAATCGTGTCAAATACTGCAGACAAGTCAAGAAGGACGAGGAGGGATAGTTTGCTTTTGTCAGAGTCCCAAAGGATGTCATTTGTGACTTTGATGAGAGCCATTTCTGTACTGTGCCAGGCGTGGATACAAGATTGGAGGGATTAAAACATGGAGTTGCAGGAAAGATGGGCACATTCGGGAGGCGACAACATGTTCAAGGACTTTGGAGAGGAAAGGAAGGTTGGAGATGGGGTGGTAGTTTGCAAGGACGGTAGGGTCAAGGGTTTTTTTTTGAGAGGGGTGATAATGGCACATTTGAGGGAGAGGGGGACAGTATCTGAGGAGAGAGAATTGTTAACAATGTCAGCTAACATGGGAGCCAGAGAAGGAATCATAGAAACTTACAGCACCAAAGGAGACCATTTTGGCCATCGTGTCTGCGCCGGCCGACAAGAGTTATCAGCATAATCCCACTTTCCAGCTATTGGTCGATAGCCCTGTAGGTTATGGTACTTCAAGTGCACATCCAAGTACCAGAACCCTTTCAGGCAGTGAGTTTCAGACCCCACCACCCTCTGGGTGAATAAATTTCCCCTCAAATCCTCTCTAAACCTCCTACCAATTACTTTAAATCTATGCCCCCTCTTTGTTGACCCCCCTGCTAAGGGAAATAGGTCCTTCATATCCACTCTATCTAGGCCCTTCATAATTTTATACACCTCAACAAGATCTCCCCTCAGCCTCCTCTGTTGCAAAGAAAACAAACCCAGCCTATCCAATCTTTCCTCATAGCTAAAATTCTCCAGTCCAGGCAACATCCTCATAAATCTCCTCTGTACCCTCTCAAGTGCAATCACATCTTTCCTGTAATGTGACCAGAACTGTACGCAGTACTCTAGCTGTGGCCTAACTAGTGTTTTATACAGTTCAAGCATAACCTCCCTGCTCTTGTATTCTATGCCTCAGATAATAAAGGCAAGTATTCTGTATGCCTTCTCTACCTGGCCTGCTACCTTCAGGGATCTGTGGACATACACTCCAAGGTCCCTTTGTTCTTCTACACTTCTTAGTGTCCTACCATTTAATGTTTATTCCCTTGCCTTGTTAGCCCTCCTGAAATGCATTACCTCACACTTCTCCAGATTGAATTCCATTTGCCACTGTTCTGCCCATCTGACCAGTTCATTGATATCTTCCTGCAGTCTACAGCTTTCTTCTTCATTATCAACCACACAGTTGATTTTAGTAACATCTGCAAACCTCTTAATCATACCCCCTACATTGAAGTCTAAATCATTGATATAAACCTGAAAAAGCAAGGGACCTAGTACTGAGCCCTGTGGAACCCCACTGGAAACAGCCTTTCATTCACAAACACATCCATCAACCATTACCCTTTGCTTCCTGCCTCTAAGCCAATTTTGGATCCAACTTGCCACTTTGCCCTGGTTCCCATGGGCTTTTACTTTCATGACTAGTCTGCATTGTGGGACCTTAGCAAAAGCCTTGCTAAAATCCATATATACACAACATCAAATGCACTACCCTCATCGACCCTCATTGTTATCTCCTCAAAAAATTCAATCAAGTTAGTCATACAAGACCTTCCCTTAACAAATCCATGTTGACTGTCCTTGATTAATTTGGGTCTTTCTAAGATTTATCCTGTTCCTCAGAATTTTTTCCAATAATTTTACCACCATCAAGGTTAGACTGGCAGGCCTATAATTATTCGGTCTATCCCTTTCTCCCTTTTTAAACAAAGGCACAATGTTAGCAGTCCTTCAATATTCTGGCACCACACCTGTAGCGAGAGAGGATTGGAAAATGATGGCCAGAGCCTCTGCTATTTCCTCTTTTGCTTCTCTTAACAGCTTGGGATACATTTCATCTGGGCCTGAAGATTTATCCACCTTCAAAGCTGCTAAGCCCCTTAATACTTCCTCTCTCACTATGTTTACTCCATCTAATGTTTCACACACCTCCTCCCTGATTGCAATGTCTGCATCACCCCTCTCTTTTGTGAAAACAGATGCAAAGTATTCATTAAGAACCATACCCACATCTTCCTCCTCCACACACAGATTACCTTTATGGTCTCTAATAGGCCCTACTCTTTCTTTCGGTATTCTCTTGCTTGTAAAACATCTTTGCATATTCCTTGATTTTACTTGCCAAAATGTTTTCATGCTCTATTTTTGCTTTCCTTATTTGCTTTTTAATTGCACCCCTGCACTTTCTATACTCCTCTAGAGTTTCTGCAGTATTGAGTTCTCGGTATCTGTCATAAGCCTTCCTTTTTTCAGTTGGTGGTCAGCAGTTTTTAGGGAATAGGGTCAAGGGAGCAGGAAGTGCGCCTCATGGACAAGATGAGCTCAGAGAGGACATGAGGGGAGATCAGAGAGAAACTGGAGAAAGATGTGAGGTCAGGTCTAGAGCAGGGGGGATCCTAAGGGGATGTTTGGCCCGGTGGGCTAGGAGAAGGAAGGGAAGAGGGATAGGCAGCTGAATGGATGGTCTCAATCTTAGAGACAGAGAAGTCCATGAGCTCCTCACACTTATTGTCGGAGGTGAGGAAACTTGCATATAACTCAGCACAAAATAGAACTAAACTGGAAAATCTAGTTCAGAAAGGCCATAAGGCTGACTGATTGAAGCTAAAGTGACACCCATCTTAACCCACCCTCAATAAATCATCAAAAGTTACTGATCTGGGTTCAAATGTTACTGGAGCTGTGGTAAATGCAACTTGGGATACCAGGAGACAGTGCTGGCTTTAATTAATTCAGAAAAAATACAATAGTGTTGACTTCTTTATAACTTCCCCTCTGCCATTCCAGGTCTCTGGTCAACATCTCCCTGTCCTTCTTCTGCTGACTTCTTCTCCTGTTCCCATTCTCCATTTCTCTTAAGCATCTCATCCATAATCGTCCTCTTGCCTGTGACATTGCTTGAACATACATCCAATGAGCCTTGTGCTCTTCATGCCTGATACCTTCCCTGTCTATATGCCTATACACTTTTAATGTTCCTCATACATCTAGTCTTCTTGACTTCACCTTTTGACCTTTCATTGAGCGGCCAGAAGAGAAATACAATGTCTGACTCTTGATGCTTCCCTTCCTACTTAATATGTCCCCATTTACGTCTTCCATACACTTTTTTATTAAATGTCTGTTTTTGCTCTGATCTCACTGACACAGAAAGGTAGTCAGGATACTTTATTGGGGTGGCTGTATCTCAGTTTTCTCTCTGATGTGAAAACAGTCTTTTACTGCAGTAAGGATAAATTAGTTGTACATTACAAGGGAGGTTGTGATAGCCCTGCCTCACAACAACATCCCCTGACTCTCACAGCAACAATAGAATTCAACAGATTTATTTAATAGGGAGACTTGTTACAGTTGGATAGAGATTCCAATACACATTGGGTGAGAATGGAGAACTCAGGTGCAGAAACACATCAAGCAGGCTGAAGAGGACCACATTACATGGGCTGCAGGTAAAAGAGAGGAAGATCACCAGTTGCTATTGCAACAGTTTTAGCATGCAGGTGAATAATATATGCAACCGTTTGAGAGGAATATTATTGAGATTCTGTGCACTCAGATCTGCATAACACAGTAATGGCTACAACAGTACTGACTGACTCAGCTTTAAGAAACATTTGTACAAAAGCAAAACACTGTGGATGCTGGAATCTGAAATAAAAACAGAAAATGCTGGAAATCTCAGCTGGTCAGGCAGCATCTGTGGAGAAACAGAGTTAACGTTTCTGGTCTGTGATCCTTTGTCAGAACTGGAAAAGTTTGAGATGTAACAGATTCTTAAGGAAGTGCAGGGGCAGTGAAAGGGGGCGGGGAAGAAAGAACAAAAGAGCAGAAGGTCTTTGATAGGGTGGAAGGCAGGAGAGATTAGAGAGACAAAAGGGATGATGGGCAAAAGTGAGATGGTAATGAGACAAGTTAGAAAACAAAGGATGAGCTGAGATGGGGTGTGAATGGTGGAATCATCACCAGCTGCCATGGGAAAGAGAAAAAAAGCGGGAGGGCGGGGGGGAGCTGTTGTAAAAAAAAGAGGAAAGAGAAAAAAATATGGGTGGAGGTTATGGTCTGAAATGTTGAATCGATGTTGAATCTAGAAGGTTGTAAAGTGCCTAAACGAAAGATGAGGTTCTGTTCCTCGAGCTTGCATTGAGCTTCATTGGAACAGTGTAGGAGACCGAGGATGGAGAGGTCTGAGTGGGAGTGGAGCGGAAAATTAAAGTGACAGGCGACCGGAAGCTCGGGGTCACGCTTGGGGACACCCCGGTCCATTCCTCAAACACCCCCAGCACTCCCTTCCCTTCCCACGGGACCTTCCCGTGCAAGTTCAGGAGATGCAACATCTGCCCTTTTAGCTGCTTCCTTCCCACTGTCCAGGGCCCTAAATACTCCTTCTAGGTGAAACAGCAATTTACTGTATTTCTTTCAATTTAATATACTGTATTCTCTGCTCACAATGTGGTCTCCTTTACATTGGGGAGACAAAATGCAGATTGGGTGACCGCTTTGCAGAACAGCTTTGTTCAATCCGTAAGCGTGACCCTGAGCTTCCGGTCATCTGTTACTTTAATTCTCCTTTACCATCTCATTTTTGCTCATCAGCCCTTTTATCTCTTAAATCTCTTCTGCCTTCCACCCTATCACAGACCTTCCCTTTTGTTCTTTCCCCCTCTCCCCCTTTCAGTGCCCCTGCACTTCCTTAAAAATCTGTTACATGTCGAACTTTTCCAGTTCTGACAAAGGGTCACAGACCCTAAACATTAACTCTGTTTCTCCACAGATGCTGCCTGACCTGCTGAGATTTCTAGCATTTATTTTTTCATTTAAGATGCATTTGCTTTGTTTATGAACTCACCAGGTGTTTGATCATTATATGCTGCAATTGTTTACATGTGGATTTGACTGTATTTAATTAAGGGGTTGTCAGCCTTTGAAGTTGCTGTATATTGTCGCCTGTGGTAAATTTCAAAGGATATAAATTTATAATGCAGAAAATTACAAAGTAGAATTAGTTGAGAAGATAATACATGTGTAACATATACAGACATGCAGCTTCTTTTATTTGGAATAATCCCTGTACAAAGATTCTAAGTTTACTGTGCTGCAACATTGCTTCCATTTTCTTTAAATGTTCAATTTTTTATAGTAACTGTGAGGGATAAATTGTAAGAGTTGCAAATTGTAAGGGATAAATTGTAGGAGTAGCAAATAGGTGGTCAAAACAATGCTGAAGATAGTGAACTAATCAGTATTAGGTCTGAAAAATTGTCAATGTATGTAACACTTGCTTATGTAGGTATAGCTCAAAGCAATAATGCATTGAACTGTATCCTTAACCTTAGTAACACTTAAACAGCCGAAGTCAGCAGTTTTTGATTAGAAGTCTCTGAGGAAGAGATAAGTTACTCTAGGCGACACAAAGACTGGGGTAGAGGGCAAATAATGGAACAACATAATGATAGGAGATGGACAATTGCATATACCACTCAGAGCCAGTCTGATAAGAGTCGACAATTCAATGTAACTTTGCTGATAGCATTAGACCTATTGATGATTTTGTAGGAGGATAACTCCTCTCCAAAACCTGTATAAATTGTACTTGAAAACTCTTGTATTTCGGAGGGTTAGACTGAACCTTCCCGTGCATTGTTTGTAATAAAGCCGATAAACCTGAGGTTTTGTTTGTTTACTTCGGTGGTCGTTATACAGTAGGAGCTGGGCGAGGTGTCGATTAACTCTATCAGTTAATCCACCCCGAGGGAGAGAAGCCTCCTTTTTACCCTTACAGTAACAAAAAACAGGTTTCATGACAATAACAACTGGCATAAGTACATGTTCATGTTATTCCTTACAAATGAAGTACATATTTAAATGTGTTATTTGGAGCTATTGGAGTAAATTGGAGACATGGAAAAACAATAATGTTACCTAATTTATTTTTGAAAGGCATACATGAAATGTAATCATATCCATCTTTTGATTGAGATGTTAAACTGAGGCCTCGGGGGGAGGAGTGGGCGGATTTTAACATCGGTGAGCGGGTGGGAGTGGGTGCGGGTGGTGCGAGTTAAATGGTCCAGAAGCTGGTTCCAACCCATTGATTTCCTATTCGAAAAAGAGCAGGGTAATTTTCCTGCTGTCTTGGCCAACATTTATCCTTCAACCAACATCACTAAAACAGATATTCTGACCGTTTATCCCATTGCACTTTGTGGGTGTGGGATCTTACTGTGCACACATTAGCTGCCGCGTTTTCTTAAATTACGATCGCGACTACAGGTCTAAAGTACTTCAATGGCTGTGAAATGCTTTGGAACATCCTGAGGTCGTGAAAAGTGCTGTATAAATGTAAGTTATTTCTTGTCTTTCTTACTGATCTAGCCGGCAATAAGGCATACGAAAGCATAGGCCTTACACTAAACATCCATAAGACAAAGGTCCTCCATCAACCTGACCCCGCCACACAGCACTACACCCCAGTCATCAAGATGCACGGCGCAGCCCTGGACAACGGGGACCACTTTCCATACCTCGGGAGCCTATTATCAACAAGGGCAGACATCGACGACAAGATTCAACACCGCCTCCAGTGCGCCAGCGCAGCCTTCGGCCGCCTGAGGAAAAGAGTGTTTGAAGATCAGGCCCTCAAATCTGGCACCAAGCTCATGGTCTACAGGGCTGTAGTGATATCCGCCCTCCTGTATGGCTCAGAAACGTGGACCATATACAGTAGACACCTCAAATCGCTGGAGAAATACCATCAACGATGTCTCCACAAGATCCTGCAAATCCCCTGGGAAGACAGATGCACCAACATTAGCATCCTTGACCAGGCCAACATCCCCAGCATCGTACTGGCCACACTCGACCAGCTGCGCTGGGCAGGCCACATTGTTCGCATGCCTGACACTAGACTCCCAAAGCAAGCGCTCTACTCGGAACTCCTGCACGGCAAGCAAACTTAAGGTGGGCAGAGGAAATGTTTCAAGGACACCCTCAAAGCCTCCCTGATAAAATGCAACATCCCCATCGACAGCTGGGAGTCCCTGGCCAAAGACCGCCCTAAGTGGAGGAAGTGCATCCGGGAGGGCACTGAGCACCTCGAGTCCCATCGTCGAGAACATGCAGAAACATTATAACAACATTCTTTGCAACTTTCCCTCATTTCTGAACAATTAGCCACAATTGTTCACATACATTTACTTATCTCATTACTTATTTAACTATTATATTTTGGAGCAGCAGAATAAATGAAGTTAAAACTTCTGGATATTTAAAGCAGCTTATGAATACCAACATGTCTGGTTACATCTTTTGCCTTGATCACTTGGCTAAATCTTCACCCTCATAAAATATTGCACAGGTGCAAAGGTCTGAAATAGAAATAATAAGACTGTCTATTAGTCATTATTATAGGCAGTCCCTCGGAATCGTGGAAGACTTGCTTCCACTCTTAGCATGAGTTCTTAGGTGGCTGTACAGTCTAAAACGAGAACTACAGTTTCTGTCAAAGGTAGGACAAATACATTTGCATATCATTTTTCAATATACATATAAGTTATAGATAGATAGATTCACACTTGACGTACTGTGTACAGTTCTGGTCGCTATATTTTAAAAAGGTTATGGGGCACTGGAGACGTTGTAGAGAAGATTTCAAGGATGGTACCAGAAATGCGAGGGCATACCTATCAGGAAAGGATGAACAGGCTGGGTCTCTTTTCTCTTGAAAAGAGGAGGCTGAGGGGTGACCAAATAGAGGTCTTTAAAATTATGAAAGGATATTGCCACAGTAGACACAGAGAGAATGTTTCCACTTGTGAGGAAGAGCATAACTAGAGGCAATCAATATAAGATAGTCACCAAGAAATCAACTTGGGAATTCAGAAGAAACTTCTTTACCCAGAATGTGGTGAGAATGTGGAACTCGCTACCACAGGAGTGGTTGAAGCGAATAGTATAGATGCATTTAAGGGGTGGTTAGATAAGCATATGAGGGAGAAGGGAATAGAGGTTTATGCTGATTAAAGTTTGATGAGGAAAGACAGGAAGAGGCTCGAATGGAACATTAACGCCAGTATGGACTGGTTGGGTTGAATGAATGGCTTGTTTATGTGCTGTATATCCTATGTAAGATAGATAGATAGATAGATAGATAGATAGATAGATAGATAGATAAAATGTAAAAATCTTGCATATGCATGCACTTCTAGTCCACAAACCATTTTTCCAGTAGCCACAATTTTTGGTAACAATTTAATGTCAACGTGTAATTCTGAAACTGCTTATGTAAACATTTTAAAATGGTACATCACTGTGTAAACAGTTGCTTATCACGGTTTGTTGATGAACTAATCAAATCGAATCAGTCAAAATGTGTATGAAAGAAGTTTCATCTTGCATTTTTTTCCTCAGTTTTTGAAAATTATAATGACCAGAATAAGGCTACAGAAAAATAATAGTCAAAATATTGCACATTTCACAAGAGCGTATTTAGAATTAACCAATTTGAATTGTATTTTGACACCTTCCTTTAATGTTTTGCTTCAAGATGTCAATCTCTCTCAAAAGTCTTGAGTTTTACCATAGAAACGTTGCACAGAGCTTCCAACCACATCTGTGCATTCTGAGCATGTAACATCTGTAGAATTTCACAGGATGCATTAGTAGGCTCCTAGGTTGAACAGAAGGATGAGTTCTGGTATCCGGTGAGGATTTGTTAGTTTCTTTGCTTGTTCCAAGACTCCCAAATAAATTGGAGACTAAATACTCATAAAAATTATTTCAGGTAGTTCTCATGTAAAATATTAACAACTTTTCTACTACAGTATGAAGTCCTCAGTCAGACATGTGATTATCAGCAGTTGTAGTTTCTTTGTTTTCTTTTCTAACAGTCAACAAAGATTGATTATTGAAAATTGATTTATTTTTTCCTAAATTGAAAACTTACATTTTCAGTAAAAATAAAGTTATTCTCTTCTGAATGATTTTTGGAGCTTCAGGGAAATGTTTAAATTAATATCTGGGAACATATGTAAACAATGAACTTTTATGCTTTTAATGAGGTAATTTTGATTTTTATGAAAATTTATTTTTCAATGCACTCTTACAGGGACTAATTGCTTTAAAACAGGACATAAAGCAGGTTGCTTGCCTGCCATCTCAGCACAGGAGCTGTGTGTGGTCTGGGAAGACCTGAATGTGGCAGAAAAATAAAAAAATAATATTATTGTAAGGCAGCACCAGCACATCTGTGTTTCATGAAGATAATCAACATGTGTTGCATATCATCAGAGCTCAATAAAATCTCACCAAGGCAGGGGTGTTAGGTGCCAACAGTGATGTATCAATGTGTTTGCTTTGGCTCAGGCGCAGCAATCCTACCATTAAATCAGAAGATTGTGCACTCAAGCCCCACTCAGGAGACTTGAACACATAATCTAGGTTGATACCTTATTGCAGTACTGAGGGTGTGGTGTGCTATTGGATGAGACTTTAAAACAAGGCCCTGCTGCTCTCTCAGATGGATGTAAAAGATTCAATTGTCACTGTTTGAAGAAGAGCGGGGGAGTTCTTCAATGTCTTGCCAACATGTATGCCTCAACCAACGTCAACAGAATGGATTATCTGATAATTTATCTCACTGCTGCACATGGGACCTTGCTGTGAGTAAAGTAGCTGCCATTTTCCCCTATGTTACAACAGTGATTACATTTCAAAATTGCTTTGTTGGATGCAAAGCGCTTTGGGACTTCTTGAGGTTGTGTAGGGTGCTATATATAAATGCAAGTTTCTTGTTTACATTTCAAAGTTTCTTGGGAGATATTCTTGTACTAGTTTTTGCTGCAGTGAAAATAACAACAAGCATATTACAACTACAAAGTGTGGCTCTTTGCAAATATACAATTTACTTTTCCAGCTCTTGACCTTTGAAAGGCTGGCCACACCTAGATTTCTACCGCAATAGCTAACAAGTTAAAATAGCGAAATTAAAACAGAAAACGCTGGAAATACACAGCAAGTCAGGCAGCATCTGTGGGAAGAGAAACAGAGTTAATGTTTCAGGTCGATGACCTTTCCTCAGAACTGGGAAAAGTTAGAGATGTAACAGATTTTAAGCAAGTGCAGGGGAAGGGGGGAGGGGAGGAAAGAATAAAAGGGAATGTCCGTGATAGGGTGGAAGACAAGAGTTAAACAAGTTGCTGTTAAGCTGCGTGTTGTTAACTCGCCACTTGGTGGCAGAACACCACAAGAGAACTTTCAAAAGTTCTAAGTTCAGCAATTTACCAAGGCACTAAAAATACGTTTTATATTGTTCTAAAATACTAAATATAAAAATATTTGTTTTCTCAATTTGGAATATTTAATGGAAGGTTCTCCATTTAAATATCAGATACAGATTGTTGCTTTGATAGCTGGTTCATCGTCCATTTATATATACACAATAACTAAATGTCCTTAAAGTTCAGATCGCTTTATAAGATATCTAAGTTCCACCGTTATAACAATGCAGTGCACCTCATTTGTTAACTATTTTACACTTGTGTATGCAACAAACAGTATTATGTTTTGCAAACTTACGCAAGAACAGTGGGATTAATTTGACAGGTCAGATAATCTGTATTAACTTTTGCAGCATTCTTTATTTAATCCACACAAAGATTATCTCACGACTTTATGTCATTTGAAATCAAATATTTGTGATGCTCCCCCCCCTCCCCCAACCAAGTGACCTGTCGCTCCGCTCCCCCCCACCCCCAACCAAGTGACCTGCCAGTCTGCTCGCCGGCCCTAGCCCTGGCCGAAGGGCCTCCCGGTCCGTTCCCCTGCCTGTCCCTAGCCCCGAGTGCCTTGCCAGTCTGCTACCTCGTCCCTAGCCCTGGCCAAGTGGCCTCGCTGTCCGCTCCCCTGCACCTATCCCAGGCCAAATGGCCTCCTCCCTCCCAGTCCCCGCACCTAACTACACCCGAAAGACTTCCCCCCCTCTCTTCCCCTCCCCCCTCCTGCCCCACTCTCTCTTACGTCTCCTGCTGCTGCTGCCTGGGTATCTGCTGTTCCTACCGCCGATTTCCTTAACTCTCCAGAAGGTCTTTCTGCAGAGGCCACATACGCTGGCCTAAGAAGTACTGGAGTAACTCAGCTGGCCAAATTTCCCTAAATAGCCAGAATTGGCGCAGGTGGCAGGTTACGTCCCCTTTGGCTGAAAAAAGTACCTAAAAAAATCGTAACTAACTGAGTTACGCTGGTGCAAATTGATTGGGAAAACTGTTTTTTTTTAACTTAGGCCAAAAAATGCAGCCTGCTCCAAAGAAACGGCGCAAATCACTGGGGAAAATTGAGTCCATAGTTTGTTGCAGTATTTATGCTTCGCTGTACCTTCTGCACCCTGACACCAGATCCACCACCAAAAAGATCTCCCCCGGTTCCTAACGCCAATAGGGTGCATATTTTGATCCCAAATATATGAGAGAGCATCTTTACTTACCCAATTAATGATAACGGCTTCTGGTTATTTTAATGTGAACTTCATTTGTCGATTTCCCTATGCAGTTGCAGAGTTCTTGAGATGCCATTCGACTTCTTTACATAAGTTAAAATTGTATTTCTGATGAAAAGTCATCGACCTGAAACATTAATCCTATCTCTCTCTCTCTCTCCGGATACTGCCTGACCTGCTGAGTATCTCCAGCATTTGCTGTTTTTATTCTGTATTTCGCTCTCCTCTGATCATTTCTCATTCTATGCAACTTCCCCCCCGCCCCCCACAGCTGACTTGCTTCCTCTACAATCTCTGTTGAAAAGTCCGCGGTGTCCCTCAGCTTTTACCATCTAAACCCGGTATTCTTGGTTTTTCAAAGCGTTACATTTCAAGGGGGCACTTAACAGATTGTTTTAATACCTTGTGGAATCTGGAATGATTTTTCAAACTGATTAAAAGTGCAATGTTTTTATTTATTTGTTGAATAGTTGAAAAAAACATCTAGAATATTATTTTTTTTAAATCATTATTTTCTTTGTTTAATTCATTTGACTAACGAGTTTTCAACGTTTCAGGTTTTAACAATTTGTCATGGAAATAAAAGCTCAGGACACAACTGCCTTTGAAAGTGAAGCTCGGGAAAGGCAAACCGAGCTGTACAGACTCAACCGGCAACGGCACATCCCGTGGAATGAAAACGAAATCCTGGAATCCTCCCAATCACTGTGATTTTCAGGGAGATGATGGAAACAAACGATGTAGTGGCTTGGCTGTGCTAAGACGCTGGGGAAGTGTGTGTGTGTTTTAAAATGCGTTCAGTCAAGTAATTCAGTCCACGAACGTTGGGTATTTCACAGCAGTGAACGATAGCTGGCCACCAGCGCTCCCGCTCGACAGCAGCCGCTGACAAAGGGCGAAAGAGCGAGCGAGAGACAAGTTGGGAGCCGCTCTGCCAACTCCTGAGTGAGCAGTGCAAGTTCCCCCCGCACACACTGCCTCAGTGAGAGCCGCATTCCACACCGCCCTGTCACCATGAAGCATTCTCCATCGGCAGCAACTGCAAGAAGACTTCGCGTTATTCTGCTGATCTTGTTTTAGAACCGTCTCCAGGATAAATCAGTGGCAGTCAATAAACACGAAATCTGGAGGTTGGATTTTTATTTCCGACATCATTTAAAATAACGTCCGCTCCCAGTAATTACCCGACTTAGGAAATAAAAAAATTATACTTTAATAGATTGATCTTCACCAGAATTAGATAAAAACGCCGAGCAGCAAATCAAGATATGTTATAAATAATAATAAGATATGTTATTGTGTAAAGTCAGTAGAACCTGGCAGTGTTTCTGTATTTGGTCAGATTTTGATTTGTTTTCAAATGAAGACTAAACAAAGCTCCCGTTTTGTCAGGTCGTTCTCTATAGAAACTGGGAACGCAGTCTTTTTTTTGCAAACTTTCATATCCGAACCACCTAAATGCAATCCACTGATCGATTGGCGTTACTGACCCGGGCTGGCTGCCCTTTGCCTTTCCTTCCAACAAAGCAGCTGCTGTGCTGCAGGCGGTCTGCTCTCTCAAGTTCCGCTCTCAATGAAGCCTCATCTCCAGTGACCCTAACCTGTGATCATTCCTTACCTGTTACCATTCGACGGGGGGATGCCGCACGACCCTCTCTCCCAAGGTGTCAGTCCTGGACCCTCACATTGCATGCGGGCTTTGTATACGCACCGATCCTCTGGCGTTCACATTCGACCCCGAACACGCAACGCAACACTGCCGAGCAAGCCTCGTCTGCACAGTGCACTTGATGCTTTTGAAAAAAAAGGCCAAAACCTTCCCGTTTCTTCCCAGCCCAAGGGAACTCGGAGGGGTGTGTCCAATGGGATCAGCAGCCCCGCACGCTCGCCCGCCTATACTCCCAGCCTGAAACCAAACAGCCCTCTGGTTCTGGCAGCTAGTCACATCAGACACTGACTGCACTGTTGTGTTTCCAAGTTACTGTTTACCAACCGATCTCGACACAAAAAAACACACAGCCAGGCATGACTGGAAACAAAAACCTGTTGTGACCCACCAAGGACTCCCCCGCCCTGCAGATCATCTCCTCGTTACTGCTGGAGAGAAAGTTTCCATGTATGCTCCAACATGCCAGAGAGAAGGTGAGACAGAGTGCTCGGCACAGCTTAATACAACTGGCGCATTTACATCGCGGGGTATCTTCCAGCGTACAACTCTTTTGATGTATGAACGTACTGCGCAAAGAATAATCTTAGGAGACTATAAGGGCAAAATTGCCCCTTTTTATAGCCCCGTTAGCAACCCGGGGGTGGGGGGGGGGGGGGCGCAAGACAGTTTTCGTCCATGTGAGGGGGATGTTACTGCCTCTTGGGAAATTGCCCGGGGTGATTGCGGAGACCTTGGAGTGGAGGCATTGGCATGGCAGTGCCACGCCCCACGGTTAACGTCCCAGGCTCCTGCGCAACCGGCAATGATGTCATTGCTGTGCGCAATGACCCCTCACTGCCCCGCATCGATCTTTTAATGCCCCATGGGAGAAATTTCCCACTTAGGCTTTGAGGCTGGTGCAGGCTCGGGGCTCGGGGCAGTGATTAAAGGTGAGAGCGCCAGCGCCCCAAGCCGCCATCTTTTTTTGTCATCCGACTGTCGGGTCGGCTCAACCATGGTGGCCCGCGTGGTCTGGGCCATCATTGTGCAGCGTAGCACTCCATCATGGGTGCTGGGTTGCTGGCCAGGACGCATGCTGCCCTGGTGGCCCAGTGGCGGCCATCAGAGGCCATGCAGAGTGTGCAGTGGCCCTCCCCTTTAATCAAAGGGGAGGAGCGTTGAAGTACATAAGAATTAGGAACAGGAGTAGGCCATCTAGCCCCTCGAGCCTGCTCCGCCATTCAATAAGATCATGGCTGATCTGGCCGTGGACTCAGCTCCACTTACCCGCCCGGTCCCCGTAACCCTTAATTCCCTTATTGGTTAAAAATCTATCTATCTATGACTTGAATACATTCAATGAGCTAGCCTCAACTGCTTCCTTGGGCAGAGAATTCCACAGATTCACAACCCTCTGGGAGAAGAAATTCCTTCTCAATTCGGTTTTAAATTGGCTCCCCCGTATTTTGAGGCTCTGCCCCCTAGTTCTAGTCTTCCCGACCAGTGGAAACAACCTCTCTGCATCTATCTTGTCTACCCCTTTCATTATTTTAAATGTTTCGACAATATCACCCCTCATCCTTCTGAACTCCAACGAGTAAAGACCCAGCCTACTCAATCTATCATCATAAGGTAACCCCCTCATCTCTGGAATCAGCCTAGTGAATCATCTCTGTACCCCCTCCAAAGCCAGTACATCCTTCCTTAAGTAAGGTGACCAAAACTGCACGCAGTACTCCAGGTGCGGCCTCACCAATACCCTGTACAGTTGCAGCAGGACCTCCCTGCTTTTGTACTCCATCCCTCTCGCAATGAAGGCCAACATTCCATTCGCCTTCCTGATTACCTGCTGCACCTGCAAACTAACTTTTTGAGATTCATGCACAAGGACCCCCAGGTCCCTCTGCACCTCAGCATGTTGTAATTTCTCCCCATTCAAATAATATTCCCTTTTACTGTTTTTTTTCCCCCCAAGGTGGATGACCTCACACTTTCCAACATTGTATTCCATCTGCCAAACCTTAGCCCATTCGCTTAACCTATCCAAATCTCATTGCAGCTTCTCTGTGTCCTCTACACAACCCGCTTTTCCACTAATCTTAGTGTCATCTGCAAATTTTGTTACACTACACTCTGTCCCCTCTTCCAGGTCATCTATGTATATTGTAAACAGTTGTGGTCCCAGCACCGATCCCTGTGGCACACTACTAACCACCGACTTCCAACCCGAAAAGGACCCATTTATCCCGACTCTCTGCTTTCTGTTCGCCAGCCAATTCTCTATCCATGCTAATACATTTCCTCTGACTCCGCGTACCTCGATCTTCTGCAGTAACCTTTTGTGTGGCACCTTATCGAATGCCTTTTGGAAATCTAAATACACCACATCCATCGGTACACCTCTATCCACCATGCTCGTTATATCCTCAAAGAATTCCAGTAAATTAGTTTAACATGATTTCCCCTTCATGAATCCATGCTGCGTCTGCTTGATTGCCATATTCCTATCTAGATGTCCCGCTATTTCTTCCTTAATGATAGTTTCAAACATTTTCCCACGACAGATGTTAAACTAATAGGTTTTTAGTTACCTGCCTTTTGTCTGCCCCCTTTTTTAAACAGAGGCGTTACATTAGCTGCTTTCCAATCCGCAGGTACCTCCCCAGAGTCCAGAGAATTTTGGTAGATTATAACGAATGCATCTGCTATAACTTCTGCCATCTCTTTTAATACCCTGGGATGCATTTCATCAGGACCAGGGGACTTGTCTACCTTCAGTCCCATTAGCCTGTCCAGCACTACCCCCCCTAGTGATAGTGATTGTCTCAAGGTCAAAATGCGTATAAGGTGGCCAAGGTTAGTGGGAAACTAGAAGATTGGGAAGATTTTAATCAACAGCAAAGAATGACTAAGAAAGCAATAAAGAAAGGAAAGATAGGTTACGAAAGTAAACTTGCGCAAAACATAAAAACAGATAGTAAAAGCTTTTACCGATATATAAAACGGAAAAGAGTGACTAAGGTAAATGTTGGTCCCTTTAGAAGATGAGAAGGGGAATTTAATAATGGGAAATGTGGAAATGACTGAGACCTTAAACAATTATTTTACTTCGTTCTTCACAGTGGAAGACACAAAAACCATGCCAAAAATTGCTGGTCACGGGAATGTGGGAAGGGAGGCCCTTGAGATAATCACTATCACTAGGGGGGTAGTGATGGAACTCAAGGTGGACAAGTCCCCTGGTCCTGATGAAATGCATCCCAGGGTATTAAAAGAGATGGCGGAAGTTATAGCAGATGCATTCGTTATAATCTACCAAAATTCTCTGGACTCTGGGGAGGAACCAGCGGATTGGAAAGCAGCTAATGTAATACATCTGTTTAAAAAATGGGGCAGACAAAAGGCAGGTAACTATAGGCCGGTTAGTTTAACATCTGCAGTGGGGAAAATGCTTGAAGCTATCATTAAGGAAGAAATAGCGCGACATCTGGATAGGAATAGTGCAATCAAGCAAACGCAACATGGATTCATGAAGGGGAAATCATGTTTAACTAATTTACTGGAATTCTTTGAAGATATAATGAGCATGGTGGATAGAGGTGTACCGATGGATGTGGTGTATTTAGATTTCCAAAAGGCATTTGATAAGTTGCCACACAAAAGTTTACTGCAGAAGATAAAGGAAATGTATTAGCATGGATAGAGAATTGGCTGGCTAACAGAAAGCAGAGAGTCGGGATAAATGGGTCCTTTTCAGGTTGGCAATCGGTGGTTAGTGGTGTGCCACAGGGATCAGTGCTGGGACCACAACTGTTTACAATATACAAAAATGACCTGGAAGAGGGGACAGAGTGTAGTGTAACAAAAGTTGCAGGTGACACAAAGATTAGTGGGAAAGCGGGTTGTGTAGAGGACACAGAGAGGCTGCAAAGAGATTTAGATAGGTTAAGCGAATGCGCTAAGGTTTGGCAGATGGAATACAATGTCGGAAAGTGAGAGGTCATCCACCTTGCGAAAAAAAACAGTAAAAGGGAAAATTATTTGAATGGGGAGAAATTACAACATGCTGTGGTGCAGAGGGACCTGGTGGTCCTTGTGCACGAATCCTAAAAAGTTAGTTTGCAGGTGCAGCAGGTAATCAGGAAGGCGAATGGAATGTTGGCCTTCATTGCGAGAGGGATGGAGTACAAAAGCAGGGAGGTCCTGCTGCAACTCTATAGGGTATTGGTGAGGCCGCATCTGGAGTACTGCGTGCAGTTTGATCACCTTACTTAAGGAAGGATATACTACCTTTGGAGGGGGTGCAGAGACGATTCACTAGGCTGAGTCCGGAGATGAGAGGGTTATCTTATGATGATAGATTGAGTAGACTGGGTCTTTACTCGTTGGAGTTCAGAAGGATGAGGGGTGATCTTATAGAAACATTTAAAATAATGAAAGGGACAGACAAGATCGAGGCAGAGAGGTTGTTTCCACTGGTCGGGGAGACTAGAACTAGGGGGCACAGCCTCAAAATACACGGGAGCCATTTTAAAACCGAGTTGAGAAGGAATTTCTTCTCCCAGAGGGTTGTGAATCTGTGGAATTCTCTGCCCAAGGAAACAGCTGAGGCTAGCTCATTGAATGTATTCAAGTCACAGATAGATAGATTTTTAACCAATAAGGGAATTAAGGGTTACGGGCGGGTAAGTGGAGCTGAGTCCACGGCCAGATCAGCCATGATCTTGTTGAATGGTGGAGCAGGCTCGAGGGGCTAGATGGCCTCCTCCTGTTCCTAATTCTTATGTTCTTATGTTCTTATTCGTGTAGCACTGAATCTTATGCCCCAGTAGCATCCCAGTAACATCCCAGGACCCTCCGTTTTCTTTGAGGGGGCGGTAAGCCCAATTCAGCGGTGGGGCTGGGCTTCCGCGCTGGGTGCTAAACACCCCGGCCCCAGAAGGTTACCGCCCCCAATTGGGGTGCAGGGCAAATTCGCCCCTATATTTTACTGCCCAATGCATTCTTTTGGCCTTTTGGACAACGGAATGAGTGCCACCAGCAACAGATACCCACATTTAAATTGGAACTATTTTGTAAACTGGACAATGGCATAATGTCCATCTTTTGGTGTGCTGTTAAATAAACTCGAACATGCGATAGTTTATGCATTCGACTGCTGCAGAATAGTTGGTGTCAGCACTAACATTATTCACCATCTTCCCAACTTTGGGAAATTTAAAATTCAAAAGCCACATAAGAACATAAGAAATAGGAACAGGAGTAGGCCATACGGCCCCTCGAACCTGCTCCGCCATTCAATAAGATCATGGCTGATCTGATCATGGACTCAGCTCCACTTCCCTGCCCGCTCCCCATAACCCCTTATCCCCTTACCGTTAAAGAAACTGTCTATTTCTGTCTTAAATTTATTCAATGTCCCAGCTTCCACAGCTCTCTGAGGCAGCAAATTCCACAGATTTACAACCCTCTGAGAGAAAAAGAATTCTCCTCATCTCAGTTTTAAATGGGCGGCCCCTTATTCTAAGATCATGCCCTCTAGTTCTAGTCTGCCCCATCAGTGGAAACATCCTCTCTGCATCCACCTTGTCAAGCCCCCTTATAATCTTATACATTTCGATAAGATCACCTCTCATACTTCTGAATTCCAATGAGTAGAGGCCCAACCTACTCAACCTTTCCTCATAAGTCAACCTCCTCATCTTCGGAATCAACCTCGTGAACCTTCTCTGAACTGCCTCCAAAGCAAGTATATCCTTTCGTAAATATGGAAACCAAAACTGCACGCAGTATTCCAGGTGTGGCCTCACCAATACCCTGCATAGCTGTAGCAAGACCTCCCTGTTTTTATACTCCGTCCCCTTTGTTTTGAAGGAACTTCTTGACCCAAAGAGAAAATGGTGACAAATAAAACTCTTAAGTTTGAGTCTAAAGTGACTGGAATGTACTTTGACATCTTTCCACACAGCAATACCTTGCGCTAGCGAATATCAGAATTAACTCCAGAGCAAAAAGGCCAATTGAGAGAGCCCAATGGCCCAGAATCTGTCAGCGTTCACCGTCATTACAACTGTGAAACTGACAGCAACCTCTGACGTCCATACATATGCAGTTAAACACGGAAATCCAGAAGTTTCTGTCAGTCATTCCCTGTTCTTCCATCGAGTGCACTGCTGAAGACCCCACAACCAGCAATCAATTGAAATCACTGAAGTGTCGAGAACTTCAGCTTTTATGCTCTAATATCACTGTTAAAAACCCCTGAAAAAGGTAAGACTTGTTCAATGATGTGTAATTGGGTTTTTAACAGTGTATTGAGTCATAACTACTGCTGAACAATCGTTCTGGCCCTAAAAATCTAATATATTTGTGGAATGTCAAATGTTTCCATTATGATAAAAATTCCATTGTTTTAATATAACATATATTTTTAAGTTTGTATATGATATTTCATTTCTACCTTAATCCTGTGTGTGTGTCCCAATTTTTATTTCGCTCTCTGTAAAACTTCTTATAAAGTGAAGGATAATCATTGCTTTTTACTTCCTGGTTTGCTGTCTGTGAGAATTCTTCAATGTGATTGGCTGCTTAGCCAGCTTGATGACATCACGGTTGCTGGACCCTGGAGATCCCCTATAGATGGCGCCAGAATGAAACTAACATTGGGGGAGGTGAAACCGACCCCACAGAGATCGCTGGATCTTTGTGTAAAGCTTTCTTCAAGGTCAGTGGAGAGCGCCGTAACTTCACCATTGACCTCAAAAACCGGGCCTTTGTGTTTCACACGACACCGCCTTAGGAAGGCGATGGCAACAACATGGAAGCAATATAAATCAAAAGGGAAAAAAACCCAGCAGGTTCTGGAAATCTGAATCAATCAGCATCTGTGGAGCAAACAAATAAATATATAAATCACACACAGATTGACCTTGAGAGGTGTAGAATAGCTAGAACCACAGGACTGTGACTGTCAAATCTGCTACCTCTTGTGATAGATAATGGAAGGACTAATTTATATGTAAGAAAACAGAATGGCAAAAAAGCAAAGGAAGAGTTGGTAGGATTAAGCAAAGGAAAGATGCAAGTTTGGGGTAAACTGGGTGATATTAAGGGGTCACTCAACTCATGCACAAATGTTTGAAAATACCTATTCTCATTAGTTTACCAACACAACCACAATGGCCTAACTACTTGTGTGCAATGTCATGATGAAATCAACCCATGCCTTTCTAGCTTTTTTGCCTGAACAAAGTTTTAATACTTACTTACACCCAAATTTCTGGTGAATCTCATTAACATACACCATAGCGTAAATATGGGTGTTAAAACAAACGGAAATCAGCGTTAACAAATGGGCCTGAGGAAAGCCCCAAACTTATACCATTATAAATGCGTACAATTGGGGTAAAACCAGGCAGAACTATTTTACTGAGGCCAGATAGTGTCATACAGCTGTCCATGTTTTTACATCGAAACATAGGAATGTACAGGACTGGAACAATCATTGTGTTCTCTCTGGCTGGTCCTAGTGTCCAGGACATATCATATCCCACAGTGTCATTTATTTATCATATTTCCAGGCCTTTATATTACAATTGTATTCAGTCATGTGTACAAACATATGCAATGGGTATTTAGGATTGCTGCTCAGTCAGGAAATTAAAACTCAAAGGGCTAGATGAAGTTAAAGTAATAATTTTAAAGGATGCTTTGCAGGTGGTTTGTGTTCCCACCTTAGATTTTGGACTCACTAAATTGTTCTAAACATAGAAACATAGAAAAATAGGTGCAGGAGTAGGCCATTCGGCCCTTCGAGCCTGCACCGCCATTCAATAAGATCATGGCTGATCATTCCTTCAGTACCCCTTTCCTGCTTTCCCTCCATACCCCTTGATTCCCTTAACCGTAAGAGCCATAGGTAACTCCCTCTTGAATATATCCAGGGAACTGGCATCAACAACTCTCTGCGGCAAAGAATTCCACAGGTTAACAACTCTCTGAGTGAAGAAGTTTCTCCCCATCTCAGTCCTAAATGGCCTATTCCTCATGCTAAAAATATGTCCACTGGTTCTGGACTTCCCCAACATCGGGAACTTGCTTCCCGTATCTAACCTGTCCAGTCCCGTCAGAATGTTATATGTTTCTATGAGATCCCCTCTCATCCTTCTAAACTCCAGTGAATAAAGGCCCAGTTGATCCAGTCTCTCCTCATATGTCAGCCCAGCCATCCCTGAAATCAGTCTGGTGAACCTTCACTCAGCAAGAACATCCTTCCTCAGACTAGGAGACCAAAACTGAACACAATATTCCAGGTGAGGCCTCACTAAGGCCCTGTACAATTGCAGTAAGACCTCCCTGCTTCTATATTCAAATCCCCTAGCTATGAAGGCCAACATACCATTTGCCTTCTTTACCGCCTGCTGTACCTGAGTGCCCACTTTCAGTGACTGATGAACCATGACACCCAGGTCTCGTTGCACCTCCCTTTTTCCTAGTCTGCCGCCATTCAGATAATATTCTGCCTTCGTGTTTTTGCCCCCAAAATGGATAACCTCACATTTATCCACATTATACTGCATCTGCCATGCATTTGTCCACTCACCTAACCTGTCCAAGTCACCCTGCAGCCTCTTAGCGTCCTCCTCACAGCTCACATCGCCACCCAGTTTAGTGTCATCTGCAAACTTGGAGATATTACACTCTATTCCTTCATCCAAATCGTTAACGTATATTGTAAATAGCTGGGGTCCCAGCACTGAGCCCTGCGGCACTCCACTAGTCACTGCCTGACATTCTGAAAAGGACACGTTTATCCCCACTCTTTGCTTCCTGTCTGAGGCTTTGTGCCACACAATCTGGCACTATCTTAGCAATGTAGACAATGGGATTCCCACTATCTTTATATTTTCTGGAGCAAGAGGAGGAGAAGGAATTCAGGGATTCCAAGTAAGTGAGAACACACCAGCAAAGGGGTGGGCACTGCCATTACCTTCCAAACTGCTACTACAGGCAGGAGTGGACTTATCTGAACTTGCTCTAGGAATATATCTGTGCAGGCTAAGAATACTCAGGGAGGCTGTGAGAGAAAGTATGTTAACATTTCAAATTTCCCTCTTTATAAGTAGTCTGGTTTGCTCAATGCTGCCTGCAGGCTTCCTGTGGTGTTCCAGACCAGTCCTGGATGCCCTGCAGGTGTCCACTTTCGACCTGTCGATTGATCTCAACATTGATACCTTCCAGGTGCTCAGATTACTGGACACACAGGAGCATTGGAGATGCAGGAATACCAGTGGGGCATGCCATCCCATTGGCCACACGTCCTTCCTGATATCCTGGCCTTCTCTGGGGTGGACGCAACTTCTGTCTGCTACAATTTCCAGAAGGAATTCCATTCTGTTGGGATGGAAGCACAGCAACCTCAGGTTCAGTCTGATTTTTTATCCTCTCTGACAGCCTGTCCAGTCCCGTCAGAATCTTATATGTTTCTATGAGATCCCCTCGGAGAGCAACCAGACCCAGAGGAAATTTGAGGCCTCTGACTCAAGCTTCCATATTTATTGTGCAAGCCACTCTTTTGCCTCAATCAACCTTTAGAAAGGTTTAAGTAGGCCTGAAAGATACTGTTAGTGTTTTTAAAGGTTAACACGATTCCCCTCCCCCCCCACCCCCATATGAAGTCACTTACCTTTTCATCTGCGCCTGTGAGCAGTCCTTTCAGAGCCAATTCCTGCTCCCATTTGGTGAGCTTCCAGCACCAGACCCCATTTACTAAAATGATGCTCACCTTGGAGGTTCTGGCTGGGCCTGCATTCATTCCGTCAGCAGGTGCCACTCCCATTGTTTCTGCCAAGTTTGCTCACAAACATGAAAATCGGGCCAGTGACTCTTCAAGCAAAGTAAAAGTGTGAAACAATCAACAGGAGAAATTAAAATAAATGTAGGAATATTCCAGACGGAGGAAGTAAATGGTAAAATGAGTTAGCTCATTCACTTTCGGGAGGTGGGTTCTAATCCCGTTCATTCTGATGTGATGAAGGTCTCCTCATTTTTCTGTCTTTAAAGGTTCTATGTGAAATGAGTTTGCCAGTCTTAACCCAGTATCTAATGAATGTAAACACAGCAGCACAAAACTGCCCATGATTTGGTACTGATTAGCACAAAATTAACAATTTTATTCAAAGTGGACGTAAGATAATATTTTTGCCATTACCGTACCAGAGTGTTTTTTCACTGACTGAGTCTAAAGCACATTGTTGTGGCAGAATAAAGGGAGCTTTACTCTGCAGATAGCTGTGCTGTATGTACTTAATCATGGTTATGCTTGATGCTGACAGTGGGTGATAAAAGTGGGAAAAGAATGTTCAATTCCCCAGTTCTGACACCCTTCTCCTTGATAAGTATAAATTATGCCTCTTCAAAAATAAGGAGAAAAATATCTTTGTGAATTATAATCACCAATACAATGTTTTTTTTTAGATTACAGGCATTATCTCTGTTGACCTGTTAGACAGTGCCTTGATGTCTGGAAGTTTTCCCAACCAGAGAAATGTTCTGCTGCAGACTGACTCTTGCCTGATCTGCTGTAACACAGATAACAATGAAAAGCTAGGAGCTACTGAAAATTGCAGATCAGACAGCATTTGTATTTTTAAATACTTATCAGTGAGTGCCCCCTTTCCAGACATAAAGTCCACTTCAAATAAGCATGCGTCAGATAATTTTGAAGCAAGCAGAGAATTCCAGTGTATTCAAAATACTTTCTATTAATTCTCATTGCATAAACGTTCCACTACAGGGATTTATTTCACATTTATAATGAATATCATGAATATAATATAGCGTACCTAAGGAAAGCAGTGTGTGTTCACTTTTTAATCTTCAGCATATTAAAGAGGGGACTGTCTTCAATGCTGGGAAGGAAGACTTCAATTTTTGTTATGATGATAAATGTAAGTGATAATAATGATGTTGTCAATATAATGATGTGTCCTAACACAAGTTACATTATTGCATTATGCATTTGGCAAACAAATGAGAAAAGATTTGCAAATATCTCTATTTGAAGACACTGCACTGTTATTAGTTTCTTGCAGATAATACTTTATAATATACACATATGTAATTACTTTATGGCATTTGAGTGTTAGTCACGAGACAGGTTTGCATTGATCACATCAGTCATAAATCCCTAAGCGTACGTTCGCTGCTGATGTCCACTGTCACAGTGACATACACCAAAAAAACCTAAAACTGAAGACCTTTCAGTTTCATGATATATATCACAAAAGTATTGGAAATGGCATGGGATTCGATGGGATTCTCACAGAAAAAGGGGGCATTGAAATCTCCTCATTTTCTACAAGGCCAGCCTGTCTTGTGCTTTGTAATCTCTCTCAGCTGTGGACTGTTCTCTATTTAGAAAAGTGAAACATCTCTTTAATTTTAGTTTCTGTTGCTGAATGAATAGTTCATGGTTTGAAGAACACATATAGAAATCTGGTCTTCCTATGGACTCTGTAGAAATATTCTACAAAAAAAGACACAGCTGTAGTTGGGCGGGAGATGGATTCTGTCGGACATGCCCATCAAATGATTGGTTGCCCAAAATTATTATTGATGTAAACATTTAAGTTTGGTTAAAGGAACCCAACCCAGAGTGGTGAAGTTAGTCCTTTCATTACATTGATCACTTTCTCTTCATTTTTACTGCAATACTTTTTTCTGCTGTTTCTTCTTCCAGTGGTCAGAATGCAATGTACTGGCTTCAATAGGCCTTCCATGTCACTGTGATATTTGTTTCCCTCCTATGAATTATAGGTATATGATGTCATTGAGCACTTACACTTTTTGTGTGAAGAATATCCATTACATGAATTTTATTGTCTGGTTAAGAATGGTTTCTGTGAAGGAATGTCTTTTTACAAGAAGTAAGGGTGGACAGTGACATTGCAAACAAGAGCCCATTGATAAGAGTGGAAAATGTGTAAAACAACATAAGGACTGATTTCAACACATAATCAGATCAAATCCATCAAAATTTACTATTTATTTGGTTGAAAACAGGTGATCTTAGAACTCTACTGTATTAGCCGTCATGCCAACAGAAGTATATGTTTCAAAAGTTAATATAGGTAATGTCGTACATGGCGATCCAAGCTATATGACAAATTGGAGGGATCCATCTGAATATTGACTTATCTGAAGTGGGGATGCTGGATTATAATCAAACCATTCCTGCATACCAAAGATTTTTAACTCTACATTTGACATATATTTTGTTTCTGTAATGTCCACAAAGTGAAATGTAGATAAAAGAAAGCAAAAGCATTGTTTTTCTATGTTTCTGAATATTGAGCAAGGGAAATAGTTATCATCATCATCATTATAGGCAGTCCCTCGAAATCAAGGAAGACTTGCTTCCACCCTAAAAGTGAGTTCTTAGGTGACTGAACAGTCAAATATGGGAATTACAGTCTCTGTCACAGGTGGGACAGACAGTCATTGAAATAAAGGGTGGGTGGGACTGGTTTGTCGCATGCTCCTACCGCTGTCTGCGCTTGCTTTCTGCATGCTCTCGGCGATGAGACTCGAGGTGCTCAGCGCCCTCCCGGATGCTCTTCCTTCTCTTAGAGCGGTCTTTGGCCAGGGACTCCCAGGTGTCAGTGGGATAAATCCCCAAACAATCCTTCCCTCTGGCCATCTGCTGCCATCCTTCAATTCTCTCTCCCTCAACTTTCCCCTTCCACTGTCTAAGCCCCTTCTGGCTCTAACTTCAACCCCCCAAAGTACCTTCCTAACCCTAAAACCCGTGCTGCAAGGGCCCACTGCCCACCACGATTCCCCCAATCACGACTCACCTTCCAGGTCGACCTCTCTACTACTAAGGGCCCTCAAACGGGACTCTCGCTCCACACTGGCCGACTCAGCTGCTCCGGCGATCTCAACTGCGGTGAGCCTTTGACCAGCTCCAATTTCAGGTTTGGGCCTTCTCTTCACTCCTCGCCCTCACGCATGAGCCCTCCCACTAACGATGCTTGGGCCTGCAATCCTCCGGTGACGTCCTGGTCGTCACTGCACCGATGACATCCTGGCCTTCACCCCTTCAGTAACGTCCTAGCCGCTAGCCCCAATCAATGCCGGAGTCTCTGTCAAATAGATATACTTGGATGACACGAGCATAATTCATAGTGCCATTTTTTCAATGGCCCCAATCATTGAAAATTACTATAAAGTACATTTTATATAGTATCTTATCACATCATCAAAATGTCCCAAAGCAGTCTACACAATGAATTACTTTTGGAGTGCAATGAATATTGTTATGTAAGCAAACACGGTTGCCATTCTGAGCCAGCAATTCCCACACACAGCAATGAAATGAATGATCTGTTGATATCTTTTTATGGTGATATTGGTCAAGACATCTCTTGGCTGATGACTTATTCCATCCCAATGGAAGATGCATTGTCGCTGAATATGCAGATTCATATGTCTCAGTTTTAAAGTAGTTGGCTATAATTGGGACAACTTCTCTTTATCTTCCCTCATACCTATATCTGTATATACAGGAAACTTTTCTTGTAAAATGAAAGAAATTCTATGGATATGGGATAACATAAACCTGAAATCTCATCTAAACTGTCGACCCCATAGAGGTGACATTATTTTCGGAAGCAAATCACTCAAACTCAGTGGTGGTTTCAAGCGTGTATATGATATTAATGACTGCTCTGTGCCATGCAAGGAATTTTGTTAAATTACTTTCCCAACACACGACCTCCATTTTCATTTCCATCTAAAATCAGTGGGATATTTCTCTCAGGATTTTAAACAAGTTGTTATGAATCTTCTGCTTTACAGTCTGAGACAACACTGAGATCAGCAGTTGGAGGTTTTACTCCTAAGCTTGATCAGAGTAAATGATACCAGGGACCCTCTTCTCTGCAACAACTATGAGCTAGTGATCACAGCTAACTCTGAACCCAGCAGAGAACAGTGACATTTGGTTTAGAAGCAGCAACGGCTGCTGTGCACACCAGTTGGAGTTCTCCGATGGTTCCAAATTGGAACAACAATCTTTAGTGGAATTTATTTTCCTGCAACAGATTTGTTAAACCGAATTAAGTCCGATTTGTTACAGAATTGTTTCCTCTGTTTATCAGTGACAAACACAATTGACCTTCCTGTACTTGGTTTCAACTGAAATTGAAATAGTAATGGTGCAGCTAATGGCATCCAGTTACTCAGACAAGCAATGTTAGAAACATTTGTATTTATTGCTTTGGCGCAGGAGACAGAGGACTGAGAGGGACAAGGGGCCTGGAAATTGGATCGTGCAGCATCCATTTTTCAGGCGGAAAACACGCACTAAAGTATTCGGTATGGCATGTGGCATGTGCGATCATTTCATGCACCACAGGTGGTATTAGTTAGAGCGCCCACCTGAAACAGGTGCAAGACCCATTCCCTTGGCAGACAGAGTGGGGACTAATGCTTATTTCAGGCCCATTCTTGAAACTGGTAGGCATCTGACCATGCAGCTAACTGTAAAGGGACTGTTGGAGGCTGCCACCAAAAAGTGCATCTTCTGGTTCCACATTAAAACTGCTGCTAGCCACCACTCACCACCCCTGATCCCCACGTTACTAAACTCACAGTTGCTCTGGCCGATCTTCATCCTCTTCGCAACCGGCACAATGCCTCTTGGGCATGACTGGCATCCCCAGCATGCCGGTCGCATCCTGGTGACACAAGAGAACCAATTGCTTGACAGTTTGAGTGCAGTGGCTTGCGTTTACCGTTGGGTTCACACATAAAGTCAGACACAAACCAATTTCTTAGCCAGGTACTGAATGGAACTCTGGTACAACCTGTGATCACACATGCCTAGGATTGTGTCTCATGGCTCAAAATCAACTATCTGAATATGTCTGATCTTGCCTGATGATACCAGTCACCATGACAAATAAGGCAGAAGAGTGTAACAATGAGCCCAATGCCAAAATTAAGGTGCTCACCTAGCAATGCTTTAGAGCTGTATTTTCCGCTGTTTAGCTGCCCATTTTCAGCATATTTGGCAGAGGAAGATCCCTGGGAGAGGATGGTTGAGACCCAATGTCAGGTCTCCAACCCAAACATTTATCAGCAGATGTTTCTGAGGTTCTGGTAGGGACAAACATCTTTATTCGCTGCACCTGTTGTACGTAAATGGCAGCAGGTGGGCAGAGTTTGCTACAGGGTCACATTTTTTCAATTATCATCCTCTGCTGCTGGTGGTAGAGAAGGCCTCACGGAAAGAGATATTAAAGGCAGCTTATGCTAAATAAGTCGTAGGGATTTAGGGCTAGATTTTCCACTTTTTTTGCATGCTTGATGCCCACTTAACGTCCATTTTACCTCTAAAATAATATATAATGCTCAGATATCACCCATTTAGCCACAAAATGGAAACTGACGGGCATTTTTCGGAAACTTCTCGCTGAGTGTTACTTTCCCCATGTGCATAACACCAGGAAAAAAATAAGACCGCCCACCCACTTTTTTGGGGCGGAATCATCAGAATGGGTGAAATCAATGCCCATAATATCACCCAGCGTTACTTTCCGCGTGGAATTAACATCGAGATTCAATTATACCGACTGCCCACTTTTTTTGTTGTAAAGATCACATTTGCTGAAACTAACGGCCGTGAGAAGGCCCAGCGTCACTTTCACTACCTCGCACACATATCGCCCACAATATCGCTCGCCCAAAAATCCACCTGGAAAAAGTGGAACTAACCGGAACTAATCACAGCGTTATGGACACCATGTTCTACATCTCATGTCGCATCCTTTAAAAGGCTGCTTTGCTTCAACCTCGGCGGAGTTCGGATGTACGCTTGAGGTCTCTGGAGGTGATGTGAACATCTGTACAAACATCTTGACCATACTGTGACCGATTGGAATTTAATAGGTGTCTTCATCGGGACATTCATGTTTTGTGAACAATCCGTGGAAAACAGAGCTATTGCAATGGGGCCTGTCCTTTCTCACCATCTCTTGATGAGCAATTACTCGAGATGGCCGAAGGTACGCTCCACAGCATTATGTGCCCAATGTAAGACGTACCAGACTGGTGAGGAGAACCAGTCGTTACAACCCCCGCAAGTATAAGGAGAAGCAGTCTTACCTCAACTTGCCCGACACTACCTGCCTTCGAAGACTGCACTTCCACAAAGAGGTTATCGCTGAGGTATGCCAGCTCATAAGGGGAGATCTGCAGCCTGCCAGCACCATCAGTAGTGCATTATCCGTCGAGGTCAAAGTCACCATGCACTGTCGTTCTACGCGTTGGGTTCTTTTCAGGCCTCAGCTGGCGACATTTGCGGTCTGTCTCAGCATGTCACACATTGCTGCATTAGGCAGGTCACTGAAGCCCTGTATGCACACAGGCGGGACTTGATCAGCTTCCCTACGACCAGGGAGGCAAAGACTGAGAGGGCTCTAGGATTCTCCAGAATTGCAAACTTTCCCAAGGTGCAGGGAGCAATAGACTGGATGCACATTGTGATGCGGGCACCTTTTCAGGATGCAGAGGTTTTCAGGAACTGCAAGGGATTCTAATCCCTGAATGTCCAACTCATTGTCGACCACCAGCAAATTATAATGGCAGTGAATACTAAATTTCCAGGCAGCATCCATGATGCTCACATCCTGCCTGAGAGCACTCTATCTGACTTGTTTAACAATCAGCCACAAGGTCAATGCTGGATGCTTGGTGATAAAGGATATGGCCTTGCCACCTGGCTGATGACCCCCCTGCATGACACCCATACCGAAGCCGAGAAGCGACACAATGAGAGCCACAGAGCCACTTGCAATATCGTGGAGAAAACCATTGGAGTGCTGAAGCAGCGCTTTAGATGCCTGGACCACTCAGGAGGCAAGCTCCAATACCACCCTGAGAAGGTAGCTCAATTCATGGTGGTGTGCTCCATGCTGCACAACTTGGCTATCAAGAATTGCCTGAAGAGGCTGACAGTCCACCTCACCACAGAGAGGAAGAGGAGGATGAGGAGGCAGATGCTGACTTCGACCCAGACAATCAGGCTGATGCTGGAGCCATGCCCCCACCCCCCCTGTAGACCGCATTAAACGGCCCATGGTGGCATGATAGCTGCAAGAGCCTTACGTCAGGAGCTCATCAATGAGCGCTTTGCCTGAAAGAACGTTGGTGTTATTGACAAGACTGACACACTGCTGGGTGTGCAGGTCATACATCAGTGGTGGGCATCACCTTGGTGACAGTTAAAGTTTAAGTTGTTTGAAGTTAAGTGTAATTATACCCTTTCATGTTAAGGAATCACCAGCGTGTAACGGTGCAGCTATCTGAGCCAATGCGCAAAAAGATTTTGTTAAATAAAAAAACATTTAAACCGAACATTTGTCTGAAATCATCAGAATTTCTGTAAAAACCATGCCTTCTCCCCCAACACCCCCGCTTCTTCTCCCCACCTCTACTCCTTTCCCTCCTGACTCCAAGCCGCCTGGCCGAGGAGCTCCTTAGGCGATGCTTCATTGGGGGCGGGAGGGGGGCAGGGATGATGGCCGAAGCGCTGCTTGGATGGATACAGGAGAGGACGGCCCCGAGGTGGGAACGTGCTCTGAGCCAGAAGCAAGGTGTTGCTCCTGGCTCTCATGTGTTATTGACAATGGGGGTGTGGCACCTTGGGTTGCAGCGCTGTGCTCTGAGACCACTGGGAGCCCTCTACCACCAGTGTTCCTGGCTACCAGCTCCAGGGCCTCCACTATCCCTTCCATGTTATATCTTATTTGTTGGATAAAAACTCGGTGCAAACTATGTTCTTGGTGCTTAGTAGGCTTTTTGCTGCTGGTGAATCTCACTCGTGCCTCCCACATAAGTACACGCCACAGCTACACAGGCTTTCAGTCCCTCTCAGCTCCCTCTCTCTCTGTTTCCTCTTCTGCACATGCCAGAATCAGGTGAATTTATAATGTGGAACAAAGAAATTGCAGAACAATTGAAGAAATACTTTGATTCTGTCTTCACGAAGGAAGACACAAATAACCTTCCGGAAATACTAGGGGACCAAGGGTCTAACAAGAAGGAGGAACTGAAGGAAATCCTTATTAGTCAGGAAATTGTGTTAGGAAAATTGATGGGATTGAAGGCCGATAAATCCCCAGAGCCTGGTAGTCTGCATCCCAGAATAGTTAAGGAAGTGGCCCTAGAAATAGTGGATGCATTGGTGATCATTTTCCAACAGTCTATCGACTCTGGATCAGTTCCTATGGACTGGAGGGTAGCTAATGTAACACCACTTTTTAAAAAAGGAGTGAGAGAGAAAACGGGAATTATGACCGGTTAGCCTGATATCAGTAGTGGGGAAAATGTTGGAATCAATTATTAAAGATGAAATAGCAGTGCATTTGGAAGCAGTGACAGGATCGGTCCAAGTCAGCATGGATTTATGAAAGGGAAATCATGCTTGACAAATCTTCTAGAATTTTTGAGGATGTAACTAGTAGAGTGGACAAGGGAGAACCAGGGGATGTGGTGTATTTGGACTTTCAAAAGGCTTTTGACAAGGTCCCACACAAGAGATTGTTGTGCAAAATTAAAGCACGTGGTATTAGGGGTAATGTATTGACGTGGATAGAGAACTGGTTGGCATACAGGAAGCAGACAGTTGGGATAAACGGGTCCTTTTCAGAATGGCAAGTGGGGTGTCGCAGGGCTCAGTGCTGGGACCCCAGCTATTTACAATATACATCAATGATTTGGATGAAGGAATTGAGTGTAATATCTCCAAGTTTGCAGATGACACAAAGCTGGGTGGTGGTGTGAGCTGTGAGGAGGATGCTAAGAGGCTGCAGGGTGACATGGACAGGTTAGGTGAGTGGGCAAATGCATGGCAGATGCAGTATAATGTGAATAAATGTGAGGTTATCCACTGGTGGCAAAGACAGGAAGGCAGAATATTATCTGAATGGCGACAGATTAGGAAAAGGGGAGGTGCAACGAGACCTGGGTGTTATGGTACATCAGTAATTAAAAGTTGGCATGCAGGTACAGCAGGCAGTGAAGCAGGCAAATGGCATGTTGGCCTTCATAGTTAGGGGATTTGAGTATAGGAGCAGGGAGGTCTTACTGCAGTTGTACAGGGCCTTGGTGAGGCCTCACCTGGAATATTGTGTTCGGTCTCCTAATCTGAGGAAGGATGTTCTTGCTATTGAGGGAGTGCAGCGAAGGTTCACCAGACTGATTCCTGGGATGGCAGGACTGACATATGAGGAGAGACTGGATCGACTGGGCCTGTATACACTGGACTTTAGAAGAATGAGAGGAGATCTCATAGAAACATATACATTTCTGACGGGACTGGACAAGTTAGAAGCAGGAAGAATGTTCCCGATGTTGGGGATGTCCAGAACCAGGGGACACAGTCTAAGGATAAAGGTTAAGCCATTTAGGACTGAGATGAGGAGAAACTTCTTCACAAGAGAGTTGTTAACCTGTGGAATTCTCTACCGCGGAGAGTTGTTGATGCCAGTTCGTTAGATATATTCAAGAGGGAGTTAGATATGGCCCTTACGGCTAAAGGGATCAAGGGGTATGGAGAGAAAGTAGGAAAGGGTTACTGAGGTGAATGATCAGCCATGATCTTATTGAAGGGTGGTGCAGGCTCGAAGGGCCGAATGGCCTACTCCTGCACCTATTTTCTATGTTTCTATGTTTCTATGATGACCTCCTGAGTCGTGGGAATCGAGCATTGCCATGCTGTTGCTATGGATGGTGACACTTTACGTCAGAAGGTCAGAGAGATTTAATGCTACCCCCATTTCATATCGCTCGCGGTAAGACCCAATTTAAAAAATGGAGACTAGGTGCTTTGAGAATGGGTGAGAAGCCGGCAATCTGAAAACCCATTTTTCCGCCCACGCCGAAAATAATGCCCATTTTTGGATGCTATGCATAAAAGTGTCAAATCTAGCCCTTAGTCTGGACCATTTTCAACTATTGGCCACCCATTTATCACCTGAAATTATCCTGGCCAATATTTATCCCTCAATCAACATTACTGAAACAGATTACCTGGTCATTATCACATTGCTGTTTGTGGGAGCTTGCTAATGCGCAAATTGGCTGACGAGTTTCTACATTACAACAGTGACTACACTCCAAAAGTACTTCATTGGTTGTAAAGTGCTTTGAGACGTCCGGTGGTCGTGGAAGGTGTGATATAAATCCAAGTCTTCCTTTCTTTGAAAAATGGGCTGCTACCAGTTAAACATTGGGGGAGTGGGGAGGAACGACCTCAAACACCCCATTGATGCCCAAAGTCCACCTGATGCAATTTTTAGGCAGGCCTGTAATCAGGCAAGCACCATGCCTGCCTGCTTTGTATCAGACAGTGAGCAGCATAACCAACTCTCCTTACAAGGACCATTGGCGGCTGCACAAGAAATCTTCTAGCTCCACAGAAGTACTGCAGCCCTCTGCCGGGCTGTGATCGATCCCCTCTGGGATGGGCTTCCCTTCCTCCCAGGCTAGACCTTCCAGCAAGCTCAGTGTGGGAGCCAGCTGATCTCAACTGGTAAGCTGTAGTGGGGCACCTATTTGGTGCCCACACCTCACCGGTGACATTCAAATGAGCCTCGAATCTGAAAATTGAAATTGGGATGGGAACACATTGTTGGACCTTGCTGCAGGATTTTACTGTTTTGTGCGCTGCTGTACTGCCTAATTTGAGGGCAAGATAGGGGAGGAATATCCAATCCTATGTGTAGTTCAAATGCATGGAATGGTGATAACGTTTGACAACTTTTACTGCTGGATATTTATTCCAAATAATGGATCAAACTTAAAATGTATCGAAAGTAGCTTACAGGTAGTTTTCAAAAGTCTTTCCAGGATGTTATTAAAAATCCTAGAATACTATATATGTTTAATGAAACCTATGACACTGATACCTTGTGTGTGATGTCTGGGTCATTAGTATAATACATGTTTCTGAATACATTTTTCACCTTCCCCTGTAGATTATTGTAAGTATTTATGGCTATTAGTAACAGTTCTGCTGTTTCACAATATGCCACCTCTCTAATCTGCAGAGAGAAGGGGAAAAACAATTATGTAACATATTACAAATTATCAATGTATTTCAAATACAATTACAAATAGCCATAAATACCTTGGTGAAAAGATTATTTTTTTTATATAGTTAATAACCTCCTCTTACTAGCCCATATTGGGCAATCTGTGCATTCGAGCAGTTAATCTTTCTTACTCTTGATAAACAGCGCATGGCTGGGAATAGAGTAATCCAATTTTCATTATCATTTTTATACCATACTGATAAGGAAAAAGCAGTAAATCATCTGAAGCAGCTGTGAGCTGCACTCAAGAGTCAGCTAAGCATTGGAAACGGCACTAAGAATGCAAAGACAGCTGATCACACACCAAACTGCTGCAGAAGAGGGTACTGCTGCCTGAGAAAAGCCACTTTGATTGGCCGGAGCTGCAAACTCTTTTGCAAGAATTCAGACAGAGAAGGTACACTTAAAAGATCTGGTGGCCACTCTCCATGAACAGCTTAAATTAGCAACACCAGTCAGCCAACACAGTCTCTGGATATGCATGACTGATATGCAAGGCTCTGGCAGTGGAGAATGCAGGGAGGTCAAAGATAACCAGAATCCTAGCAGGTTCCCGGTGAACCCTGCAGCCAGTCAACACATTAATTTCTTCCACTTAGAAGAAATAGTAGGCTAAGTATCAAACATGAGGTACAAGCACCGAGGAGCTGCATCATGCCAACTCAAGTTGTCAACATTCATGCATGACACATAGAATTACACAGAGACAGGCCATTCAGCCCAACTGGTCAATGCCAGTGTTTACGCTCCACACGATCCTCCTCCCACCCGATGTCATCTAACCCATCAACATATCTTTCTATTCCTTTCTCCCTCATGTGTTTATCTAGATTCCCCTCAAATGCATCTATGCTATTTATCTTAACTATTCCCTGTTGTAGTGAGTTCCACAAAATACATTTCTCCTGTATTTCCTATTGGATTATTAGTGACTGTCTTTTTTTATGGCACATAGTTTTGGACTCCCCACAAGTGGAAACATCTTCTCCACACAATGGCCCAGATTTTGCAATAAAAATAAGAGTGAGGCTAATGGCGCTCACCATTATTAAAGTGTAAATTGGACAGCAACTTCCGGTGACCACATGTGCGCAGTTAAATGTGGAAATCTGGATGTTGCTGACCAAGTAGCCCTGCTCCTCCAGAACGTCGCCATATCGATAGCTCTTTCAGAAGGTTTTCATTATTGTTGGAGATTTTTAAAAATTAAAACATTTAACAATAATTTTTTTTTCTTTCTGTCTCTTTTATCTCTCTCTCTTAGTCCCATCATTCTTTCCTTCTCTTTATTTTGCTTTCTGTGCATAATTTGACATTGAATTAACTATTCAATTTACACTTCCTGGTTCAGACTCTGCACTCCTCGTTAAGAGCTCTTCAATCTTATTGTCTAAGAAGACATACAACTGTGCCCGATTCACACATATCCCAGATCCCCTGTAGAGGGCGTCACTGAAATGGCCTTCTAATCACAGCAAGTTCCAGTGCAAAAGCCCGTAGTCTGTGGGCAAATGTAAGTGTAATGAACTGCTGGTGCTGTTTGTTTGCCGCTGACTGCAAATTATGGGTCAAATAAAGGAAGAAATGGCCTGCATTTGCCTTGAACATTGTGTTAAGCATTTATTTGTCATTGGTTACAATATAGCAGGAGCTCAGCATAAGATAGCTTTTGAAGAACTGTAAGACAAATGGGAGGCCAGAAACTAATTTTATGTGCTGCATTACCGGTACTAATGCTAATTATTCATTGGTATTTTCACCCTCTTATTCAGCTTCGGCATTGTCATCCTGGTCATCAAGCTGCAGCTGAGGCCTCTGTTTAGGGTGAAGTGGTGGATCACGCAGCAAATAACAATTATTTTGGAAACCCTGCTCTCCTGGCTCCACAATGATAATTCAAAACTTACCTTTCCTGGGTCTCGACAGCTGTATCACCAATAAAACTGGTCAGAGAGAGCACGATGTGCATATTAAAATAGACCTCCCACCTGAAACAGGCGAGTGCATTAGGTGCCCAATGGTCGGCCCCTGTAAAAATGGCAGTGCAGTGACATTGGACAACCAAGTCATGTTCCTGGTGCTAGTCAATAACAAAGGATAGGAAATAGCTGGCTATGCTGACTTATTCTATACATCTGTGGAAGTCATATTTGCTGATAATGCAAATGATATCTATGCTGGAGTGGAAGGAGGCCAAGGCAAAAAAGAGTTAACTGGTAACCTTTTGTTACCAGTTGTCTACAGGTGTCCTTGCAACAGGAGGCACAGATTACCAAGTACTTACCTGCTCACCAGGGTGTCCTGCGGAGCCAAGTCCCTCTGGTTATGCCAGGTATTCATGCCGTGCCTGAAGGTATAGTTAGTGACATTGTGGTGGGTCTGTGAAACTTGTTTTGGTGCTGCTGATCTCCCTACTATACCTTCTTTCACTTAGTTCCATTTCATGACGTAACGTGATTGCAGTGCTTTCAAAGCATTCCTGAGTATTAAGATAACTGACTTGCCAAAGTGCATTCACTTGCTAGCCTTTCCAGTTAGATGCCGTGGTGCATCCTGGGTGGAATGAATGTTGGTATTATCCATGACAATAGGTTGAAGTTAAGTTTAATAGTAGTGGAATGTCAATTTTTAATTTCCACGTGACTGGTAATTAATACAATTACTGACTGGTTATTTATAACCCAGCATATAAGCAGCAGTATGCTCCAGTAAAAGTATTGTCGATAAAGTGTAACATAGTGAATAATGCCAACTTATTAGACAAACATAAATACGCAGTATTACACACCATGTTTGGAAACCATTTGACCATGTTGCATTAACATAAGAATATTAAGATTAGAAGCAAGAAAAGTCTATTGGCTGATTCATCTCAAACTGAAAAATTTTTAAATTCTGAATAGAATAGTTGATCTCCCCCTACCCAAAGGCAAGGCTATGTAATTCTTTTTCCTCACCAACTTTTCCTCCCCTTGGGAAGTATCTCACCTTCTCTCAGTGCTTCCCAGCACAACCAAGATCATGGCCTTGCTGCACATGATGAATTCTGAATATGATCTCAGGTCTTACCATAAATTGATTCATTGATCACCCTCCATTTGTTTCACCGCCTCCTCATACTGGAACAGTATGTTACAGAACCTACAAGGGAGGAAGCTATTTTAGATCTGGTCCTGTGTAATGAGACAGGAATAATAAACTATCTCCTAGTAAAAGATCCTCTCAGAATGAGTGATCACAGTATGGTTGAATTTGTAATACAGACTGAGGATGAGAAAGTAGTGTCTCAAACGAACATACTATGCATAAACAAAGGGGACCAAAGTGGGATGAGGGCAGAGTTGGCTAAAGTAGACTGGGAACACAGACTAAACGGTGGCACAATTGAGGAACAGTGGAGGACTTTTAAGGAGCTCTTTCATAGTGCTCAACAAAAATATATTCCAGTGAAAAAGAAGGGCGGTAAGAGAAGGGATAACCAGCCGTGGATAACCAAGGAAATAAAGGAGAGTATCAAATTAAAAACCAATGCGTATAAGGTGGCCAAGGTTAGTGGGAAACTAGAAGATTGGGAAAATTTTAAACAACAGCAAAAAATGACTAAGAAAGCAATAAAGAAAGGAAAAATAGATTATGAAAGTAAACTTGCGCAAAACATAAAAACAGATAGTAAAAGCTTTTACAGACATATAAAACGGAAAAGAGTGACTAAAGTAAATGTTGGTCCCTTAGAAGATGAGAAGGGAGATTTAATAATGGGAAATGTGGAAATGGCTGAGACCTTAAACAATTATTTTGCTTCCGTCTTCACAGTGGAAGACACAAAAACCATGCCAAAAATTGCTGGTCACGGGAATGTGGGAAGGGAGGACCTTGAGATAATCACTATCACTAAGTGGGTAGTGCTGGACAGGCTAATAGGACTCAAGGTAGACAAGTCCCCTGGTCCTGATGAAATGCATCCCAGGGTATTAAAAGAGATGGCGGAAGTTATAGCAGATGCATTCGTTATAATCTACCAAAATTCTCTGGACTCTGGGGAGGTACCAGCGGATTGGAAAGCAGCTAATGTAATACATCTGTTTAAAAAATGGGACAGACGAAAGGCAGGTAACTATAGGCCGGTTAGTTTAACATCTGTAGTGGGGAAAATGCTTGAAGCTATCATTAAGGAAGGAATAGCGGGACATCCAGATAGGAATAGTGCAATCAAGCAGACGCAACATGGATTCGTGAAGGGGAAATCATGTTTAACTAATTTACTGGAATTCTTTGAGGATATAACGAGCATGGTGGATAGAGGTGTACTGTTGGATGTGGTGTATTTGGATTTCCAAAAGGCATTCAATAAGGTGCCCCACAAAAGGTTACTGCAGAAGATAAAGGTACGCGGAGTCAGAGGAAATGTATTAACATGGATAGAGAATTAGCTAACTAACAGAAAGCAGAGAGTCGGGATAAATGGGTCCTTTTCAGGTTGGCAATCGGTGGTTAGTGGTGTGCCACAGGGATCGGTGCTGGGACCACAACTGTTTACAGTATACATAGATGACCTGGAAGAGGGGACAGAGTGTAGTGTAACAAAATTTGCAGATGATACAAAGATTAGTGGGAAAGTGGGTTGTGTAGAGGACACAGAGAGGCTGCAAAGAGATTTAGATAGGTTAAGCAAATGGGCTAAGGTTTGGCAGATGGAATACAATGTCTGAAAATGTGAGGTCATCCATCTTGGAAAAAAAAACAGTGAAAGGGAATATTATTTGAATGGGGAGAAATTACAACATGCTGCAGTGCAGAGGGACCTGGGGGTCCTTGTGCATGAATCCCAAAAAATTAGTTTGCAGGTGCAGCAGGTAATCAGAAAGGCGAATGGAATGTTGACCTTCATTGCGAGAGGGATGGAGTACAAAAGCAGGGAGGTCCTGCTGCAACTGTACAGGGTATTGGTGAGGCCGCAACTGGAGTACTGCATGCAGTTTTGGTCACCTTACTTAAGGAAGAATATACTAGCTTTGGAGGGGGTACAGAGATGATTCACTCGGCTGATTCCGGAGATGAGGGGTTTACCTTATGATGATAGATTGAGTAGACTGGGTCTTTACTCGTTGGAGTTCAGAAGGATGAGGGGTGATCTTGTAGAAACATTTAAAATAATGAAAGGGATAGACAAGATAGAGGCAGAGAGGTTGTTTCCACTGGTCGGGGAGACTAGAACTAGGGGGCACAGCCTCAAAATACAGGGGAGCTAATTTAAAACCGAGTTGAGAAGGAATTTCTTCTACCAGAGGGTTGTGAATCTGTGGAATTCTCTGCCCAAGGAAGTTGAGGCTAGCTCATTGAATGTATTCAAATCACAGATAGATAGATTTTTAACCAATCAGGGAATTAAGGATTATGGGGAGCGCGCGGGTAAGTGGAGCTGAGTCCACGGCCAGATCTTGTTGAATGACAGAGCCGGCTCAAGGGGCTAGATGGCCTACTCCTGTTCCTAATTCTTATGTTCTTATGTTCTTAGCTGCCTACCCTAGCCAATCAGTTATCTCATCCTGCTCGAATTACACATGTAAAACACATGTAAAACAATTAACTTATTGCAGCGATGACACAAGCAGACCAAACATGAATAATAATTCTCTTGATAGGTGGAAAAAATGGGATTTGAGATGAGTTTCAATTAAACAAAAATAGGCTTTAAATATCTTATCGTAATGGCTATGGCACTGGAGTTCAAATTCACCCCAGGTAAAGTCATAAAATTGAATTCAATAGATCTGATAAATTGTGGGGTTGCACTCGAAAAAAAAGACCATAAAATCTACCAGATTATCATAAAAATCAAATTAATTCACTAATGTCCTTCAGTGAAGGGAACCTGCTACCCTTACCCAATCTAATCTATATGTGGCTCTCAGCCACATTACATTGTTGACCCTTGGGAGTGAATCTCTGTGGGGACTCTCCCACTTGTCCGTCATAACTTCAATGGAAGAGCTGCAGAATTCCTGGAGAAATTACGCAAACCTTCTGAAAGCCTAGAAAGCCACTAGTGGCCTGGCAGGCGTGAGCATACATGATAATACTGTCTCTCAGGACACTGCCGACAGTGGACCTTTCTGCCAGGCCTCCCTCGGGGACTGCCCTGGGATTCATCAGCGAGGGCGAGGATAATCTTGTTTCAGCATGGGGAACATAGCCAAAGCTTATCCTTTAGGGTCCACATCTCCCTGAGGTGAGGTCCACTTCACACCCGCGAGGCTCCTGCTGCAATATTTCAGCAACAACTTCTGAACCTATTGTCATGGAGGGAAGTAAAAGGTCAGACTTTAAAGGCCGTTGGTAATGTAGTCACCAAGGCCAGGCATGGTGAAAGTAAGAAATAGATAGCGTGACTGCATTTGTTGTGTTTAAAGTATAAAAATGAGAACAATTTAGACCACTAGGTCTCTGAATGTCTTTTTAAATTATATCCCTCTCTTCTATACATCTTTGTTTTTTATTCTTAATTTCTATTTAATTTGCCACTCCACTTTTGTTTCCATGAACTTTCATCTTTGCCATATAATTTGCAAGGGGTCTTATCAGATACTTTCTGACAGTCACAGTAAAGAATATCAACCACAGGTCTTTTATTCAAGAACAATGTGCTGCTCATGATACTAATTGTAAGGTTTGTAAGGTGCTTCTGATATTTGCTGTTTATCAGGTGAGGGCTCAAACCTGCACTTGTCAGTTGTACGACAATCAACTATTGACTGTCCTCCTTGAGGTTGAAGTGGTTTCATGGTGACACTCCTGACGATGGAAATTTGGAACTCAGCCAATCGTCTGTGGCTGATTTAATACTCTGATACTTGAACCAGCCAGGTTTGCAGTACTCCAGAGCACTTTTGACGAATTACTAATCAGTCTGACTCACGAATGGAACATGGAAGTATGATTTGTCACTGGGGGCTGAGATTCTTTCCAATGGATAAAGTGGTCTTGTCTGGACATACAGTGGGAAGCTTACCCGGGATCTATAGTGGTAAACTATGGTTTTAACTGGTTAAAACTCCAGCACACTGGAGGACCCTAAGCCTTGGCTCTGCCAACCTAGCCCTTGGCTTTCTGGACTTGGCTAAGAAGGGTACATCCTAATGGGAAGAGAATGTACAATTTATATCAGGCGAACACAAATTCTACAGTTGTAGTTTGATCTGTGACTTTTGAACACAGTAACAATTTCCAGACATGTCAGGAACCCAGATGAATAAAACATAAATTGCCTGCAGTCTCACAGATTTGAACAAATCAATCCATACCCACCTGCAACCCCTCCAATCTGATAAGTATTTGTTTCCCTCACTTTGTATTATTTTTGCCTTTTTTTCTCTGTGTGGCTATTTTGCACTTTCTCCCATTGTTGTCTCTGTATCTCTCTGGTTCTCTTTGCTCTTTTCTCATTTTTTATGTTGGTCTGCCCTTCCCTCGATCTCTTCCCTTTTCTATATGTCTCCCAGTGGCTTTGTATGCCTCTCAGACATTATCCTTTACTGCTTTACTGAATGGGAACATTTGACCTTTTTATAAAGATCAGTGCATGCAGAGTGATGACAGGCATTGTGTACCAGTCGAGGTCAAGGCTCTGCAGGGGAAATTTATCTAAGAGTTGCGAAAAAATGTGTGGGTGAGACATTGAATCACAGTCGTGATTAACATTCACCTTAGGTTAGCCTTGAGGGCATGTTTCAAATCCTGGCTGTGTGACTGGGGAAAGAAATAACTTACATTATAGAGCACCTTTTACATTCATTAGTTTGCCCCAAAAGTGTTTCTTGGCCAATGAAATAGTTTTAAAGTGTAGTCACTGTTGTAAAGTAGGAAAACATGGCAGTGTACAGCAAGGTCCCACAAACCATCATCATAGGCAGTATCTCGGAATCGAGGAAGACTTGCTTCCACTCTTAAAATGAGTCCTTAGGTGGCCGAACAGTCCAATACGAGAACCACAGTCCCTGTCACAGGTGGGACAGACAGTCGTTGAGGGAAAGGGTGGGTGGGACAGGTTTGCCGCATGCTCTTTCCGCTGCCTGCGCTTGATTTCTGCATGCTCTCGGCGATGAGACTCGAGGTGCTCAGCACCCTCCCGGATGCACTTCTTCCACTTAGGGCAGTCTTTGGCCAGGCATTCCCAGGTGTCAGTGGGGATGTTGCACTTTTTCAGGGAGGCTTTGAGGGTGTCCCTATAACGTTTCCTCTGCCCACCTTTGGCTCGTTTGCCGTGAAGGAGTTCCGAGTCGAGCGCTTGCTTTGGGAGTCTCATGTCTGGCAAGATCCACGGCGCGGCCCTGGACAACGTGAACTATTTCCTATACCTCGGGAGCCTCTTATCAACAAGAGCAGACATTGATGACGAGATTCAACACCGCCTCTAGTGCACCAGTGCAGCCTTCGACCACCTGAGGAAAAGAATCTTTGAAGACCAGGTCCCACAAACAGCAATGAGCTAAATGATGATATAATCTGTTTTAGTAGTGTTGATTAATGTATAAATGTTGGGCAGTACCAGGAGAGCTCCCCTGCTCTTTTTTGAATCGTGCCATGGGATCTTTTATGTTCAACTCAGAGGGCAGACTGGGCCTCGGTTTAATGTCTCATCTGAAAGATAGGACCTCCGATAGGGTGGCACTCCCTTAGTACTGCACTAAAATGTCAGTCTAGATTTCTTTGGAGTAGGGTTGAACTCAGCACTCAGTGAAGAGTACTACCACTGAGCCAAGGCTGATACCTAACAAGGGATGAGAAGGGATGGGGAAAGGAAGGGATGGGGAAGAAAGAAAAGGGAAACTGTTCATGGATGTGTTGATTTCTACACACCATAAATGGTTGATCAACTACGCACACATACATTGGGCCTGAAATCCTGGTTCTGAGCTTCCCGCGGGCGCTCGCCTGAAAATAAGAAAAAAAATCCGCATCTACCTTTTGCTGCTGTGCCCTCCAGGGATTCCAGTCGGAGGCCTCCTCTTCCTGCGCATCGGAGCGCGTTCACGTCTTGGAGATGCAGAGGGAGAAGCTGGAGTCATATGGCACTGGAAAGCCAATGAAACTACAGTATTCTTAATAATGAGAACTCTGTAAGTAGGAGTTCTCATTATTATGAATGAGACCCACCCCCAAACACCCAAACAATTATAAAAAATTAAAAAAAAAGACCTCACATATTTAGCATTAATTTAAATTAAAGTTGATGAATGTGTTAGAAAAAAAAAATATTTTGGGGGATTTTATTTTTTAAGTGTTGCAATTAGGGTTTAAAATAAACTTACCTTAGTGGACAGGGTTTTTAACATAAAAATGTGTTTTTCAATTTTATTTTTATATGTTTTTTATATGTTTTAAAACTCTTACACTGGTTATGTGCCTGCTTTTACCAGGCACAAGAATTTGAAGGACATTCACTGGGCAAGAGATGGGAAAATAGCCCAATCTCGCTCATGCGAATGTCCTTCTGCCGAAGATGCAGAAGATCTGTCAAGCCAAAACTTGGCAGATCGGAAAAAACGGTTTTCGGCACATGCGCATTGCGCGCTGAAAACCGGCTTTTGCGGGGCCTTGCCGGATCCATACACACTCCGTACGGACTCGGGGAGGCTGGAGTTTCAGGCCCAATATTGCAAATGGAATTCATATGTAAAATAAACTATTCTAAATACTTTTATTCTGCTGTAGTCTTTTTAAAAATACAATTATATATAGTCTATGCTGGATCTTGAAGCACACAATTGGGTCTTAAAATTGAATTATTCACATTCAAATAGAAATTATGATCCAACGTGCAGCAAACAACTGAATTGATGATGGAGCAAAAGATATGAAAGACATGATAGATCATCAGAAAGAATGACAATAGTATTGTGATGTCATTATTCACCTAAACTTGGATGCAGGAATTACTGCAAAGTGTAACAATTCTAGACAAGTTTATGTCAATTGATATTAAACGAAAAGACTGAAAAACACCAGATTCAACTATGAAGATAAGGTAAACTTGTTCTGACAAGAAAAGAAATTGCTCTGATCATCGGAATGCAGTACAATTTTCAAACTTACAATGATGTCATTATCTGAGCAACATGCCTAAACAAAATGATTTTGCCTCTTGTTTTACTTGTGAAAGATATAAAGTAAAGTGACGTGACAGCAGTTATTACTTGAAATCAATGAGAATCAAACACTGTATCATGCAGCATACCTCTGGCACCATTACAGCCCTAGTGTACGATTGATATTTTCTCAGTCATAACTTGTTTTGTCTCTGTTGTGTCCTTACACACTACAGCAAATCAACACAAGGCACATACTGGGGACAAGGTCACTCTGTGACCTGTACCTTTATTTACAGGACCAAGAAGTGATGACCCTGCGTGGGACCTCCCTTTATATACCTGGATGACCAGGTGAGGAGTGTCTCCCACAAGTTCACCCTCTGTGGTCAAGGTGTGCATTTCTCAGGTGTATACAGTGTACAGTGTTGTTGCATAAAGGTTACAGTTATGTGAGGTTGCAAACATGGCATCACCTTCCGCCAACATCTTTGGGTCAAAGATTGAATCTTTCAGGTGGTCGACTCTCTCTGGTGGAGCGCCGCAGTTGAGGCTCTGGTTGTTGAGCCTTGGCATGCGTCTTTGTCACCTGTGGTGATTCCGGCTCATCCGGGCTGACCGCAGGGACTGTGCATTCTGCTGACTGTTCTTGTTGCTCGTTCACTGGCAGTGGTGTGGGCAGCATCTCATGATTTTCCTCAGGTTCCTCAGTGTCCATGCTGAAACTTTTTTTTACTTGGTCCAGATGCTTGCGGCATATCTGCCTATTGTTGAATCTGACCACTATGACCCTATTCCCCTCTTTACCAATTAAAATACCCTCAAGCCACTTGGGCCCCACAGCGTGATTAAGAACAAATACAGGGTCATCGATTTCTATCCATCTCCCCTTTGAGTTACGGTTTTGGGACTGGCGCTTGCCCTCAACAATGTCTGACTAGACTGGATGAATGAGGGACAGCCGAGTTTTTAGTGTACGTTTCATGAGTAATTCCGCTGGCGGGACTTCCGTGAGCGAGTGCGATCGGGACCTGTAGTCCAGCAGGAGGCACGATAGACGGTATTGAAGGGAGGGTCCTTGAATCAGCAGCATGCCTTGCTTTATGATTTGGACTGCACGTTCCGCCTGGCCATTGGAAGCCGGCTTGAATGGCGCTGTCCTGACATGTTTGATGCCATTACCCGACATGAACTCCTGGAATTCATTGCTACTGCAACACGGGCCGTTGTCGCTAACTAAGATGTCTGGCAAGCCGTGGGTCGCAAAGACCGCACGCAGACTCTCTACTGTGGTGGATGTTATGCACGAATTCAATATGATGCACTCGATCCATTTCGAGTACATATCAACAATAAGGAAATTTTTCCCATGAATGGGTCCGCGTAGTCAATGTGAATACGTGACCACAGCTTGGTGGGCCAGGGCCACGGGCTGAGTGGGGCCTCCCTGGGGGCATTGCCCAGCTGGGCACACATCGTGCACCTGCAAACACAATGTTCCAGGTCTGCATCAATTCCCGGTCACCATACATGTGACCAGGCAATGGCCTTCATAAGGACGATGCCTGGGTGCTCACTATGGAGTTCCCTGATGAATGCTTCCCTACCCCTCTGGGGTATAAGGGGTTCTCAGGGAGTGTTGTTGTGCCTTGGGTGTCTCTCTCTGGGCTTCTGCCCTCACAGCTTATGCCAGCTTATGTGAGGTACCCTGATTGCTGCAAGAGCACCCCTGGAGAGACTGTGTCCACAGCTTATAGAAACATAGAAACATAGAAAATAGGTGCAAGAGTAGGCCATTCGGCCCTTCTAGCCTGCACCGCCATTCAATGAGTTCATGGCTGAACATGCAACTTCAGTACCCCATTCCTGCTTTCTCACCATACCCCTTGATTCCCCTAGTAGTAAGGACTTCATCTAACTCCTTTTTGAATATATTTAGTGAATTGGCCTCAACAACTTTCTGTGTTAGAGAATTCCACAGGTTCACCACTCTCTGGGTGAAGAAATTCCTCCTCATCTTGGTCCTAAATGGCTTCCCCCTTATCCTTAGACTGTGACCCCTGGTTCTGGACTTCCCCAACATTGGGAACATTCTTCCTGCATCTAACCTGTCTAACCCCGTCAGAATTTTAAACGTTTCTATGAGGTCCCCTCTCATTCTTCTGAACTCCAGTGAATATAAGCCCAGTTGATCCAGTCTTTCTTGATAGGTCAGTCCCGCCATCCCGGGAATCAGTCTGGTGAACCTTCGCTGCACTCCCTCAATAGCAAGAATGTCCTTCCTCAGGTTAGGAGACCAAAACTGTACACAATACTCCAGGTGTGGCCTCACCAAGGCCCTGTACAATTGTAGCAACACCTCCCTGCCCCTGTACTCAAATCCCCTCGCTATGAAGGCCAACATGCCATTTGCTTTCTTAACCGCCTGCTGTACCTGCATGCCAACCTTCAATGACTGATGTACCATGACACCCAGGTCTCTTTGCACCTCCCCTTTTCCTAATCTGTCACCATTCAGATAATAGTCTGTCTCTCTGTTTTTACCACCAAAGTGGATAACCTCACATTTATCCACATTATACTTCATCTGCCATGCATTTGCCCACTCACCTAACCTATCCAAGTCACTCTGCAGCCTCATAGAATCCTCCTCGCAGCTCACACTGCCACCCAACTTAATGTCATCCGCAAATTTGGAGATACTACATTTAATCCCCTCGTCTAAATCATTAATGTACAGTGTAAACAGCTGGGGCCCCAGCACAGAACCTTGCGGTACCCCACTAGTCACTGCCTGCCATTCTGAAAAGTCCCCATTTACTCCTACTCTTTGCTTCCTGTCTGACAACCAGTTCTCAATCCATGTCAGCACACTACCCCCAATCCCATGTGCTTTAACTTTGCACATTAATCTCTTGTGTGGGACCTTGTCGAAAGCCTTCTGAAAGTCCAAATATACCACATCAACTGGTTCTCCCTTGTCCACTCTACTGGAAACATCCTCAAAAAATTCCAGAAGATTTGTCAAGCATGATTTCCCTTTCACAAATCCATGTTGACTTGGACCTATCATATTACCTCTTTCCAAATGCACTGCGATGACATCCTTAATAATTGATTCCATCATTTTACCCACTACCGATGTCAGGTTGACCGGTCTATGAAGGGGGGTTTTGAGACTCGTGCGTCCCCACAGCTTATGCCTAGCCTGTGAGGCACCTGTGAGTGTCAAACACTCCTAACCCCTTCTTCCCTAGCCTGTGACACACAGTTGAGCATTTTCAAGGCGCTCCTAGCTTCCCTTACACTGTTCTGACATAAGACTCACGATCAGGAGATGTAATACAATAGAACTGAGACAAGGTGATTCCAAGAGGAACTTAGGCTTCCAATTTATTTGACAAGGTGTATCTCAACAAACAGCAATACACCAATAAAACAATCCCCCTAAATCCCACTAAACGGACACAACGAAAATCTTTACACAAGTTTAGCAGTACAATGCCCAACCTCCCACCTTTCCTGGCCTAACTGAGTTGGGAGTTCCGGGGACCAGAGGTTATACTCACTACTGTGCCTTCTGCAAGTCTGGTGGTTTGTTTCTTCTATCTTCGGTGTCTTCGGACACTGGTTTTCCTTCAGTGTCGAGAGTCTGGCTGCTTGTTGGATCACGAGAGCAGGGAACCACCCACACTACGTCAAAAACCCCTTTTTATAGCCAGATTATCCAGTCCGCCTCTCCTGCTGAAATCGATTCTTCCCATTGGTGGGCTTTGTGATTTTGAAAAATGCAGCAGTTTTAGATTATTGCGGGTTTTTTCCACTGATGTTAACCTACTCAAGGTTTGAGTGGGTGTTGATTGCGTTGGCCTCCTGTAGCCATTGTGTAGGCCCTTGGTTTGTTTTGGGTTCCCTAGTTTTCTGAAGGTCTGCATAATTTCCTTCCATAGTGTAAACATGGGGAAGACAATAGCCCGATAATGGCTATGGGTCAGTCCCACAGTTTTCGAGCAAGTGCTCTCCCATTGGCTTGAAAGCCCCATGCTTCGGGCTGACTGTGTCCCACCATTAGCCCTCCGGTGTCCTCCCCCGTCCAATCACTGCTCTGCCAAGGTCAAACTGTCTTGGTTTCAATTCACAGCACAGACCGATCCCACAGCCCTTTTCCATCTGGGTAAAATGAGGGGGTTTTCGTCCTCCACTACAGGGGCATGACTACCCGGCTGCCCCATAGTAGGCAGTCGGCTTGGGTGGAGAGTTCATCCATTCGTCTGTGGAACGGTCTGACCTCTTCAGGGCATGCTCCATGTGCGGGCGCCCAATCCCCAGTCAGGACACATTTCTTAATCAGAGATAGGAGGGGATCTCTGTTTGTCCAGGTTTTGATCTGATGGGCTGTGATGGGGGAGCCTGCGCTGTCAAACGCATCGACAGCCATGACCATTTCCGCGCTTTGCTCCACTGCCCCCTCAGTGTTGGCCAGTGGAAGCCTGCTGAGCGCGTCAGCACAATTTTCGGTGTCTGGCCGGTGCCGTATGGTGTAGTCATACACAGCCAGCGTGAGAGCCCATCGCTGTATGCGAGCTGACGCATTGGCATTGACAGCTTTACTGTTGGACAACAAGGATGTTAACAGCTTGTGGTCCGTTTCTAACTCGAACCTTCTGCCAAAAAGGTACTGGTGCATCTTTTTCACCCCGTAGACACATGCGAGTGCTTCCTTTTCAACCATCCCATACCCACTTTCTGCTTGGAAGAGCGACCTGGAGGCATAAGCCACAGGTTGGAGTTGGCCCTCATCATTACTCTGCTGCAACACGCATCCAACCCCATAGGATGATGCATCACATGTCAAAACTAATTTCTTACAGGGGTTGTACAGAGTCAACAGCTTATTAGAACAAAGCAGGTTCCGCGCCCGATTGAAAGCCCGTTCCTGACAGTCCCCCCAAAACCAATCGCAACCCTTACGCAGGAGCATGTGTAGTGGCTCCAGCAATGTACTTAAGTTCGGTAGAAAGTTCCCGAAATAGTTCAATAGTCCCAGAAATGAACGCAACTCTGATGTGTTGCCGGGCCTGGGCGTGCGACAGATCGCCTCCGTTTTGGATTTGGTGGGCCGGATCTTGTCTGCGGCAACCCTCCTGCCCAAAAGCTCGACCTCTGGGGCCAAAAACACCCACTTGGACTTCTTTAGTCGCAGGCCTACCCGGTCCAGTCAGCGTAGCACCTCCTCCAGGTTGTGGAGGTGTTCCTCGGTGTCTCGACCCATGATAAGGATGTCGTCCTGAAATACGATTGTTCCGGGGATGGATTTTAGCAGGCTTTCCATGTTCCTCTGAAAGATAGCGGCTGCTGAACGAATGCCAAATGGACACCTGTTGTAGACAAACAGCCCCTTGTGCGTGGTGATGGTGGACAGTAGCTTGGATTCTTCGGCCAGTTCCTGGGTCATGTAGGCCGAAGTGAGGTCCAACTTGGTGAATAGCTTGCCGCCTGCCAGCATGGCAAAAAAATCCTCCGCTCTCGGAAGCGGGTATTGGTCCTGAAGGGACACTCGGTTGATGGTGGCCTTGTATCGCCACAGATCCTGACCAAGCCATCCGTTTTTAGGACAGGGACGATGGGGCTTGTCCAGTCGCTGAATTTAATGGGCGAAATTATGTCCACTCTTAGCAACCTTCCAACTCATTCTCAATTTTCTCCCACATCACATATGGCACAGCTCTGGCTTTGTGGTGCACTGGTGTGGCGTCCGGGGTGATGCGTATCACTACTTTGGTGCCTTTTAGAGTCCCGATGCCAGGTTGAAATAATGACTCAAACTTTAGTAGGATCTGTGAGCATGAACTTCACTCCACAGATGAAATAGCGTGCACATCGCCCCATTTCCAGCTCATCTCGGCTAGCCAGCTCCTCCCCAAAAGCGCGGGACCATTTCCCGGGACAATCCAGAGTGGCAGCCAGTTCTGAGATCCATTATGTGTGATCACCAACATTGCACTGCCTAGCACTGGGATGATCTCTTTGGTGTACGTCCGTAATTGCGTGTCAATGCATTCTAGTTTGGGTCTGCTAGCTCTGAGTGGCCATAGTTTCTCGAATTGTTGGACACTCATGAGTGACTGGCTGGCTCCTGTGTCCAGCTCCATGCATACCGGGATGCTGTTTAACAGTACTCTCATCATCATAGGTGTCGTTTTTGTGTATGAGCTGTGGATGTTTGCCACTTGGACCCGCTGAACTTCAGCATCCATTGCTGTGTCCCAGGCATACCCCTGCCTTGCAGACCCCTCTTGTGGTTCATCCACTTCGTAAATCAGCCTCGCTGCGGGTTTTCTGCACATCCTGGCTAAATGTCCACTCAAGTTACATTTTCTGCAGATGAATTGTTGAAACCGGCAGGTCTTCGCAGCATGTTTCCCCCTGCACCTCCAGCATGAGCTGAGATTGTTGTGAACAAAAGAGCTGTTACCAGGCATTCCTCTCTGATTGTCTCTTTGATTACTCTTGAACAATCTGTTTGTGGGTGTCAATGGTCCCATCCCAGGATGTATTGTCCCTTGTGATGGTGTAAATGTCCGTTCAACCTGCCATTGTCTCTGTTGCGGGCCCACCCTAGAGTTTGTTACTGCCTGGTTGGTGTCAAATTGCCCTTGCCTGCCTGTGGGGTTCTGAGTTGCGTTTACAATGTTAACTCCCTGATCCATCACCATGTTGGGAGCAGAGTTGTGCGCGTATATGATCTTGGTTTCCTCCTCCCCCGCCATGAATGTTTGAGCCATCAACGCCGCTGCTTCCAAGGTCAAGTCCTTGGTCTCAATTAGCTTCCTAAAAATCCCGGCCCGACCAATGCCCTCAATGAAGAAATCCCATAACATCTCCCCGCTGCAGGCGTCTGTGAACTTACAGAGGCTGGCCAAGCGTCGAAGGTCCGCAACGAAGACTGGTATGCTCTGCCCTTCCCGACGTTGGTGCGTATAGAATCAGTGTTGGGCCATATGTATACTACTCGCCGGTTTGAGGTGCTCACCGATCAGTTTGCTGAGCTCTTCGAAGGTCTTGTTCGCCGGCTTCTCGGGTGCGAGCAGGACTTTCATCAGCGCATACGTCTTGGGTCCACAGCTGGTCAGTAGATGCGCCCTTCGCTTGTCAGCCACTGCCGCTCCCAGCCAGTCCTTCGTGACAAAGCTCTGCTGGAGCCTCTCAATGAAATCGTCCCAGTCTTCACCGACACAGTACTGTTCCTCCGTGCTACCGGTGGCCATTCTCTTGAGTCGTTGATTCCCGTTTCTAGTCGCCAAATGTTGTGTCCTTACACACTACAGCAAATCAACATGAGGCACATACTGGAGACAAGGTCACTCTGTGACCTGTACCTTTATTCACAAGACCAAGAAGTGATGACCCTGTGTGGGACCTCCCTTTATATACCTGGATGACCAGGTGAGGAGTGTCTCCCACAAGTTCACCCCCTGTGGTCAAGGTGTGCATTTCTCAGTTGTATACAGTGTACAGTGTTGTTGCATAACGGTTACAGTTATGTGAGGTTACAAACATGACAGTCTCAATGTTTTTTGACAATCACTAGAGAAAAACACGAATTATAGATTAAGAAGAAAGAAGATTGTAGAGGCAGAAACGGTCACCATTTAAAAAAAAGTACTTGGTTATGCACATGAAGTGCCGTAACCTCCAAGGCTACGGACCAAGAACTGGAAAGTGGGATTAGGCTGGATAGCTCTTTATTGTCCGGCACAGACATGATGGGTTGAATGGCCTCCTTCTGTGCTGTAAATTTCTATGATTCTAATGAGATAGATGAGATAGGTTTCAGGGCAAATTAAATGGAAGATGGAATCAGAAATGGAGAAGATTGCTTTCTAACATGTCATCACATACAATCTGTGATATGGGTACAGAATGTACTCTGGATGGGGAACTTCAATGTCCATCATCAGGAGTGACTCGGTAGCACCACTACTGACCGAGCTGGCCAAATCCTGAAGGAGATAACTGCCAGACAGGGCCTGCAGCAGGTGGTGAAAGAACCAACACGAAGGAAAAATCTTCTTGACCTCATCCTCACCAATCTACTTGTCGCAGATGCATCTGTCCATGACAGTATTGGTAGCAGTGACCACCGCGCGGTCATTGTGGAGACGAAGTCCCGCCTTCACACTGAAGACACCCTCCATTGTATTGTGTGGCACTACCCCGTGCTAAATGGGACAGATTCAGAACAGATCTAGCAGGTCAAAACTGGGTATCCATGAGGCGCTGTGGACCATCAGCAGCAGCAGAATTGTATTCCACCACAATCTGCAACCTCATGGCCTGGCATATCGCATACTCTACCATTACCATCAAGCTAGGGGACCAACCCTGGTTCAATGAGGAGTATAGAAGAGCATGCCAGGAGCAGCACCAGGTGTACCTAAAAATGCCAATTTGGTCTAGCTGCAACACAGGACTACATGCATGCTAAAAAACAGAAGCAGCATGCTATAGACAAGGCTAAGTGATCCCACATCCAACGGATCAAATTAAAGCTCTGTAGTCCTGCCACATCCAGTCATGAATGGTGGTGGACCATTAAACAACTAACAGGGGGAGGAGGAGGCTCCATGAATATCCCCATCCTCAATGATGGCAGAGCCCAGCACGTGAGTGCAAAAGTCAAGGCTGAAGTGTTTACAACCATCTTCGGCCTGAAGTGCCGAGTGGATGATCCATATCCACCTCCTTCTGAGGTTCCTGTAAAGTCCTGTCCCTGTAGTACAGATTCACACGAGGCACATACTGAAGTCAAGGTCACTCCGGACCTGTATATTTATTATACAGCTCTCGAATGCACACTTGCCTGAGACCTGTCCTTATATACCTGTCTAGGACAGATATGCAGTGTCTCCTGCAAGTGCACCCCTGGTGGTAAGGTAAGCTTGTGGTTACAGGTCATCTCTGGTTACAGTCATGTATAGCATGGTAAGATACAGTTATGTACAGTAATGTGAGATTCATGACAGTACCCACCATCACAGAAGCCAGTCTTCAGCCAATTCGATTCACACCACATGATATCAAGAAAAGGCTGAGCGCACTGGATACAGCAAAGGCTATGGGTCCCGACAACATCCCGGCTGTCGTGCTGAAGACTTGTGCTCCAAAACTAGCAGTGAGTCTAACCAAGCTGTTCCAGTACAGCTACAATACTGGCATCTATCTGACAATGTGAAAAACTGCCCAAGTTTGTCCTGTCCATAAAAAGGAGGACAAATCCAATCCGACCAATTATCGCCCCATCAGTCTACTCTCAATCATCAGCAAAGTGATGGAAGATATCGTCGACAGTGCTATCAAGTGGCACTTACTCACCACTAACCTGCTCACTGATGCCCAGTTTGGGTTCAGCGAGGACCACTCGGCCCCAGGCCTCATTACAGCCTTGGTCCAAACATGGACAAAAGAGCTGAATTCCAGAGGTGAGGTGGGAGTGGCTGCCCTTGACATCAAGGCAGCATTTGACCGAGTGTGGCACCAAGGAGCCCGAGTAAAACTGAAGTCATTGGGAATCAGGGGGAAAACTCTCCACTGGCTGGAGTCATATCTAACATAGAAACATAGAAACATAGAAAATTGGTGCAGGAATAGGCCATTCGGCCCTTCTAGCCTGCACCGCCATTCAATGAGTTCATGGCTGAACATGCAACTTCAGTACCCCATTCCTGTTTTCTCGCCATACCCCTTGATCCCCCTAGTAGTAAGGACTTCATCTAACTCCTTTTTGAATATATTTAGTGAATTGGCCTCAACAACTTTCTGAGGTAGAGAATTCCACAGGTTCACCACTCTCTGGGTGAAGAAGTTTCTCCTCATCTCGGTCTTAAATGGCTTACCCCTTATCCTTAGACTGTGACCCCTGGTTCTGGACTTCCCCAACATTGGGAACATTCTTCCTGCATCTAACCTGTCTAAACCCATCAGAATTTTAAACATTTCTATGAGGTCCCCTCTTATTCTTCTGAACTCCAGTGAATACAAGCCCAGTTGATCCAGTCTTTCTTGATAGGTCAGTCCCGCCATCCTGGGAATCAGTCTGATGAACCTTCGCTGCACTCCCTCAACAGCAAAAATGTCCCTCCTCAAGTTAGGAGACCAAAACTGTACACAATACTCCAGGTGTGGCCTCACCAAGGCCCTGTACAACTGTAGCAACACCTCCCTGCCCCTGTACTCAAGTCCCCTCGCTATGAAGGCCAACATGCCATTTGCTTTCTTAACCGCCTGCTGTACCTGCATGCCAACCTTCAATGACTGATGTACCATGACACCCAGGTCTCGTTGCACCTCCCCTTTTCCTAATCTGTCACCATTCAGATAATAGTCTGTCTCTCTGTTTTTACCACCAAAGTGGATAACCTCACATTTATCCACATTATACTTCATCTGCCATGCATTTTCCCACTCACCTAACCTATCCAAGTCACTTTGCAGCCTCATAGCATCCTCCTCGCAGCTCACACTGCCACCCAACTTAGTGTCATCCGCAAATTTGGAGATACTACATTTAATCCCCTCGTCTAAATCATTAATGTATAGTGTAAACAGCTGGGGCCCCAGCACAGAACCTTGCGGTACCCTACTAGTCACTGCCTGCCATTCTGAAAAGTACCCATTTACTCCTACTCTTTGTTTCCTATCTGACAACCAGTTCTCAATCCATGTCAGCACACTACCCCCAATCCCATGTGCTTTAACTTTGCACATTAATCTCTTGTGTGGGACTTTGTCGAAAGCCTTCTGAAAGTCCAAGACACCAGCTGGACAAATATATAATGAGGTGCATGCATCCACCCAAGTAATCATTAAGTATACCTTTGGATTGTTAATGAAACACTTCAGGTGCCTGAACAGATCTGGTTCCTGCAATACAGCCTTACTGAGGTCTCAAGTGTGCTGCATGCTGTACAACTTTGTCCTGCAAAGAGGCTTTCACGGAGGCCCTTGAGGAAGAAGACTCCTCTCCACAGAAGAGAGACCAGCAGAAGGAACTGGGAAGTTGGAGAAGAGAATCTAGTTCCAGCTGTGAGAGCCAGATAGCAAGATCTCAAATAGGAGGTTGTCTAACATTAAATGCTATCCTGTCCACATTTCTCCCACTAATCAGTATGCACCTTTCGTACCTTAACTACCACTGAACTCTCAAGATTGCCATTGCTGCCAGCTACTAAAACCGAAGCAAATCATTAGAAAGAACACTCTCTGTACACAGTCCAACTGCAGTGTAACCAACTTTTTAATTACCCTACATGTATCTGAGGCTCCACTGTTTTTTGCCTCCAGTGTTTCCCCTTGGTGACAGTGTGTGACTTGGGCCCTCTTAAACCTTATCTGGTGCTTCAGCTAGGTGATATCTCAGGGGCAGAAGTTTGTGAGGTGGCTGTTTGTTATGTCCATTAGGGCCTCTTCATTTTAAGGTGACTGCATGCTGTATGATTGAAAATATGTTTTGGATTTAGTTTTCTTCTAAGCAGGTATTAACTTGTTTCAGAATTTTCATAATAATATGAGGGAGCAGGAATGATAAATGTTCCTAATCCGAACTTTTCTTTTATAAGTTGGAACAAGATTGATAACTGGCATCTCATGGGCAGTAGGAAGGTTGCTGACTGCTGCTTGTATCCTAAGTCATGTTCACCCATCACCCCTGTATTTGCTGATCGATATTGGCTCAAACGGCTCAATTGTCTGGAAACGGCTCAATTTTAAAATTCTCACCTGTGTTTTCAAATCCCTCCATTTCCTTGCACCTCCCAATCACTGTAACTCTTCCAGCCCCGACAATCCTCAGAGATCTCTGCGCTCCTCCAATTTGGTCTCTTGCACATGCCCGATTTTAGTCGCTCCACCATTGGCAGCCGTGCCTTCAGCTGCCAAGGTCCCAAGCTCAGGAATTCCCTTCCTAAAGCTCTCTCCTCTCTACCTCTCTCTCCTCCTTTAAGAAGCTGCTTAAAACCTACCTCATTGACCGCCTGCTGATTACTACCTACTGCCCTCCCTCAGCTGATGAATCAGTACTCCTCCATATTGGGCACCACTTGGAAGAAGCACTGAGAGTAGCAAAGGCACAGAATATACTCTGGGTGGGGGACTTCAATGTCCATCATCAAGAGTGACTTGGTAACACTACTACTGACTGAGCTGGCTGTGTCCTGAGGACATAGCTGCCAGGTGGTGAACCAACACGAGGGAAAAACCTACTTGACCTCAACCTCACCAATCTACCTGTCGTCAATACATCTGTCCATGACAGTATTGGGAGCAGTGACCATTGCAGGGTCCTTGTGGAGACGAAGTCCAGTCTTCATACTGAGGGCACCCTCCATCATGTTGTGTGGCACTGCCACCGTACCAAATGGGAGAGATTCAGAACAGATGTAGCAGCTGAAAACTGGGCATTCGTGAGGCATTGTGGGTCATCAGCAGCAGCAGAATTTTATTCCACCACAATCTGTAACCTCATCCTTTACTCTACCTTTACCATCAAGCCAAGAGACCAAACCTGGTTCATAGAAACATAGAAACATAGAAAATAGGTGCAGGAGTTGGCCATCCGGCCCTTCGAGCCTGCACCACCATTCAATAAGATCATGGCTGATCATTCCTTCAGTACCCCGTTACTGCTTTTTCTCCATACCCCTTGGTCCCTTTAGCCGCAAGGGCCACATCTAACGCTGTCTTGAATATAACCAATGAACCGGCATCAACAACTCTCTGCGGTAGGGAATTCCATAGGTTAACAACTCTCTGAGTGAAGAAGTTCCTCCTCATCTCAGTCCTAAATGGCTTACCCCTTATCCTAAGACTATGTCCCCTGATTCTGGACTTCCCCAACATCGGGAACATTCTTCCCGCATCTAACCTGTCCAGTCCCGTCAGAATTTTATATATTTCTACGAGATCCCCTCTCATCCTTCTAAACTCCAGTGAATACAGGCCCAGTCGATCCAGTCTCTCCTTATATGGCAGTCCTGCCATCCCAGGAATCAGTCTGGTGAACCTTCGCTGCACTCCCTCAATAGCAAGAATGTCCTTCCTCAGCTGAGGAGACCAAAACTGAACACAATATTCCAGGTGGGGCCTCACCAAGGCCCTGTACAACTGCAGTAAGACTTCCCTGCTCCTATACTCAAATCCCCTTGCTATGAAGGCTAACATACCATTTGCCTTCTTCACCGCCTGCTGTACCTGCAAGCCAACCTTCATTGACTGATGAATCATGACACCCAGGTCTTGCTGCATCTCCCCTTTTTCTAATCTGCCGCAATCCAGATAATATTCTGCCTTCGTGTTTTTGTCCCCAAAGTGGATAACTTCACATTTATCCACATTATACTGCATCTGCCATGTATTTGCCCACTCGCCTAAACTGTCCAAATCACCCTGCAGCCTCTTAGCGTCCTCCTCACAGCTCACACCGCCACCCAGTTTAGTGTCATCTGCAAACTTGGAGATATTACACTTAATTCCATCATCCAAATCATTAATATATATTGTAAAGGGCTGGGGTCCCAACACTGAGCCCTGCGGCACTCCACTAGTCACTGCCTGCCATTCTGAAAAGGACCCATTAATCCCGACTCTCTGCTTCCTGTCTGCCAACCAGTTCTCTATCCACGTCAGTACATTACCCCCAATACCATTTGCTTTGATTTTGCACACCAATCTCTTGTGTGGGACCTTGTCAAAAGCCTTTTGAAAGTTCAAATATACCACATCAACTGGTTCTCCCTTGTCCACTCTACTGGAAACATCCTCAAAAAATTCCAGAAGATTTGTCAAGCATGATTTCCCCTTCATAAATCCGTGCTGACTTGGACCTATCATGTCACCTCTTTCCAAATGCGCTGCTATGACATCCTTAATAATTGATTCCATCATTTTCCCCACTACTGAGGTCAGGCTAACTGGTCTATAATTACCCGTTTTCTCTCTCCCTCCTTTTTTAAAAAGTGGTGTTACATTAGCAACCCACCAGTCCATAGGAACTGATCCAGAGTCGATAGACTGTTGGAAAATGATCACCAATGCATCCACTATTTCTAGGGCCACTTCCTTAAGTTCTCTGGGATGTAGACTATCAAGCCCTGGGGATTTATCGGCCTTCAATCCCGTCAATTTCCCTAACACAATTTCCCGCCTAATAAGGATGACACTAAGTTGGGTGGCAGTGTGAGCTGCGAGGAGGATGCTGTGAGGCTGCAGAGCGACTTGGATAGGTTAGGTGAGTGGGCAAATGCATGGCAGATGAAGTATAATGTGGATAAATGTGAGGTTATCCACTTTGGTGGTAAAAACAGAGAGACAGACTATTATCTGAATGGTGACAGATTAGGAAAAGGGGAGATGCAAAGAGACCTGGGTGTCATGGTACATCAGTCATTGAAGGTTGGCATGCAGATGCAGCAGGCGGTTAAGAAAGCAAATGGCATGTTGGCCTTCATAGCAAGGGGATTTGAGTACAGGGGCAGGGAGGTGTTGCTACAGTTGTACAGGGCATTGGTGAGGCCACACCTGGAGTATTGTTTACAGTTTTGGTCTCCTAACCTGAGGAAGGACATTCTTGCTATTGAGGGAGTGCAGCGAAGGTTCACCAGACTGATTCCCGGGATGGCGGGACTGACCTATCAAGAAAGACTGGATCAACTGGGCTTGTATTCACTGGAGTTCAGAAGAATGAGAGGGGACCTCATAGAAACATTTAAAATTCTGACGGGGTTAGACAGGTTAGATGCAGGAAGAATGTTCCCAATGTTGGGGAAGTCCAGAACCAGAGGTCACAGTCTAAGGATAAGGGGTAAGCCATTTAGGACCGAGATGCGGAGGAACTTCTTCACCCAGAGAGTGGTGAACCTGTGGAATTCTCTACCACAGAAAGTTGTTGAGGCCAATTCACTAAATATATTCAAAAAGGAGTTAGATGAGATCCTTACTACTAGGGGGATCAAGGGGTATGGCGAGAAAGCAGGAATGGGGTACTGAAGTTGAATGTTCAGCCATGAACTCATTGAATGGCGGTGCAGGCTAGAAGGGCCGAATGGCCTACTCCTGCACCTATTTTCTATGTTTCTATGTTTCTATGTTTCCTCCTTCTCACTAGACCTTCGGACCCCGAGTACATCGGGAAGGTTATTTGTGTCTTCCTTTGTAAAGACAGAACCAAAGTACTTGTTCAATTGGTCTGCCATTTCTTTGTTCCCCATTATAAATTCACCCGAATCCGACCGCAAGGGACCAACATTTGTCTTCACTAATCTTTTTCTCTTCACATATCTATAGAAGCTTTTGCAGTCATTTTTTAGCTTTCCGGCAAGCTTCCTCTCGTACTCTATTTTCCCCTTCTTACTTAAACCCTTTGTCCTCCTCTGCTGTCTTCTAAATTTCTCCCAGTCCTCCAGCTTGCTACTTTTTCTGGCTAATTTGTATGCCTCTTCCTTGGATTTAACACTATCCTTAATTTCCCTTGTTAGCCACGGTTGAGCCACCTTCCCCGTTTTATTTTTACTCCAGACAGGGATGTACAATTGCTGAAGTTCATCCATGTGATCTTTAAAGGATTGCCATTGCCTATCCACCATCAACCCTTTAAGTATCATTTGCCAGTCTAATCTAGCCAATTCACACCTCATACCATCAAAGTTACCTTTCCTTAAGTTCAGGACCCTAGTTTCTGAATTAACTTTGTCACTCTCCATCTTAATAAAGAATTCTACCATGTTATGGTTACTGTTCCCCTAGGGGCCTCGCACAACAAGATTGCTAATTAGTCCCTTCTCATCACACATCACCCAGTCTAGGATGGCCAGCTCTCTGGTTGTTTCCTCGACATATTGGTATAGAAAACCATCCCTAATACACTCCAAGAAATCCTCCTCCACCGCATTGCTACCAGTTAGGTTAGCCCAATCAATATGTAGATTAAAGTCTCCCATGATTACTGCTGTACCTTTATTGCACACATCCCTTATTTCTTGTTTGATGCTATCCCCAACCTCACTACGACTATTTGGTGGCCTGTACACAATACCCACTAGTGTTTTCTGCCCTTTGGTATTCCATAGCTCCACTCATACCGATTCCACATCATCCAAGCAAATGTCCTTCCTTACAATTGCATTAATTTCCTCTTTAACCAGCAACGCCACCCCACCTCTTTTTCCTTTCTGTCTATTCTTCCTAAATGTTGAATACCCCTGGATGTTGAGTTCCCAGCCTTAGTCACCCTGGAGCCATGTCTCCGTGATGCCAATCACATCATACCCGTTAACTGCTGTCTGCGCAGTTAGTTCGTCCACCTTATTTCGAATACTCCTCGCATTGAGGCACAGAACCTTCAGGCTTGTCTTTTTTAACACACTTTGACCCTTTAGAATTCTGCTGTAAAGTGGCCCTTTTTGTTTTTTGCCTTGGGTTTCTCTGCCCTCCACTTTTACTATTCTCCTTTCTATGTTTTGTTTCTGTCTCCCTGCATAGGTTCCCATCCCCCTGCCATATTAGTTTAACTCCTCCCAAACAGCACTAGCAAACACTCCCCCTTGGACATTGGTTCCGGTCCTGCCCAGGTGCAGACCGTCCGGTTTGTACTGGTCCTATCTCCCCCAGAGCCGGTTCCAATGTCCCAGGAATTTGAATCCCTCCCTACTGCACCACTGCTCAAGCCACGTATTCATCTGAGCAATCCTGCGATTTCTACTCTGACTAGCACGTGGCATTGGTAGCAATCCTGAGATTACTACTTTTGAGGTCCTACTTTTTAATTTAACTCCTAGCTCCCTAAATTCGTCTCGTAGGACCTTATCCGTTTTTTTCCTATATCGTTGGTACCTATATGCACCACGACAACTGGCTGTTCACCCTCCCTTTTCAGAATGTCCTGCACCCGCTCTGAGACATCCTTGACCTTTGCACCAGGGAGGCAACATACCATCCTGGAGTCTCGGTTGCGGCCGCAGAATCGCCTATCTATTCCCCTTACAATCGAATCCCCTATCATGATTGCTCTCCCACTCTTTTTTCTGCTCTCCTGTGCAGCAGAGCCAGCCACGATGCCATGAACTTGGCTGCTGCTGCTCCCCCCTGATGAGTCATCCCCCTCAACAGTACCCAAAGCAGTGTATCTGTTTCGCAAGGGGATGACCGCAGGAGACCCCTGCACTACTTTCCTTGCACTGCTCTTCCTGTTGGTCTTCCATTCCCTATCTGGCTGTGGACCCTTTACCTGCGGTAAGACCAACTCACTAAATGTGCTATTATCATCATTCTCAGCATCGTGGATGCTCCAGAGTGAATCCACCTGCAGCTCCAGTTCCGCAACGTGGTTTGTCAGGAGCTGGAGGCGGATACACTTCCCGCACACGTAGTCGTCAGGGACACCGGAAGCGTCCCTGATTTCCCACATGGTACAGGAGGAGCATAACATGTGTCCGAGCTCTCCTGCCATGACTTAACCCCGAGATTAACTTAATTTGGCAACAACAATGCTAAAGGTTACTTACTGAAATAGAAAAGAAAAAGAAAAACTACTTACCAATCACCAGCCAATCATTTCCCCCCTTGGCTGTGACGTTACCTTTCGATTTTTTTCTACTTCTTTTTTGCCTTCTGTCCCCACTGCAGCTGCACCAGCTGGGCCTTTATAAGCCGCACCGGACTCCCCGCTACTCGAACTGCTGCTCCTCCTCCGACATTGGGCCTTTATAGGCCGCACCATGCACCCCGGACTCGCGCTGCTCGAACTGCCACTCTTCCTCCGACGCTGGGCCTTTATAGGCCTCTCCACGCACCCCGGACTCGCGCTGCTCGAACTGCCGCTCCTCCTCCGACGCTGGGCCTTTATAGGCCTCACCACACACCCCGGACTCACGCTGCTCAATGAGGAGTGTCGGAGAGCATGCCAGGAGCAGTACCAAGCGGAGCTAAAAATGAGGTACCAACCTGGGGAAGCTGCAACACAGGACTACATGCATGCTAAACAGCGGAAACAGCATGCTTTCAGCAGAAATAAGCAATCTCACAATCAACAGATTAGGTCAAAGCACTGCAATCCTGCCACATCTAGTCATGAATGATGGAGGATAATTAAACAACTAATGGGAGGAGGAGGCTCCATATATGTCCCCATCCTCAATGGTGGCAGATCCCAGCACCCGAGTGCAAAAGTTAAGACAGAAAAATTTGCAATCATCTTCAGCCAGAAGTGCTGAGTAGATAATCCATCTCAGCCTCCTCCTAAGGTCCCCACAATCGCAGAAACCAGTCTTCAGCCAATTCAATTCACTTCAAGTGATATCAAGGACGGCTGAGCGCACTGGGTACAGCAAAGGCTATTGGCCCCGACAACATCCTGGCTGTCGTGCTGAAGACTTGTGCTCCAGAATTTGCCACACCTCTAGCCAAGCTGTTCCAGTACAGCTACAACACTGGCATCTACCCGACAATGTGGGAAGCTGACCAGGTATGCCCTGCCCACAAAAAGGACAAATCCAATCATGCTAATTACCACCCCATCAATCTACTCTCAATCATCAGCAAAGCGATGGAAGGTGTCATCAACAGTGCAATCAAGCAGCACTTACTTACCAATAACTTGCTCACTGATGCTCAGTTTGGGCTCTGCAAAGATCATTTGGCTCCTGACCTCATTACAGCCTTGGTTCAAACATTGGACAAAAGAGCTGAATTCCAGAGGCAAGGTGAGCTTGACTACCCTTGACATTAAGATAGCCGTTAACCGAGTGTGGCATCAAGGTGCCCTAGTAAAATGAAGTAAATGGAAATCGGAGAAAACTCTCCACTGGCTGGAGTCATACCTAGCACAAAGGAAGATGGTTGTGGTTGTTAGAGGTCAGTCATCTCGGTCCCAGGACATCGCTGCAGGAGTTCCTCAGGGCAGTGTCTTAGGCCCAACCCAATGAACAAAATGTTGAATCATTGTGGGTGGAGATTAGAGATAGTAAGGGGAAAAAGTCACTGGTCGGCGTAGTTTATAGGCCCCCAAATAATAACTTCATGGCGGGGCGGGCAATAATCAAGGGAATAATGGAGGCATGTGAAAAAGGAACGGCAGTAGTTATGGGGGATTTTAACCTACATATCGATTGGTCAAATCAAATCGCAGGGGGTAGCCTGGAGGATGAATTGATAGAATGCATACAGGATTGTTTCTTAGAACAGTATGTAACAGAGCCTACAAGGGAGCAAGCCATTTTGGATCTGGTCCTGTGTAACGAGACAGGAAAAATAAACGATCTCCTCGTAAAAGATCCTCTTGGAATGAGTGATCACAATATGGTTGAATTTGTAATACAGATTGAGGATGAGGAGGTTGTGTCAGAAACGAGAGTACTATGCTTAAACAAAGGGGACTACAGTGGGATGAGGGCAGAGTTGGCTAAAGTAGATTGCAAACAAGGACTAAACGGTGGCACAATTGAGGAACAGTGGAGGACTTTTAAGGAGTTCTTTCATAATGCGCAACAAATATATATTCCAGTGAAAAAGAAGGGCGGCAAGAGAAGAGATAACCAGCCGTGGATAACCAAGGAAATAAAGGAAAGTATCAAATCAAAGACCAATGCGTATAAGGTGGCCAAGGTTAGTGGGAAACTAGAGGATTGGGAAGATTTTAAGCAACAGCAAAGAATAACTAAAAAAGCAATAAAGAAAGGGAAGATAGATTACGAAGGTAAACTTGCGCAAAACATAAAAACAGATAGTAAAAGCTTTTACAGAGATATAAAACGGAAAAGAGTGACTAAAGTAAATGTTGGTCCCTCAGAAGATGAAAAGGGGGATTTAATAATGGGAAATGTGGAAATGGTTGAGACCTTAAACAATTATTTTGCTTCCGTCTTCACAGTGGAAGACACAAAAACCATGCCAAAAATTGCTGGTCATAGGAATGTGGGAAGGGAGGACCTTGAGATGATCACTATCACTAGGGAGGTAGTGCTGGACAGACTAATGGGATTGAAGGTAGACAAGTCCCCTGGTCCTGATGAAATGTATCCCAGGGTATGAAAAGAGATGGCGGAAGTTATGGCAGATGCATTTGTTATAATCTACCAAAATTCTCTGGACTCTGGGGAGGTACCAGCGGATTGGAGAGCAGCTAATATAGCGCCTCTGTTTAAAAAAGGGGGCAGGCAAAAGGCAGGTAACTATAGGCCGGTTAGTTTAACATCTGTAGTGGGGAAAATGCTTGAAACTATCATTAAGGAAGAAATAGCGGGACATCTGGATAGGAATAGTGCAATCAAGCAGATGCAGCATGGATTCATGAAAGGGAAATCATGTTTAACTAACTTACTGGAATTCTTTGAGGATATAACGAGCATGGTGGATAGAGGTGTACCGATGGATGTGGTGTATTTAGATTTCCAAAAGGCATTCGATAAGGTGCCACACAAAAGGTTACTGCAGAAGATAAAGGTACGCGGAGTCAGAGGAAATGTATTAGCATGGATAGAGAATTGGCTGGCGAACAGAAAGCAGAGAGTCGGGATAAATGGGTTCTTTTCCGGTTGAAAGTCAGTGGTTAGTGGTGTGCCACAGGGATCGGTGCTGGGACCACAACTGTTTACAATATACATAGATGACCTGGAAGAGGGGACAGAGTGTAGTGCAACAAAATTTGCAGATGACACTAAGATTAGTGGGAAAGCGGGTTGTGTAGAGGACACAGAGGCTGCAAGGAGATTTGGATAGGTTAAGCGAATGGGCTAAGGTTTGGCAGATGGAATACAATGTCGGAAAGTGTGAGGTCATCCACCTTGGGAAAAAAAACAGTAAAAGGGAATATTATTTGAATGGGGAGAAATTACAACATGCTGTGGTGCAGAGGGACCTGGGGGTCCTTGTGCATGAAACTCTTTTTGGAGTTTATCTGCAAAACAAAACACATTAAACCGTGCCACCCGACCTGGGTGACACACCAGACATTTACAAGGCCCTTTTTTCTTTTTTTTGGTTTTTCTTTTGGTTTTTTTTTTCTTTTCTTTTTTTTCTTTTTTTTTTAAAGTTTTTTTTTGGGCACTAAAATCACAATTTTTCCCCAGTGCCCCCTATAAAAGGGAAGGGGACACTAAAAGCACCGGCAATATAAAACAAATTAAACTTTAAAACGTAAAATCAAATTAAAATTTGGTTGCCGGGCGTGATGATGCACTCCAGTCCCTCCGGTGCCCACCTCTCGCGGAAGGCCGCGAGCGTACCGGTGGACACCGCGTGCTCCATCTCCAAGGACACCCTGGACTGGATGTAAGAGCGGAAGAGAGGCAGGCAGTCAGGTTGAACGACCCCCTCGACTGCCCGCTGCCTGGACCGGCTGATGGCACCCTTGGCCGTGCCCAGGAGCAGTCCTACGAGGAGGCCTTCGGACCTACCCGCTCCCCTCCGCACAGGGTGCCCAAAGATCAGGAGAGTGGGACTGAAGTGCAGCCAGAATTTCAGGAGCAGCCCCTTCAAATAATGGAACAGGGGCTGCAACCTTGTGCACTCAATAAAAACATGGAACATGGACTCCTCCAGACCGCAGAAATTGCAGGCAGCCTGGGAGTCCGTGAACCGGCTTAAAAATTTGTTGCACGGCACTGCTCCGTGCACCACCCTCCAGGCCAAGTCCCCGACGAATAGTGGGAGGACCCCTGTGTAGAGTGCCCTCCATCGGGGACCCCCGCCTCCTCCGGACGGCAAGATGGTACGCCATGGCGTGTCCGGACGGCAGGCGAGGATGGCAAAGTTGAGAGTGTGCAGGAGCAGCCCGTACAAGAAATGCCTCCGCGCGGAACTGAAAGGCACGGAGGGGATTTCCCCGAGGCGGCTCAAGTTGTGAGGCGCCGGCCCCCGAGGGAGGTTCCGGGGTTTGGCGCCGATGAGGAATTCCGTCCGGACGGGGGTCAGTTCGGACGGGATCTCCCCACGTGCTTGAGCCTCCTCGATGCACCTAACGGGGTCAGGGCCCAGAGCTGTTTTTAGCGACTCGATGGCATCGGCCGCGTGGCGGATGTTGGCAGAATTTAGGCGCCGCGCCAGCGTGTCTGGCGCCATCCAGCCCGCTCCTCCGCCATCGAGCAGGTCCCTGACCCTGGTCACCTCACCAGCCACAGCCCTCTCTTCCGACCGCCACATAAAACCTCGGTCGTGGAGGTACGGATTCCCGAGCAGCGGCTCCTGCAGGACGGCCGCCACTCCAGCCGGCGGAGAGCTGCGCTTGGTGGAGACTTTGTTCCAGACCCTGATGAGTTCCCTGTAAAAGACAGGCAGCTCCCGGAGGGCGGTCCTAGCACCCCCCAAGTTCACAAACAGGAGCTGCGTGTCATAATTGAGGTCGCGTTGCTGGCGGAAGAAATACCTCGCCAGAGCACACCACCTAGGAGGGGGCTCGACGTAAAGGTATCTCTGCAGGGTCTGAAGACGGAAAGTCGCGAGCTGGGCGCTGACGCACACCAACGACTGACCGCCCTCCTCAAGCGGGAGACTCAAGACCGCAGCAGAGACCCAGTGCTTCCTGTTGTTCCAGAAGAAGTCCACCAGCTTCCTCTGTATCTTGGCGACAAACGCAGGGGGAGGGGTCAAAGTGACCAGCCGGTACCACAACATTGCGGCCACCAGCTGGTTTATGACTAGCGTTCGACCCCTGTAGGACAGCACTCGGAGCAGTCCTGTCCAGCGCCCTAGGCGAGCGGCGACCTTGGCCTCCAGCTCCTGCCAGTTCGCCGGCCAGGCTCCCTCGTCGGGGCTAAGGTAGACTCCCAGATAGAGGAGATGGGTCGTGCTCCAGGCAAAAGGCCTGAGCTCCTCCGGCAGGGAGTCCACCCGCCACTGACCCACCAGGAGTCCGGAACATTTCTCCCAGTTGATCCTGGCGGAGGATGCGGCCGAGTAAATCTCCTGGCACTCACGCATCCTCCGCAGGTCAGCGGGATCCTCTACCGCGAGGAGCACGTCATCGGCGTAAGCCGAGAGGACGACCTCCACGCCCGGCCCTTGCAGAGCCAGTCCCGTCAACCTCGTCCGCAAGAGGCGCAGGAAAGGCTCCACGCAAACGGCGTATAACTGGCCGGACATGGGGCATCCCTGGCGCACCCCTCTCCTAAAGCGAAGGGGCGCCGTCAAGGACCCATTAACCTTAATCAGACACTCCGCGGCGGCGTACAAAAGTCGGATCCGGGCGACGAAATGCGTCCCGAACCCGAAAGCGCGCAGAGTTCCGAGCAGATAGTCGTGATCCACTCTGTCGAACGCCTTCTCTTGGTCGAGGGATAGGAAGGCGACCGACAGACCAGCCTCCTGGGAACAATGGATGAGGTCCCGGACCAGATGGATGTTATCGTGGATTGTCCGGCCCGGGACCGTGTAGGACTGGTCGGGGTGGATCATGTGGTCCAGCACGGCACCAAGGCGAGCAGACATCGCCCTGGCGAAAATTTTGTAGTCCGTGCTGAGGAGGGAGACCGGGCGCCAGTTCTTAAGGAGGCGGAGATCGCCCTTCTTAGGCAGCAGGACGATGACTGCCCTGCGCCAAGAGAGGGGCATCTCACCGGTCGCCAGACTTTCCCCCAGGACCCACGCGTAGTCGCCCCCCAGGACGTCCCAGAACGCCTTGTGGAACTCCACGGTCAGCCCGTCCAGCCCCGGGGATTTTCCCCTCGAGAGCCGGTCGAGGGCACCGGTCAGCTCCGCCAGGCTTAGCGGAGCTTCCAGATTTTCGGCGCCCTCCGGGCTGACCTTCAGCAGGTCCTCCCACAAAACTCTACGCGCTTCCTCGCTGGACGGATCCGGAGAGAACAGGGCCCCGTAATATTCACGGGCCCTGTTGTTGACGCCGTCCGGATCCGAGACGAGAGGGCCGTCGTCGGCCAGCAGCGTCAAGAGCTGCTTACGGACACTCTGCCTTTTTTACAGCGAGTAGAAGAAGGGGGAGCCGCGGTCCAGATCCCGCAGGAACCGGATCCGCGACCTCACGAACGCGCCTCGGGATCCGACGAGCTGCAGGTCCTTCAGCGCGGCCTTCTTCGCTTCGTACACCGTCCGCAGGGCCGGGCCCTGGACGACTTGACCGAGACGGGCTTCCAGGTCGAGCACCTCTTTTTCTAGGCGCCCGACCCTGGCCGCCCGCCTCTTGGTCGACCCCCTCGCGTACTCTTGACAGAAGACGCGGACGTGAGCCTTGCCCACGTCCCACCATAGCCTCAAGGAGGGGAAGCCCCCCTGCTTCCTTCTCCAGTCGGCCCAGAATCGACGGAACGAGTCCTGGAACCGCACGTCCTCCAGCAGCTGGTTGTTAAAGTGCCAGTACGCGGACCCCGTCCTCGCGTGGAGCGAAGCGAGCTCCGCCCACACCAGGTGGTGGTCCGAACACGGCACCGGCCGCATGGAGGCCGCCGGGACGCAGGAAACGTACGCCCGAGACACGTAAAGGCGGTCGACTCTGGACCATCCCACTCCAGGCCTCACCCAAGTAAAGGCGCTGGAGTCGGGGTGGAGATTTCGCCAGACGTCCATCAAGTCGAAGGACCCGACCAGGTCTCTCAACTTCTCCATCGCCGTAATGCACTGCAGGGCACCGGAGCGGTCCCTCGCCTCGAGGGTGCAGTTAAAATCCCCCCCGAGGACAATGCAGTCGCCGACGTCGACGGAGCCAAGAAGAGCGGACACCTCTTCAAAGAAGCGCGTTTGCTGCGGGCCGGGATGAGGGGCGTACACGTTCACGAGATGGAGCGGCACGTCCCCCAGGCGAACCGTTACGTGCAGCAAGCGGCCTGACACGGGCTCCTCAACCCCCAAGATCTCCGGCTGAAAATGCGGGGTCAACAAGATGGCCACCCCACAAGAAGTGGTAGTGAGGTGGCTCATGCGGACCTCTCCTTGCCATTCCAGGAGCCACGTGGCTTCGTCTCCCGGAACGGTGTGGGTTTCTTGCAGGAAGCACACCGCATATTTCCCCTCCCGCAGGAGCGAAAAATTGTCAAATCTACGGCGTGCCCCTCTGCCGCCGTTGATGTTGAGGCTGGCTATGGTTATCTTCATGGCAAAAGCAGAGTGCAACCTCTACCTAACCTATTGTGGGGGGGGAATGGAGTCGTTTGTTGACCTCCACTCCTTCAGCAGCCCAGCGAGGAACATTTTGAGCCGGCGCAGCTCAAGGCCTTGAGCCTTTGATAAGGGCCCGCCCGCGGCCATGGTTTTAGCAGCGGCGCGGACGGACGCGACGAGCAGCCCCGGCTCGGACCATCTTTCCAGGGCCAGACGGGCTTGGTCGCGGTGACCCCGGCACTGGACCAAAAAGTCCCGGAGTTCCTCTGCGGGAATGAGGAGGGTCTCAGTGGCGGCCGCGAGCAGATCCACCGCCTCACTGGCGATGGACTCGAGATCTTCACCCGCGTCCTCCACTGAGTCCCCGTCCTCCTCCGGGAGGTCGCCGCTAGCAGCCGGCCCGTCGACCGCACGAGGTACGGCAAACGGCCCGGCCGCTCCATCTGGCCCTGGCTCTGCCCCAATCCCACCCCCAGGATCGTCGGCAGAGGAGTCCCCACTGGGCTCTTTTAAAATTGGTGCTGGGTCGGGAAGCGACAGCGGAAGGGGTTCCCCCTCCGCCCCAGGAACCGGGGAACAGGGAGAGACCTGGTCAAAGTAATGTTCCAGGTCCTCCAATTCCCCCAGCTCCACAGTAGGGGGCGAGGGTTGTTGTTCTTCTCCCTCCCCGCCGCCACCCCCCAGCCCAGCGTGAACGGATTCCATAAAATTGGCATTTTCAGAGTCGAGCAAATCCCGGGGGAAGTTGGGTATTGGCTGGGCGGGCTCAGGTTCAGCCTTTTCAGCCCCGCCCGCCTCAGTCCCCGGGACGCTCGACCCGGCGGCTACGCATTATTCCGCTGGCCCCACGCCCCCCACGACAGGCAGATCTGCCACGCCCTCCCCAGGAGGCAGCGGCTGGGCAGCCTCGCCTGCCTCACCCTCCCCGGGGACAGATTCCTCGCGCCTACAGCGCAATTTGGGGGCGCTGGTGGGGACGCGGGACACGCGGCGGGCACCGCCTCCTCCGCGGAGGGACGTTGTTCCCCCTCCGCCTCATTGGGGCGGTGCCTCCTTTTGTTCCTGGGGGTGCGCGGAGGCAGGGGGACCTCCATGTCTGCCGAGGCCTCCCGCTCCGCCCCCCCCTTTTCCTTATCTTGCCCTCGCCCGAGCCCCTCTGCGGTATTGGTCAAGGGCTCGGGCACGGGCTCAGGGCACCCCGCGCTCGCCGGTGACTGGGTTGGGCTGAGCGCGGTGGTCAAACTTTCCGGCGCACTGAGGGGGCCCGCCTCTAGATGTCTCGTCTTCTTCCGCGCCTTCTTTTCGATCGGACGCTCTCCCTCCCCCCCGCCAGAGGCCGTGAAAACAAAGGCCCCCGACGATGCCCGCGCACCCATGGCTCCCGGTACGCGGGCGCAACTAGGGGGAGGGGTGGCGGCGGCGCCAGCCTTGGCCGCCTTCGGTGGTTTGGCGGCCTTGGAGGCGGGGCAGTTCTTACGAACGTGCCCCACCTCCCTACAGGCATGGCACCGCACGCCGTCCGACGTCCAGAAGACGCGGTAGGCAGTCCCCTCGTGCACCACATTAAAGTGCCCTTCCGTCATGTCCTCCCGCGCCAGCCGGACAAAGAGCTGGCGGCGGAAGGAGAACACGTGGCGCAGGCTGTTCTCCCTGAGGCCGAGCGGTATGGGGTTGATCCCCGACCTTACCTCCCCCAGTTGGTGTAGGTGAGGGAGGAGGAGCTCAGCGGAAACAAAGGGCGGGACGTTTGACACGATGACCCTCTGCGCGGTGGCCTCGAGAGGGTCCACCGGCAGGAACGTCCCGCCCACCGTGAGCCCCTTTTCAAGGGCCAGGGACACCGCCCGCTCCGACCCCAGGAAGAACACGGCCTTCCCAGACATCTTGGAGGCTGCGACAATGGCCGAGGGGCCGACTACCCCAGCCATCGCCCGCACGCACTCCTCGATGGTCATTGTGGGGTGAGTGTAGCTCTTGACCCCGTGTTTTTTAGTGATTAATCTGAAAGGTGGCAGGGCAGCGGGTGGCGCAGGAGGTGCCGTGGAAGCGGTTGCCACATGCGCATACGTCTTCACTGGCCCTGCCACCGGCGTGGATGGGGTCGCCATCACGGGGTCCCTTTAAGGGCTACACCCACCCCAAAGTCACAGGCCTTAATGGTCTTTAATGGCCTCGTTTGGTTTGACTGAGCAGAGGAGCCCTTAATGAGGCACCTCTCCCCTAGTTGGTAATTGGGGAGGGGCCTTGCTCCCTCTGCTCAGTTGTCTTAATTGGTTTTTTTTTTAAATTAGGAAGAAAGGGCTCTCAGAGAGAGAGGGGAGAAACAGAGAGTAACGGAGAAAGAGAGAGGGGGGTGGGAAGGCGGGGGGGGGACTGCGAGGGCAGGTCTCCCCTCGCAGCTGTGGGTGGGTGCACTCCCCAGATGGCAAAACACACAAGCACAGTCTTTGGGTTGGTCTTCAGGTGGGGGGAGAAGACGTCTTCACCTGGGGTAGCTAGAGCCACCAGGCACACACTCTTAACGATGTTAATTGGTGATTTAAAGAATCTTCAGCCTGGTAGCTCCAGCTATCCCAGGCTAGGCAAATGTGGGGGGGTGGGGGGGGTTCCAATTGTGGGGGGGGGGGCCTAGTTGTAAGCACGGCCCCCACGCACACTACCACACACACACACACCCCCCGCGATGTTCCGGCCCTCAGTGGTCTTCTTTCCTCCCCCCACCGATACAACAAAGTCTTTTTGGGAAATGCACCCACACCCACCTGTAGAAAGTGTAGAGTCTCCCTCCTTCCACACTGGATGTTGTTGGTTTTTCCCCCTCTCTCCAACTCCTTGCAGAATGGTAAAAATTTGAAAAGTTTTCTGTTCTCCTCCTCTCCCTCTGGGTAAAAGTGGTAGTGAAGCCCCTTCCTTCCTTCTCTTCCTGGGCTGGTCTCAGGGCTCTCCAGGCAGGAGCTCAAGTTGGTAGCTGCTCCTCTCACTGCTCACAGCTCCAACTGAGCAGGACACGCCTCCACTGCTCCACAATTGGTCCTTGTGCATGAAACTCTTTTGAGTTTACCTGCAAAACATAAAACATTAAGACCATGCCACCCGACCTGGGTGACACAGCAGACATTTTCAAGGCCCCTTTTTTTTTAAATTATTTTTTTGGTTTTTTTTTGGGGCGCTAAAATCAAATTTTCCCAGTGCCCCCTATAAAAGGGGAGGGGGACACTAAAAGCACCGGCAATTAAAACAAATTAAACTTTAAAACGTAAAATCAAATTAAAATTTGGTTGCCGGGCGTGATGATGCACTCCAGTCCCTCCGGTGCCCACCTCTCGCGGAAGGCCGCGAGCGTACCGGTGGACACCGCGTGCTCCATCTCCAAGGACACCCTGGACCGGATGTAAGAGCGGAAGAGAGGCAGGCAGTCAGGTTGAACGACCCCCTCGACCGCCCGCTGCCTGGACCGGCTGATGGCACCCTTGGCCGTGCCCAGGAGCAGTCCTACGAGGAGGCCTTCGGATCTACCCGCTCCCCTCCGCACAGGGTGCCCAAAGATCAGGAGGGTGGGACTGAAGTGCATCCTTGTGCATGAATCCCAAAAAGTTGGTTTGCAGGTGCAGCAGGTAATCAGGAAGGCAAATGGAATATTGGCCTTCATTGCGAAAGGGATGGAGTACAAGAGCAGGGAGGTGTTGCTGCAACTGTATAAGGTATTGGTAAGGCCGCACCTGGAGTACTGCGTGCAGTTTTGGTCACCTTACTTAAGGAAGGATATACTAGCTTTGGAAGGGGTACAGAGACGATTCACTAGGCTGATTCGAGAAATGAGGGGTTTAACTTATGATGATAGATTGAGTAGACTGGGTCTTTACTCCTTGGAGTTCAGAAGGATGAGGGGTGATCTTATAGAAACATTTAAAATCATGAAAGGGATAGACAAGATAGAGGCAGAGAGGTTGTTTCCATAGGTGGGGGAGACTAGAACTAGGGGGCACAGCCTCAAAATACGGAGGAGCCAATTTAAAACCGAGTTGAGAAAAAATTTCTTCTCCCAGAGGGTTGTGAATCTGTGGAATTCTCTGCCCAAGGAAGCAGTTGAGGCTGGCTCATTGAATGTTTTCAAGTCAAAGATAGATAGATTTTTAAGCAATAAGACAATTAAGGGTTACGGGGAGAGGGCGGGTAAGTGGAGCTGAGTCCACGACCAGATCAGCCATGATCTTATTGAATGGCGGAGCAGGCTCGAGGGGCTAGATGGCCTACTCCTGTTCCTAATTCTTATGTTCTTATGTTCTTATCTTCAGCTGCTTCATGAATGACCTTCCCTCCATCATAAGGTCAGAAGTGGGGATGTTTGCTGATGATTGCACAGTGTTCAGATCCATTTGCAACTCCTCAAATAATAAAGCAGTCCATGCTCGCATGCAGCAAGACCTGGACAACATTCAACTTTGGGCTGATAAGTGGCAAGTAACTTCTGTGCCATACAAGTGCCAGGCAATGACTATCTCCAACAAGCAAGTCTAACCAATGTTCCTTGACATTCAATGGCATTACCATCGCCGAATCCTCCTGAGGGTCACCATTGACCAGAAACCTAACTGGACCAGCCACATAAATACTATCGCTACAATAGCAGGTCAGAGGCTGGGTATTCTACTGCGAGTGTCTCACCTCCTGACTCCCCAAAGCCTTTCCACCATCTACAAGGCACACGTGGGGAGTGTGGTGGAATATTCTTCACTTGCCTGATGAATGCAGCTCCAACAACATTCAAGAAGCTTAACACCATCCATAACAAAGCAGCTCACTTGATTGGCACCCCATCCACCACCTTAAATGTTCCCTCCCTCCACTACCGGCGTACCGTGGCTGCAGTATATATCATCTACAAGATCCACTGCATCAACTTGCCACGGCTTCTTCAACAGCACTTCCCAAACCTGCGACATCTACCATATAGAACAATGGTGGGCAAAATACGGCCCGTGGGTCATATCCGGTCCGCCAAGTCATTCTATCCAGCCCGCTGCATGGGACAGATATAGAATGCGAGCCTGGGCTCGAGCTGCACATTTGTCTATCAACTTACACTTTCAGTGGGTCAGAGACAGACCCGAACTGCAGCCAATGTAAAACCATAGTAATACTTCATTCAAATTAATAATTCGCAAACACGATTCTCCCTGGCCCGATCTTAAAAGGATCCATTCCATGATTCTTTACCCTAATTGCGGACGTTCATACCCAGAATGCACTGCATACTCGAATATGCCCTATCTATTTTAGAGTGGAATCATGACTGCTTGTCTCCACAACTCTTTTACTGAAGAAATCTGCATCTTTCCTCTCCCAGTATCCAGAGTATGACAGCAGGGGAGTTTTCATCTGGCACCAATTGGGCCGGCATTAGTAATCCTTGCAGAGGGACATAAGGATGACTGAGGTGGGCAATTGATGCTGGCACAGGCTCTAAAGAGGGTACAGTTCTATTTCACAGCACTGCTTTACAGAGATCAGAAGATACCGCAAAATTTTCAACTTTTATCTAAGCAGTATCGAATACATGTTGTGTATGTAAGATAGCATTTGACAACTATCTGAATTTATGTTTATGCAATGTTCCCTCTAATTTTTTTTATGCACGGCTGGCCACCTATGCAGCCGCACATGCGCAGTACCTCTTCCAGCGGCAGGTGCTGGGGAATGACCTGCGTGGGTACGTGCAATTGTTGCGCGACTGTGCAGCCACGCGTATAGGGGAAACATTGGTGACCGGCCCTCAACAGCTCACCAAAACTTGTTAAGTGGCTCTCCAGCCCAAATAATGTCTCACCACCATCTTCTCAATGGCAATTAGGGATGGGCAATAAATACCAGCGACGCTCACTTCCCAGGAGCAAACTAAAAAATCCCTTTGGCTCAGAAATTGTGGTCGGTCCCGGAGGAGCGTGAGATTCCGGTGGGGAGGCCTTCCCTTCCGCGCTCCCATCCTCCAGGTTCCCACGCAGAAGATGCAGTCACTGTATTCCACAGCAGCAATGAGAACTCCGCATCTACGAGTTCTCATTGCTATTAATAAAAAAAACACAATAAACACCATAATAAAAAATAAAAAACACATAATTAAAATTAATTGAAATTAAAGTTAATAAGTGCTTCAGAAAAAAATATATATTATTCCGATTTTTTAAAAAGTTTTGTAATTAGGGTTAAAAATTAATTTACCTGAGTGGGCAGGGTTTTTAACAATAAAATGTCTTTTTTTAATTTAATTTTATTATATTTTTGTATGTTTTAAAACTCTTACACCTGTAAAAGTAGGCTATGCACTGAGTTGCAGGGTAAGATCAGGGTAAATCCCGCAATCTTGCCCTTGCAAATGTCCTCGTTCCCAGTTTGACAGATTGGAAAAGCCGGTTTTCATCGCATGCGCATTGTGCGTTGAAAACCAGCTTTTGTGGGGCATCCCCAGGTCCGTAGACTGGGATTTCCAGGCTAACATCTCTTTATGTGACTCGGTGTCATTTTTTTTGATAACACTCCTGTGAAGCGCCTTGGCAGATTTTACTATGTTAAAGGTGTTATATAAATGCAAGTTGTTGTTGCTGTTTGGCTCTTTCGTCATTCTATTTTAGTGTAGTGAGGCTCTTTATCATATTTCCACCATAATTAGTTGAACCAGTGTGTTCATGACATTCTGCTGCCTGTTATTGTTTAGCAATGTTGTTGCACTGAGAATGATATCATTTATAGGGCAGAATTGACATCTGCGGAGGAAAGGGAGTTTGGTTACATGGGGTGCTACATCAAAAGAGGAGCACCATTAATTGGAGAATTACTGTTATTATCTGGGCAGCTTGCCAATATCTTTATTTGTGTTCACCACAAAAGTCAGCTTTCATAGGCAAACCATGAAACAAAACTTTGTCTCATGAATGACATATCTAGGATAGCGTGGCACAGAATGAGCATTTTTTTCTTTGGGGATCCAGACTATGCCCCTGGTGGGGACGATTACCACCACTCGGAGGCTTGGTGTGCTGGATCACACTTGATTCTACATCGGGCCCCTCTGAGGGTCAGCAATGTGGGAACTCCTACGTTGGGAGTGCCGATCCCCCCTACATCAATGGTCTTGCAATGAAAAGGCAGGGATTCCACCCCTTCCAAGGCCTCACAGATTCCCCCATGTAAGGCCAAGACCCAGTGTATCCATGTTCTGATCCAACTTTCTGGTCCTTCCGACACAATTCCACTGAAGTTATCGTGATATTGTGCAGGAAGAGCCAAAACTGATGTCCAGGCTTATATTAAGTGCAGTGAAACATTATAACCTGTAAGTGGTTTTGCCCCTGGTGGTTTCGAATCACCCCTCTTACAATAGTTCTACACACTGGAATTATAGTCGTGAACAGTAATGTGCAGTCTTAGACAGATCTTTTTGGTTTCAACCGTCACAATGCTTCTATTCAAGTTAAAGCACACACCTGCACCCAGTAAAAACACACCCTGGTAGTGTAATATAAACAAATACCGTACAACACACAGTCTGGCCTGTCTAAACAGACCCCTAACGCAAAGTACCCACGTCTAAAACACCCCTGCTCGATTCAAAATTGTACCACTGAAATCTGTCCAACAGAATGTGCGTACGCTTATGATCATTGCAAAAACCTTCCTACTAAAACACCTAATGCTTGGTTGGGATACACGACACCCTTTCACACTATGCGGTGGTCTTAAAGATGTGTGGGCCAGGATAAATGCTCACCAATTACCCCTCTGGCTTACTCGCTGCTTCTCCCGATGAGGTGTATCTTCTTGGTCCGTACCAATCTATGGTACTCAAGTCCAGTGTCAAGATCAGCTTCCCAGTCGAAGTAGCAAGGCTCTCTGGTGTTTCTTCTCTCCGTCCCAGATAGAGTGCTTAGTCCTTATGCATTGCAAGCAGGCATAGAAGACGGGAGAGAGAGCAAGATGGCTGCCAAATCTGCCCCTCTTATACTTGCAAAAATGCGTCTTCTTTGCACCAAAAATCCAACTGTCCTTCCCGCCTGAGGCTGTGCAACTGGAAAGCAAACTCAGGCTTGTTCCTTTGTCAACTGGGCTGTACCTCGATGTGTGGCTCTGATGAGTCTGTGGTCGAAATAGCTTTCCTTTGTCTTTCGATGGCCTGAAACCCGGCCATTTTACTTAATGTCTCACTGATGGGTTCCCATTCCATGACAAAAGGCGCCCATCAACCATGACGTTCCTGCTTTCAGCCGTTCTTATTCCCGCCCAGCTGATGTGTATTCAAGTTAAACATGTTTGGACCTGTCCCAGCCAGCTCTTCTGCTGTACAGTGACTATAGTAGCAATGTCCAAAAATTCCAAAAATTGTTTTCACTGAATTCTTACAAACCCCAAATTATCAGTGGGTCAGTAGAGTACTCCTGGCATAAGTTGACTGCATATGCAACATGGCTGCAGGAAGACAGGCCAAAACACCTGATTAAATCAGGTACCAGCCCAGGCAACCAGTTTCTGCCACTTCCTCACAGGCAGGCACCCAAAATGTGCCTTTACCAGTGCAGATTCCCAGAGACTGAATGTAAATGTACTGCCCTTAGGTATGCCATTGGGGTTAGGAGAGAAGTTTTAGCAGCCCCCACTCCATTGCACTTATGACACAGAGTGGTATCATGAATTTTTGTATCAGCGATAATGCAGCTATCCTACACCCAGATAATAATCAAGTACAAAAGCAAAGAGAGGTAAGATCAGAATGCATTTGATGCATCATGCTCTTGCTGAACAAATGTTGTCTCTGCTACGATGAATAAAATACTGATTTGGTGTAGGATGGATAATAATCAATGTAGGATATTTGCTTGGGTGGTGGTATCATGCCTAAAAACCCCTCCTCATTTCCTCCACAGATTTATGACCAAAAAGGGCAAGGGTCCTCTTCTAAAATTGGGTCAGCTGCTTAAATATGCCTCCTGCCTTGGTGCTCGCTCTGTGGTTGTGTGTTGCCTTGATCTGGAAGCGCATAACATTTATAATGATACATACTGCCTGTGCAGCCCAAACGCTACCCGTATACATAATCTATCGGAATGCAGATCCCCAATTACAAACATGAGGATTTCATCCCAGTGTTCATCAGGAACAGTTGGTTTCCAATGGGACAGGAATCTTTGAAAGGCTGGTCACCCCTCGTCTTGATTATGCATTGAAGTCCTGTTTGGTACTTTGACTCACGATTTTCTCAAACAAAATAAGAATTATACCAACTTAGCCAAACTGACTTTAAACAGCAGCTTAATTTTTATCCCAATAACTTGTAGAAGGAAGGATGGAGATGAGCAGAAGTTGCAAGTACCTGAAGACAGATTTGAAATTGATGAAATTAAGTCATTAAAGTGATGGAATTAAGTTTGAAATTTGGTAATTGGTTGCACTCTGCTTCAAGAAAAAATCATCACATGGAAGTAAGTGTTTAAGTTTTCAGATTAAGATAATTAAATTGATTAATTTTGCCTCTAATTATCAGCTTTAACTTTCTTTAAACTGAACCTGATAGACAATAGCTGCAATTTAGCTGTGGAATGTTGGGTCATCAGACCAACAATGGCATTTCATATTAAAAAATAATGCCTTGTATTGTATAAAGACTGCAAAGTAGATTCAACCTCTAAATCAAGGTCATAACTGTAATTGGACATTTTCAAGTTCCTCGGACAGATGTGATGTAACTAAAAGCAGCATAAGCACATTTGGTCGTCATTTTTCTTTAACTTTTTTAAATAATACATTTTAGACAAAAAAATATCTGCAAATAACAATAGCCATATTTTGCGTGGCAAGATACAATGCATGTTGGTCACACGAGAGAAATGCAAACTGATCAGAAGTCTGACACAACAGAGAACAGACTTTACTGAGAATATTAAATGCCTGGGACTTGCTGTTTGGAAGAACTGAGTTTTCGGGGTGAACTGGGATTTTTTTCTATTTTTATTTCTACCATCGTGGAAATGTTTTGTGCAATCCACAGATAAATGAACAAAATATTTAGCATTAAGCGATTAAGTGGCAACTTAGCTGGTTGAAATGTGCCAAAGGAATTTTGATTGGCTGGTTACTTTCATTACAACTACAGGTTGGACTTCTGTGATCTGGCACCCTTGGGTCCTGATCGGTGCCGAAACAGAGAATTTTCTGAACCACGGGAGATCACGCCTAGCCGAGGCTTACCGGTACCTCTCGACAGCGCCCGGGCTCCTGTGTGTGTATGTGTGCTGGCAGCCTGTGGGCGGCTCCCACGGCACCTGTGCATACACTCACTGACTGACTGCCGCTCCTGCCATCATCATCATCATAGGCAGTCCCTCGGAATCGAGGAAGACTTGCTTCCACTCCTGAAGTGAGTTCTTTGGTGGCTGAACAGTCCAATGCGAGAGCCACAGACTTTGTCACAGGTGGGACAGATAGTCTTTGAGGGAAGGGACCCTTTCCGCTGCCGGCGCTTGATTTCTGCATGCTCTCGGCGTTGAGACGCCGCACACACTCACTGACTAACAGCCGCTCTCAGCCAATCGCCACATGCACACCGCAGCAGCAACCGAGCCCGCTTTTTGAAGCACCGTTTAAAGTTACAGACCCACGGCACAGCCCCCGGCCAACGCCTTGCACACTCAGATTGCAGATAACACATTGCAACACTCACTGAGATGGCACAGATAACTTCAGACTGCAAAACTCACTGAGATTGCATTTCAAACTCACAGGCTGTGAAGCTCGGGCCTCACTCTCTCTCTTTGTAGAAATCTCCCAGCCACATTTATTAATTAACACGCTGGTTTGATGCTCTTTTTTTTATAAACCCTCCTCTTCCCCAATCCCAACTAATGTCAAACCATGGATGTTTCCAGACTAGAGAGTCCTGAACCGGAGAGGTCCAACCTGTAATGCATCTGTATTGTACATAAATGTTAGCAGCAAAGTCATACACATTCACTATTTTGTTTTGTGTTTGCTAGTTTCCAGAATAGATGAGTAATTAAACCTTTATTTGAAAAAAAGTGAATGCATACAGAGAAACTAACAGAATTGAATTTGTGTTCATTGGAGAAAGGAACATTGAGAGGAGACATGATACGGTCTTTAAAATACTGTGCTATTTATTTTGGATGTAAAGCAAAGCAATAGAAGACACAAGTACAACACAAAGAAGCCACAAGAGTGATTATTGTTTTCCCACAGTTAATGTTATATTAATGAAGCCTTTAAATAAAAGCTGAATTTTTTAGGAATGAGTTTGAAGATTATAGCAATAAGCATATTGAGATGATCAAATGGAATACAATGTACTGTTGGGACCACAAGATTACATCTGTGGAAGGCAACCAGTTTTTTTGTGAATAATAGAACTATAAGCACAAATGCTCTGTGGACCAATTGATACTTGTTCCACTTCAGAATTTTCCTCTATCCTCTCTTCTCCTGACAATATTAGGGCACATTTGTCTCTTATTCTGCTTGGGTGTAAAGGATCACTTAGACACAGCACCTAGAAGAAAATCGGGCAAAATCACATTCACATAATGGAGCCTGCCTGATTTTCAGTACATTAATTTAAATGGTGGAAAATCAGGCAATCCTCCCTGCCCGATTTTCCTCCATGTGCTACATACAGGCAATCCTTTACGCACAAAGGAAATAAGAGACTCCACTCCTTTGACGCCTTGCTGGGATATAGTTCTACAAACATCAGGTGCCAACTGGTCCTACACCCAGGTGCCCATTTTTCACGTGTGAATCTTGACAGTGAGTGGTTAGGCACAAATTGAGGGGCTTGAGAGCACATCACAGTTGAGTTTGGTCCTGTCCTCACATGACATCCACGCACACACTTCCAGCAGGGGTCACTGCGTAACAATCGGGAGCAGGAACCATTTCCTGGTCTGGGGCTCTGAAGCCAATTATCATGCCCTTACCCAGGCTAACTCATAATATATGGGATATCCAACCCTGGGCCTTACTGGTCTCTATGGTTCAGCTATTTACTGCTGAAACTCCATCTGTGGAGTCATCTATTCATGTCTAATCCAAACAAAAGACGTCCATATACCTGGATATTATTAGATATACATGAAATATGATATATCTGACTATAGCTTCCGATTACTTAAATCTTGCAACATAGTTAAGATTTACCAATATCTGTGGGGTGGTTTCGCTTATCAGTGATTCCTTAATTGAAGCTTTTATAACCAAAGGTTATAAGCCAGGTTCGGATTGGAACAGCGCTTATCTCACTTGCCAATGAAGTTGAGCAGCTATATATAGGCTTTGAAGAGACGGACTTCGCGTTGTGCCTTGACTGTCTCGCGGTAGAATTTGACCCCGGTTCAAGTTTCTTGAACTAGTTTCATTTTATCTTCGCCTTCCGTCCCTGAATTCTAAAATGGCAAAAAGTTCAACAGGGAAAGAGTCCCCCACCTGGGAACTACAGAGAACCGAGGGCAGCCCCAAGGCGCTGGTTTACACCAGGAGAAGGGGCTATGACATTACCCGGAACCCGCACCTCAACAAGGTAAAGACACAGTCAGCAGCGAGCAATGGGCGGGGAGGCTGCGGGCCAGACAGACCCGGGGATATCCCCAGACATGCAGACCAGCCCCGGGAACAGAAGCCTTGCAGCGGCATTGCCCGGCCTGCCTTCATCGTTGCTGTAAATGGACATATTTTGCGCTCTCGATACGGTGGTGACCCAAACTGGCTGACTTTAAAAAAAAAACTTCCTGGAAGGAAAACAGTTGGACTGTTTTCATTGTAGTTTATTATTTTTTTTTAAAGAAAAGGGACAGCCAGTCATTGACCTTCTTGAAGTGCTGTGGGACTGCAGCCCGGGATTGGTGACCCTTTCCTGGGAGGCAGGGACACTCCCTCCCCGAGGTCAGATGTGTGGCGTGAGCTGTCAGCTGGGGAAGAGGGTGTGCCTGCACAGACAGGAACATTGCAAACCGTTTAGTGAGGAGTACCTTTTTGTGATCAAAAGTGACCAGATTGCAAATTCATGGAGATACGGCTGTAATTTAAAGCATTCAGGCAGGGTGTAGCTACTGGTTTGTTTGGAGTGGGCAGACACCGTTCGGTTCGGTTGCAGTAAAGTCAGCTACAAAGCCGCATATGCTTAGGTCACGGAACTGCACGTGTATCTATGTGGCTTATTTTTTTAACGTTGAGTGGATAGTAAACCTTCTAGCAGTGTGAAATGCAACCTTTATGAAATGACAGATCTATTGGATCTGCTGGGCACCTTTTTTTTTAATGCAACTGCAAACTGCTGTGCATGGATGTGAAAGTGATAATATGACTGCACATGGGGCAGGTCTGAATTTTTGGAACGTTACACTATCCCCGACTGAATATCTAAATGAGTTCTCATGCTTTTCGTATAAGCTATATATTGGAGGTTTTAACATTTTTATCTAGGGATGGATCTATATTATGCTGTTTATGAACACAATACCGTGCCTGTGTCCTGGGTTGGCAGAGGCTGCCACACCTCCGCTTTAGTGTGCTTGGGAATTGCTGGAGTTATAAATGATGTCTTAAATCAGTGCACTGAAGATAGTTGCATGTTCTCGTTGCTTTGTTTTTTAAAAAGCTGGTTGCATAAAATTTGCTTCTATTTCTTTGATCCTTTTTTTGTGGAGTACCAATAGGTTTACAAAACAATTACCAAAAAATGCACCAGTAAATTTCCTTCTGACTTTCTTATTTATACTTTTCAGGTATATATTTTGTATTTAGTATATACAAATATATATTGGTGTCAGCTGTGGCTCATTTGGTAGCACTCTCGCCTCAGTCGGAATGTGTCCAGGGATTTGAGTGCACAATTCTAGACTGACACTCCAGTGCAGTGCTGAGGGTGTGCTGCACTGTTGGAGGTGCTGTCTTTCAGATGAGACATTACACTGAGGCTCTGTCCACCCTCTTGGGTGGAATGAAAAGATCCCATGGCACTATTTCAAAGAAGAGCAGGGGAGTTATCCACAATGTTCTGGCCAATATTTATCCCTCAATCAACATAACAGTTTATCTGGTCATTATTGCATTGCTGTTTGTGGGAGCTTGCTGTGCACAATTTGGCTGCTCCGTTTTCCTACATTACAACAGTGACTGCACTTCAAAAAGAGAGAGTGCGTTTGAGTTGTGGGTGTGAAAGGTGCTTTTTTAACTAAGTCTTGTGTTCAAATCCCTCCATGCCTCACCCCTCCCTATTTCTGTACCTGCAAACCTCTGAACTTTGTGTTCCTCCAGTTCTGGCCTCTTGTGCATCCCTGACTTCCTTCACCCCAATATTGGCAGCTGTGCTTTCAGCTGCTTCGGCCCTAAACTCTGGAATTGCCTCCATAAACCTCTACTTCGCTGCCTTAAAACTTACCTTTTTGACCAAGCATATGTCCAAATGCCTCCTCCTTTGGCTCGGTGTCAATTTTTGTCTAATTATGCTCCTGTAAAGCACCTTGGGATGTTTTACGATATTTAAAGGCACTATGTAAATGCAACTTATCGTCCTTGATTGACCAGATTACTGAGTTGTAAAATAGGACACTTATTCAGAAATATAAAGTACTTCATGGTCATTCAAATAGTATTTAAAATGAACACATTAATGACAACAGCAGTTTCCACAACTTGGAGAGACCTGAGAATTTGCAGAGACAAGTATGCTCAAAATGGTAAATCTGGGCATTTGGATGTATATGGACCAATTTGACTGTATAAATCTTGGTTAAAATTAAATGTGTTTTTCCTGATGTGTGGTTGCTTTAGGATATTATGAATGATGCTATATACTGACCTTGTCTGCAATAAGCATGGTACCTTTGCTTACAATTAGGATTATTTTATATAAATGACAATTATTTAAACTGCTGAATCAATGATCTATTAAAGCCATTGTTTTTACTTTTTAAAATAGTTGTAATCTGATCTGTATATATTGTAGTTAGCTATACAATTAGAATAAATTATAGACATATATTTCTAAGGTTTGTAACAATAATTGTGCTGCAAAGCTTTGTTTTAATGCTGTTTGTGGGTGATATAGAACTTTTTATTCACTTCCATTGTTGGTAGCACTTTGTTCAATTGCATTGGTTGCATCGTTATTTCTGCTGACCTGGATTTGAGATTGCAAAACACTATTGCAATGAAAGCTTTCTTCCAATCTGCTGTTGTATCAAGGTTTAGTTGAGTCTTTTTGGAGGATGAAATTAGACTCCCTGACGAGAGGGTTTTGTAGTGCTTGGCCTGTGAACTGTCATTCTAGTATTTGTCAGTAGTTTTTGTTGAACAATAATAGGACTGTTGGCAGAAGCCTTTGATCACGCACTACATTTGTTTACAGAATGATTTCGGGCAACAATGCTGAGAAATCCCTTATTTTTTCTTCTTTTTAAATTCTGTCGTTAAACTAATATTGGGTTGGTTTGCCTGTTACTTAAGGGATGGGTAGCATTTCAAATTGGTGTAAAACTTTTTTTTAAAAAAAGTTGTTGGATAGTTGCTTTATTTTCTTTAATTTACATTGTTGTAGTTCACTTAAGTGCACTGACTGAAGTGGATTGTCAGCTCAGCCTCAACTTTTATGGCTAGGTTAATCCATTTTGAGGCATTTGTTTGTTTATAATGCTTGTTAAATTTGAACAATTAATTCAATTGAGATTCTTGGGCAAACCCCCACTACCTTCAACTTCATTCATCCTAAAGTTCAGATTTTTAAATTAAGTTTTTGAAAGTGATTTTAATTCAATCCGAAACTTAGAAACATAGAAAATAGGTGCAGGAGTAGGCCATTCAGCCTGTCGAGGCTGCACCACCATTCAATAAGATCATGGCTGATCACTCACCTCAGTACTCCATACCCCTTGATCCCTTTAGCCATAAGGGCCATATCTAACTCCCTCTTGAATATATCTAATGAACTGGCATCAACAACTCTCCTGCGGTAGAGAATTCCAAAGGTTAACAACTGAGTGAAGAAGTTTCTCCTCATCTCAGTCCTAAATGACTTACGCTTTATCTTTAGACTGTGTCCCCTGGTTCTGGACTTCCCTAACATTGGGACCATTCTTCCTGCATCTAACTTGTACAGCACCGTCAGAATTTTATGTTTCTATGACATCCCTTCTCATCCTTCTAAACTCCAGTGAATACAAGCCCAGTCGATCCAGTCTCCTTGTATGTCAGTCCTGCCATCCCAGGAATCAGTCTGGTGAGCCTTCGCTGCATTCCCTCAATAGCAAGAACGTCCTTCCTCCGATTAGGAGACCAAAACTGTACACAATATTCCAGGTGAGACCCCATCAAGGCCCTGTACAACTGCAGTAAGACCTCCTTGCTCCTATACTCAAATCCCCCAGCTATGAAGGCCAACATACCATTTGCTGCCTTCACCGCCTGCTTACCTGCATGCCAACTTTCAATGACTGATGTACCATGACATCCAGATCTTGTTCGCATCTCCTTTTCCTAATCTGCTGCCAGTCAGATGATCTGCCTTTGTGTTTTTGCCACCAAAGTGGATAACCTCACATTTATCCACATTATACTGCCTCTGCCATGCATTTGTCCACTTGCCTAATCTATCCAAGTCACCCTGCAGCCTCTCAGCATCCTCCTCGCAGCTCACACTGTCACCCAGCTTAGTGTCATCTGCAAACTTGGAGATATTACACTCAATTCCTTCATCTAAATCATTGATGTATATTGTATACTGAGCCCTGCGGCACCCCACTAGTCACTGTCTGCCATTCTGAAAAGGACCCGTTAATCCCGACTCTCTGCTTCCTGTCTACTAACCAGTTCTTTATCCATGTCAGTACATTGCCCCCAATACCACGTGCTTTAATTTTGCACACCAATCTCTTGTGTGGGACCTTGTCAAAAGCCTTTTGAAAGTCTAAATACACCACACCCACTGGTTCTCCCTTGTCCACTCTACTAGTTACATCCTCAAAAAATTCTCGGAGATTTGTCAAGCATGATTTCCCTTTCATAAATCCATGCTGACTTGGACCGATCCTGTCACTGCTTTCCAAATGTGCTGCTATTTCATCTTTAATAATTGATTCCAACATTTTCTCACTACTGATGTCAGGCTAACTGGTCTATAATTACCTGTTTTTTTTTTTTCTCCCCCTTTTTTTTAAAAAGTGGTGTTACATTAGCTGCCCTCCAGTCCATAGGGACTGATCCAGAGTTGATCGACTGTTGGAAAATGATCACCAATGCATCCACTATTTCTGGGGCCACTTCCTTAAGCACTCTGGGATGCAGACTATCAGGCCCTGCGGATTTATTGGCCTTCAATCTCATCAATTTCCCTAACACAATTTCCTGCCTAAGAAGGATTTCCTTCATTTCCTCTTTCTCACTAGACCTTCCGGTCCCTTAGTATTTCTGGAAGATTATTTGTGTCTTCCTTCATGAAGACCGAACCAAAGTATTTGTTTAATTGGTCTGTCATTTCTTTGTTCCCCATTATAAATTCGCCTGAATCTGACTGCAAGGGACCCATGTTTGTAATCTTTTTCTCCATGTATCTATAGAAGCTTTTGTAGTCAGTTATGTTCCCAGCAAGTTTCATCTCATACACTCTTTTTTTTTTTTTTTTTTTCCCCCCCCCCCCCCCCCCCCCCCCCTCTTTCCCCCCTCCTAATTAAACACTTTGTCGTCCTCTGCTGGATTCTAGGGTCTTAAATCGAAACAAAGCATACTACGTAGGTATGAGCTGCGAGTTGGCTAAAGTAGATTGGAAAACGTAGACAAACAATGGCTAGCATTTAAGGAAATAATTTCCAACAAACATACATTCCTTTTTAAGGCACAAAAAACCCATAGGAAAAGTGGTGCAACCATGGCTAACAACAAGTTTAAAAATAGTATTAGATAAAAGGAAGAGGCTTATAATGTTGCCAAAGAGCAGTAAGCCTGAGGATTTGGAGGATTTTAGAATTCAGCAAAGGAGGACCAAGAAATTGATGAAAGGGAAAATAGAATGTAAGAGTAAACTAGCGAGAGACATGACAATAGACTAAAAGCTTCTATAGGCATGTAAAACGGAAAAGATTAGCAAAAGTAAATGTGGGTCCCTTACAGGCTAAGACAAGAGAAATTATAATGGGGAATAAGGAAATGGCAGAAAAATTAAACAAATAATTGTCTGTCTTCACAAAAGAAAATGCAAAAAAACCTCCTGGAAATATTGAAGAACCCAGGGTTCAATGAGAATGAGGGACAAAGAAATTAGTATCAGTTTATTTTTTTAAAAAAAGGAACTGGAAAAATTAATGGGACTGAGCCAATAAATCCCCTGTTCTTACATTCTAGGGTTTTGAAAGAGGTGGCTAACGAGATAATGGATGCATTGGTTGTCATCTTCCAAAATTCCATAGATTCTAGAACGGTTCCTGTGGATTGGAAGATAGCAAATGTAACCCCATTATTTAAGAAAAAAGGGAGAAAACGGGGAACAACAGACCAATTAGCATAATTAGTCAGAGGGAAAATGCTATAATAATTAAGGACATGGAAATGGGGCACTTAGAAAAGAATAATGGGATCGGGCAGAGTCAACACGGATTTCTGAAAGGGAAATCATGTTTGACACATCTCTTATTTTGAGGTTGTAAGTAACAGAATAGATGAGAGGGGACCAGTGGATATGGTATATTTGGATTTTCAGAAGGCATTTGATAAGGTGACAAGAGGTTATTAAACAAAATTGGGGTTCATGGGATTGGGGGTAATATACGTTCATGGATTGAGGATTGGTTATTGAACAGAAAACCAGAGAGTAGGAATAAACAGGTCATTTTGAGGATGGCAGGCTGTAGCTAGTGGGGGACTGCAAGGATCGGTGTTTGGACCCCAGCTATTCACAATCTATGTCAATGATTTGGATGAAGGGACCAAATGTAATCTAAGTTTGCTGATCCATTCCCACCTAGCTTTGTAAGCTGTGAGGGTGCCAATAGGCTTCATGGGGATAAAACATGTTAAGTGAGGGGGCAAGAACATGCAAGTGGAATATAATAATGTGGAGAAATGTGAAGTTATCCACTTTGGTAGGAAAAATAGAAATGCAGAGTGTTTTTCAAATGGAGAGATTGGGAAATGTTGGTGTTCAGAGGGACCTGGGTGGTGGTCAACACAAATCACAAAGTTAACGTGCAGGTACAGCAAGCAATTAGGAAAGCAAATTGTATGCTGATCTTTATTACAAGAGGATTTGAGTATGAGTAAAGTCATCTTGCTGCAATTATATAGGGTCCTGGTGAGGTGTGTCGAGAGTATTGTGTACAGTTTAGGTATCCTTGCCTAAGGAAGGATATACAGGTACTTGCAGTAGAGGGAGTGCAGCAAAGGTACACCAGACTTATTCCTGGGTTTGGTGGGAGGGGGAGGATTATCCTAAGAGGAGAGATTAAGTAGACAAGGCATTTATTCTCGTGTTTAGAAATATGAGGTGATCTCATTGAAACATACAACATTTTTACAGGGCTTGATGGAGTAGATGCAGAGAGGATGTTTCCTCTGGCTGGGCAGTCTAGAACCACGGGTCACAGTCTCAGAATAAGGGGTTGGACATTTAGGCATTTAGGGCAGAGATGAGGAGAAACTTTTTCACTTGGCCGGTGGAGGGAGGTGGGGTGGAGAGGGTTGAATCTTTGGAGTTCCTTACCCTAGAGAGCTGTTGATACTCAGTTGTTGAGTATATTCAAGACAGATTGATAATGTCATGTCGTGTATCCAGACATCTTTACTGTTTGTACTATTACATATGATGGGCACTACAATGGGAGACTTGTAGGTTAACTGTAGAGCTGTGCCAGGCCTTGTATAAAAGGCAGGCCACCATGTGTGATCCTCACTGTTTATATTAAATGGACTAGGGTCACTACAGTTCAAGTGCAATACATTGGATGCTCTGATAATGACTCCACAAGGCAAAGACATAACAGATTTTTGGAATCAAGGGATATGGGGATAGTGCAGGAAAGTGGAGTTGAGGTAGATCATCAGCCATGATGATGGCGGAGCAGGCTCCAGGGGCCAAATGGTCTACTCCTGCTCCTATTATGTTCAGATGGTGTTTGTTGAAATAATTGTTTGCACTTTTTAGGCAGAGATTTGTGGAGGGAAAATAAACCAATACATAGATAGTGGGGAAAGTGGGGATATTTAATTTGATTTTGAAAATAGCCCCAATCAGATTTTGAAACAGATGAAATATCGTAACTAACTTCCCAAGGAGTACCATACCTGGATCCTTAATGAGATACATTAAGTACAAGGACACCTGAGATTACTGAAGGTGGTGATGCAGTTAAGCTCCTGGTTACTTTTCTCTGCACAACTCACTTAAAATATTACAATGTTTCTTAGTACAGTGAGGTATTCAGTAGATCAGAAAATATAAAGGGATAAGCACCAAAACCTTCAATTACATTGTTCAGCAAAGATGAAGGGGCATCAGTGCTTATGATCGTCATCTTTTTTTTGGTTTATTTAGTTATTCTATAAACTTGCTGCTCATTTCATGCACCTGCCTTTTTGAAGCTATTGTGCAACAGGTTATTGGGGTGTGCACTGTTCCTTCTGGTGGTTGTTTCAAAGTGCCTTTCTCTTCCAGTTAACTCATTTCAGTGAAATATTTTACTATAGATTTGATTTTAAGGCATCTTTCACCTTGAACATTCCCAACAATTATTGGTTTAGTTAAGAAAGGTAACCACCTTTGTCTTTAATTGGAACCTACATTCCTTTCCATCTAATATAGGGGGAAGGAACTTTGTGTTCAGGAGTAGGAAGGTCTTGCTGCAGTTGTACAGGGCCTTGGTGAGACCACACCTTGAGTATTGTGTTCAGTTTTGGTCTCCTAATCTGAGGAAGGACATTCTTGCTATTGAGGGAGTGCAGCGAAGGTTCACCAGACTGATTCCTGGGATGGTAGGACTGACATGTGAAGAAAGACTGGATCGATTAGGCTTCTAGTCACTGGAATTTAGAAGGATGAGGGGATATTTGAGAAGCATGTAAAATTCTGACAGGATTGGACAAGTTAGATGCAGGAAGAATGTTCCCGATGTTGGAAGTCCAGAACCAGGGGTTAGTCTGAGGATAAGGGGTAAGCCATATAGGACCGAGATGAGGAGAAACATTTTCACCCAGAGAATTATGAACCTGTGGAATTCTTGACCACAAAGTTGCTGAGTCCAGTTCGTTGGGTATATTCAAAAGGGAGTTAGATGTGGCCCCTTATGGCTAAAGGGATCAGGGGGTATGGAGAGAAGGCAAGAGTAGGTTACTGAAGTTGCATGATCAGCCATGAGGATATTGAATGGTGGTGCAGGCTCAAAAGGCAGAATGGCCTGCTCCTGCACTTATTTTCTATGTTTTCCTCCCCTTTGTCATATCTGTTTCATAAGCCTTTAATGGGGTTTACTTTATAACTGTAATCTGAAATCCACATTGTGTACCCTTTTGGATATAAAATTGGGACTGTTGGCTATTCTGTATGTTGGCTATTCTGTATGTAGGCTAGAACTGCAGGAATCCATTATAATGGATGAAGAAAATTGGAGGAATACTTCAGATTTAATTTTAAAATCGGGCTGGAAAGCTATAAAGAATGCTCTGCTTTCTGTACTTGGCGCTTCCCCCTTTTCAGTGTGTAAAAATCCACCATCATAGTCAGTGACAAATACTTTGTTTCCTTTTCCCCACCCCCTTTTTAAAAAAAAAAAATTACAATTGATGACAAGAAGTTTGGAGAGGCTGTTGCTAAGCTTGTGATATTTGAGATAATCTAAAATAAACTATAGCCTTTCAGATTTTAACTACACTTTATTGTCATCTGATTGGCAAGTGTTTGAGGGAAAGAACTTTTCTGGATGTAGAGTGGATGAAAGTGCCCTGATCTCTCTGTCTCATTGATTGCATAGACTGAGATGTAGGAAAAAGAACATTTAGAAAAACTAGGTGAGCTAGCAGACCAGCTATAATTGTGTCTAGGTAACCAAATGGATATCATTTGAAATTTGAAAAAAGCATGAAATTATAGACTAGTAAAAATTGCAATATGGTTAGGATCTTAACTTTCTGAAGTGTTGTGGTGTCTTGCTGAGCATGTTTTAGCTTTAGAGATCACTTTTAGTACCATGTGGTATGTGTCTTTTGTTTATCTCTGCATTCAGTCTGAGTACTACCTCTTATTGGCAGGGGCAGCTCAATGAGTCCACAAACCGTATACAATTTTCTCAATGCATCTTTGCTGCTAAATGTTGGATGCCTTTCATAAATTGTGTGAGAATTGTAGCTGATATTTCTTTTTTGGGGGAAAAGACAAGAAAACTATGGAACACTTTAACATGAATGCTATTATGTTGTACATTATCTTTTTTTTAGGAATATTGCTGCAGTTTTCTTGGTCAGCTGGGTGATGCATGGAAACCATCAAGGTCTCAATCAACATTTTGAGAAATTTACACAATCAGATTTTATTTGCCTGACTTGAAGCGCACATTTTTTCTCTTTTTTTTGGGGGGGTGGGGGGAAACATCCAGCTTACTGAAGTACAGTGAGTTGGGTGCAGATAAAGACCCAAGGCTTATGACCCCTCACCCTCATCCACTGGAGTTCCACCAGCAGAGCGGAGACATTAACCTCCTGCTGCTTGTCCTGTTCATTGGAGACTCAAATTGTGCTAGATGGTTATTACACAACAGAGAAGCATAGGTTTGAGGTTCCACTAGTCAGATACAGGAGTTCAAGTGACCTAATTGTCAGCACAACTTGCTGTAGACAACCGATTCTAACGTTGTATGCTAATACGATTTGTATCCACAATGGATGCATGGTTATAACATCTACATTCAGAGAAAAATGTAATAAGATCGTGTTTAGTAACAAATACTTGACACCAAACATCTCGTGTACAATCTCTAGGAAGGGCCCCATCCACAGACTATTGCATTCTGTGTCTGAGGGGAGGTAGGCAGTTTATTTGACTCGATGGAGGTCCCCCATGCAGGGGGAAATCAAGACCGCTGGTGAGCTCGGCAATGACAGGCATGTAATGGAAGGGGGCACCGTGTCCATGGGCTGTGCTCGGAGACCTCCGTGTGGCCGGAGCTAGTGTCCCAGGGCAGCTCTTCCCCCAGTCCAGGCTGGGTGTGAGTGACAGCAGCTGGAGAGACTCGCACAGTCTGGGTAAAGGTGACTGAACCCCTCAGTGCCCAGTCATGCCCCATCCACCAACGTAACCAAAAAGGAGATGGTGCCTGTTATGTATGTAAAAATTACCAATGTGTAAGGCTTGTCACCAGTGGGCGCACCTGTGGGAGACCGAAGGGTCACCACACCCTGGGCACGCAGGTATAAAAGGCAGTCTACCATGCGGCTTCCTCACTCTGGAGTTACAATAAAGAGACCACAGTCCCAACAGTTTGAGCTTAAGATATACAGTCTTGTGGAGTTATTCTAAACGTAACAATTGGCGACGAGTAACAGATCATGAACTTTAATGAAGTTGTGGCTGCCGTTGGTATTCTTGAGACATTTATGGAGGATGATGATTGGGAAGCCTTCGCTGAGCGTCTTGACCAGTACTTCGTGGCCAACGAGCTGGAAAAGGCAGAAACCGCGATCAAGCGCAGGGCGATTCTCCTCACTGTTTGCGGGTCCATGATATATGGCCTCATCAAAAATCTGCTAGCACCGACGAAACCAACGGACAAGGCATATGAAGAGTTGTGCACGCTAGTTTGGGAACACCAAGCCAATGGAGGGCATCTGGATGGCCAGGTATCGCTTTTATATGCACTACTGCTCTGAGGGCCAGGACATGGCGAGCTATGTCGCTGACCTCAGATGCCTGGCGGGACCATGCGTATTTGCTGGATTTTTGGGGGATGTGTTGCAGGATTTTTTTGTGCTTTGAATCGGCCACGAGGTCATTCTTCACAAACTGCTGTTTGCCAAATCCCTAGATCTGAGCAAGGCCATCACGATAGTCCAGGCTTTTATGTCCACGCACAATAACACTAAACAGATATCATTGCAAAATCGGAACTCACCGGCAAGTATTGTGCATAAAATAATGCCTTCAGCAGGCAGAACTGTACATGGCAGGGCCTACATGCCCGCGGAGGCAAGACCTAGGATGACTGAGTCCGCCGTGGGGCGTGAATGCAAATCCATTAGCACCATTTTGGCGCTGCGGGGTTAATCATCAAGCCCATCAATGTCGCTTCAAGCACTGTGCAAGGGCTGTGGAACAATGGGGCACCTCCAGCGAAGGTGCAGACTTGCTGTGACTCGCCACGTGGCAGTCGGAACAATGGGGCACCTCCAGCGAAGGTGCAGACTTGCTGTGACTCGCCACGTGGCAGAGTCGGCAGAAGATGACTGATCCGGCGCGGATCACGTTGAACGAGTAAGAGGCAACTCAACCCGAGGCTGAAGAGGAAGTGTATAGGGTACACACCTTCACCACCAAAAGCCCTCTGGTAATAAATGTCAAATTAAACGGCATTCTAGTTTCCATGGAATTGGACACGGGGGTGAGTCAGTCAATTATGAGCCAGAAGGCTTTTGAGAAACTGGGGCAACAAGGCACAAAGGCCAAAACTAGGCCCGATCCACACAAGCTCTGCACTTACACCAAAGAGCTCATGCCAGTCATTGACCATGCAGCAGTGAAGGCATCGTACGATGGAACTGTGCGTGATTTACCACAATGGATTGTACCAGGCGATGGCCCAACGCTGTTTGGCAGAAGCTGACTAGAAAAGATCCGATGGAACTGGGATGACATCAAAGCACTGTCTTTGGAGGATGACACCGTGTGCCCAAATGCTAAACAAATTCCTGTCATTATTTGAGCCAGGCATCGGCAACTTCACAGGCGCCAAAGTGCAGATCCATCCCGTCCCTGATGCACGATCCCTTCATCACAAGGCCCGAGCGGTTTCATGAGAGAAAGTTGAGATCGAGTTTGACAGACTTCAACGAGGGGATTATATCACCAGTCGAGTTCAACGAGTGAGCCAGTCCATTTGTTCTGGTGTTGAAGAGCGATGGGACAGTCAGAATCTGCGGGGACTACAAGGTAACGATCAAGAGTCTCATTACAGAACCAGTACCCACGACCCAAAGCGGATGACCTGTTTGCAACACTAGCAGGGTCGGGGGGGTCTTTCACCAAACTGGATCTCTGCTTGCATGACAGGAGCTGGCTGAACCTTTGAAAAATTGATGTGCATCAACACTCTGAGGACTGTTCATATATCACGGATGCCCCTTTGGGATTCATTCGGTGGCGGCCATCTTCCAGAGGAACATGGAGAGTATGCTGAAATCTGTTCCATGCGCAGTGGTGTTTGAAGACGATATCTTGATCACTGGCTGCAACGCCACCGAACACTTGCACAACATGGAAGAGGTTCTCAAGCGACTGGACAGAGTGGGACTTGAGCTGAAACGCTCCGTGTGTTTTCCTGGCGCCAGAGATCAAACTTCTGAGGAGAAAGATTGAGACGGAGGCCATAAAGAATACACCCAGACTAGAGAATGTGAAGGAGCTGAGTTTGTTCCTGGGACGACTCAATTATTTTAACTTGTTTTCTACCGGGGTTGAGCACTTTGCTGGAACCATTGCATTTATTGCTGCGCAAGGGTGACTGGTTTTGGGGCAAAGCTCAAGAGACAGCCTTTAACAAGGCCAGAAACCTGCTATGTTCCAACAAGTTACTTGTATTGTATGACTCGTGTAAACGTTTAGTACTAGCTTGTGATGTATCTTCGTACGGGGTCGGTTGTGTGTTATAGCACGCCAATGGGTCAGGCAAACTGCAACCGGTTGCATATGCATCCAGAGACTGAACGAGCCTACAGTGTGGTTGAGAAAGAAGCATTAGCATGCAAAGAACAAGGTTCAGAAAATGCACCAATACCGATTTTGGGCTCTAATTCGAGCTCAACTGACCAAGTCACTCATTTCATTCTCAAAGCAAAGGTATTAACACCAATGCTTAGTGCCCATCTTTGGATGCGGGACGAATGTTATCTGCGTATGATTATGTAATCCGCCATAGACCAGGCACTGAACTCTGCGGATGCCCTCAGTCGGCTACCATTGCCCACCACCAGGGTGGAAATGGCGCAACTCGCAGACTTGCTCCTTGTAATGGATGCTTTTGAGAGCGAGGGGTCACCGTCATGGCTTGCCAGATCCAGACCTGGACTAGCCAGGACCTGGTGCAGTATCCTCCAATAGGAGCTGGTTGCCGTTCCCAGGGGAAATGCAAGACAAAATTAAGCCATTCCACTGATGCAAAGACGATGTCCATCCATTCAGACTGCCTCCTATGGGGATTCATATAATTGTGCCAAAAAAAGGCAGGGAAACGTTTTACGCGACCTTCACAGTACCCACCCAGGCATAGTCATGATGAAGGCTATTGCCAGGTCACATGTTTGGTGGCCTGGCATTGACTTGGAATTGGAGTCATGCATACACCAATGCAACACTCGCTCACAGTTAAGCAATGCAACAAGGGAGACCCAACTGCATCTGGTCATGGCCCTCCAAACCGTGGTCAAGGATCCACGCAGATTTCGCTGGCCCCTTGCTCGGAAAGATGTTCCTAGTAGCAGTGAGCACTTATTCTAAATGGATTGAATGTACAATAATGTCGTCGTGTACGTCCACTGCCACCATTTGAACGCCTCTGGGCCATGTTCGCCACCCATGGTTTGCCTGACGTCCTTGTTGGTGACAGTAGATCGTGCTTCACCAGCTCGAAATCCAATGAGTTCATGACCTGCAATGGCATCAAGCATGTCAACCCTGCGCCGTTTAATCCCGCATCCAATGGTCAAGTGGAACGGGCAGTCCAAACCATCAAGCAGAGCTTGAAACGCGTGACTGACAGTTCCCTGCAGACCCGGCTATTTCGGATTCTGCTCAGCTACCGCATGTGATCCCCACTCACCTGGGGTTTCTCCTGCAGAATTGCTAATGAGAGCACTCAAAACCAGGCTCTCCTTAATCCACCCAGATCTCAATGATCATGTAGAAACCTGGCATCACCAGTGTGTTCCTGACACAGATGAGACTGCACATATGGAGGTGAAAGTAACAGTGACCTCAGTCTTTACTAAGACACTCCAGAGTGAGTAACAGGCCTTGGGGGCTGGCTTATATACAGTGCTCCCAAGGGATGTTGGAACCTTGATGTATGCTCCCTGGTGGTGGAACATGGGAGTGCATGCTTTACAGATCTCTTTTTTTTTTTTCTTTTTTTTTCCCTTTTTTTTCCAAATGTTTGTTCTGGTGTGTTGGCTGTGACCTCGCTGGGCTGGCATGTTGGCCCTGCAGGGGTGATGGGTTCGATTTCCTGGTCCGAGGTGGTGGTGATCCTTTGGGTGTCGGCTCAAAAGGTGTCTGCTGTGGGTTGTTCAAGGCGGTCTGTGAACCGCAGCCTCGTTTTGTCTAGGTGCTTTCTGTAAATTTGTCCATTGTCTAGTTTGACTACAAACATCCTACTCCCTTCTTTAGCTATCACCGTGCCCGTGATCCACTTGGGACCATGTCCATAGTTTAGCACATACACGATCATTCAGATCAATTTCCTGTGACAGTGGCACGACCATCATTTACATTTTGTTGCTGCCGCCTGCTCTCTACCTGATCATGCAGGTTGGGGTGAACCAGCGCGAGTCTGGTTTTAAGTGCCCTTTTCATGAGTAGCTCAGCTGGGGGCATCCCTGTGAGCGAGTGGGGTCTCGTGCGGTAGCTGAGCAGTACTCTGGGCAGGCGGGTTTGGAGTGAGCCTTCTGTGACTCGTTTCAGGCTCTGTTTGATTGTACTGCCTGCCCATTGGAGGCTGGTTTAAACAGGGCCTAGGTGACATGTTTGACCATTGCGGGTCATGAATTCTTTAAATTTGGCACTGGTGAAACCTGGCCCGTTGTCACTGACCAGTATGTCAGGCAGGCCGTGGATGGCAAAGATAGCCCTCAGGCTTTCAATGGTGGTGGTGCTTCCCGACATTATTTCACATTCAATCCATTTTGAAAAAGCATCCACCACCACCACCAGGAACATTTTACCGAGAAACGGGCCCACATAGTCGACATGGATCCTTGACCATAGTCTGGAGGGCCAGGACCACAAATTTAGTGGTGCTTCTCTGGGTGTGTTGCTCGTGTCGATACTGGGCCACCACACGTGGGATCTGGCTATTGCTTTCATCATTACTATACCCGGGTGTGTACTGTGGAGATCCAAGATGAACGTCTCCCTGCCCTTGTTTTGATAGCACTACGCGGTTACCCCACAAAATAGTCTGCCTGAATGGACAGCTCGTCCTTTTGCCGCTGGAATGGCTTGATTAGCTCTTGCATTTCAATGGGAATGCTGGCCTAGCTCCCATGCAGTACACAGTTTTTCACTAGGGACAGCAGAGGATCTTGGCTGGTCCAAGTCCTAATCTGGCAGGTCGTGACAGGTCATTTATCAATTTCAAATGCTTCCATGACCAACTCTGCAGGCTGCACCACCAAGTTTGCAGGCTGCGCTATTTCCACCCCCGTAGCCGACTGAGGGAATCCGCACAATTCTCTGTGCCTGGCCTGTGGCTGATGGTATAGTTATACGCTGATAGCCCACATACAAAGGTGGACACTCGCTGAGGCATTAGTATGTATTCCCCTTGTTTTCAGCAAACAGGGATATGAGGGGCTTGAGATCGGTTTCCAGCACAAATTTGAGACTAAACAGTACTGATGCACTTTCTTTACCCTGAACACACACGCTAATGCCTCTTAATCATGCTGTCGGCCCTCTCAGCCTTACACAAGCTCTTGGAGGCATAGGCGACAGGTTGCAATTTCCCCGCAACGTTAGCTTGTTGTAATACACACCCGACTCCATACGACGAAGCATCACATGCTAGCATGAGTCTTTTACACGGGTTATACAATACAAGCAGCTTGTTGGAGCATAAAATGTTTCTGGCTTTCTCAAAAGCAATTTCCCCCCCCCGCCCCCATACCCAGTTCTCATCTTTACGCAATAACACATGAAGGGGCTCGAAGAGGGTGCTTAACCCCAGTAGGAAGTTACCAAAACAGTTGAGTTCCAGGAACAACCGCAGCTCCATGACGTTCTGTGGCCTGGGCGCATTCCTGATGGCCTCTGTCTTGGCATCTGTGGGCCGAATGCCGTCCGCCACGATCTTTCTCCCCAAAAGCTCCACTTTTGCCATGACGCATTTCGACCTTCAGACGCAGCCCTACGTGATCCAGTTGCTGGAGGACCTCCTCCAGGTTTTGTAGGTGCTTGACGGTGTCCTGACTCGTGACCAATATGTCGTCTTGAAAAACCACCGTGCGTGGTACCGACTTGAGTCGGCTCTCCATGTTTCTGTGGAAGATCGCTGCAGCCGACCAAATTCCAAACTGGCATCTGTTGTAGATGAACAGTTCCTTGTGCGTGTTGATGCAGGTGAGGCCCTTCGAAGACTCCTCCAGCTCCTGCGTCATATAGGCCGAAGTCAGCTTGAGCTTGGTGAACGTCGTGCCTCCTGCCAGCGTTGCAAATAGGTCGTCTGCCTTAAGGAGCGGGTATTGGTCCTGTATCGAGAAACTTAATAGTTACATTATAATCGCAGCAAATCCTGACCGTGCCATCACTTTTGAGTACTGGAACAATCGGGCTGGCCTATTTGCTGAATTCCACTGGGGAGATGATGCCCTCGTGTTGCAGCCTGTCCAGCTCGATTTCCACACTCTCTCCCTCATCATGAGGTACCACTCGCGCCTTGTGGTGAATGGGTCGTGCCTCTGGGACCAAGTGGCTCCACGCCTTCGCTCTGGAAAAGTTTCCAATGCCAGGCTCAAAGGGAAGGAACATAAGAACATGGAACAGGCCATCGAGCCCCTTGAGCCTGCTCCGCCATTCAATACGATCATGGCTAATCTGGTCGTGGACTCAGCTCCACTTTCCCGCTCTCTTCCCCGTAACCCTTAATTCCCTTATTGCTTAAAAATCTATCTGAATGTTTTCAAGTCAAAGATAATGAGCCAGCCTCAACTGCTTCCTTGGGCAGAGAATTCCACAGATTCACAACCCTCTGGGAGAAGAAATTCTTTCTCAACTTGGTTTTAAATTGGCTCCTCTGTATTTTGAGGCTGTGCCCCCTAGTTCTAGTCTTCCCCCACCAATGGAAACAACCCCTCTGCCTCTATCTTGTCTATCCCTGTCATGATTTTAAATGTTTCTATAAGATCACCCCTCATCCTTCTGAACTCCAAGGAGTAAAGACCCAGTCTACTCAATCTATCATAAGTTAACCCCCTCATTTCTCGAATCAGTCTAGTGAATCGTCTCTGTACCCCTTCCAAAGCTAGTATATCCTTCCTTAAGTAAGGTGACCAAAACTGCACGCAGTACTCCAGGTGCGGCCTCACCAATACCTTATACAGTTGCAGCAACACCTCCCTGCTTTTGTACTCCATCCCTTTCACAATGAAGGCCAACATTCGATTTGCCTTCCTGATTACCTGCTGCACCTGCAAACTAACCTTTTGGGATTCATGCACAAGGACCCCCAGGTCCCTCTGCACCACCGCATGTTGTAATTTCTCCCCATTCAAATAATAATCCCTTTTACTGTTTTTTTTTTTTCCCAAGGTGGATGACCTCACACTTTCCGACATTGTATTCCATCTGTCAAACCTTAGCCCATTCGCTTAACCTATCCAAATCTCTTTGCAGCCTCTGTGTCCTCTACACAACCCGCTTTCCCACTAATCTTAGTGTCATCTGCAAATTTTGTTGCACTACACTCTGTCCCCTCCTCTAGGTCATCTATGTATATTGTAAACAGTTGTGGTCCAAGCACTGATCCCTGTGGCACACCACTAACCACTGATTTCCAACTGGAAAAGGACCCATTTATCCCGACTCTCTGCTTTCTGTTCGCCAGCCAATTCTCTATCCATGCTAATACATTTCCTCTGACTCCGCGTACCTTTATCTTCTGCAGTAACCTTTTGTGTGGCACGTTATCGAATGCCTTTTGGAAATCTAAATGCACCACATCCATCGGTACACCTCTATCCACCATGCTCGTTATATCCTCAAAGAATTCCAGTAAGTTAATTAAACATGATTTCCCTTTCATGAATCCATGCTGCGTCTGCTTGATTGCACTATTCCTATCCAGATGTCCCGCTATTTCTTCCTTAATAGTTTCAAGCATTTTCCCCACTACAGATGTTAAACTAACCAGCCTATAGTTACCTGCCTTTTGCCTGCCCCCTTTTTTAAACAGAGGCGTTACATTAGCTGCTCTCCAATCCGCTGGTACCTCCCCAGAGTCCAGAGAATTTTGGTAGATTATAACAAATGCATCTGCTATAACTTCCGCCATCTCTTTTAATACCCTGGGATTTATTTCATCAGGACCAGGGGACTTGTCTACCTTCAGTCCCATTAGTCTGTCCAGCACTACCTCCCTAGTGATAGTGATCATCTCCAGGTCCTCCCTTCCCACATTCCTATGACCAGCAATTTTTGGCATGGTTTTTGTGTTTTCCACTCTGAAGACAGAAGCAAAATAATTGTTTAAGGTCTCAGCCATTTCCACATTTCCCATTATTAAATCCCCCTTTTCATCTAAGGGATCAACATTTACTTTAGTTACTCTTTTCCGTTTTATATATCTGTAAAAGCTTTTACTATCTGTTTTTATGTTTTGCGCAAGTTTACCTTCGTAATCTATCTTCCCTTTATTGCTTTTTTAGTCATTCTTTGCTGTTGCTTAAAATCTTCCCAATCCTCTAGTTTCCCACTAATCTTGGCCACCTTATACGCATTGGTCTTTGATTTGATACTTTCCTTTATTTCCTTGGTTATCCACGGCTGGTTATCTCTTCTCTTGCCGCCCTTCTTTTTCACTGGAATATATTTTTGTTGCGCATTATGAAAGAGCTACTTAAAAATCCTCCACTGTTCCTCAATTGTGCCACCGTTTAGACCTTGTTTCCTACTTTAGCCAATTCTGCCCTCATCTCACTGTAGTCCCCTTTGTTTAAGCATAGTACTCTCGTTTCTGACACAACTTCCTCATCCTCAATCTGTATTACAAATTCAACCATATTGTGATCACTCATTCCGAGAGGATCTTTTACGAGGAGATCGTTTATTTTTCCTGTCTCGTTACACAGGACCAGATCCAAGATGGCTTGCTCCCTTGTAGGCTCTGTTACATACTGTTCTAAGAAACAATCCCGTATGCATTCTATGAATTCCTCCTCCAGGCTACCCCCTGCGATTTGATTTGACCAATCGATATGTAGGTTAAAATCCCCCATAACTACTGCCGTTCCTTTTTCACATGCCTCCATTATTCCCTTGATTATTGCCCGCCCCACCATGAAGTTATTATTTGGGGACCTATAAACTACGCCGACCAGTGACTTTTTCCCCTTACTATCTCTAATTTCCACCCACAATGATTCAACATTTTATTCATTGGAGCCAATATCATCCCTCACAACTGCCTTGATATCATCCCTGATTAACAGAGCTACCCCACCTCCCTTCCCTTCCTGCCTATCTCTCCGAATCGTCAGATACCCCTGTATGTTTAATTCTCAGTCCTGGCCACCTTGCAACCATGTCTCTGTAATGGCCACCAAATCATACCCAATTGTAATGATTTGTGCCGTCAACTCATTTACTTTATTTCGAATGCTGCGTGCATTTAGCTAGAGTGTTTTCATCCTAGTTTTTAAACCATGATTTTTAGTTTTTACCCCATCTGCAGCCCTTTTATATTCAGTGGCCCTTTTTGTTTCTTGCCTTTGCTTTCTCTGCCCTCCACTTTTACTCATCTCTTTTCTGTCTTTTGTTTTTGTCTCCTTTTTGTTTCCCTCTGTCTCCCTGTATTGGTTCCCATCCCCCAAGGAAATTTAAGAACCTGGGTACATGAGGCCTCATCGACATGTGATAGCACTCGGATGTCATCCCAGTTCCAGCAGATTTTGCCCAACCAGCTCCTTCCAAGCAGTGTAGGGCCATCGCCCGGGACAATCCAGAGTGGCAGATCATGCACAGTTCCTTCGTAGGTGACCTTGACTGGTGCTGCCCAAGACATTGATAAGCTCTTTGGTGTATGTTCTCCGTTTCATGTGGATGGGGCTCAGGGCTGCTCTGAGTGCCTTGTTGCACCACAGTCTCTCAAACATCTTTTTACTCATGATGGATTGGCTAATGCTGGTGTCCAGTTCCATGGCTATGGGTAAGCCATTCAATTTTACATTTAGCATTATGGGTGGATGTTTCGTCGAATGTGTGCAGTGTGTATTTCAGCATCTGCCTCCTCTGAGGCTCGCAATTTGCTTTGATCCACCATGGACCGATCTTCCTCTGCCACATGGTGGTTAGCAGGTTTTCCAGAGCTTGCAGCTCATCTGCAAGCTCGTTTGAGGTGCCCCATTGTTCCACAGCTCTTGCAAACCTACCCTTTGAAGTGGGATGAATGGGCTGAATGGAAGCCTCCACAGCGCCAACAAGTTGTGAATTGCCTTGCATTCATCCTGTTGTTGGGGACTCAGTCATCTGGGTCACCTGAGGCCTGCTGGCAGTTGCAGACTCATGGTTTCTGCCCTATACATTTCTGCTCACAAACACAGTTCCAGTTAATTTATGAACATTGCTAGCACTTGTGTGCTGAGATTTGTTTAGTGTTATCACTGGACATAAATGCCTGTGCTATCACAATGGCCTTACTGAGGGTTGGTGTCTCTGCAGTCAAAAGTTTTCATAGGATGGTCTTGTGGCCAATGCCCAGTGCAAAAAATCTGAGCATTTGCTCCAGGTAGCAATCAAACCCACTCTGGTTAAGATGCTCCTGAACCAGTGTACACAGCTCCTCGTACGACTTCTGTGGGTTTCACCGGAGCCAGAAGATTCTTCATGAGGCTGTCGGTCGGTGCCCCGCAGACTGGAGGACCGCTCTCCTTTTTGCAGCGCTTCCTTCTTCGTCCAGCTCGTTCGCTACCAAGTACTGATCGAGCCGTTCGACATAGGCTTCCCAGTCCTCACCCTCCGAGAACTTCTGCAGGATGCCCACAGTTTGCTGCATCTTTGCGTTGAAGTCATGTACTCGTCGCCAGTTGTTGTATTCCTAACACAGATGAGACTGCACACAGGGAGGTTAAAGTAACAGTGACCTCAGTCTTTATTAAGACACTCCAGAGCGAGGGACAGGAGTTGGGGGCCGGCTTATATACAGTGCTCCTAAGGGATGCTGGGATCCCTTGGCACTTCGGGGATGCACTCCCTGGTGGCAGAACATGGAAGTGCATGCTTTAGATACACAACAACCGGCATAACGTACCATGATTGCGTGGCTGTATCATGCGACATTCAAGTTAATGACCCTGTGTGTGTCCTAAATTATGGCCATGGTTCCAAATGGGTTGCTGGCACTGTTCGCCTTGGAGGGGAATAGTGTTTGCTGTCAAACTTTTGAACGGACAAACGTGCAGAAAGCACTTGGATTAGACCAAATTGCGGTTCACTGACAACCAAGAACAGTTTGAAGAGGATATTACCATCATTGATCCAGCCAGCAATTGACCTCGTGGTCAACCACGAGGATGAACTCGCCATGCTCAGCAGTCTGATCAGACCAGCAGCGCAGCAGTGATCTGACCGACTCATCCATGCCAGGACTTCAACTCAGCCCCAGATTGCCTCAACTTGTAAATAACTTGTCCATAGACTTTGGTAAAGTTCACATACATAAAATCACTTTCTCCCCCCCCCCCCCCCCCCCCCCGTGTGTAAGACTTGCCACTAGGGGGTGCACCTGTGGGAGACCCAAGGTTCACCTGCACACCCTGGGCAAGTGGGTATAAAAGGCAGTCTACCAGGCTGCCTCCTCACTCGAGTTACTATAAAGTGACAAGTCACAACAGTTTGAGCTTAAGATTTTGGGCCCAAGTTTCCACATGATTTGCGCCTGATTTTTAGGAGCAACTGGTGGAGAACGGACTATCTTAGAAATCGCAATTCTTCACATTTTTTCTGCAGTTCTAGTCAGGTAGAACAGTTCTACTTCAGAACAGAATTTTTTCTTCAAAAGGGGGCATGTCAGGCCACTGACGCCTGATTTGAAAGTTTCCAGTGAAAACTTACTCCAAACTAAAGTAGAATGGAGCAAGTGAAGATTTTTGTAGAACTGAAAAAACCTGTTCTACACAAAAATCAGGCGCAGGTTACAAATTAGGCGTCCAGAACGAGGTGGGGGGGAAAGGGAACTCATTAAATTCGACGACTAAATCCTTATTTATACTTCTACAAATATTATACAAATAAATCCAACCAGAATAAACATTTATAAGCAAAGAAAAGATTAAATAAACCATCTTCCTACCTGTGTGAAAGTGCTTCAGCCATCGTTCGAAGGAAACCGCCGTTTGTTGCCGCGCAGGGGAGGGAGGGGAACGAGACAGCGGCTTGTTGCCGCGCAGGGGAGGGAGGGGAAGGAGACAGCGGCTTGTTGCCGCGCAGGGGAGGGAGGGGAAGGAGACAGCGGCTTGTTGCCGCGCAGGGGAGGGAGGGGAAGGAGAAGGAGAACAGAACATCAGAACATGGAACAGGAGTAGGCCATCTAGCCCCTCGAGCCTGCCCCGCCATTCAATAAGATCATGGCTGATCTGGTCGTGGACTCAGCTCCCCTTAACCGCCCTCTCCCCGTAACCCTTAATTCCCTAATTGGTTAAAAATCTATCTATCTTTGACTTGAAAACATTCAATGAGCTAGCCCCAACTGCTTCCCTGGGCAGAGAATTCCACAGATTCACAACCCTCTGGGAGAAGAAATTCTTTCTCAACTCTGTTTTAAATTGGCTCCTCCGTATTTTGAGGCTGTGCCCCCTAGTTCTAGTCTCCCCCACCAATGGAAACAACCTCTCTGCCTCTATCTTGTCTATCCCTTTCATGATTTTAAATGTTTCTATAAGATCACCCCTCATCCTTCTGAACTCCAAGGAGTAAAGACCCAGTCTACTCAATCTATCATAAGGTAACCCCCTCATTTCTGGAATCAGCCTAGTGAATCGTCTCTGTACTCCTTCCAAAGCTAGTACATCCTTAAGTAAGGTGACCAAAACTGCACGCAGTACTCCAGGTGCGGCCTTACCAATACCTTATACAGTTGCAGCAACACCTCCCTGCTTTTGTACTCCATCCCTTTTGCAATGAAGGCCAATATTCCATTTGCCTTCCTGATTACCTGCTGCACCTGCAAACCAACTTTTTGGGATTCATGCACAAGGACCCTGTGCGGAGGGGAGCGGGTAGGTCCGAAGGCCTCCTCGTAGGACTGCTCCTGGGCACGGCCAAGGGTGCCATCAGCCGGTCCAGGCAGCGGGCGGTCGAGGGGGTCGTTCAACCTGACTGCCTGCCTCTCTTCCGCTCTTGCATCCGGTCCAGGGTGTCCTTGGAGATGGAGCACGCGGTGTCCACCGGTACGCTCGCGGCCTTCCGCGAGAGGTGGGCACCGGAGGGACTGGAGTGCATCATCACGCCCGGCAACCAAATTTTAATTTGATTTTACGTTTTAAAGTTTAATTTGTTTTAATTGCCGGTGCTTTTAGTGTCCCCCTCCCCTTTTATAGGGGGCACTGGAAAAAATTTGATTTTAGCGCCCCAAAAAAAAAACCAAAAAAAAAGGGGCCTTGAAAATGTCTGCTGTGTCACCCAGGCGGGTGGCACGGTTTAATGTTTATGTTTATTTTCAGGTAACTCAAGAGTTTCATGCACAAGGATCCCCAGGTCCATTTGCACCACAGCATGTTGTAATTTCTCCCCATTCAAATAATATTCCCTTTTACTGTTTTTTTTTTTCCCAAGGTGGATGACCTCACACTTTCCAACATTGTATTCCATCTGCCAAACCTTAGCCTATTCGCTTAACCTATCCAAATCGTCCTGCAGTCTCTGTGTCCTCTACACAACCCGCTTTCCCACTAATCTTAGTGTCATCTGCAAATTTTGTTGCACTACACTCTGTCCCCTCCTCTAGGTCACCTATGTATATTGTAAACCGTTGTGGTTCCAGCACCGATCCCTGTGGCACACCACTAACCACTGATTTCCAACCAGAAAAAGACCCATTTATCCCGACTCTCTGCTTTCTGTTCACCAGCCAATTCTCTATCCATGCTAATACATTTCCTCTGACTCCGCGTACCTTTATCTTCTGTAGTAACCTTTTGTGTGGCACCTTATCGAATGCCTTTTGGAAATCTAAATACACCACATCCATCGGTACACCTCTATCCACCATGCTTGTTATATCCTCAAAGAATTCCAGTAAGTTAGTTAAACATTATTTCCCTTTCATGAATCCATGCTGCGTCTGCTTGATTGCACTATTCCTATCCAGATGTCCCGCTATTTCTTCCTTAATAGTTTCAAGCATTTTCCCCACTACAGATGTTAAACTAACCAGCCTATAGTTACCTGCCTTTTGCCTGCCCCCTTTTTTAAACAGAGGCGTCACATTAGCTGCTCTCCAATCCGCTGGTACCTCCCCAGAGTCCAGAGAATTTTGGTTGATTATAACGAATGCATCTGCTATAACTTCCGCCATCTCTTTTAATACCCTTAAATGTATTTCATCAGGACCAGGGGACTTGTCTACCTTCAGTCCCATTAGCCTGTCCAGCACTACTCCCCTAGTGATAATGATTGTCTCAAGGTCCTCCCTTCCCACATTCCTGTGGCCTGCAAATTTTGGCATTGTTTTTGTGTCTTCCACTGTGAAGACAGAAGCAAAATAATTGTTTAAGGTCTCAGCCATTTCCACATTTCCCATTATTAAATCCCCCTCTCATCTTCTAAGGGACCAACATTTACTTTAGTCACTCTCTTCCGTTTTATATATCGGTGAAAGCTTTTACTATCTGTTTTTATGTTTTGCGCCAGTTTACTTTCGTAATCTATCTTTCCTTTCTTTATTGCTTTCTTAGTCATTCTTTGCTGTCGTTTAAAATTTTCCAAATCTTCTAGTTTCCCACTAACCTTGGCAACCTTATACGCATTGGTTTTTAATTTGATACTCTCCTTTATTTCCTTGGTTATCCATGGCTGGTTATCACTTCTCTTGCCGCTCTTCTTTTTCACTGGAATATATTTTTTTTACGCACTATGAAAGAGCTTAAAAGTCCTCCACTGTTCCTCAATTGTGCCACCGTTTAGTCCTTGTTTCCAGTCTACTTTAGCCAACTCTGCCCTCATCCCACTGTAGTCCCCTTTGTTTAAGCATAGTACCCTCATTTCTGACACAACTTCCTCATCCTCAATCTGTATTACAAATTCAACCATATTGTGATCACTCATTCCGAGAGGATCTTTTACGAGGCGATCGTTTATTTTTCCTGTCTCATTACACAGGACCAGATCCAAGATGGCTTGCTCCCTTGTAGGCTCTGTTACATACTGTTCTAAGAAACAGTCCCATGTGCATTCTATGAATTCCTCCTCCAGGCTACCCCCTGCGATTTGATTTGACCAGTCGATATGTAGGTTAAAATCCCCCATGACTACTGTCGTTCCTTTTTCACATGCCTCCATTATTCCCTTGATTATTGCCCACCCCACCGTGAAGTTATTATTTGGGGGCCTATAAACTATGCCGACCAGTGACTTTTTCCCCTTACTATCTCTAATCTCCACTCACAATGATTCAACATTTTGTTCATTGGAGCCAATATCATCCCGCACAACTGCCCTGATATCATCCTTTATTAACAGAGCTACCCACCTCCTTTCCCTTCTTGCCTATCTTTCTGAATCGTCAGATACCCCTGTATGTTTAATTCCCAGTCTTGGCCACCTTGCAACCATGTTTCTGTAATGGCCACCAAATCATACCCATTTGTAATGATTTGTGCCGTCAACTCATTTACTTTATTTCGAATGCTGTGTGCATTTAGGTAGTGTTTTCATCCTCGTTTTTAAACCATGATTTTTAGTTTTTACCCCTCCTGCAGCCCTTTTATATTCAGTGGCCCTTTTTGTTTCTTGCCTTTGGTTTCTCTGCCTCCCACTTTTACTCATCTCTTTTGTGTCTTTTGTTTTTGTTTCCCTCTGTCTCCCTGTATTGGTTCCCATCCCCCTGCCATATTAGTTTAACTCCTCACCAACAGCACTAGCAAACACTCCCCCCAGGACATTGGTTCCGTTCCTGCCCAAGTGCAGACTGTCCAGTTTGTACTGGTCCCACCTCCCCCAGAACCTGTTCCACTGCCCCACGAATTTGAATCCCTCCCTGCTGCACCACTGCTCAAGCCACGTATTCATCTGTTCTATCCTGCGATTCCTACTCTGACTAGCACGTGGCACTGGTAGCAATCCTGAGATTATTACTTTTGAAGTCCTACTTTTTAATTTAACTCCTAGTTCCTTAAATTTGTCTCGTAGGGTCTCATTCCTTTTTTTTTTACCTATGTCGTTGGTACCAATGTGCACCACGACAACTGGCTGTTCTCCCTCCCTTTTTAGAATATCCTGCACTCGCTCGGAGACATCCTTGACCCTTGCACCAGGGAGGCAACATACCATCCTGGTGTCTCGATTGCAGCCGCAGAAACGCATATCTATTCCCCTTATGATTGAATCCCCTATCACTATCGCTCTTCCACTCTTTTTTTTTTTTTTATGCCCTCCTGTACAACAGAGCCAGCCATGGTGCCATGAACTTGGCTGCTGCTGCTCTCCCCTGATGAGTCATCTCCCTCAACAGCACTCAAAGCAGTGTATCTGTTTTGCAGGGGGATGACCAGGTGGGACCCTTGCACTACTTTCTTTGTACTGCTCTTCCTGCTGGTCTTCCATTCCCTAGCTGGCTGTGGATCCTTCTCATGCGGTAAGACCAACTCACTAAACGTGCCACTTATGTCATTCTCAACATTGTGGATGCTCCAGAGTGAATCCACCCTCACTTCCAATTCCGCAACGCGGTACGTCAGGAGATGGAGGCGGATACACTTCTCACACACTTAGTCCTCAGGGACACCGGAAGCGTCCCTGAGTTCCCACATGGCACAGGAGGAGCATATCACGTGACCGAGCTCTCCTGCCATGCCTTAACTCTTGGATACCCTTAAATTGGTAATAACAATGTTACAGTTCACTTACTGATATAAAAAATAAAAAGAAAGAAAAGCTACTCACCAATCACTTACCCCATTGGCTGTGACATCACCTTTTGATTCCTTTCTACTTCTATTTTGCTTTCTCTCCCGCTGTAGCTGCACTGGTACGCCTTTTATAGGCCGCTCCCGCCTCTCACCAACTGCCGCTGGCTCTCATCTCCCGCTGGGCCTTTTATAGGCCGCTCCCGCCTCTCTCCAACTGCCGCTGGCTCTCGAGCTCCCGCTGGGCCTTTTATAGGCCGCTCCCGCCTCTCTCCAACTGCCGCTGGCTCTCGAGCTCCCGCTGGGCCTTTTATAGGCCGCTCCCGCCTCTCAACAACTGCCGCTGGCTCTCGATCTCCCGCTGGGCCTTTTATAGGCTGCTCCCGCCTCTCTCCATCTGCCACTGGCTCTCAATCTCCCGCTGGGCCTTTTATAGGCCGCTCCCGCTTCTTTCCAACTGCCGCTTGGACAGGAGACAGCGGCTTGTTGCCGTGGAGAGAGGGGAAGGAGACAGCGGCTTGTTGCCGCGCAGAGGAGGGAGGGGAAGGAGACAGCGGTTTGTTGCCGCGCAGAGGAGGGAGGGGAAGGAGACAGCGGCTTGTTGCCGTGGAGAGAGGGGAAGGAGACAGCGGCTTGTTGCCGTGCAGAGGGAGGGGAAGGAGACAGCGGCTTGTTGCTGTGGAGGGAGTGGAGGGAGGGGAAGGAAACAGCGGCTTGTTGCCGTGGAGAGAGGGGAGGGGAAGGAGACAGCGGCTTGTTGCCGCGCAGGGGAGGGAGGGGAAGGAGACAGCGGCTTGTTGCCGCGCAGGGGAGGGAGGGGAAGGAGAAGGAGACAGCGGCTTGTTGCCGTGCAGGGGAGGGAGGGGAAGGAGACAGTGAGAAGGGAAGCCTCAGTGCTGATGGCAATGTGATTTAATTTAAAAATGTTCAAAAATTAAACAGCTACAAAGAACTACAAAAATGGCCGAGTGCCAATGTTTTTTTCACACTGAGCATGCGCGAAGGCTCCAACGCGCACGCGCAGCGTTGCCGGCAGGAAAAAAACTAATTTAAATAGTACCCTCCCACTTACAAAATCGCTGCGAGTGTAGGCTCCGCCCCCTGGGCGCCACGCCAAACAGACCAGGAGTTGCAAAGCGCTCGAGAATAGCGCGTTTTTTTTTTCTGCCGCCGTTTTAGGCGTGAAAAACGGGCGCCCAGCTCAGAGGGGCGCCCGTTTTTTTATCTTGTGGAAACTTGGGCCCATACAGTCTGGTAGAGTTGTTCTAAACGTAACCGTGCCCAAATTACAATTTATAGGGCAGAGATTCCGACCCTAGTCCAAATCTTAGCAGGAAAGCTGCGCAAGATTGCCCAGCTTAATTAAAATCGGGCAGATTTACATATTCAGTAGATCATTACAATTTAAAATCTAATTTAATACTTTTGCGGAAGCAACCAGGCTGTTCCAGCTCTTGCGGCTCTGTCTCTGTCTCTGTCTCTGTGTCTCCTCTTCCTCTCCCCCTGGGTTGTGATTTTAATCGCTGTTCCATGCTCAAGGATAAAATTCTCAGTGCTGCGGTTTACTGATATTACTGTGCGGAAAATTAAAATACAAAGTGAGCACATCTCCCTATTTCATGGTGTAAAACTTTTTTTACGTTGCATAGTCTTGAAACGGTAAACAAATTAAGACGCTCGCCCACTTAAACATACCTGTGTACATTGGCTGGTACTGCTTTGTGTAAGACTGGATGAAGACATTTTAAACTTTTTTTAAAACAAATGTGAAAGATCAATGCTCTTTTATTGCCCTGTTTTTTTTTTCTGCATTTCAAAATCTGGTGTATGTTTTAAGCAGTGCTTGCTTAACAATTGTGGTAATAAAATCATCTTGGGCAGGAACTACTTTTACACTTTATAAATGGAAGGCCTTGTGGTGGTTATACTGGACTTTTCTGTTGCTGAGGTGAGACCACCCAGAGGAAGCAGTCTTGCATAGCTTTGGCTTCAAGTTGGTTGTAAATGAAATTGGTGCAAAGCCAACTGTTTCTTCAACACTTGGTGGTCCACTGAGAGACTCTCCAATGGAAACTGACTACCCTGTCAGATCATTGCTACTGCTGAAAATTTCAGTTAACAGACTTCTTGTGCATATGTTGAACTATGTGCTCAGAGCCTTTTGTGCTCTGAGGATTGCTTTCTTTGAGAGATATTGTATAGTTCAGTGCTGCCTCTAGATTTGACTATTCCAGTACTCTCTCCCAACTTGAGCTCATCCTAATTCTGCTGTCTATATCCTAACTCGCACACTAAATTCTGTTGTCCCAGCACCCCTCTGCTCGTTGATCTCCATTAACTCCCAGTCCGGCAACTCTCCTGTTTTTTTTTTTTAATTCTCCTCGTTTTCAAATCCTTTCCAGGTCTCGACCCTCATAAGAATTAGGTGTAGGCCATATGGCCCCTTGAGCCTGTTCCGCCATTCAATATGATCATGGCTGATCTTCAATTTCATCTCCACTCCCGCCCAATCCCCATATCCCTTGATTCTACGAGTCTAAAAATCTCTGTTTCAGCCTTGAATATACTTAATGACTCAGCAACCAATAGCCCTTTGGGGTAGAGAATTCCAAAGATTCACAACCCTCGGGGAATAATTCCTCCTCATCTCAGTCTTCAGTTATCCTGATATTATGTCCCCAAGTTCTAGATTCTCCAGCCAGGAGAAACAACCTCTCTGCATCTACCTGTCAATGAGAATATTTATTTTTCTAAACTCGAGAGTATAGGCACAATCTGCTTAATCTCTCCTCCATTGGAAACCCCTCTCGTCCCATGGATCAATCTAGTGAACCTTTGTTGTACCACCTTTTAAGGCAAGTATACCCTTTTTAGATAAGGAGACCACAGCTGTGCACAGTACACCAGGTGTGCTCTCTCCAAAGCCCTGACCAATTGTAACAAGACTTCCTTGTACTCCTCTCGCTTGCAGTAAAGGCCAACATGCCATTTGCCTTTCTAATTGATGTATCTGCATCCTAACTCTTTTTCCTTTTATGAGGACACCTAAATTGCTGAACACCAACATTTAAAAGTTTCTCACCATTTGAAAAATATTCTGTTTTCTATTCCTACCAAAGTGAATAATCTCTTCCTTAAATTATAGAAAATAGGTGCAGGAGTAGGCCATTCGGCCCTTCAAGCTTGCACCACCATTTATTATGATCATGCACTTCAGTACCCCATTCCTGCTTTCTCTCCATACCCCTTCATCCCTTCAGCTGTAAGGGTCACATCTAACTCCCTTTTGAATATATCTAACGAACTGGACTCAACAACTTTCTGTGGTAGAGAATTCCATAAGTTCACAATTGTCTGAGTGAACAAGTTTCTCCTCATCTATCCTAAATGGCTTACCCTTTATCCTTAGACTGTGACCCTGGTTCTGGACTTCCCCAACATTGGGAACATTCTTCCTGCATCTAACCTGTCCAATCCCATCAGAATTTTATGTTTCAATGAGATCCCTCTCATTCATTTAAATTCCAGTAAATATAAGCCTAGTCGATCCAGTCTGTCTTGTCAGTCCTGCCACCCTGGGAATCAGTCTGGTGAACCTTCGCTGCACTCCCAATAGCAATGTCCTTCCTCAGATTAGGAGACCAAAACTGCGCACAATATTCAAGGTTTGGCCTCACCAAGGCCCTGTACAACTGCAGCAAGGCCTCCCTGTTTCTATACTCATCCTCTCGCTATGAAGGCCAACATGCCATTTGATGCCTTCACTGCCTGCTGTACCTGCATGCCAACTTTCAATGACTGATGTACCATGACACCCAGATCTTGTTGCACCTCCCCTTTTCCTAATTTTTCATTCAGATAATATTCTGTCTTCCTGTTTTTGCCACCAAAATGGATAACCTCACATTTATGTACATTATACTGCATCTGCCATGCATTTGCCCATTCATCTAACCTGTCCAAGTCACCCTGCAGCCTCTTGGCATCTTCCCCTCAACTCACACTGCCATCCAGCTTTGTGTCCTCTGCAAACTTGGAGATATTACATTCAATTCCTTCATATTAATGTATATTGTAAATAGCTGGGGTCCCAGCACTGAACCTTGCAGTACCCCACTAGTCACTGCCTGCCATTCTGAAAAGGACCTGTTTATTCCTACTCTGCTTCCTATCTGCCAACCAATTCTCTATCCACATCAATTCCCCCAATACCATGTGCTTTAATTTTGTGCACTAATCTCATGTGGGACCTTGTCAAAAGCCTTTTGAAAGTCCAAATACACCACATCCCTTGTCCACTCTGCTAGTTATATCCTCTCTCAAATTCTAGAAGATTTGTCCAGCATGATTTCCCTTTCATAAATCCATGCTGACTTGGACCGATCCTGTCACTGCTTTCCAAATATGCTGCTATTAAATCTTTAATTGATTCCAACATTTTCCCCATTACTGATCTAGAATTCCCTTTTTTTTCCCTCCCTCTTCTTCTTTTTTTTTTTTAAAAAGAGTGGGGTTACATTAACTACCCTCCAATCTATAGGAACTGATCCAGAGTTTATAGAATGTTGGAAAATGACCACCAATGCATTATTTCGAGGGCCCCCTCAAGTACTCTGATGTAGATTATCAGGCCCTGGGGATATAGCGGCCTTCTATCCCATCAATTTCCCGAAAACAATTTCCTGACAAGGATTTTCTTCAGTTCCACCTTCTCCTGAGACCTTTGGTCCCCTAGTATTTCCGGAAGGTTATTTGGTTCTGTCTGCACTGAAGACACAAAGCATTTGTTCAATTAGTCTGCCATTTCTTGTTCCCCATTTATAAATTCACCTGACTCGGACTGCAAGGGACCTACATTTGTTTTCACTAATCTTTTTCTCTCCACATATCTATAGAAGCTTTTACAGTCAGTTCTTATGTTCTCTGCAAGCTTGCACTCATACTCTATTTTCCCACTCTTAATTAAACCCTTTGTCCTCTGTTGAATTCTAAATTTCTCCCAGTCCTCAGGTTTGCTGCTTTTTCTGGCCAATTTATATGCCTCTTCCCTGGTTTTAACACTATATCCCTAATTTCCCTTGTTAGCCAGGGTTGAGCCACCTTCCCCATTTTTATTTTTACACCAGACAGGTGTGTACAATTGTTGAAGTTCATCCATGTGATCTTTAAATGTCTTCAATTGCTTATCTACAGTCAATCCTTTAAGTATCATTCGCCAGTCTATCCTACCCAATTCACGTCTCGTACCATCGAAGTTACCTTTGTTCAGGACCCTAGTCTCAATTAACTGTCACACTCCATCTTAATGAAGAATTCTACCATATTATGATCACTCTTTCCCAAGGAACCTCTCAACAAGATTGCTAATTAATCCCCTCTCATTACACAAGACCCAGTCTAGGATGGCTAGCTCTCTAGTTGGTTCCTCGACATATTGGTCTAGAAAACCATCCCTTATTTTCTCCAGGAAATCCTCCTCCACTGTATTGCTACCAGTTTGGTTAGCCAATTTATATGCAGATTAAAGTCACCCATGATAACTGATGTACCTTTTATTGCACGCATCCCTACTATCCTGTTTTTGATTCCGTCCCCAACCTCACTACTATGGTTTGGTGGTCTGTACACAACTGCCACTAGCGTTTTCTTCCCTTTGGTGTTCTGGAGCTGTACCCATACAGATTCCACATCATCCAAGCTAATGTCCTTCCTTACTATTGCGTTAATCTCCTTAACCAGCAACGCTACGCCACCTCCTTTTTACTTTGTCTATCCTTCCTGAATATTGAATACCCCTGGATGTCAAGTTCCCAGCCTTGGTCACCCTGGAGCCATATCTCTGTAATCTCAATTACATCATATCCGTTAACAGCTATCTGTGCAGTTAATTCATCCACCTTATTACGAATGCTCCTCGCATTGAGGCACAGAGCCTTCAGGCTTGTTTTTTAAACACTTCTTGTCCTTTTTTAGAATTATGTTTTAATGTGGCCCTTTTTGATTTTTGCCCTTGATTTCTCAGCCCTCCACTTCCTTATCTCCTTTCTACTTTTTGCTTCTGCCCCCATTTTACTTCCGTCTGTCTCCCTGCCTAGGTTCCCATCCCCCTGCCATATTAGTTTAACCCCTCCCCAACAGCACACGCAAACACTCCCCTTAGGACATCGGTTCTGGTCCTGCCCAGGTGCAGACTGTCTAGTTTGTACTGGTCCCACCTCCCCTAGAACTGGTTCCAATGCCCCAGGAATTTGAATCCCTCCCTCTTGCACCATTCCTCAAGCCACATATTCATCTTAACTATTCAGCTATTTCTACTCTGACTAGCACGTGGCACTGGTAGCAATCCTGAGATTACTACCTTTTTTGAGGTCCTACTTTTTAATTTAACTGTTAGCTCCCTAAGTTCAGCTTGTAGGACCTCATCCTGTTTTTTTTACCAATATTGTTGGTACCGATATGCACCACAACAAATGGCTGTTCACCCTCCCCCTCCAGAATGTCCTGCACCCGCTCCGAGACATCTTTGACCCTTGCACCAGGGAGGCAACATACCATCCTGGAGTCTTAATTGCAGCCGCAGAAACGCCTATCTAGTCCCCTTACAATAGAATCCCCTACCACTATAGCTCCCACTCTTTTTCCTGCCCTCCTGTGCAGCAGAGCCACCCATGGTGCCATAACTTGGCTGCTGCTGCCTTCCCTGATGATCCATCTCCCCATCAGTATCCAAAGTGGTATATCTGTTTTGGAGGGAGAGGACTGCAGGGGACTCCTGCACTACCTTCCTACTCCTGCTCTGCCTGATGGTTACCCATTCCCTATCTGTCTTTGTAACCTTTATCTGTGGTGTGACCAACTCACTAAACGTGCTATTCACGACATCCTCAACATCGCGGATGCTCCAGAGTGAGTCCATGCGCAGCTCCAGTGCCGCAATGTGGTCTGTCAGGAGCTGCAGCTGGATACATTTCCTGCCAATGTAGTTGTCAGGGACACTGGAAGCGTCCCTGACTTCCCACACAGCACAGAAGGAGCATAACACAGGTCTGGGCTCTCTTGCTATGACTTAACTCTTAAAGTAACTTAATTTGGCAACAATGCCAAAGGTTTCCTACTGGAAAGAAAAAGATAAAATACTCGCCAATCACTTACCCGCTTGGCTGTGACATCACACTTCGATTTATATTTACTACTTTGTTTTATCTTTGGCTTCGATTTCCCACTCTTGCTGTGATCTCGGGTCCCCGCTTCTTTTATCCCCGTCGCTGGTCCTGCTCTCTGATTACCATCTGCCACCTTGTTGCCCACTCACTTAACCTGTGTCTGTCTTTGCAGGCTTACTTTCCCACCTAGCCTTGTATCAGCAAACTTGGATATATTGCCCTCAATCCCTTCATCTGAGTCATTCATATAGATTAAATAGCTGAGGCCCAAGCACTGATCCTTGTGGCACCGCACTAATTACAGCCTGCCAACCTGTTTAGTCTCTGTCTCTCTCTCTCTCTGTCTCTCTCTCTGTCTCTCTCTCTGTCTCTTCTCTCTGTCTCTCTCTCTCTCTCTGTCTCTCTCTCTCTGTCTCTCAATTGTCTATCCATGCTAATACATTACCCCAAATCCCATGAGCCCTTATCTTGAGTAACAACCATTTTATGAAGCACCTTACCAAATGCCTTTTGGAAATCCAAATATACTACATCCACTAATTCCTGTTTATCTAACCTAGTTACATAATTTTTTTGTCATGCATGATTTCCCTTTCATAAATCCATATTGTCTGTCTAATGTTATGATTTTCTAAGTTCCCTGTTACAACTTCCTTAATTGATTCCTGCATTTTCCTGGTGACTAATGTCAGACTACCTGGCATGTAGTTCCATGTTTTCTATCTTCTCTCGGTTCCTCGCTTTTTGTTATGCTTTTTGTATCTTCTACTTTGAAGACCGCTGCAAAATATTAAAAATCTCTGCCATTTCCTTGTTCTCCAATATAATTTCTCCTGTCTCGGTCTCTGCGGGACCAATGCTTGCTTTTGCTGCTACTCTTCCTTTTTACCTACTAGTAGAAGCCCTTACAATCAGTTTCTATATTTCTTGCTAGCTTGCTCTCATTCTATTTTCTCTCAATTGTTTGGTCATCCTTTGCTGGTTTCTAAAGCTCGGCCAATCCTCTGGCTTATTACTATTCCTTGCAACAGTATGCCTCTTAATCTAATAGCCACGGATAGATCATTTTTCCTGTTTTATTTTTCAATGGAATGTATACTTATTGAGAATTTTGGAATATTTAAATGTTTGCCACTATCTATTTTCATACCTTTTTAATCTAATTGCCCAATCTACCCTCGCCAACTTGCTCCTCATACCTAATGTAATTGGCTTTTTGTGTTTAAGACTCTAATTTCAGAATTAAGAGTGTCACACTCAAACTCTATGAAATGTTATATTATCATTTTCCCCAGAGGATCCTTTTACTATGAGATTACTAATTCATCCTGTTTCATTGTACAATACAAGATCTAAAATAGCCTATTCTCTGGTTGATTCCATGATGTATTGTTTGAGGAAACTGTTGCGAATGCATTCCATTAATTCATCCTCCAGACTACTATTGCCAATTTAATTTGCCCCGTTTATATGAAGGTTCAAGTCCTCCACAATTAGTGCATTACTTTTGTTACAAGTGTCTATTATTTCTTGATTTAATACTCTGTCCAATGGTATAACTACTGTTACGAGTCCTTTATAAACTGCCCCCTCCAATGTTTTCTGCCCCATGATATTTATTGTCCCCACCCATACTGACTCTCTTTCCCTATCTCTGTGACTAACTCCAGCCTTTCAACCCTCCCAGATCTCTGAACTCCTCCAATTCTGGCCTTAGTGCATCCCTGATTTTCATCACCTCCACCTGTGAGACTGCAATTTCTGCATTGGACTGTACAGCCACCTGAGAACTCTGAGTGGAAGCAAGTCTAACTCGATTTCAAGGGACCATGTTGGCTGTGCCTTCAGCTGCCTAGACCCTAACCTCCTGGAATTCCTTCCCTGAATCTCTCCATGCCCCCCTCTCTCACTCCTCCTCCTTTAAGATACTCCTTAAAACCTACCTCTTTGACCAAGCTTTTGGTCATTAATGTGTTTGCTTCATGGGTTCTTGCTTAAGAATTCATAGCATCATCGGCAGTCCGTCAAAATTGAGGAAGACTTGCTTCTACTCTCAAATTGAGTTCTCGTGTGGCTGTACAGTCCAATGTGGGAATTGCAGTCCTTGTCACAGGTGGAGCAGACAGTGGATGGGGAGCCTAGTTTGCCGCTCGCTCCTTCTGCTTTCTGCGCTTGATTTCTGCATGCTCTCGGCGACAAGACTCTAGGTGCTCAGCATCCACCCGGATTCTCTTCCTCCACTTAAAGCGTTCTTTGAGCAGGGACTTCAGGTGTCGGTGGGGATGTTGCACTTTATCGAGGAGGCTTTGAGGGTGTCCTTGAAATGTTTCCTCTGCCCACCTGGGGCTCGCTTGCTGTGTCGGAGCTCCGAGTAGAGTGTTTGCTTTGGGAGTCTCATGTCTGGCATGCGGACGATGTGGCCCGCCCACCGGAGCTGGTCGAGCTTGGTCAGTGCTTCAATGCTGGGATGTTGGCCTGAGCGAGAACACTGACATTGGTGAGTCTATCCTCCCAGTGGATTTGCAGGATCTTGCGGAGGCAGCGCTGGTGGTACTTTTCCAGCACTTTGAGGTGTCTTTTGTATATGAAGTCCACGTCTCTGCCATATAGGAGGGCAGGTATCACTATTGCCCTGTAGCCTATAAGCTTGGTGCAAGATTTGTGGTCTGGGTCTTCAAACACACACTTCCTCAGGCGACCGAAGGCTGCGCTGCCGCACTGGAGGCGGTGTTGAACTTTGTCATCGATGCCTGCCCTTGTTGACAGGCTCCCAAGGAATCATTTGCTATTGAGAACTAGTTGGTTTCTTAAAGATTTAACAATCACATTACACATTACCAGTTCATCCACTGGCTCACAACTGCATGTTTCATTGTGGATCCCCTAAACCCAACTGACTGGGATTTTATTTAGTCTTGTGCTCATCATGTGACTGGCTAAGCCACACTTCAACAGCTCTACCAACCTGAGAGCAAACTCTCAGGTGCATACACTAGTCACTTGTCCTAATCTCCTTTTGTGGCTGTCAAACTTTTTGATAATGCTCCTATGAAACACCTTGGGACGTTTTACCAAGTTAAAGGTGCTATATAAATGCAAGTTGTTGTTGCAAGCTCATCAAATTCTGACATTGACTTCTGAGCGCTAAAAACAGTGGAGGTTCAACAACAACTTGCATTTAAAACTGATTCTAGAACATGGCTTGGTTTTTGTTGGGATCCATGCTGCATATTTAAATCTGGCTTACCATTGCACATTTTTTTAGTATCTAGCTTTGGCCCTCAAATTTGTTAAGTGAGCCACATGTTGACCAATAGTCCTGAGCTGGCCCAAGGCCCTTGACTTCAAAGCATCTTTTGTGCTCATTGCTCCATATATGAGAACTGGTTTACAATTTGCTGTTCCAGTGCATTTTGAAAGTGAGTGTTCCTTGAGCTTCTCCCTTTGCCCGCCCTGTCCCACCCCACAGAAGTTTGCATACTAATAAGCATCTCACTTTAGGGCAGAAATAAAAACTCTGGCTTCCCACTCCCCTAAAGTAACTAAATAGACATTGAGTCGATATCTTCATTCCATTTATGTTTTGTAAACTTGCAAAGCAACCTTGATATCCTCGGGGCCAGGATCTCATTATTAGTGGCTACCCAGACTGTTCCAGTTTGCTCTTGTCAGCTGGGATGCATGCAGTATGTGCTTAGTTGTGAAGGGTTATGTACTGAGATTTGGTTGAAATGATGGAAAAGGAAATGAAGGAAGGGAAAAAAAATTAATGGAAAAGAACATTGGGGAAAAATCTAAGATTGTAGGTCTGTTTTCCCCTCCCTCAAAAGGCACTGATTTTTAAAGTCAACTCTTTAATGTGAGCATAGAATGAGCCTCAGAAAGTGATCAGTTTCTCCAGAAGACTGAAGTGTGCCTGGTGGCAGGATTGTGTTATAGGTGGGAAAAGATGAATGTGGAGGCTGGTCAAGTGAAGTTGAGGTAGGGATTATAAATGCAGAAGCCCAAGAAATGTGGTGGACATTTCAAGAGTGGAAACCTCAGTTGAAGGGTTTTAAAAAAAAAAAAGGATATTTTGGTAAGATCTGAGCTACAACATATAGGGCCCAAGTTTCCACACGATAAAAAACGGGCGCCCCTCCGAGCTGAGCGCCCGTTTTTCGCGCCTAAAAGAAAACCTCGCGATTCTGGAGCGTTCTGCAGCTCCTTGTCTGCCTGGCGCGGCGCCCAGGGGGGCGGAGCCTACACTCGCGCCGATTTTGTAAGTGGGAGGGGGCGGGTACTATTTAATTTAGTTTTTTTTCCTGCTGGCAACGCTGCGTGTGCGCGTTGCAGCGTTCGCGCATGCTCAGTGTGAAAAAAACATTGACACTTGGCCATTTTTGTAGTTCTTTGTAGCTGTTTAATTTTTGAACATTTTTTAATAAAAGCACATTGCCATCAGCACTTGCAGCCTTCTCACTGTCTCCCGCCCCCCGCGGGAAGAACGGGCGCCTCCTTCCCCCCCCCCCCCCCGGGCGGGAAAGAACGGGCGCCTCAGGCTGACTGCAGCATTCTCTGTGCCTGAAGCACTTTCACACAGGTAGGAAGATGGTTTATTTAATCTTTTCTTTGCTTATAAATGTTTATTCAGGTTGGATTTATTTGTATAATATTTGTAGAAGTATAAATAAGGATTTATTGTAGAATTTAATGACTTCCCTTCCCCCCCCCCTCCCCCCCACCTTGTTCTGGACGCCTAATTTGTAACCTGTGCCTGATTTTTTTAATGTGTAGAACAGGTTTTTCAGTTCTACAAAAATCTTCACTTGCTCCATTCTAAGTTAGTTTGGAGTACGTTTTCACTGTGGAAACTTTGAAATCAGGCGTCAGTGGCCGGACACTACCCTTTTGAAGAAAAAATTCTGTTCCAAAGTGAAACTGTTCTACCTGACTAGAACTGCAGAAAAAAAAATGTGGAGAATTGCGATTTCTAAGATAGTCCGTTCTCCACCAGTTGCTCCTTTTATTAAAAAAAAATCAGGCGCAAATCATGTGGAAACTTGGGCCCATTGAGAGGGCAAACGGGGCCTTTGTTAAACATCTCATCTGGAAAAGAAAGCACCTCAGTGTAGCACTCTCGGTATTACACTGGAATGTCAGCCCAGATTTAGTGCTCTGGTCTCTGGAGTGGTACTTGAACCCACATCCTTCTGACTAAGGTGGGAGTGCTACCACTGAGCCACAGCTGACACATACCTTTCATATTGCAGCTTGTTTAAATTGTGAACTAAGTATTTCAACCTTAGTCCTGTGCTGGTGTGTAGGTCCCACCAGTAACCTTTCTGGTTTCATATGGCTGACAGTAGATGAAACTATTTTGGAGGGGGGGAGGTTACCAATCTGCTACCAGAATAATAACCTCTCCTTGCTTGCCTGGTAAATGTTTAGCACTGCACCAGTGTCAGTGGTGAAGTAAGTCTGCATAATGCAGCTGTTTGAGGTTACATAAGAACATAAAAACTTAAGAAATAGGAGTAGGCCATACGGCCCTTCTAGCTTGCTCCGCCATTTAATACAATCATGGCTGATCCGATCATGGACTCGGGTCCACTTCCCTGCCTGCTCCCCATAACCCCTTTATTCTCTTTATTTAAAAAAAAAACTTGAAGAATCCGTTGCTCTTCTATAGGCTTATTAGATGCAGAGATGATCTTCCATACCATGTGTGTACATGTTTTCAAAATCAGCAAAAATTATTAACCCTCTAATTGCAATGAAGTAAATTGTGCACTGAATAGTGCAGCAGAATTATGCCGCCTGAAGAAAAACTGTCGAAGAATAATTAGATTTGTAACTACCAAATGAGATCCATGTTGAAATCTCGCGCACGAAGAGGAATCCTAAGGGGGTGTATTTATTTTTTTGTTGTGCAGGGACATCGAAACCTACCTTGGGAGGAGGGGATATTTCCTGATGTGTCAACCAAGGAACAACAGTGATTGAATCCAAGATGACGTGTACAGATTAGGCCATCGAGCTAGTCTAACTGAGAAAGCTGGCACGAGTGGTGCAAGTGAGGATGGTGTGGGGTAAAGCAAGCCTAAGAATCTGGATTTTTAAATTTAATTTTTGAAGTAGGCAGAACCTGAGGTTATAAACTAAACCTGTACCTTTTTTTGTTTTTAGTAAATATTCATTCAGAATGCTGCAGCCTAAACAATTTAAAAATGTTATCTGAAGGTTGAGTTTACATGGAGCAACAGTCTGAGCTATAATCTTTTCTACATGTATAGACAGTGCCAATTGAGAGTTCACCAGCTGTGCACACTTGTAGAAGACTAGTTTGTGCTTTTCAAGTTTTAATCTTGACTTTTTATAACTCAAGCATTCGAGGGTCATTTGTTGTTGTACTCGAGCTAAAACGTCAAAGATTAATATCTTTTTTTTTCTTAATTGCGGATGAGAGCACTGGTCAATATTCTGGTTTAGTGCATAGGTTTCATATGGAATTACAATCTGAAGCTGTATACCTCTTAATGGTAATCTGCAATTTCCACCATTTAGCTTATTTACTGATCTTTGTATACTGGATGACATCTTGTCACTGCTTGGGTTTTAAAGTAACAAATCAAACTGCACAGTTGGAAAGCTTTAATATAAAGTATTCCACGTGCTTTTGTTTATGGTTTTAACTCCGAATGTAATGCAGTTGGTGTCATAGGACATTATAGTGCTGGATTATAACTTGTACTGAGTTGAACCTGTAGGAAATTATGGCTGAATTGATTGCAAATAAATCAGTGAGAATAGTTTAGTTCTAATAAATATGGTACACTCTGAAGGTCAGGCATTCAGCAATAAATCAATATTCCATTCAGAGGTGCTTCCTTGATAAAGGTAAAGGAATAATGGGAGAAAATGTTACACTATTGCTCTTGTCATTTTAAGCAGTCTGCTTGACTGCTATTGTAATACTTCACTTTACATAGCCATTTATCATGTATAAACGTGATTTTTCACAGTTACCTTTCAATGATTTATGTGGGCAAATACAGCAGCCATTGAGCAGCAGCAGTGTTTCACAGAATGAGATGAATTGGCAGTTTGTTTTTTTGTGTGCATGGTATTGGCTGAGGGAGAAATATTGGTCGGGATAATGAGAGAACTCCTGTTCTTGAAATATCCCATATAGCACTATTCAATGTCTAGCTGAAAAGGCATCTAGCACCTTGGTTCAAAGTCTTAACCAAAGGATGGTACCTCCTTTTTTATAATGCACTACTAGCATAATGTTTTATTAGTTTTTTGGATAGATTATGTGCTCAAGGTCTGATGTGGTGCTCAAATCCACAATCTTGCCTTGAGATAAGTGCTATCAATTCAGTCATGCTATTGACCAAGCCTAGGTGCATTATTCCATGCAGTCATGTATGTGTAATGGTGTGAGTTAGTTGCCCCTGACACTGCTGTTTGGGTGTGTGCGTGCTGCAAGTACTAAAAGGAAGAAAATAAAAAAAATAGGCAGGGAATATGACAGCAATTTAGGTGGTTAGCTGAAGTGTATATTGTAAATGTTAACACATTGACTCCATAAAGTTCCATTTCATCAATCCTTGGCTAGGCTGCTCAATGCAAGGTTTTATTTCTTGATCAAAAAAATCATTTACAATTTTCAGACTGCACCAGCCATTTCTCTTGGCACACATTCACATAAAGGAATCCCTACACTCTGAAGAAAGTATTGCCTTCTACATGTAAGGAGTATAAAGGTTGCAACCTGTCAAACTGCAAATCAGCCTGTGAATTGTTCAAGGGAATGGTGAAGATGTGAAAATGATGTTGAACTGAACGCCTTTGTTCTTTGTAATTTGCTCACTGGAAATGAGACAAACCACCTTGTGATGTTAGGCTTTGAATACAGTCTAGCAAGAATCAACATAACAGATTCCACTATGCAATAATATTTAATTTGTATAAATATTTCCAAGCAAAATATAGTGCTTCACTAATGACATGCCTACCCCAAGGAACCGTCAGTATTCACTTCCATGCCAATAAAACCAGAAGTAGTGTTGAACGATCCAAAAGCTCAAATGCATTTCTCTGCCCAGCAGTCAATCAACTCTGCTGCTCCCCCTGCCCCAAAGGCACACTGTGCAGCATCCCCTGCTGTGAGAATCTTGTCCTTAAGTTGAAGCTTGGAAGCATGAGATTTTTTTTTGTAGACCATAGCCACTCTGACCCAGATCTCTAACATCTTGCTGTTGGTCTGGGGAAAGTGATTTTTCTCATGGGCACCAGCCCTAATAAAAGGTTTCTTCCTCCTCCCACTCACTCCACCTGCTTCCCCCGCCCACCTCCATCTCATGGCATTTCAAGCCACACGCGAGATGTTTTCTTGATCTTGGATAAGCTACTTCTTGACCTAATGCTCCATTTTATTTTCAATTAACTTTGCGCAATTTCCAATGCTTGTTACGAGGGCTTTTTTTTTTCATTATTGCTGAGCAAAATCAAAAAATGAATTGCCTAGTTTTGTGGGATGTAGGTGATGAAATGTGACTTGCACTGGTAGAGTTTGCAATTCTAGTATTAGTTCTGTGTTTCAGAAGACTGTGCTAGGCTGTGGAACAATGTAATAGCCTCTGGAAAGACTTAACTTTCAGTGCATGTGGGAATGTTAGATCTGATGTACAATATTGGGAAATTCGACCACCTGTCTTTGATTTGCACTTGTTTGCAAGATTGTTAAAATTGCTTATTGGCTACGAGAACTGTAGGGGTTCTTGCACGTGCACAGTTGGAGTTTTATAAATGGGTTAAAACTTCCACTGTCCTAGGTAAGAACATGATATTTACCGGTTGATGTAAATAGAACAGTATTATTGTAAACTTTTCTTCCCTGTTTCTGGAGGAAGCTGAGTTAGAGGAACTCTAGCCTTGACACATACATCATTTTGGCGCAAGAGAATGTCTACTTCCTCAGTGACCCATTTACTGGAGTACTGAACAAACGTATGATATTTTAAATTGTGTGCAAACTAGCTACTGGGGATGCAGAGGTCTGCACATGGGTTCCAGTTAGACCTTGCTGTGTGCATTAACAATACCAACTATGCATTGCAGCCGGTAGATATAATCTGTCTCTGGCCATTAGCTGCAATCAGCTATAACTTATGAAAGATAAGTGCTGACATTTTTAAGTCTACTTCTCAAACATGGCAAAACATGAATACAAGATGAGAAAGCTAATGTGCTGTATGAGTTTGATTTAAAAAGAAATTACATGACTTACTTTTATTTAAGCAAATGAGAAATTAAAGCAACATTTCCAAACCTCAATTACTGTACTTGCGGCTTTCTCTTGTATGCACTCTGAACGTATGCTTAGAGTTCATGTAACTCTACCACTGCTAAATGTTAGACCATTGGCCGATTCTATTTTTAAACACATTGCTGCTGGCAAAGCTGTCTCAAAACATTTTGTCTGCTGGGAAAGTATTTAAATGTTGCAGTTTCGAAATATATTTGCTTGTTTTGAAAACACAAGGGGCAAAAAAAACAGTCTAACTGATATTATTTTAATCTTGCTGAGTAAAGGCTAGAGAGCATTTTCCCAAGCTGTTGCACTTTCATTTAAAGTTGCAGTTGGATCTATTGACAGTACTTCTACACTTTATATTTTGTTCAAGTGGTATCTCTCATCCAGAAATTGCTGCCTTGGAAAATTATCTTCCATCACCTATGCTATTGTTGGCTTTTATTGCTCGTCACCTGCCAGATGTATGCAATTTGAGACTGATAAATGTAGTCTAAACCATTTAACGGCAAGTTCAAAGAGGAGTGTTATACTTTCAGAAATGCTAGCTCCACCTGTTGCAGATGTAGTATAATTTGCACACGGGTGGAACAAATCTACGACATCTTGAAATAATACCTCAAGTATCTCTAGAATGTAGTGTTTTTTTCTGAACTTGGACTTTCTTATAAATGAAGATTGATCTTCTTTGCTTTAATACTTAATGGTTTTTCTAAATGTTAAAGAAAATAGAAAGACTTGCATTTATATAGGGCCTTTTATGACCTCTGGATATCCCAAAGCGACTGAAGTACTTTTGAAGTGAAGGAAATGCAGCAGCCAACTTGGGTGCACAGCAAGAGTCCACTAACAACAATGTGATGCTGACCAGATAATCTGTTTGTTCTGTTCATTGAGGGATAAATATTGGCAGGGACACCAGGGATAACATTCCTGCAAATCTTTGAAAAAGTGGCAAGGGATCTTTTACGTGCACCTGAGTGAGCAGACGGAGCCTCGGTTTAACCTCTCATCCAAAAGACGGCACCTCCGATGGTTCTGCACTCCCTCAGTACTGTGCTGGAGTGTCAACCTATATTTTTATGCTCTAGTCTTGAGTGGGATACTGAATCCACAACCTTCTGACTCAGGCGAGGGTGCTGCCAACTGAGCCTCAGCTGACATTGAAGGTTATATCAAGTGCTTCACAACCACCAAAATCAATATTGTTTTCCCTGCATATGCTGAGATTCAAACATTGCTGTTACTTTCTTAAAATATACATTTTTAGTCAGTTGATGGGAACATATTTCAGCACAACAATTTCTGCTAATCCTACTGTAGACAAGTGAAAGCCTATTTTCTTTGCTGTGACAAGAAGTTCTCAATTTAACACTGAGGAGAGGTGTTAAGAGAAATGTATTTTATACAGAAGGTTGTTCGAGCAAGGAGTGCTTTAACACACGGATTGGTTGAGGCAAAGACATTGGGCTACATTTTGGGCTTTTACGGTTTCAGGGCATTAAAGATAGCACCTGAAAATCGTGCCCTCGATTGCAAGTTTTGGCAAAAATGTAAGTTAGAGGAGCTTTGGTGTAAACTTGGGTGTTACACAATGGAGTTTGTGCACCCAAGCTTAAACTTGTGGCGGTAAAGAAGTTTCATTGTTGTTTCGTGCCCTGCAACATAACCTTGTGTATTGTATGGTTTTATGTTGGTGAGGGGAGTTTTTGTGACTTTGTTGCAGTAAAATTATATGATCATTTGCCAGTGGTGTCTTGTGTATCATTCCAACGTTCACCGGAGATGTGCCTTTTATGGGGGCACAAAACGTCTCCAGTATTCGCTCCAACCCTCCATTTAGGAGAGCCGGTCCATTATGAGCTGGCGACGTGCGAGTGTTGGTCCAGCAGCATCTCTATGCTGCCTCTCCCGTGGATGGTGTAACATAGAAAATAGGTGCAGGAGAAGGCTATTCAGCTCTTCGAGCCTGCACCACCATTCAATATGATCATGCAACTTCAGTACCCCACTCCTGCCTTCTCTCCATACCCCCTGATCCCTTTAGCTGTAAGGGCCACACGTAACTCCCTTTTGAATATATCCAATAATCTGGACTCAACAACTTTCTCTGGTAGAGAATACCATAGGTTAACAATTCTCTGCATGAAGAAGTTTCTCCTCATCTCAGTCCTAATACCCCTTATTCTTACACTGTGACCCCTGGTTCTGGACTTCCCCAAACTCGAACATTCTTCCTGCATCTAACCTGTCCAATCCTGTCAGAATTTTATGTTTCTATGAGATCCCCTCTCATTCATGTAAATTCCAGTGAATATAAGCTGAGTTGATCCAGTCTTTCTTATCAGTCCTGCCATCCCAGGAATCAGTCTGGTGAACCTTCGCTGCACTCCCTCAATAGCAAGAATGTCCTTCCTCTGATTGGGTACAGTTTTGGTCTCCGAATCATCAAGCTGTGGTCTCACCAAGGCCCTGTACAACTGCAGCAAGACCTCCTTGCTCCTATACTCTCATCCTCTCACTATGAAAGCCAACATGTCAGTTGCTTTCTTTACTGACTGCTGTACCTGCATGCTTACTTTCAATGACTGATGTACCAGGACACCCAAGTCTCATTGCAGCTCCCCTTTTACTAATCTGTCACCATTCTCATCTAACTTGTCCAAGTCATCCTGCAGCCTCTTAGCATCCTCCTCACAGCTCTCGCTGTCGCCCAGCTTCGTGTCATCTGCAAACTTGGAGATATTACACTCAATTCCTCCTTCTAAATATTAATGTATATTGTAAATAGCTGGGATCCCAACACGGAACCTTGCGGTACCCACTAGTCACTGCCTGCCATTCTTGAATTGACAAAGAACATTCCAGAAGTTTACAGACAATTTTAGAAATATGATGTACAATACATAGCCATGATCCTCACTTTGAGGATTCTGATCAACTCAATTGAGCTTTGGATAAACAGATCTTTCCACTCTTTGCTTCCTGTCTGCCAACCAGTTCTCTATCCACATCAATACATTATCCCCAATACCATGTGCCTTAATTTTGCACACCAATCTCTTGTGTGGAACCTTGTCAAAAGCCTTTTGAAATCCAAATACACCACATCCACTGGTTCTCCCTTGCCCACTCTACTAGTTACATCCTCAAAAGAAATTCTAGAAGATTTGTCGAGCATGATTTCCCTTTCATAAATCCACGTTGACTTGGACCGATCCTGTCACTGCTTTCCAAATGCGCTGCTATTACATCTTTAATAATTGATTGCAACATTTTCCCCACTACCGATGTCAGGCTAACCGATCTATAATTCCCTGTTTTCTCTCTCCCTCTTTTTTTAAAAGTGGTATTACATTTGCTATCCTCCAATCCATAGGAACTGATTCAGAGTTCATGGAATGTTGGAAAATGACCACCTATTTCTAGAGCCACTTAAGTACTCTGGGATGCAGACTATTGGGCCCTGAGGATTATCAGCTGACAATCCCATCAATTTCCCTAACACCATGTTCTGACTAATAAGGATTTCCTTCAGTTCCTCCTTCTCGTGAGACCCTCGCTCCCCCAGTATTTTGTTCCCCATTATAAATTCACCTGATTCTGACTGCAAGGAACCTACATTAGTCTTCACTAATCTCTACATATTTATAGAAGCTTTTGCAGTCAGTGTTTTTTCCCAGCAAGCTTCGTCTTGGACACTCTCTTTTTTCCCCTCCTAATTAAACCCTTAGTCCTCTGCTGAATTCTAAATTTCTCCCAGTCCTCAGGTTTGCTGCTTTTTCTGGCCAATTTTTATATGCCTCTTCCTTGGATTTAACACTACCTAATTTCCCTTGTTAGCCATGGTTGAGCCACCTTCCCCCACTTTATTTTTACACCAGACAGGGATGTACAATTGTAGTTCATCCATGTGATCTTTAAATGTCTGCCATTGCCTATCTACCGTCAACCCTTTAAGTATCATTCACCAGTCTACTCTAGCCAATTCACATCTCGTACCATCGAAGCTATCCAATGGGGGCCTCGCCAGGCTCTGTCATCGTCATGAAGACATGCAATCCCCACTGGCAATGCCTGGCCCCTCATAATGGCCAAGTTGTGCAGCATGCCACAATGAATTTGGATCCCTGTTGAGGGGAGTATTGAAGGCTGTCTCCAGAGTGAGCCAGGCATCTGTTTGCCTGTAGGAGATGGCATATCTCTGTCAGCACTTCCTTTTGGAAGCGCAGCCTTCTCTCTCACTGCTCCTCAGCTGGAGGTGTGCGGGTGAGGCCTCCTTCCCGGATGTCTTCGGCCTTGCCTCATTAGTGGGCCGACATGGCCAAGAGCCCTTCTTTTAGCTTTACTTCGGGCAATAGCATGGAGCATGATACCCTTGCGAACTGGTAATGCTCGCATTAAATTTTCTCTCTGAAGTAAGGGTACTGTAATGGCAGATAAGTGAAGTTTGCAAGTCGGAGCTTCATGCAACATTATATGCGCAACCGTTGTCGTCAATCTGAAGTGATGTAGGATCCTCATCCTTCCATTAAAAAAAAAATACTGCCCATACCACCTGCTGCACCCTGGGACCTTGTTTTTTTTCAGGTGCTTCCTGGGACAGGCGTTAAATGAGGCTTTGGGGCCGACTATTCCATCCGGGCTGCTAGTGCAGCATTGCACGGTGATTGACGACATGATCTCAGTCAAAATGGACGGCGGGGCAGTAAGTTTTTTGCGCCAGTGCTAACCAGTAGTCAAATCTACAGCTGTTGGTAATTCCTGGACTCCTGGCATTATGCCCAAAAATAGCAGTTAACGCCCACCGAGGTGCAAATGAGCCGAAAATCCAGCCTATAGTTTGTCAGGTTGAACTTGAGATGGTAGCTGAGGAGGGGAATTGATGGCAAGGTATGGAGTTACTGTGATGCACTTGAACTGTCTTTGTAACCTTGTATTAATTCTGTTAGTATTTACCCAAGTACCTTTTCATACCCTTGCAGCATCATAACCTGCTGTTAATTGTGTTATAAATTTGTTAAATGCTACTTCATGATTTCCTGGACTGACTTCCTCTTTGATTTCAAGAACAAAAAAATCACTCAATAGCTTACATTCATCGTACCAGGGTAGGTAGTCTAAATTTTAATATAATTTAGACTGGTAGGTGTAAGATGATTCAAGTGAGCCACATTTGGGCTTCTAATATCTACTTAAACATGGAGATGTTTTGAGAAGTTGGGACAAAGGGGTTAAGGATTCACCTGCTGCCCTTTTTTTTTTCTGAAGTTGTTACCTTCGTGATCTGTGTGTTTGCAACATTCCACAAGTCGCCAAATATGGTTGTAAACTCTTGTTTTGATCTTGCACACTCGTTCTGCCAGTTGATTCTCTCCCCTTAACTCTAGTTTCTCGTTGTGTCCTCTCTCAGCTGTTGGGGAAACAAACCCCCTGGCTGAAGTTAGGGTGGGTGTTGTGTGGAAAGGAACCTGGCCACAATGCCTTCCCACTACCCCTTCACTTCTATCATTACCCTTGCCTCGTTCCTTTGAGCTACCCATTCAACCCTCTCCTTCCCCCTTGCTCTGCTTTCACTATTGCTAACCTGTAACCCTTCATCCCCTTTGTTCCCCATCCCTCAAGTGGGTGCTGAGGCTAATTTTTTTTTAATTTAAATATAAAAATGTATCCTAGAGTTATATTTTGCAGATTAAATTTTGTTGCATAAAATAAAGGGGCACTGGGACTGTATTTTCATGTTGAGTTGCTGCAGGGGTGGGGGAACATCCATTCCTGCTAATCTCTTACCAAAGCAAATACCCAAAGTAAACACCAGTGTTCAGTCAAACTCAAGATCTCTAGCCAGCATTAACCAGAGAGATGGAATAGTTTGTTTTCTTTGTCTTTCAGCAAGTTGTGACAAAACATTATTTAAGCTAAGACCTCAGTTGTGTTTGTAAGGATTATCTGGGTGTTGATGTATGCTGTTTGTTAAATATCTTTTTACATCTGGAGAGAAATGTTCCAACTTGAAAGCTGCAAAAAGGAAAAATTGGGCATGGACTTTAAACAGTGATCTAACTTGCAAATTACTCCAACTTTCTACATTTTTTTTTTCTGTGGCCCTTGACAAACCATTTGAGACCATTGTGAAGCCTTGTTTTATGTGCAGTTTATTTCTGAATGTGGCTTAGAATTAACTTGGGACCGTAATTTAAAACAAACATTGGATCATTACCCTCAATTTCGCGTGATACCGCCGTGCGATCGTGGTACACGTTATGCCGGTGCCACAGAGTTTCTGTGATCATTGAGATCTGGGTGGACTAAGGAGAGCCTGTTTTTGAATGCTCTCTTTAATAATTCTGCAGGGGGAACCCTGGTGAGTGTCCGGTAGCTGAGCAGGACCCAAGATCACTGGGTCTGCATTTCAAGCTCTGCTTCGTGGTTTGGACTGCCCGTTCTGCTTGACCATTGGATGCGGGCTTAAATGGGGCAGGCGTGACCTGCTTAATGCCATTGCGGGTCATGAACTCGTTGAATTCCGAGCTGGTGAAACGTGGTCCATTATCACCGCCAAACATGTCGGGCAACCCATGGGTGGCAAACATTGTGGCAGTGGACATACATATTATACATTCACTCATTTAAGTAAGTGTCCACTGCTACTAAACATCTCTAGAAAGGGGCCAGCAAAATCTATGTGGAGCCTGGACCACGGTTTGGAGGGCCATCATTACAGTCTGAGGGGCCTTCCTGGGTGCGTTGCTCAACTGTGAGCAAGTGCTGCATTGGTGTACGCAAGACTCCATTTCGGAGTCGATGCTGGGCCACTTGACGTGCACCTGGTGATGGTCTTCATCATGACTCTGTCTGGGGTGGGTACTGTGTAGGTCGCATATAAACGTTTCCCTGCCTTTTTTGGGAAAAATCACATTATTTCCCCCCCCCCCCCCCCCCCCCGCCCCCAAAGGAGACAATCCAATTAGATGGACAATTCGTCCTTGCGTCGGTGAAACGGCTTAATTTCATCTTGCGTTTCCCCGGGAACTGCCGACCAGCTCCCATTTGAGGATGCAGCTTTTTACTAGTGATAGCACAGGGTCTTGGCTAATCCAGGTCCTGATCTGGTGAGCCATGACTGGTGACCCCTCGCTCTCAAAAGCATCCGTTACCAGAAGCAAGTCTGCGGGATGCGCCATTTCCACCCCAGTGGTGGGCAATGGCAGCCGACTGAGGGCGTCAGCGCAGTTCTCTGCCTGGTCTGTGGCGGATTACATAGTCATATGCCGACAATGTTAGTGTCCATCTTTGGATGCGGAACAAAGCATTGATGTTGATACCTTTTGCTTTCTGAGAGCAGTGAAGTAAGCGGTTTGTGGTCGGTTTTGAGCTCGAACCGGAGACCAAATAGATATTGGTGCATTTTCTTAACCCCGTATACACATGCCAATGCTTCTTTCTCAACCATACTGTAGGCTCTTTCAGCCTTGGATAAATTTCTGGATGCATATCAACTGGTTGCAGTTTGCCTGACGCTTGCTGTAACACACAACTGACCCCGTACGACGACGCATCACATGCTAGTTTAAACTATTACATGGGTCATACAATACAAGTTATTTGTTAGAGCATAGCTAGTTTCTGGCCTTATTAAAGGTTGTCTCGAGATTTACCCAAACTCAGTTGTCACCCTTGTGTAGCAATAAATGCAAGGTTTCCAACAAAGTGCTCAACCCCGGTAGAAGTTACCAAAATAGTTGAGTCCTAGGAACGAATGCAGCTCTGTCACATTCTGTGGTATGGGTGCATTGATGGCCACCGTCTTGGAGTATGTGGGTCTGATGCCGTCTGCCGCAATCTTTCACCCCAGAAATTCGACCTCGCGCCAGGAAAACACACTTGGAGCGTTTCAGCCTGAGTCCCACTCTGTCCAGTCGCTTTAGAACCTCTTCCAGGTTGTGCAAGTGTTTGGTGGTGTTGCAACCAGTGATCAAGATGTCGTCTTGGAATACCACGGTGCATGGAACCGATTTCAGCAGATTTTCCATCTTTCTCTGGAAGATGGCTGCAGCTGAGCGAATCCCAAAGGGGCATCTGTGGTACATGAATAGTCCTTTGTGTGTGTTGATGCACGTTAACTTCTTTGAAGGTTCAGCCAGCTCCTGTATCATGTAAGCAGAGGTTAGGTCTAACTTGAACGACTTCCCCCTGCTAGCGTTGCGAATATGCCCTCCATTTTGGGTAGTGGGTACTGGTCCTGTAATGAGACTCTGTTGATCGTCGCCTTGTAGTCCCCACAGATTCTGACCGTCCCATTGCTCTTTAGCACGATTGGACTGGCCCACTCGTTGAACCTGACTGGCGATATGATTCCCCCTCGTTGAAGTCTGTCCAGCTCGATCTCTACTTTCACTCGCATCATATTTGGGGCTGCTCGGGCCTTGTGATGAACGGGACATGCCCCATGAACAAGATGGATCTGCACCTTGGTGCTTGTGAAGTTGCCAATGCCTGGCTTGAATAACGGTGGAAATTTGGTTAGCATCTGGGCCACCGAAGACAGTGCTTTGACGCCGTCCCAGTTCTATGTACAAGTGATACCTGGCCATTAAGATGCTCCTTCAGCTGGAGGTGTTCCCGAGCCAGTGCACAGCTCTGTATGACTTGTCCGTTGGTTTGTCCAGTGCCAGCAGATTTTTGAAGAGTCCATATCGAAGACCCACATACGGTGAGGAGAATCGCCGTGTCGAGCTCGTTGGCCACGAAGTACTGGTCGAGGTGCTCAACAAAGGCGTCTCAATCATCACCCTCAACAAATCTCTCGAATACCAATGGCAGCTATTTCTGCGTGAAAGTTCATGATCTGTAACTCGTCGCCAGTTAAGTTCAGAATAATGCCACGAGACAGTTTTGACTCGATTGTTATCAGCATTTCAATTCAAGCTATTGGTGCAAAAATGTTCTGCTACACATACAGTTTGAACTTCATCACTAACTCTATGTTGAAGTTCTGGGCATAGTTCAGGCTCTAACTGCAAATAATTTTGATCAAATTAAGGACATAAATAGGAACAGGAGTAGGCCATATGGCCCCTCGAGCCTGCTCCACCATTCAATAAGATTATGGCTAATCTGATCATGGACTCAACTCCACTTCCCTGCCTGCTCCTCATAACTCCTTGTTGCTCAAGAAACACTCTCTGTCTTAAATTTGTTCAATGTCCTAGCTTCCATAGCACTGAGGCAGCAGATTCCACAGATTTACAACCCTCAGGAAATTTCTCCATCTGTTTTTAAATGGGTGGCCCCTTATTCTAAGATCATGCCCTCTAGTACTAGTCTCCCCATCAGTGGAAACATCCACCTTGTCAAGCTCCCTCAATCTTATACGTTTTGATAAGATCACGTCTCATTCTTAATTCGAATGAGTAGAGGCCCAACCTATTCAACCTTTCCTCATAAGTCAACCCTCTCATCCTCAATCAAGCTAGTGAACCTTTTCTGAACTGCCTCCAAAGCAAGTATATCGTTTCGTAAATATGGAAACCAAAACTGCACGCAGTATTCCAGGTGTGGCCTCACCAAAATCTTGTATAGCTGTAGCAAGACTTCCCTGCTTGTATATTCCATCCCTTTGCAATAAAGGCCAAGATACCATTGGCCTTCCTGATCACTTGCTGTAACTGCATACTATCCTTTTGTGTTTCATGCACAAGTACCCCAGGTCCTGCTTAACTGCAGCACTTTGCAGTCTTTCTCCATTCAAATAATAACTTGCTCTTTGATTTTTTTTTGCCAAAGTGCATGACCTCACACTTTCCAACATTATACTCCATCTGCCAAATTTTTGCCCACTCACTTAGCTTGTCCATTTCCTTTTGCAGATTTTTTGTGTCCTCCTCACACATTGCTTTTCCTCCCATCTTTGTATCATCAGCAAACTTGGCTACATTACACTCAGTCCCTTCTTCCAAGTCGTTAATCTAGATTGTAAATAATTGGAGTCCCAGCACTGGTCCCTGCGGCACCCCACTAGTTATTGATTGCCAACCAGCGAATGAACCATTTATCCTGACTTTGTTAGTTAGCAAATCCTCTATCCATGCTAATATATTACCCCCAACCCTGTGAACTTTTATCTTGTGCAGTAACTTTTATGTGGCACCTTGTCAAATGCCTTCTGGAAGTCCAAATACACCACATCCACTGGTTCCCCTTTATCCACCCTGTTCGTTACACCCTCAAAGAATTCCAGCAAATTTGTCAAACATGACTTCCCCTTCATAAATCCAGGCTGACTCTGCCTGACTGAATTTTGCTTTTCCAAATGTCGTGCTACTGCTCCTTTAATAATGGACTCCAACATTTTCCCAACCACAGATGTTTAGGCTAACTGGTTTATAGTTTCCTGCTTTTTGTCTGCCTCCTTTTTTTAAATAGAGGTGTTATTTGCAGTTTTCCAATCTGCTGGGACCTCCCCAGAATCCAGGGAGTTTTGGTAAATTACAACTAATGCATCCACAATCTCTGTCGCTACTTCGCAAGACCTTGGGATGCAAGCCATCAGGTCCAGGGCATTTATCTGCCTTTAGTCCCATTATCTTACTGAGTACCACCTCTTAGTCATTGTGATTGTGTTAAGTTCCTTCCCTCCCCCCACCCCCCCAATAGCCCCTTGTCTACCCACTGTTGGGATATTGTTAGTATTCTCCACTGTAAAGACTGATACAAAATATTTGTTCAGAGTTTCTGCCATCTCCATGTTCCCCATTACTAATTCCCTGGTCTCGTCCTCTTGGGGACCAACATTTACTTTAGCCACTCTTTTTTTTTTTTTTTTTTTTTTTTTGTTTGTTTCCTTTTTATATACCTATGGAAACTCTTGCTATCTGTTTTTATATTGTGCTAGTTTACTTTCATAGTCTATCTTTCCTTTCTTAGTCATTTATTTAGTCATTCTTGGCTTTTAAAAGCTTCCCAGTCTTCTGTCCTCCCACTAGTTTTGGCCACTTTGTATGCCCTTGTTTTTAATTAGATACTGTCCTTTTATTTTTTTAGTTAGCCATGGATGGCTATCTTTTTTTTTCTCGCATCCTTTCCTCTCCACTGGAATATATTTTTGTTGAGTTGTGAAATATCTCTGTAAATGTACACCATTCTGCATCAACCCGTCCTACACTTTAATCTATTTTCCCAGTCCACTTTAGCTGAATGTGCCCTCAGTTATATATGCAGACACTAGTTATACTGTGTAGTCACTGTAGAGTTGCATAAGATGGAGACTTGTTACCTGATATACTATCAATAAGGTTTACACTGTGTACATGCTATGCTGGCACCACTAGAGGGTGCAACTGGTGGAGACCAGGGTTTCCTGCCCCTGTGCCAGAGGCTGTCCACCAGAGGGCACTGCAGTGGGAGACCTGAAGATCACCTGCATAGGTGTGCAGGGTCCAGTATAAAAGGGTGCCTGCCATGCTTGTTTCTCGAGTTACGAATGAAGGACCAAGGTCAATACAGTTTGAGTACAACACATTGCCTCGTGGAGTCATTCATAAGTGCATTACAGACATGACGCATTCCTTCATAGACTCCTTTATTTAAGCTTAGTACGCTGATTTGAGATCCAACTTTCTCGCCCTCCATCTGAATTTGAAATTCAACCATGCTATGATCACTCATTCCGAGGGGATCCTTTACTAGGACATTGTTTATTTACCTTGTCTCATTACACAGGATCAGATCCAAGATAGCCTGCCCCCTGGTTGGTTCCATTACATACTGCTCAAGGAACCCGTCCCTTATGCACTTTATTAACTCCTCCTCAAGGCTACCCTGACCAATTTGATTTGTCCAATCAATATGGAGGTTAAAATCGCCCATGATTATTGCTGTTCCCTATTTACAAGCCCCCACTATTTCCTGGTTTATGCTCCGACCAACAAAGTTGCTACTGTTAGGGGGCCTATAGACTATGCCCACCAGTGACTCTTTCCCCTTATTGTTCCTTATCTCCACCCAAACTGTTTCAACACCCTCAATTTGAGCCAATATCATTTCTTACTATTGCAGTGATTCCATCCTTTATCAATAGAGCTACCCCACTTCCTTTTCCTTTCTGTCCTTCTTCCGGATTGTCAAGTATCTCTGACTATTTAATTCCCAGTCCTGGTCACCTTGCAACCATGTCTCTGCAGTGGCTATCAGATCATAACTATCTCTCTCAACTTGTGCCGTCAACTCACCTATTTTGTTACAAATGCTACGCGCATTTAGCCAAAATGCCTTTAAGTTTTTTTTTAACTTTTTTTTTTTTTTCTGCTTGTTTCCTCGCTCCAAACTTCATTTATTTTTGCTTGCTAATTTCAGCTTTACTCCCCTCCCTACTGTATCTATTTTCAGGTTCCCAACCCCCCTGCCAAGCTAGTTTAAACCCTCCCCAATAGCACCAGCAAACCCCTCCCCACAAGGATATTGGTCCTGGCTCTCTTGTTTTTCCTCAGTAAGATAATGGGGTTTCACATTCTACATGTAACTCGCTTAGTCGTGACAAACTTTACATCTTCTAACTTCAAGCAAAATTTCATTTAAAACCCATTAATTCTGAGGTACTGATTTTCTGCTGTGGTATTTGATATGTTTCTCTAGTCAATGCAGTGTATGGGCAAGGGGATTAAGTGATCATACAGGGACGTGTGTTGAAACGTCACCAATTTTGCTGCATCAATCTGCAAATTTCTTGCGCTCACTGGCTCATCATGGGCAATTTGTTTTTAAAAAATTACTTGGTTTTGGTGTGAGACCATTTGAATACTTGTTTAGAAATACACACTGCCAGACCTTGTTGAGTCAAGGAAGACAATGGTTGATTTTACCAAATGTAAAAGGGCAGAGCTAAGTGGAATAGAAATGCTGTAAACCTACTTTATGCTTCAGAACATGTCCCTTTCCCAAGTCCTCTCTCTCGAACCTCCAGCTCCAGTCCTTCGTTCCTTCATAAAAATTAAATTTCTATCTTATCCCCAGGAAAGGTGAGTCCCTCTTGGAGTTACGATCCTATTAATCTTGAGTTATGGGTGATCCTGGGAATGGTTGTTACTGGGCTAGAAATCTAGAGGCCTGGACTAATAAGAGAGTTCAAATCATGTGGTAGTTTGAGAATTTGAATCCATTTACTAAAAAAGTGATCTGGAAATAAATTGGTATCAATAAAAGTGAACATAAAGCTGTGATTGTCATTTAAAACCCAACTGGTTCACATTGGTGTGGGACTAATTGCATACAAGGGGAGCAGGTTTCATAAGAACATAAAAATAGGAGCAGGAGTAGGCCATACGGCTCCTTGAGTCTGCTCCGCCATTTAGTACGATCATGGCTGATCTGATCATGGACCGAGGTCCACTTCCCTGCCTGCTCCCCATAACCCCTTATTCCCTTATCGTTTAAGAAACTGTCTTTTTTTTTCTAATTTTAAATTTATTAAATATCCCAGCTTCCTGAAGCAGTGAATTTCGCAGATTTACAACCCCCAAGAAATTTCTCCATCTGTTTTAAATGGGCGGCCCTGTTTTCTAAGATTATGCCCTCTAGTTCTAGTCTCCCCATCAGTGGAAACATCCTCTGCATCCACCCTGTCAAGCCCCTTCATAATCTTGTGTTTTGATAAGATCACCTCATTCTTCTGAATTCTAATGAATTTCTTCCATTAGTGAACCTGCAGGGTTTTTGCGATTAAACTGACTGCTTCCTAGTCGCATTTACTGATCCATCTTTTTTCCACATTTTACTCACTGAATTCAAATTCTCAAACTACCATGCTGGGATTTGAATTCGAGTTTCTGGTTTATGTCCAGGTCTCTGGATTACTAGCCCAGTAACTTTACCACTACACTATTGTATCCTTGTTATCTATTTTTGGTGCATCATTTGTCGCCTTTGGTCTGTTGTCATACATCATCGTAGGTAGTCCCTCGGAATCGAGGAAGACTTGCTTCTAATCTAAAAATGAGTCCTTAGCTGGCTGAATATTCCAATATGAGAACCATAGTCCCTGTCACAGGTGGGACAGATAGTTGTTGAAAGGGTGGGTGGGGCAGGTTTGCCGCATGCTCTTTCCGCTGCCTGCGTTTGATTTCTGCATGCTCTCGACGATGAGCCTAGAGGTGCTTGGCGCCCTCCCGGATGCACTTCCTCCACATAGGGCAGCCTTTGGCCAGGGACTCCCAGGTATCAGTGGGAATGTTGCACTTTATCAGGGAGACTTTGAGGGCGTCCTTGTAACGTAACGTTTCCTCTGCCCACCTTAGGCTCGTTTGCCATGAAGGAGTTCCGAGTAGAGCACTTGCTTTGGGAGTCTAGTGTCTGGCATGCAAACTCTGGCCTGCCCAGCGGAGCTAATAAAGTGTGGTCAGTGCTTCAATGCTGGGGATGTTGTCCTGGTCGCAGATGCTAATGTTGGTGCGTCTGTCCTCCCAGGGGATTTGGAAGATCTTGCAGAGACATCGTTGGTGGTATTTCTCCAGCGACTTGGTGTTTGCTGTACATCGTCCATGTCTCTGAGCCATACAGAAGGGCGTGTATTACTACAGCTCTGCAGATCATGAGCTTGGTGGCAGATTTGAGGGCCTGGTCTTCAAACACTCTTCCTCAGGCAGCTGAAGGGAGCACTGGAGGTGGTGGTGAATCTCGTCGTCAATGTCTGCTCTAAGCGGCTGCCAAGGTATGGAAAATGGTCTTTATTGTCCAAGGCCGCGCCATGGATCTTGATGACTGGGGGGGGCAGTGCTGTGCGGTGGGGACAGGTTGGTGGAGGACCTTTGCCTTACGGATGTTTAGCATAAGGCCCATGCTTTTGTGCGCCTCAGTGAATGCGTTGACTATGACGCAGGCGTCATTTGTGTACTGTAGCTCGATGACAGTGGTCTTGGACTTGGTCTGGAGACGACAAAGGTTGAACAGGTTCTCACTGGTTCTGTGATTTAGTTCCACTCCAGCGGGGAGCTTATTGATTGTGAGGTGGAGCATGGCAGCGAGGAAGATTGAGGGTTGGGGCAATGATGCAGCCTTGCTTGACCTCCATCCGGACTTGGATTGGGTCCGTAATGGATCCATTGGTAAGGATCACGGCCTGCAGGTGGAGGTTAGTGACTAAAATTGGGGGTATCCGAAATGGAGGAGGACGCTCCATAGACCCTCATGATTGACAGTGTCAAAGGCCTTCGTAAGGTCGAAGGCGGCCATGTATAAGGGCTGATGCTATTCCCTGCATTTTTCTTGCAGCTGTCGCACTTTGTTTTTTTTTTTAAATTAATGTCCGTTGTGTCCTGTGGGGGACGAAATCCGCACTCTGCCTCGGAGAAGACGGTTGAGGACTCTAGCGACCATTTTCCCAGTGGCTGATAACCGGGAGATTCCTCTGTCGTTGTCGCAGTTGGACATCCCCTTTTTTTTAAAAAGATGGTCACAATCACTGCATCTGAGATCTCCTGGCATGCTCTCCTCCCTCCCAGATGAGATGTCATGCATTTGCACCAACAGTGCCTCTCCGCCATACTTCAGTGCCTCAGCGGGGATTCCATCTGCTCCCATAGCCTTGTTGAGCTGTCTTATGGTTTTCTCGACCTCGTACAGGGCTGGAGTTTTACTGAGGTGGTGGCGGGTAACATGCTGCGGATGGAGTCGAGGACATTGGAGTCAAAGGCAGAGTCTTGATTGAGGAGATCTTCGAAGTGCTCCTTCCAGCGGGCCTTGACTGCCTTGGTGTCCTTGAGTGTTTCCCTGTTCTTGGCCAGCAGTGGGGTTGGGCATTGGGTGTTTGGGCATAGGTGGCCTTGACTGCGGTGAAGAATCCTCGCACATCATGGATGTCAGCCAGATGCTGCATCTCCCTGTGCTTTTTGCATCCACCACCTGTTCTTTAGGTCGCGAGTTTTTTGTTGGACCTCTGTCTTAAGCCATCTGTAATGCTGCTTTGCTGCTCCCAAATTGGGTTGTTGTTTAAGGCTCAGAAATGCCCTGCACTTGCCATCTATTAGCTCTTGGATCTCCTGGTCATTCTCATCAAACCAGTCTTCGTGTTTTCTGGTTGAGTGACCAAGCATCTTCGCAGGCCCTGGTTATGGAGGCTGTAATATAATTATGCTTGGGGTCACCTGACACGAGGTCCACTGTCTGATGTCACGCAGGCAATACAGAAAGTCTGATCATCTTATACAGAGTGGGAATAAAAGAGATCGGGTACACACCCGAGGCAGTTGATAACAGGACTCTTGTGTTATTACATTGGTGACGAGGATGGGATGCCATTGCGAGATCTTGTGTATGGTGGCCTGGAATTGACTTTGATCTGGAATCATGTGTGCATCAGTATAATACTTGTATGCAGCTAAGTAAAGCACCAGTGGAATCTCCGTTGAGTCTTTGGTTGTGGCCATCTAAACCATGGTCGATTTTTGCGGGTCCATTCCTTGGAAAGATGTTTTTTGTTGTGGATGCATATTCAAAGTGGATAGTGTATTTTGTCATCCAGTATGTCTACAGCCACTATTGAGAGCCTGTGTTATGTTTGCTACTCATGGTTTACCTGACATTGTTGTGAGCGACAACGGATCTTGTTTCACAAGTTTTGAGTTTCAGGAGTTCATGAAACTCAATGGTATTAGACATGAGGTCAACTTCAATCAAACCTGCTTCTAATGGTCAAGCAGAGTGTGCTGTTCAAACTATCAAAGTATGAAACGTGTAACTCAGGATTCACTTAAAATTCATTTGTCATGTATATTGCTCAGTTATAGAACAAGATCTAACTTCCTGTATTGCCTCCATGACATCCTACAGTGGTGCCCTCTGGTGTGAGGTGACCCCAAGCATAAAGATATTAGAGGCCTGGAGGGCAGACCAAGTGCTGTGGGCATTCTGCGTCTCGGTCATTAAAGCATGCCAGGTTAGCTGTGAGGTGCTGCAGCACACAAGTGAAATGACTGACAATCTGAGGAGTATTGCACGTAGCCTCCGGAATGGTCCAGGCATTGGAAACGTTATTTCATGATGCCAATGGTCCTCCCTCTTATGCTGCATGTCGCAATGTGCAACATGTTGTATTCCTGGTCAGCCTCCATCTGGGTTACATGTAGGGGTGTTATTAGCCAGGTGGCGAAGCCGTACCCTTTGTCTCCCAGTAGCCAGTTCTGGCTGCTGCTGAAACATGGCAGATATTGTGCTCTTGTGCAGGATGAATGCATCATGGTTGCTCCCAGGGTATCTTGCATCAACTGACATGATGTGATGCATGTTGTCATGCACGAGTTGCACATTAATGGAGTGGAAGCCTTTTCTGTTCCTGTATATCTCTGAATCCTCAAGGTACTCGCAAGGTGATGTGGGTACAATCAATACAGCCCTGTACTTTTTGGGAAGCCAGCAATCCTCAAGCCCACAACCCTTTCACATTACCTGGGCGGTCATGGGGAACTTTATGTAGTCATTCCTCCAGGCATATAGTGTAGCAGACACCTGCCGAATGCAGATATATGTTCCGTGTTGAGATGACACACATCCCCAGTTGTGGCCTGTAATGATCCAGATGCATAGAATGAAAGTGCAGCTGTAACCTTCATTTCAACTGACACAGCAGTCCTCCTGATGCTTCTAGGTTGCAGGTCTGCTTTTACTAACACACAGATTTCCGATACAACTTCAAGAAAACGCAGCCTTCTCACACAGTCTGCATCACTCAGGTGAAGGTATGAATGCCTGTCTCATTATACCTGGGTAAGTTCTCCTGCCCATCATCCTACGTGCTGAGAGGTTCATGTGGTGATGTTGAATCAATTGTTGTCTCTGCAGCACCATCATGCAGAAGGCTTGCACAAGGTATGGTATTACCCCCATGATTAAATTGTTCGCTCGCTCTCGCGCGCGCACTCTCCCGCTCTTTTCCGCTCCCCCCCCCCCCCCCCCCCCCCCCCCCAGGTCTGAGCATGTGCAGTGGGCTATATCAGGAAACTCTGCTCCCCTCAACCCCATGCTGCATTTGATGCTGTTGCTGCATAGTGGCATTGTCTAAGGCTTCTCATGCCTTCAGTTCAGCTTCCACATCCTCCCCCTCCCTCGGGCTTCTTTTTGAAGTTGAGTGAGGGACTGATTCTGCTGGCTGACCCTCGAGCCCGGTTTGGAGACATTCGGTGGTGGCCGAATCTTTTTAAAAAAAAATGTAAATCTTAAAGAATTGCATGAAACTTCCATTTTCTGTGTTTTCAGTTGGAAAATTTTAAGCTTGACGATGCACATTTGTGTTCTTGCCTCCCTCCAAAACTTCGCCTAAAAACAATGGTGTTTTTCTGGGCTGATGTGCTCTGGTTTTCTCGTGCCCAGGAGGTTTTTTGGAAGTGGTCACATACGCCGTCCTAGGAGAATTGTAAGTTGGCCAAACTGGCAGACATCAGATTATCCACGCACCCTCCCCCTCCCCCCCCCCCCCCCCCCCCCAACCCCCGGCCATGACCAAAAGAAACTAACCTTTTTTTAAAAAAAAAAAAATCGTAACTGAGTTACGCTGGCCCACAATCTTTGGGGAAACTTGGATTTTTACATTTAGGCCAAAAAAAACGGCGCTAATCACTGGGGAAAATTGAGCCCTATATCTTGCACTCAGTTCTTCACAGATGCAGTTTCTTGAATTTAAAGCCAACAGCTACCACCTCAACCTTTTTGATGTCTCCATTTAGTCCGACATTGTTGATCCTGCTCCCTCTTGATCTCAACCGGCGCCCCTTCCATCCCCTTCCTTTCCTCTTTTTCTGTGCCAGACACACTTGTCTTGACCGTTTTTAAATTTGAAATTACCACCTGATTTCTCCCTGAAGGTGCACACTCCACACTCTGATATAGTTCCATGGGCACCAACTGATCTCTAGTGAGCCATCTGAATCATTTACATATAATTAAAAACTTTGAAAGGCTCTTCAGTAAAAATTCATTCAATTGCTATTGGAAATTGTGGCCAATTAATCAGGTTAAATGCATCTTAAAAGACCCGATCAGGGTGTTTCGTGGGTTATAACAGAATCTAGTTTCTAATAGTTCTAGTGGGGTTTTATACTTCTGCACTTGCCAGCCCACAAATTTCCATCAGTTGAAATGAATGGCTAGAAAACCATGGCTGACCAGTGCAGCAGCAGAAAACCATAGGCAGAATGGTAGCAGATGCCCTTAATTATATTACAACTCTGGCACATTCCTCCTCCTCCTCAACATTCTCTCTGTTCTACCTCCCAGAAAATCCAAACTGAATTCTGAAAGCTCCACCCAAAACTTGCAATACAAGTTTAACAGCAATTTCTTTCACCATTGTTTGAACACAAGCAATTCTAACCATTTTGTAAGGGAGCTGGAATGACCAATGTAATGCTGTCAGATTGCATCATTTGCAGCATAATCTTTTTTTTGCAAAGTTACTTTAAAGTTTTGGAAAAAAAAGTTCATTGTTACTCCAAACCACACTGCTCTTTTTCTCTTCCAATGCCCCCACCCCACACCAACTTCCTGACCACCATAGGTCATTAGGGATTCGAGCAATAACAAATGGGCTGAGAATGACTAGGAATAGTTAAAGGCATTTGACATACTCAAAATTGTTCCAGTTTACTTTGCTGTATGTGACTTGTCACATGCTCTTTGGCTGTAGAACCACAATGGAATTGAAAATGTAATGTTTACCACCATGTAGCTATAAATTTGTATGAATGGAAACCTCAGCAACCCATCTTACAAAAATATAACCTCCTACAAACAGATTTGCAGTTTTGCAATAGCTCTGAAAATGGTTTCCTCAATTATATGATTGAAGTGTCAGTAAATGAAGTATTCTGTTTGAGCTCCACAGCTCAGCTGACCAAAAGTGAGCTTTTTAATTTTTGGTTTGTACTAAGCAGATTAATTTTAAATTGTAATTGGCCTATATTTTTGTAACCAAGTATCTAACTATCCTTGGGACCTTTTTAATATGTTAAAGGTGCTATATAAATTGTTGTTGTATTACAACTTTGAGTTTTAGAAAATACTTCTGCAACATTTCATTGTAGTCAACATGAAAATTAATTTGAAGATTACTTTCCTTTCAAGCAGAGATGATTTTGCATTGTCTTTGGATATTGTTACAGCTGCTGTCTCCTGACTTAGAAATTTTGATAACTTTTTAGTCTAGACATGCTGGAAAATATGTAAGAAGTATTAATCTAAAGATACATTTTTTGCTTTTATAAAGATAATTTGAACTGCTGCAAAGACTTGAGCGTGTATTAAGTGGAGCAGTATTTAAGATGTCTGCTTTAAGATTGTGTTAATTTGTTTCACCCAAACATATGTATTGTAAGTGGTTGAGTGTGTTTATAAAAAAATATATATTTAGTCATGATCTCAGCAGCTGTTTCCTGGTCTTTAGTTCTCTGTTGCTGACTATCTGATATTTGTTTTATAATTTCAACAATTAATGAAGTTCAGGTTTTTAAGCAATGTATTGTGGGTGGTTGCTGAAATGCTGCAGCTGGCTGTCTCATCTCTTTTTTTTTCCTCCTCTCTTTCACCCCCACCCCCCAACCCCACAAGCTGTAATCAAGACAACATTGGGCTTTCTGCTTTAGATCTTGGTTTATACAGGTTGAACCTCCCTTATCCGGAACCCTCTAGACCTGGCCTGTTCTGGATAAGGGATTTTTCCAGATGAGGGGTGGTCACGTTAAATTGGATGGTACAGGGGGGGAGGGGAGGGGCTGCAATTGCGGGGGTCGGCAGCGAGGAAGGACTTCAATTTGTTGGAGTTCTATGCATGCGCCACCTGGTGGCTGGAAATGGTTCCAGACGAGGGGTGGTTCTGGATAAGGTAGGTTCAACCTGTACAACATTACCACAGAGAAGCATTCAACCATCATTTGGTCAGTAATACATTTTGATGCAAAGAATGTGTTCAGAAGTCCACTTAATCTTGTTTGTTTTCTTACTATGTTGATGCAGAATGATTATTGCAGTTCTTGATAGAAAACTTCAGCCAAAAATAACAAATACAAAATTTCCAGAAAGAATTTAGTATAATGATCTGTAAATCTTGGTCTGTGCTTGTGTCGCTATCTGAAAGCTACCAAATATTTCTGCAATAAGAAATGCTGCAAGTAATTATCATGAATTAATATAGTAAAAGCAGCCAGAACTGGGAATTTTAATGTTGCATTTGTGTTCATAATTTTTAAAGAAAATATATTTTCCACCGTCCACTCTGCAGGGTATTGTTGTATGTTCTGTGAAAACTGAAACCGAATGAATTGTGAAATACGATCACAAAACTCTTAATCCAGAAATCTAATCCAATTAAAGGAAATGTACCTTATCCTGTCACCTAGGTGATAGGCCTTTTATTTAAATCTGTTATCAATAGTATTTTATTTTTGAGTTGGCGACTGTATTTGGGGCTGTCTGCTTTTTGGAAGCCGTTTGTCAGCTTTTGAGTTTTTGTAGGTTGGGTATGTACACTTGTATCGATTCTGGAACTTTTGTGCCATTTCTTAATAGGAATTTATCCTGTCTTTTTAGGAAAACAACAGTCTTAATTTTCTGTTGCATCATACCCACTGGTAATCGCTTCCACAATTTAAACACCTTTTTTGCCATCTGGATGGGATAGGTTGTCCATTACTGATGGTGTTCTTTCTCTCTGCCCTGAGGAAATTCTTGAATTGATATTTGGTTTGGTAGCTGGTGTGTGACTTGTTCCATAATCTGGTGGGGATGGAAAATTGAGGCAAAAGCTGGGAAGCCATATCCATGTGAAGACGGAACAGAATCCAAGCTTTGAGTATATTCACCATTCTAAAGTGTTTCAAACTGTGAGCCTATTACAAATGTACCATAAAATTACACTTAATCCCCAAATCTTTGTCCAAGCTGTGTTACATAGACTGGAAGTTGCTGAAGGAATGCAAGAAAAAATGGTGAAGAAAGTTTTGGGCGCATCTTTGTTTTTATTCGGGACTATTTTGATTGTTTCTCTGCTGAGGTTGGTAGTTTCACGACTGCTTTATTCTTTGTTGTGCAACTTCCCTCCCTCCCCCATTTACCCTTTGCATGTGGAACTCTTGGGGGCAGTACCATTGCTCGCTACACAATGCAGTACGACGGAATGACTATTATGACCAGCAATGCTTACGTTTTTATCTGTTGTTTTTAAATTGGTAGGCAAAATTCTGTAGGTTAATATTTTTTGACCTCTATCTTGAATTTTTTTTAAACATAATTGGGAGTTGTGATTAATTACTGGAACTCTCAGATGTGGGAATTCTGAAAATAGAAGCTTTTGTGGATGTGCTCAATCAACCATTTGACATTTCTTGCCCAGTTTTCTGCTTAGCCGTACTTTTGTGTTCATAGTAAAACCAGACAACAGATTTTTCCAAGTATGTTCATGTCACTGGAGTGATGGCTATTTTGCTTTGCTCACCAACTTGATAGAAACCAGTTGCACTGTATGGAGTTCTTTTTTGTAACTGGTACAGATTAACACTATAAATCCTGCACCATTTCTGCTGGCCTCTTTGCTGCTGCATTCAAAAGCTGTTCAGACCTTTCTAAAATCAGTGCACAAATTGCATTTTTGGCAAATCTCGGGAGCATATAGTAATATTGGGCCCAAGTTTCCACATGATTTGTGCCTGATTTTTAGGATCAACTGGTGGAGAACGGACTATCTTAGAAATCGCAATTCTCCACTTTTTTTTCTGCAGTTCTAGTCAGGTAGAACAGTTCCACTTTGGAACAAAATGTTTTCTTCAAAAGGGGGTGTGTCCGGCCACTGACACCTGATTTCAAAGTTTCCACAGTGAAAACGTACTCCAAACTAAGTTAGAATGGAGCAAGTGAAGATTTTTGTAGAACTGAAAAAACCTGTTCTACACATTAAAAAATCAGGCGCAGGTTACAAATTAGGCGTAGGGAACGAGGTGGTGGGGGGGAAGTGAAGTCATTAAATTCTACAATAAATCCTTATACTTCTACAAATATTATACAAATAAATCCAACCTGAATAAACATTTATAAGCAAAGAAAAGATTAAATAAACCATCTTCCTACCTGTGTGAAAGTGCTTCAGGCACAGAGAATGCTGCAGTCAGCCTGAGGCGCCGTTCTTCCCGCGGGGGGGAGGGGGGGGGAGAAGGGCGCCCGTTCTTCCTGCGGGGGGTGGGGGAGAGGAGGCGCCCGTTCTTCCTGTGGGGGAGGGGAAAGGCGACCGTTCTTCCCGCGGGGGGTGGGGGAGAGAGGAGGCGCCCGTTCTTTCCGTGGGGGAGAGGAGGCGCCCGTTCTTCCCGCGGGGGGGGGTGGGGCGAAGGTTGCAAGTGCTGATGGCAATGTGCTTTTATTAAAAAAATGTTCAAAAATTAAACCGCTACAAAAATGGCCAAGTGCCAATGTTTTTTTCACACTGAGCATGCGCGAACGCTCCAACGCGCACGCGCAGCGTTGCCGGCAGGAAAAAAACTAATTTAAATAGTACCCGTCCCCTCCCACTTACAAAATCGGTGCGAGTGCAGGCTCCGCCCCCCTGGGCGCAGCGCCAGGCAGATAAGGAGCTGCAGAACGCTCCAGAATCGTGAGGTTTTTTATCGTGTGGAAACTTGGGCCCATAGAAGCAGTGAAAATAGGTGCAGGAGTAGGCCATTCGAGCCTGCACCACCATTCAATATGATCATGGCTGATCATGCATTTCAATATCCCATTCCTGTTTTCTCCATACCCCTTGATCCCTTTAGCCGTGAGGGCTGCATCTAACTTCCTTTTTAAATATATCTAACGAACTGGCTTCAACAACTTTGTGGCAGAGAATTCCACAGGTCCACACCTGAGTGAAGTTTCTCCTCCTCATTGTCCTAAAAAGGCTTACCCCTTATCCTTAGACTGGCTCCTGGTTCTGGACTTCCCCAACATTGGGAACATTCTTCCTGCATCTAACCTGTCCAATCCCATCAGAATTTTATGTTTCTCTAAGATCCCCTCATTCTTCTAAATTCCAGTCCATACAAGCCTAGTCAATCCAGTCTTTGTCAGTCCTGTCATCCCGGGAATCAGTCTGGTGAACCTTCGCTGCACTCCCTCAACAGCAAGCATGTCCTTCCTCAGAGTAGGAGACCAAAATTCAAGGTGTGGCCTTACGAAGGCCCTGTACAACTGCAGTAAGACCTCCCTGCTCTTATACTCGCGTACTCTTGCTATGAAGGCTAATATGCCATTTGCTTTCTTCACCGCCTACTGCAGATGTATGCCAACCTTCAATGATTGATGTACCATGACACCCAGGTCTCATTGCACCTCCCCCTTTACCAATCTGTCACCATTCAGATAACAATCAGCCCTCCTGTTTTTGTCACCAAAGTGGATAACCTCACATGTATCCACATTATACTGCATGTGTCATGCAGTTGCCCACTCGCCTATCCTGTCCAAGTCACCCTGCAGCCTCTGAGCATCTTCCTCACAGCTCACACTGCCACCTAGCTTAATGTCATTAGTGGAGATATTACATTAAATTCCTTCATCTAACTTCTGTACTTGGGGAATTGAGACGAGATCGAAGCCTCTGGTATTAGTGGTAATATATTGAGCTAGACAGAACTGTCGAAGTATGTAGGTGGACAGTAATTGTAATGGATTTTGATCAGTGGTGGGTGATGTATATTCTTATGACATCACTAAGAAACACACTATACAAGATGGCTCTTAACATAGAAACCGGTCATGAGTTGGTCACGACCCTTTTGTATTTACATCAGTAGCTGCATTACCACAATAGCCCACTCGGTAGAGCAGTAGTCCACTAGGGGATCTCTTTTTATTACACCCCTCCCTCCTTAATGAAGTAATTATAACAAAATAGTCATTATACATAACTTGCATGGTTATACATAAAAAAATATGGACTTATTTTGCCATATTTACAAATCAAACTTAACCATTGGTTTTCTGTTTCGAAGAGGATACCTTCACACACGAGCAGAACTTTCCAATCTTGGTGTCAACTTGGACTTGTTCTTAGCTGAGCCTGAGGAGAGTTTTTCTCCAAGGGCAACCCTTGATTTACATTTTGACTCTCTACAACTTCAGACTGTTTGTCTGCCTGACTCTGACTCAGACTTGAATTCTGACTTTCTCTTGGATGTGTTTCTAGTACATCATATGTAGGATTTGCTATTGGTACTTTACTTGTAACAAGACTATCTGACTCATCAGAAATAATCAAATCACACCAACTTTCAACTCCTTCCACATCTGTAGGTAAAATATAATCAATGTGAACAAACCTAACCGTTCCATGATCAAACATCTTGACCAAATGTGCGAGGGCCACATCGCTCTCCTTCCTGGTAACCACTTTAATCATTCATGATGGCGGTTCTTCACTCTAACCTTCTGATTCAATTTCACACTTGTCTCTCTCTCTCCCTCTACACCTCATGATTTTCTTTGTCTTAATTGTTTCTCTCCTACTGACTGCCAAGTTTGGCTTTAACAACAATAACCTGGTTCATGGCTGTTGTTTGAGAAACAACTCTGCTGGTGTTCTACCAAGAGGAGTATTACGATAAATAAATAGAAAATTTGCCAATTTGTGGTCCAATGACAACTGCTGTTTCCTTTTGATTTGAATCCAACATTTGCTTGATGAGGGCATGTTTTATAATTTGTACTGTGCACTGTTGCATCATTTGACGCAGGGTGGTACGGTGGAACCTTGGTACGTTTCACACTGTATCTGCTCATGAACTGTGTAAATTCTTGACAAAATTGTGGCCCATTATCCGACACTATCGAGAGGTCATATGAAGACAACAATCCTTCGCAAATTATCTTGGTGTTTTATTTGTTTTCCACATCGGAAACGCCTCTACCCACTTCGAATGGCTATCACATCACAATGAGAAATTGCTATCCTCTTAACTCAGCAAAATCTACATGTAACCTATGCCACATCCTGGGAGGCCATTTCCATGACTAATGGTACTGATGGTGGTTTCTTGCTTACTGATTGGCATGTGGTACTCTATCTTTAACTAAACCCGACCACCATAAGTAACTGGATGCAAAACTCTTGGTGAAGCACATTCCCAGATGCTGGTCATGAAGATCTCTTAACAATTTGGACCTGCATTTATTTAGGATAACTACTCTTGTATCCCACATGATACAATCTTTATCACCCAAGGATTCATTCCTACAAATGAAATATGGATGAACATCTTCCTCTAATGTCTGGTTTGGCCATCCATTTGCTATGTAATCATACACTGTTTACATAACTGGGTCACATTTGGTTGCTCTACCAATCTCTTCAGCTGTGACCAGCAGTTCATCAATGTATGAAAAATAGAACACTTCTTCCCTATTGGGTGTAACTTGTTATGGGGATGGCAACCTAGACATAGCATCAGCATTATTGTGATCAACTGATCATCTGTACTTGATGTCATGTGTGTATGTTGATTAAAATCAAAGTCCATCTCTGCATTTGGGCTGCAGCTAAGTTTGGAACTGGGGGGGCTTTGGATGGAGGATTGCTGTCAGGAGCTTATGGTCAGTAATGATGATCTTATGACCATACAAGTATTTGTTAAACTTCTTGACCCCAAAAAGCAATGCCAAAGCTTCTCTTTCGATCTGTGCATAATTACGCTCACTGGCACAAAGTGCCCTGAAATAAAAGCAATTGGTCTCTCCTCCCCGCTAACTAGTACATGAGACCATATTTACACTCCTTGAATGCTGTCACATTCTTACCACTTCCAATGGATCTGTTTTTTTTTCAACAGTTCATTCAGTGGATGTAATACTGTAGCCAAATTTGGTTGTAACTTCCCATAATAGTTCAAAAGACCCAAAAATGATGTAAGTTCAGTGACATTCTTGGGAGGGGGTGCATTTCTGATTGCATCCAGCTTTCCCTTGGTTGGATGTAAACCATCTTTGTCTACTCTGTGCCCTAAGTACTCCACTGAGTTTTGAAATAACTCGCACTTGTGAGAAGTCACTCGTACTCTGCTTCTCTATCTGTTTGAGCATTTGATTCAATGCATTATTATGGATTTGTCTGTTTGGTGCTGAAATGAATAACATAGTACCCCTTCAATGCCTTGCAAAATCTGATTCATCACCCCTTGGAATATGGCAGGGGTGGAAGACATTTGAAATGGTAGCCTATTAAATTGACAGGCCTGGAGGAGTATTTATAGTCAAGCATGACTTGGACATCTCATCTAGTTCAAGTTTTAAGTAGGCATTTGGGAAGATCTGGCCACCTGTCAGTGTTGTGAACAAATCTTCTACATTTGGCAATGTATTAGGTAGATTACCCTCTAGAACTTGATTGACGGTTACTTTATAATCACCACACAACCGAAGCTTAACACCTAACTTGGGTACTACAACAATGGGTGTAGCCCAATTACTTAGATCTACCTTAGATAATAATCTCAGTTTCGAGTTGTTTGAGTTCTTGCTCAACTTTCTCTGAGTTTCGGGGTGATTTAATCAAATTTTATGATAAAGGGAATAGATTGACTGACTTTTGTAGATTGTTGCAATAAAATAGGTTAGGGAGGACCAGGCTTCACAATTTGAGTTGTATAAAACCAGATCGAGATTAGATGTCGGGAGGTGGGTTTTATCCCCCAGAGAATATTGGACCTCAAACAGGCTGCCAGCCTGTGTGGTGGACGTGGATTTGCTGAATTCATTCTAGTGAGAGCTGGACCTGTTTTGTACAAATTAGGTACTGCAAGGAATTATCGGGATCAAAGTGGTGGTCTGGGTACATTTTGCTTCCCTAAGAGGGTCACAGAGGAATTTTCCAGATGTTTCTTTCCACGTTGTTCGCATTTCCCAGGATATCTCACCGGTGTGGGGTGGGGAGTGTATGTATTGTGATGCTCAAGACATCACAATTGTGTGGAACAGGCTGGGTGGATCAGAACGACTCTTCCTGTCTGTCATTGCTCGCATCCTGGAAGTTATTGCTCCAGCACACCTGTCCAGCATTCTTTTGATGGTTGCAAGATTCTGATAGGAAAAAGGTGCGGAAAAGAATGGTGGTCAGAAGTTCTCATTTGTCTGTCTTCCTCCACTCCATTTGTCTCCCACCCTGGCTGTTTGTACCTTTTTTTTTAATCCTGTGCTCTTGCCTGGTCATCTACTGTCCCAAGAAAAACATGCCTCTCTTTTCCTCCCTCTGACGCCCATACTTGCCTACCAGCTGCTGCTGGCATGAGTTAACTTCCCCTTCCTCCCCCTGCCCCCAAGCACCTGCCCTCAACAACAGTGCTTCCAGGCTCCAGTTCTATCAAGTTATTTAAATCCAGGATGAATGCACTCTACCTGACTTGCCACTCTAGCTATTCATGTGTACCTACCTGGAACTGTGAACATTTTCCTGTCTATTCTGGACTGTACGAAAGTGCAGAATAAGAACATTGGCATGATAAATGGACATAATAATCAAAACTTCTCTTTATTGTTTTAACTGGGGAAAGGTCTCAAAAATTTGATCCCAACAGACTGCAATAAATCCTAGAATAACATGCAATAAAAACTGAGTTTTACACTCGAGCTATAAATCAGTGGTCCTAAAAATGCATTGTTTGCTGCATGGCATAAACTGCATTTCCCTCGTGCCACTGGGCGAGATCATGGGAGATTTGCTAATGTTACTAAAAGTCTGGCATCTAGCAGACATTCATTACTTCACACCTTTTAAAGGTGCCATACTTGATTTTGGCATATTGGGGGCAGAGGGTATTACATTTCAAAGCCTCAAACCTTCATGGGGCAAAAACAAATTGATTTTTAGCTTAAATGAGCACTTAACCTGTTGCCACCAAATATTCTATTGACTGACTAAATGCAATCAGTCCTACATTTTTTTTCTGTCATCTTTAATGGGGGGGGGAACCTGTGGGCAAGTACCCCAAGTTCACAGCATTGTATGATTTCAGCTGAGTCTATTGGTGAGGTACTGTTGCAGCGCACCCTGTAGAGGAGCAGGTAATGTCTGAGAGCAACTTCTGGATTCCCGCTGTTATAACGGTGGACGCTGTTAGCCTTATCTCTGCAAAATCCGGGCTCGAGTTTACAGTGCGTTTCCTTGGAAATGCCTTCAAGCAGGTGTCCCATCCAAAGATTCTCTGGCAATTGGCTGAGAAATACTGTTTACCCCACTCCCGAACTGAGCAAAATGGTTTACCAGGTGATGGTAGTTATCGGACATCGTGTATAGCGGGCAGATCGAGATTGCACTAAGATGCCTGATATAAGCAGTAGGGACTGCACTGCACTGTTGGTTTGTGAAATAATACTTGCTGAAATTAATCCTCATGTCATTGAATGATATAATCCATTGACCCTTCAGGCTTATGGGTTCTTTAGTACCCTGTCAAATTGATTTATATTTCACTAAAATTTCAGTTCAGGGTTGTTCCTCCTGTGCAGCATATAACCCCATTCAAGAATGTTTGGAAAATTTCTCACAATTCAGTACTACAGTAATGCACTTGAATCCACTTTAATGTCTAATCCTTATACTTCACAATTTAAAGAATGAAACAATTATGTTGGCAATGAATGACGATGCTATAACTTCTCCTTTTACAAAGCAGAAGTACGCAGAGAAGGGCTTTTTCATTTCCAAGTGATGCCTGCCTGAGAAGTGAACAGGCCGGAATTGAAAGCATTTGTGCTATTGTAAAATCTGAATTTTGTTAGAAATGGGATCTCTTTCTTGTCATACCACTTTGTGCAATATAAATATGATCTGTTGTCAGCTATGAATAATGTAACATGACATGCTGGTAACGACATGCTGGTATTTCATTAGTCTGATTATTGGCTTTCAGTATTTTTAACACAATAAAATGCAATGACTTCCAGTAAAGATTGTCCTGCAGTGCTTCCCATGTTTGAACTAGTTAGAATTTATGCTAGTTCTTGAAGCAGTTAATTTTTAAAAAACTGGTATGTTTTTATCTAATACATTACATTTCAAGTGAGCTGTTTTGGTATTGCACATCCCATTACAATACAGCAGTAATTTTATTTTTCTTGAGGCGGGATTAAAATTTGGCCATTGTTTGTTTTGTGGTACCCTGTACTGAATCTCAGGTTTGAGAAAGTCGTACAAAGTTCTGTAAAAGGCGTTGGACATGTTTTGTCTGAGGCTTCCTTCAGCTGGTATCCATGGAAGAACTTTAAGCTGTATTGTTTTGGCAATGGTTTCACGGATTTGAATCTGACTGAGTTTGAGTTGGAACTTCTCCTTGATGTTTAAATCTATAATGACTCAAAATTAACGTGGACAACCGGCATGGCAGTTAACACAAAATCCTGAGTTCTTGAATTCTAAAATATCTGTTGGCAGTGACCGAGTTTGTTATAGGCATTTTGTAAAACGGCTGTACGAGAATAAAAAGAAAAGTGCTAAGGCTGAAAATTTGAAATTAAAACCGAAAAGCTAGAAATACACAACACGCAGTCAATATCTGAAGAGAAAAGACAATTGAGACATTTTGGTGTAGCCTTGCCAGAATGTAGGAATATTGAACCAGTTATTCCATTCCAGTGCACAGTTGCCTTGCTTTGCTCCCATATTTGTACAGCTGTTTTTTTTTTTTTAAACTGCTTCTAAAACACTTGTTTAGATTTACATTTTCTCTACCAGGCATTTTGTGTGCAAGGGATTGGTGTGAAGTTAAAATGTGTAAACCATCTGTATTGAATAAGTGTGAATGTAGTGAAGAAAACATGTATACCATCCATTGGTAGTATTCTCTCAAGTCAGAAGGTCATGGGTTCAAACCCCACTTGAGCACATAATCTAGGCTGAAATGTCAATGCAGACCTGAAGGAGTATGGCATTGTTAGAGGTGCCATCTTTTGGTGAGACCTAAACGGAGGTCCCATCTGCTTGTTTCATATCATAAATGATCCCTTGGGTTGATTTGAGGAGCACCAGTCTTGACGTCCTGGCCAGCATTCTTTGCTCAATAAACACCGCCAAAGACAGGTTATTTATTTCACTCCGAGCTTGCTGTGTGCAAATTGGCTGCTACACTTGTAATTGCACTTCAAAAATAATTCTTGGTTGTGAAGCATTTTTGGATTTGCTCTAACAATTGAAGCATTTTTGTCTAAAATGGATACGTTCTTAGTGCTGATTCCTCAAGCTGCAGACAATATATACTATTGCTGGTCAAGGAGCTCGTGAACTCTGTTACAGAAGCTCATGCCTATATTCCAGAGAAAGAAGGTGATTGATTCAATCATACCATTTTTATCAACACATGGTTGTAAAAGCTGGGAACACTGCTAGACACCGGCTCATAATATATGCAATAGACTGGCTCTCCAAGGCTGTTAACTTGTCTGCTATCAAAGGATTTAATCTCATCAATTTGGAATGGTCACAGACACTGATCTGAGCTATAATTTAATACTCTGCGTACATTACTGCTGAATTAGTGATGCACTGAATTGCCTTTATAACCTCTCGCTCATTTTAAGTAGCTGTCTGTCAATTGTTGTTCAAACTGCCGGTTGACCTAAACGACATCCATTAGTTACTTGTAGACTAAATATGTTTAAGTTGTGATTTTTGTAATGAGTAAAACATTGGTGAATGACTTGCTTGAATTAACCCTTTCTTGACCAATCAAAGCTATTTACTCATTAACTTGCACGTATCTTAACTGAGGGTTGGTAAGGTGAATGCCATTAAACTGGGTAATATGTGACCGAGCTGGCTTGAGTTTTCCACTGCTTTCTTTGCAGGCCTCAAATTCTCATTCAGAACTTCGTCACATGCTAATTCCCATCTAGTTGCCTCTGTTCCCCTTGTCCATTGTACTTATTTCAGATTTTTGTTTCTCACTTACCAATCTCTCTTCACTCCTCTAACCACCTCGCAGTTCTACATCCCAGTTTATATCCATTATTGAGTTTAGACCACCCTGAATTTTACACCCCCCTCCACTCCTATACATAATTTGTACTATGTAACTATCCTCCACTCTCTGCATTTTGCTGGAGAAATCACTGTGCTTGGTCATTATATATAACAATTTACAGCAAGTTCTGCCCACCTCCCCAGTCATTGGCTGACACGATGGCATCAATAGACACTCCACAGAAGTTTTAAAAATTCATTCCTGGGATGTGGCATGCTGGCAAGGCCAGCATTTATTACCCATCCCTAATTGCCCTGGAGAAGGTGGTGGCGAGCCACCTTGAACCAATGCAGTCCTCACGGTGAAGGTACTTCCACAGTGCTGATGGGGAGGGAGTTCCAGGATTTTGTCCCAGCGACGACGACACAGCAATAGAGGTGTCTGACTTGGAGGGGAACTTGCAGGTGATAGTGCTCATGTGCTTGCTGCCCTTGTCATTCGAGGTGGTATCGGTCACTGGTTTGGGAGGTGCTGCGGAAGAAGCCTTGGTGAAGTTGCTCCAGTGCATCTTGTTGGTACACACTGCCGCCACGGTACGTCGGTGATGGAGGGAGTGAATGTTTAAGGTGGTGGATGGGCTGCCAATCAAGTGGGCTGCTTTGTGCTGGATGAGCTGCTTGTTGGAGCTGCACTCATCCAGGCAAGTGGAGAGTATTCTATCACACTCCTGACTTGTGCCTTGTAGATGGTCGAAAGAAATACAATGTGTACGTTTCTGCAAGAACGAATCCCACTAATGTGTTTTAAAAGTAGGCTGATTTTATTTTTTTGAGCTTTATAATTTACTCACTGAATCTTACAGCTTTGAGAGCTTGCTTGGCATTGAATCAGTTTCTGTTGAAATCAGTAATGTGATGCGCATTAAGTTGCAGATGTTATTACAATACAGTGCTGTTATATTCATCTGCTGATATTGGCATCAATAATGTAGTTTAAGAACAAAAGATCCTTTTTCAAAATGTATGTTGCAATAGGTTTTTGGAATTTGCATGTGATTCTATTGTCTCTGGGTAGTGTTTATATTTGACGCTGTCTGTATTGGACTTTTTCTGCCTTTTTTTGAAATATTAGATGACTGAACTTTATTTTGCATGAGCTTGTGCACGCAAGTCTATTTTCTTTCGTCCATTATTTTGGATAAAAATGAAGAATTAACAAATTTTGTCAAGTAGAAACCTCCAATACGGAGTAGAAATTGATCAATTGCAATGGCTTTTGCTGTTTTGAAACTCTCATTCTGGCATTCGGAGTGCTTTTTAATCCAGCCCAGGACCAAAAGGTGGGTGAATATTTCATTCTCTGCTTGGGAGAAGATCAAATTGAAATAACTGGGCTGAATTAGGAGTCATTAAACATATTTGGTACATTGTGGGATTTAACTGCTAATGAATAAACCAGCTTTGTATTTGAAACCTCATTTTATTATACTTGGGCAATTCAAGCCATGCAGTAAACATCACAATCATGCAGCACTGCTACCCAACTTAATGAGCTGGGATTTAATCTTTGTTAACAAGTGTGGTGATCGTACATCTTGAACAATAACCAAGCAGACCAAAAATCTAGATTATATTGAGCCAGATGTTGATACACTGCTAATGTGCTGAGAAAGTAGGAAGTCCCGATTGGTATTGAACAAATTGTATAGTACTATGGGGCCTAGAACGGTGCAGCCCCGACCTGGACGCCTGTTTTTGCGCCACAAAGTGCGCCTAAAAAAAACTTAGATTCTCCGGCTCCCTGCAGGTCCCCTCGAGTCGGGCGCGGCGCAGCATGAGCTGTTGGGGACGGAGCTAGGCCACTGCGCTGAAAACAGTGCCGGAACCTCTGCACATGCGCGCTACAGTGGGTGCGCATGTGCAGTAGCTCCAGGCGCTCAAAACTGTGTGGGAGGAGCCCAAAGCACGCAGCCCTAGCCCTGGCCGAATGGCCTCACTGGGGCTGCGTACAGAAGGCTGCCTCCCACCCCCAGCTCCTGCTGCCTCCCGACCCCGACCTGACTCCCGCTTCTCCCTGCCCCACCCCCCCGACCTGACCTCCCTCTCCCTCCCTCCGTGACCCGGACCTCCCTCTCTCCCGCCCCCCCCCCCCCGCCCCCGGACCGGACCTGACACCGACCCGACTCCTGCTTCACCCCCACCCCCCACCCGACCTGACCTCCCTCTCCCTGCCCCTTCCCGCCCCCCGGACTGGACTGGACCCGACCCGCGCTCCCACACCCGGCCCGACCTCCCTCTCCCTTCTCCGCCTCCCCCCCCCCCCCCCCAGTCCCGACCCGACGCCACCTACCTGGAAATCTGGTGCTGGGGTTGGGCCCTGCCCGAAGTCTTGGGCCCGGCCCTTCTCCTTTTTTCTCCCCTTCTCCCCCCCCCCCCCCCCCAACCCACCTTTCCCCTTCTCCCCCATCCCTCCCTCCCCCTCTGCCTCCCTCCCTCCCTGCTCCCCCTCCCCTCGCTGTCAGAAACATAGACACTGACAGAGTGAGAGACACACACAGACAGACAGAGATAGAGACACACTGGGGGGGGGGGGGGGGGGGGGGGCTCCCGCTGCTGCAGTCAGTAAGTAGAAAATATTTTGTTTTATGGATTTAAAAAAAAAATGTTTGATTTATTGATGATTTTATCATTTATTATTGATGATGGCTCTTTATTTGTAAAACTGAAGTGTTTAATGTTTGTAAACTTCCCTTTTAACCCACTCCCCCCCGCATTCCCTATGCCCGATTTGTAACCTACGCCTGATTTTCTAAAGTGTAGACAAGGTTTTTTTCGAGTGTACAAAAATCTTCACTTACTCCATTCTAAGTTAGTTTGGAGCAAGTTTTCACTGCCGAAACTTTGAAAAAAGGTGTAAGTGGCCGGACACACCCCCTTTTGGGAAAAAAAAATTCTGTTCCAAAGTGAAACTGTTCTAACTGATTAGAACTGGAGCAAACTAAATGCCGAGAATTTGAATTTCTAAGATACTCCGTTCTACACCAGTTGCTCCAAAAAATCAGGAGCAACTGAGGCCGAAATTTGGGCCCATGGTGTGGCTTAGACTTCTGATAATGCACCCGAGTGATAAAGCATGATCTCTCTCAACGTGCTTGTACAGAAAAATTGACACTCAGCTCAAACATTGCAGCTTAATTGGTCTCCCTGGAACCTGGAGGGTGTTGATATTGGAGACCTCATTGATTATGGAAATTACATCCACAGTTCGAAATCAGCAAAGTATTGTACTACAAATATATAACTCTTAAACTTTCTGTTTGTCTTGTTCATATTTGAACATTGCCCAACATATGCATATTTAATTCTACTGATTTAGAAAATGGAACTGATACTGGAAATCCATGCCAAGTAAAATATGTTTCCCAGAAACCAGGTATTTACTACCTGGTTTATATTTTACAAATGGGTAGCCTGCTCAGGAAAGGGACAGGTGCAACCTGGGACAGACTGATCAAGACTGGAGGGGGATGATCAGTTGGTGAGGAGTTACAATCCTGGTGGTGAGCTGAGAAAGTGGTCAGTGGGTAAATGAGAAGTGGAGTAAGATATTGGAGTCTGACCAAGCTATAAACTACTTTTTCATTTTGTTTGAAAAAGGTGATGCTGGCCAGAATGAATCCCTGGCTTTTAATGAAGTGTAAGGATGATTCTCAGACCAACTTCCTCATCTGTGTTGATTCTGTGGATTTACCCGACTCCCTCCCTAAGCTCCTTGGTCTTCACTTATGTATGTAAACTTTACTAGTGTGTAAGACTTGCCACTCTGCAGACGTGGGGTCAGCTTCTGCCTGGATACTGACACTTGGCTCTTGCCCCTTTGCCATCTCTCTGCTTTCAGGCTGTTTCTCCAGTGTCCAGTCTTTGATGAGCCACCAGTTTCTCCAGGTGAACATTGTGGAGACCAAAGTCATCGCCTTAGATCCAACCATAAACATTCTATGCTCATCCCTGATTCCATTCTCCCTCCCCGACCATTGCCTCTATGAATGAGACCGTTTGCAATCTTTGCATTCTATATGTCTCATCCATGCCTTTGTCGCCTTCAGGCTCTACCATTCCAATGCTCTCCTGGCGAGCATCCAATCATCCACCTTCCATGAACTTAGAACATCAAAAACTCCATTGTTCATATCCTGTCCTGCGCCCCAATTGCTGTTATCACTGAATTACATTGGCTCACGATCACCCAGAACCTCCCTATCTCTAACCTCCTCCAACACACTCTCTCTCTCTCTCTCTCTCTCTCTCTCTCTCTCTCTCTTTTTTTCTCCCTTTAACTCTGGCCTTGTATTTATAAAAAAAAAAATAAGAAAATTAAAAATTCTCCTCCCTCTTTTGCCTCATCCTTGGCAACTAGGCCCCACGCTCTGGAATTCCAACCTAAACCACTCCAAATCTACATCTCCATTTTCTTTGCAGACTCTTTGAAACCCATGTCTTTGACCAAGCTTATGTTTCCCCCTTCTAATCATCTGATTGTGCCCATTTTTCTACCTTGCACCATGGAACATTTTTCTACACTAAAGACACTCCTTAAATGTTTGTTTGTAAATTGGGAATCCAGATGTGGCTATTTGCATTCCTGATTAGTAAATTAAAAAAAAAATACTATTGTCTGTGCCTATGCATTTGTATTTAACCTTTGTGCAGTCACTGGTAAAATGATGAGATGAAAAGCAACGTGGAAGTGTTTTGATCATTGAGTGCTTTACTTCCTTGGTTATTGAATGGTGATGGATGTCTAAGTAAATAGGTGAATATTTAAGTGCATGTAAGGCATAAAATCTGCATGTGGCTAAAACGGTATCGCCATGGCCACACCTGTGATTTGTGAGCAATTTCTATTGGACAACTTTGTCATTAGAAACATAGAAAATAGGTGCAGGGGTAGACAATTCGGCCTTTTGAGCCTGCACCACCATTCAATAAGATCATGGCTGATCATTCACCTCAGTACCCCTTTCCTGCTTTCTCTCCAAACCCCTTGATCCCTTTAGCCATAAGGGTCATATCTAACTCCCTCTTGAATATATCTAACGAATTGGAATCAACAACACTGTGGTAGGAAATTCCACAGGTTAACAACTGAGTGAAGAAGTTTCTCCATCTCTGTCCTAAATGGCTTACCCCTTATCCTGAGACTGTGACCCCTGGTTCTGGACACCTCCAACATTGGGAACATTCTTCCTGCATCTAACCTGTCCAGTCCCGTCAGAATTTTGTGTTTGAGATTCCCTTTCATCCTTCTAAACTCCAGTGAATACAGGCCCAGTTGATCCAGTCTCTCCTCATATGTCTGTCATGCCATCCCGGGAATCAGTCTGGTGAACCTTCGTGGCACTCCCTCAATAGCAAGAACACCCTTCCTCAGATTAGGAGACCAAAACTGAACACACTATTCCAGGTGAGGTCTCACCAAGGCCCTGTACAACTGCAGTAAGATCTCCCTGCTCCTATACTCAAATCCCCTAGCTATGAAGGCCAACGTGCCATTTGCTGCCTTCACCACCTGCTGTACCTGCATGGCAACTTTCAATGACTGATGTACCATGACAGCCAGGTCTCGTTGCACCTCCCCTTTTCCTAATCTGCTGCCATTCAGATAATCTGCCTTCCTGTTTTTGCCCCCAAAGTGGATAACCTCATATCTATCCACATTACACTGCATCTGCCATGCATTTGCCCACTCACCTAACCTGTCCAAATCACCCTTGAAGAAGCAATAGCTGTCTTAAAAATTGACCATTTTAATGGCTTGTTATTTCAAATGAATCATTTTTAAAATGTATATTTTTTACTTGCTAGATTTAATCTATAATCAATCGGTGAATCATTCATAAACTAATTCAACATTGTGTTCTTTGACATTCTGTTTGATCGAACTATAACTCCGTGGGGACTAATATGAGAATGGATGAATGTTCATGGGGAAATTTCAGACCTGATGTAATGTTGACATTTGTGCACCTTTGGGATCACCTGCAATGTAAGGGACAGCCAAATAAGAGAATTCATTCAATAGCAAAATTTATCATGTGTTTAGATTCCAGTGGGCCAGGCCCTTAATAAACTGGATTACATTTGTTCAAATAAAGAACTCTAGGAATAATTCTCCATTAGATTAGTCTGAGGATTTTTTCAACTTTAATTCTATATTCTATATTCTATATTCTAGCCTTGTTTGTCTTGTCTCCTCTCCTGAAGATGCTGACTCCTGAGTACCACAGGCAACACCTACCCTCCAGCACCACAATCAAATGGACATTCTTCATGGGTTACCTTTAGTCAGTTCAGCAGACTGATGAACTGAACCACATCCTTTCTTTGCCTTGTCCATTGGTGCATCATCATAGGCAGTCCCTCGGAATCAAGGAAGACTTGCTTCCACTCCCAAAGTGAGTTCTCTGGTGACTAAACAGTCCAATATGAGAGCCACAGACCCTGTCATAGGTGGGACAGGCATTCGTTGAGGGAAGGGATCGGTGGGGCTGGTTTGCCGTGTGGTTCTTCCGCTGCCTGCGCTTGACCTGTTCACGCTCTTTGCGTTGAGACTCAAAGTACTCGACACTCTCCCGGATGCACTTTCTCCACCTCGGGCGGTCTTTGGCCAGGGTCTCCCAGGTGTCAGTGGTGATGTTGCACTTTACCAGCGAGGCTTTGAGCTTGTCCTTGTAACGCTTCCGCTGCCCACCTTTGGCTCGTTTGCCATGAGGGAGGTCTGTATAAAGCATTTGCTTAGGGAGTCTCTTATCTGGCAGGCGAACTATGTGGCATGCCCAGCGGAGCTGATAGTGTGGTAAGTGCTTCAATACTGGGATGTTAGCCTGGATGAGGACACTGATGTTGGTGCATCTGTCCTGCCAGGGGATCTTAGAGACATTGTGCATGCATGTACCAGATGGCAGTAGAAGCTGAAACCCTGGGTGATAGAGCACAATGGGAATAAAACTGTTTGTATTACTTGGCTCTAAATCAAATAGTGCTATTAACAACTGTGGGGTGGGGAAGAGAAGGTGGTGAAAAAGCTTGCTTTGAAAGATGACTGTAGTTTGCAAGTGCATACCTTATTTGCCCTCCACGGTGTTCAAGTCGATAGCAGGAATTTTCTATTTTTCTGTTGAGCAAGTAGTGTGTTGGAGATCCACACATCTACTCTCCTGCGGGGGATAGCTTGCTTGATGTGATGAGTGTATCTTCAGTCAGCTGTCATGTACTGGCACTCTTCCCAGTCTGGGATCCTGGTGCTTGGTGCAGTTAGAGTTTAGTGCTGACTAGTACCAGAATTCTTATGCATTCATGGGATGAGTGTTGCTTGCAAGGCCAGCATTTTATACCCATTCCTAGTTGCCCTTGAGAAGGAAGGTGATGAACTGCCTTGACCTGCTGCAGTCTGTGGTGAAGGCACTCCCACAGTGCTGTTAGGTTGGGAGTTCTAGGATTTTGACAATGAAAGAATGACTATGTCCAAGTCTAAATGGTATGTGACTTGAAGGGGAACTTAAAAGTGGTGGTCTCATGTGCCTGCTGCCCTTGGCTATCTAGGTGGTAGAGGCTACAGGTTTGTGAGGTGTAATTCTGCTATTAAACTAAGTTGTGTTGACAAGGGTCCTTTAATTTTCTCTCTAACCCCACCCCAAAGCTAGGTCTATTTTCCCAGCATGGAGTTCTGACATGTCTTGAGGGAGATACTTTTGCATCAAAAAATGGTGATCTCTCACTCTCGCTCTTGCACACGCTGTATGACCTAGCTACTAAGCCCTTTTTGCTTCTGTGCTGCCTCTTCAGGAATCATGGGAAGTGCATAAGCTCTGTTGGTGTTTACCTGTGATTTGAGCTCTGCTTGTAATGGATCAATATAGTGATGTATGCATTTTACTTCCTTTCTTTCTCTAAAAGTAGAATGTTTTGCCTGTGAACTTAACTGGCAAAAATTTGAAAGGCTAAAATCCAGCAGAAAATCACTGGAAATGAACTGCAAATGTCAAAGTAAATCTAATACTGTTGCCACCAGATTAGCAAACTGCCCATTTGTAGAACTGAGTGTATTGTTTGTTTACCAAGTATCTAAGCCTTCAGGAAATGTAGCTTTTTAAAAATTGCTGATTTGGAGTCTATCTTGGATAGTCTCTTGGTACTGCCCAATATTTAATTACATAATGATGGAGTAATCTGGGGTGTAACAGTGTGATCTGAACCAGAAACCAACTTTTGTACATGATTATCATATGTCTGAAAATAGCAGTGTTGAATTTACACTGGTTGCACTCAACAGGGATGTAGTCAGTACAGCCATTGTGCCTGATACACATTTCGTTGCCAAAGTCACCTCAACAGTAATCTTTTTAGGAAGTCAGACTGAAAAAAACACACTGGGATAATGTGTGAAGTGTTTATTGAAACAGCTAACAAATATACTATTCGGCTTTGGGGAAACCACTTCAATGCCTAGCTCATTAGTATTTTTAACCAGCTTTGTTTCTGCTTTTGTTGTTAAACTGGCATAAGAACATAAATAAGAGCAGGAGTAAGCCACCTGGCCCCTTGAGCCTGCTCTGCCATTTAATAAGATCATGGCTGATCTGATCATGGACTCTGCTTCACTTCCCTGCCTGCTTCCTATATTCCCTTGTCCTCAAATCTGTGTGTCTCCGCCTTAAATATTTTCAATGACCCATCCTCCACAGCTCTCGGCAGAGAATTCCATAGATTTACAACCCTCAGAAGAAATTCCTCTTCCATCTTGGTTTTAAATGGGTGGCCCCTTATTCTGAGATTATGCCCCTAGTTTTAATTTCCCCTATGTGGAAATATCCTCTCTGCATCCCCCTCATTATCTTGTATGTTTCAAATAAGATCACCTCTCATTCATTCTTCTGAACTCCAATGAGTGTAGGCTCAACCTATTTTTATAAATCAACTCCCTCACCTCTGGAATCAACCTAGTGAACCTTCTTTGAACAGCATCCATTGCAAGTATCTCTTTTTTTTTTAGAGACTAAAACTACGCAGTACTCTCGGTGTGGCCTCACCAATACTCTGTACAGTTGTAGCAGGACTTCTCTGCGTACACTTTATTTTAAAAACCCAACATTTAAATGCAACTCTCTCAGCAGGGGAAATGGTCAGGAAAATCCTGAAATGTGACTGATATTTTTGTGTAGTTCTGGTATTGAAAATATTTAAATATTCAGTTCATGTTCTGTTCTAATGTACTATTATGGGAATTATGACTGACAATAAAAATATGTATAGGACACTGATTGCAGCCCTGTTGGGCGCAACCATAGTGTAAATTCAACACTGCTATATTCAGACGTATGGGTAATTCTCAATTTTTTGGTGTCGTAATAAACATTTTGGAGATGTGGGAAAACGAGTATTAGATTTCCTTTGCAACTTGCAATACTCGGCTCACTTGGAAACAATTATCTGTGTAGTTTTTTTGATTTTTGTAATGCATACATGCACCTTGAATTATCCTGTCTTTTGTGAATCTTTAATCTTGTAGTGCACATTATTAAACCAGGTGTCTAGGTCAACAGCTCCTAGTAGTGACCTACTGCACAGAATAGGGGCAAGCCAAGTTATTTCCAGTTAGATGCTGATTTATCCACAAAGCAAAAGTAAACAATGTATTTAGTTAATCCTTTGAAACCACATTAATTGCTTCAATTTCAATTATCAAACATTTTAGCTACATAGTGCAAGTTAATTGAACCTGTACTCCAACTTCCTTTTAATTAACATTAACAGATGTTAGCAAAGTATTTGAAATAAAACAAAACATTCAAGTCATAAGCCTTTTGAAGTTATTGGCCTGATGAAGGTTCCCTGAGAAGCGGCTGGGGCACTTGCTGAGTGATGATTGTCTTGCTTAACTTGGCAACATCATGGAACATAGTTGATGCCAAGTTGTGCTTTCCGATTTGAAAATCTACAGCAGTACTGCGTGGGGGCACCCACTGTCAAATTCTGCTGGGAGCTGCAAACTGATTATTGGCAAATGCAGTGGTCTTTTTTTGTTCAGTTTTTATTTTTGAGACATTTACAAAGCAAACTGATTTTAGTGCAACATGTGAATCTGTTCATATGAACGTCTGAAGTTTTTTTTTAGTTGTTTAAGACAACTGGAGCCCAACAAATGAAGTTATTGGTTTTCCTAGAGTCCAGGACTGAGAAATGACTATATACATGCATTGACTATGCAGAATAACTGACCAGTTTTTAAAATTCCATTTCTTTCTAGACTGAGGTCACGTTGTGATGGGGGTGGGGGGCTTCCTTTCAAACGGATGCTTGATCTTTAAAATGGGACCGTGCTATGAGTCATAGTTTCATTTTATTATTTTAAACTGCAGTTTGTACCAAGTTCTTAATGTTTATGATCCATTCTTTTGAAAAAAAAGTTGCAGAGTACTTAATGCATTTTTGGACAGTGACTCAGATTTTCACTTTGAGCTGGGATGAAATGGTTTGGTTAGCTTGGAATCCAGTGTTACAAAAACCACATCTGAACTTATTGCAAAGTTAAATGAACCTTTTACAGTCCATTTTAATTAATAGATTGAAGCTGTTTTAATGACACAATTGTCTGTTACAATTTTAATGTGAAACCTGCACCACCTCCTAGTACAAGTCGAGCACAAAATTGTTAGAAACATAGAAAATAGGTGCAGGAGCAGGCCATTCAGCCCTTCTAGCCTGCACTGCCATTCAATGAGTTCATGGCTGAACATGAAACTTCAGTACCCCTTCCTGCTTTCACGCCATACCCCTTGATCCCCCGAGTAGTAAGGACTTCATCTAACTCCCTTTTGAATATATTTAGTGAATTGGCCTCAACTACTTTCTGTGGTAGAGAATTCCACAGGTTCACCACTTTCTGGGTGAAGAAGTGTCTCCTCATCTCGGTCCTAAATGGCTTACCCCTTATCCTTAGACTGTGACCCCTGGTTCTGGACTTCCCCAACATTGGGAACATTCTTCCTGCATCCAACCTGTCCAAACCCGTCAGAATTTTAAACGTTTCTATGAGGTCCCCTCATTCTTCTGAACTCCAGTGAATACAAGCCCAGTTGATCCAGTCTTTCTTGATAGGTCAGTCCCACCATCCCTAGAATCAGTCTGGTGAATCTTCGCTGCGCTCCCTCAATAGCAAGAATGTCCTTCCTCAAGTTAGGAGACCAAAACTGTACACAATACTCCAGGTGTGGCCTCACCAAGGCCCTGTACAACTGTAGCAACACCTCCCTGCCCCTGTACTCAAATCCCCTCGCTATGAAGGCCAACATGCCATTTGCTTTCTTAACCGCCTGCTGTACCTGCATGCCAATCTTCAATGACTGATGTACCATGACACCCAGGTCTCGTTGCACCTTCCCTTTTCCTAATCTGTCACCATTCAGATAATAGTCTGTCTCTCTGTTTTTACCACCAAAGTGGATAACCTCACATTTATCCACATTATACTTCATCTGCCACGCAATTGCCCACTCACCTAACCTATCCAAGTCACTCTGCAGCCTCATAGCATCCTCCTCGCAGCTCACACTGCCACCCAACTTAGTGTCATCCGCAAATTTGGAGATACTACATTTAATCCCCTCGACTAAATCATTAATGTACAATGTAAACAGCTGGGGCCCCAGCACAGAACCTTGTGGTACCCCACTAGTCACTGCCTGCCATTCTGAAAAGTACCCATTTACTCCTACTCTTTGCTTCCTGTCTGACAACCAGTTCTCAATCCATGTCAGCACACTACCCCCAATCCCATGTGCTTTAACTTTGCACATTAATCTCCTGTGTGGGACCTTGTCGAAAGCCTTCTGAAAGTCCAAATATACCACATCAACTGGTTCTCCTTTGTCCACTTTACTGGGAACATCCTCAAAAAAATTCCAGAAGATTTGTCAAGCATGATCTCCCTTTCACAAATCCATGCTGACTTGGACCTATCATGTCACCATTTTCCAAATGCGCTGCTATGACATCCTTAATAATTGATTCCATCATTTTACCCACTACTGAGGTCAGGCTGACCGGTCTATAATTCCCTGCTTTCTCTCTCCCTCCTTTTTTAAAAGTGGGGTTACATTGGCTACCCTCCACTCGATAGGAACTGATCCAGAGTCAATGGAATGTTGGAAAATGACTGTCAATGCATCCGCTATTTCCAAGGCCACCTCCTTAAGTACTCTGGGATGCAGTCCATCAGACCCTGGGGACTTATCGGCCTTCAATCCTATCAATTTCCCCACACAATTTCCCGACTAATAAAGATTTCCCTCAGTTCCTCCTCCTTACTAGACCCTCTGACCCCTTTTATATCCGGAAGGTTGTTTGTGTCCTCCTCAGTGAATACTGAACCAAAGTACTTGTTCAATTGGTCTGCCATTTCTTTGTTCCCCGTTATGACTTCCCCTGATTCTGACTGCAGGGGACCTATGTTTGTCTTTACTAACCTTTTTCTCTTTACATACCTATAGAAACTTTTGCAATCCGCCTTAATGTTCCCTGCAAGCTTCTTCTCATACTCCATTTTCCCTGCCCTAATCAAACCCTTTGTCCTCCTCTGCTGAGTTCTAAATTTCTCCCAGTCCCCAGGTTCACTGCTATTTCTGGCCAATTTGTATGTCACTTCCTTGGCTTTAATACTATCCCTGATTTCCCTAGATAGCCACAGTTGAGCCACCTTCCCTTTTTTTATTTTTACGCCAGACAGGAATGTACAATTGTTGTAGTTCATCCATGCGGTCTCCAAATGTCTGCCATTGCCCATCCACAGTCAACCCCTTAAGTATCATTCGCCAATCTATCTTAGCCAATTCACGCCTCATACCTTCAAAGTTACCCTTCTTTAAGTTCTGGACCATGGTCTCTGAATTAACTGTTTCATTCTCCATCCTAATGCAGAATTCCACCATATTATGGTCACTCTTCCCCAAGGGGCCTTGCACAATGAGATTGTTAATTAATCCTCTCTCATTACACAAAACCCAGTCTAAGATGGCCTTCCCCCTAGTTGGTTCCTCAACATATTGGTCTAGAAAACCATCCCTTATGCACTCTAGGAAATCCTCCTCCACCGTATTGCTTCCAGTTTGGCTAGCCCAATCTGTGCATATTAAAGTCATCCATTATAACTGCTGCACCTTTATTGCATGCACTCCTAATTTCCTGTTTGATGCCCTCTCCAACATCACTACTACTGTTTGGAGGTCTGTACATAACTCCCACTAACGTTTTTTGCCCTTTAGTGTTCTGCAGCTCTACCCATAGATTCCACATCATCCAAGCTAATGTCTTTCCTAACTATTGCATTAATGTCCTCTTTAACCAGCAATGCTACCCCACCTCCTTTTCCTTTTATTCTATCCTTCCTGAATGTTGAATACCCCTGGATGTTGAGTTCCCAGCCCTGATCATCCTGGAGCCACGTCTCCGTAATCCCAATCACATCATATTTGTTAACATCTATTTGCACAGTTAATTCATTCACCTTATTGCGGATACTCCTTGCATTAAGACACAAAGCCTTCAGGCTTGCTTTTTTGCTGTTCAGTGACCCTTTTTGTTCTTTGCCTTGGGTTTCTCTACCCTCCACTTTTCCTCATCTCCTTTCTGTCTTTTGCTTTTGCCTCATTTTTGTCTCCCTCTGTCTCCCTGCATAGGTTCCCATCCCCCTGCAATATTAGTTTAACTCCTCCCCAACAGCACTAGCAAACACTCCCCCTAGGACATTGGTTCCGGTCCTGCCCAGGTGCAGACCTTCTGGTTTGTACTGGTCCCACCTCTCTCAGAACCGGTTCCAATGCCCCAGGAATTTGAATCCCTCCCTGCTGCACCACTGCTCAAGCCACGTATTCATCTGCGATTCCTACTCTGACTAGCACGTGGCACTGGTAGCAATCCCGAGATTACTACTTTTGAGGTCCTACTTTTTAATTTAGCTCCTAGCTCCTTAAATTCTTTTCGTAGGACCTCATCCCTTTTTTTTTAAACCTATGTCGTTGGTACCAATGTGCACCACGACAACTGGCTGTTCTCCCTCCCATTTCAGAATGTCCTGCACCTGCTCCGAGACATCCTTGACCCTTACACCAGAGAAACAACATACCATCCTGGAGTCTCGGTTGTGGCTGCAGAAATGCCAATCTATTCCCCTCACCATCGAATCCCCTATCACTATTGCGCTCCCAATCTTTTTTCTGCCCTCCTGTGCAGCAGAGCCAGCCACGGTGCCATGAACTTGGCTGCTGCTGCCCTCCCCTGATGAGTCATCCCCCCCCCCCCCCCCCCCCCCAACAGTACTCAAAGCAGTGTATCTGTTTTGCAGGGGGATGACCACAGGGGACCCCTGCACTATCTTTCTTGCACTGCTCTTCCTGCTGGTCTTCCATTCCCTATCTGGCTGTGGACCCTTCTCCTGCGGTAAGACCAACTCACTACACGTGATACTCACGTCATTCTCAGCATCGTGGATGCTCCAGAGTGAATCCACCCTCCGCTCCAATTCCGCAACGCGGACCATCAAGAGCTCGAGGCGGATACACTTCCCACACACGTAGCGCCCAGGGACACCAGAAGTGTCCCCGAGTTCCCACATGGTACAGGAGGAGCATATCACATGACCGAGCTCTCCTGCCATGTCTTAAACCTTAGATACCCTTAAATTGGTCGTAACAATGCTAAAGTTCACTTACTGATATAAAAAATAAAAAGAAAAGCTACTTACCAATCACTTACCCCATTGGCTGTGATGTCACTTTTTGATTCCTTTCTACTTCTATTTTGCTTTCTCTCCCGCTGTAGCTGCACCAGTACGCTTTTGTTAGAGAGCAGCAGACTTGTACTGATTTGTCTGTTCTACCTGGGCCAGTAGTCCTCTGTGGGTATGTTGGTTATATTTGGAGTGTGATTTGATGAAATAAGATATACCTGTACACCGATTAGTTTCCTATGAAACGGAGTACCACTGAAAATATTTCATTGTTGCATCATGCATTGCTTTTGAGTGTGCTCTAGAATTTTGGTGACAACAGTATTCTCTGTGGGGTGGGTGGGTGAAGTTAAATAAATATAACTTGGTACAGGTGTAATAAATGTTACTTTACATTACTTACCCTGGACTCGAGTGCTGCATTGGAATAATGACATTGTATGGCACAGATGTTGACTAAATTTCAGTGGGTAATCCTGAAGTTTGGGCCTTGTAGAAGGTTTATTTGGAATGGCTCCAAGAGAAACCTCTACATGCACCTTTTTGGATATCCATAAGAACAAGCTATGGAACAAGAAAAGGCCATTCAGCCTGCTCTTTCCAGGTACCATGTATGCTCCACTTTGTTTTATCTTTGGGAAAATTGGGTAAAATTCTAGAACCTGTTCATCTCCACTATTGAATCCTGTCTTGACCTTTCCCATAGATACTATTTTCTTGATTGCAACAGCAGTGGAATGATCATCCATGGTTCATTTGTGGTGTCCTCCCCTTTTGTAGGGGGCACTGGAAAAAATTTTGATTTTAGCGCCCCAAAAAAAAACCAAAAAAAAAGGGGCCTTGAAAATGTCTGCTGTGTCACCCAGGCGGGTGGCATGGTTTTAATGTTTGTTTATTTTCAGGTAAACTCAAGAGTTTCATTTGTGGTGTTCAATTCTATTCTTGACCAAATATTCGTTTAGTCTTTAATTGGGTGTTGATTAACTCAAATCTTCAACTTTACTAATGGAAATTCCTTTGTGTATATTTCAAGTTCCATTACTGTCATGAAACCATATTAATTGCTTTAACCAGAATGGGGAGTAGCACATTTTAAAATCAATTAATTTTGAAGGGTTTACGTTTCCAGTACCTTTGTGCATCCTTAAACCTATGACAACTTTTCTAAAATAGCTACCTCTGCTTCCCATCTAATGACTTTTCAGAAGATTAAGGTTAATGTATATAGACAAACACTTTCATTTGCTCACGCACATTTGCATGAAAACCAATGCATATGACATTTGTTTTAAAAATACTTCCGTGAGCAACTACCCAATTATAATACGGTATGTGAAGTGAGGATAATTATGTCCTGTATGCTGGATCAGAGCAGCAGCAGATCTTGAGTTATTACAAGATTGGAGGAACGCAAATGGTTTTCTAGGCAGTAGTTCTAAAAATTATTTGTAAACCATATCCAAATACTTGAAGCATTGGTATTTTTGGTAGTTTACTAGTTCGAAGATGCAAATTCGAAAGCTGTAACTTTTTTTTTGATTTTCTTTGACGAGAACATGCCTAGAAGTATTAATTTGTGTTTTTTAAATGTAACAAGGATGTGCAGTTCTTTAACCTACTACAAATATAAATGTTGGCACATACCATTAAACTGCACAACCAATTCAGAAGCCCAGTGCTTAATTGGGGGCAGGAGGTGAAGTTGTTCTCTTGGACTTGCAGAGGGTGAGGTGGGAAATTTTGAAAATTATGCCAGAGCATCATAGTCACTTCATTTAATTGAATAGGCAGGTGTTGACATAAACTGCAGGATTCCATTAACCACAAAACCCAAAAAAAAGTAAACCACAAAAAAGAAAAGAAAGGGCCTTGTAAATGTCTGGTGTGTCATCCAGGGCGGGTGGCACGGTTTAATGTTTGTTTTTTCAGGTAAACTCCAAAAGAGTTTCCATTAACCACAAATCTCAGGATTTTAAATTAACCTTTTGCTCTTTAATGAAGTCCTGCTCTGAGCTTTTTGTGACTGAAGTGTATGTGTTGGCATTTTCTGCTTGCATAGCCTTGGTCATTAGACTAATTGTCATTTGCCTTGTGATTGAAAACATGCTGCCCTTGCACTGTCTGACCTAAAGTGTGACTCCAGTCCCACACCAATGTGATTGTCTCCTTAACTGCCCTTTGAAGCCACTCGCTCGAATCAAACTGCTACAATAAAATAACAGCGGTTCAGGAAGGTGGCACACCACCACATTTTCAGAGCAACTCAGCATGGAAAATCAATGGCAGTTTTCCCAGCAATGCCCACATACAAAGAATGCAAATCAATCTTTCCCAGTCTCTGGAATGTATCATTTTCTGTGAAGGAGGTCCTGATGCTGCAGACCATGAGGTCAACTAGCCCAACCAGACTGGCTGCTTATGGTGTTTTGTGTTGGTTCCTATAACCAACCACATGTATAATGACTTGTTTTCTCTAGCTTTTACTGAAATGCAGAAGTATTTCATGACAATGAGTGAACCATCTTGAGCAAGCTGCACCACTTCAGGCACCTTGCAGATATCCTCCTGGCTTGGTCTCCTCTGGTGACATCAAATGGAATGCTTGTGCACAATTCTAGCTGGGCCAGTGCTGTAGGGTACCTTGCCATGTAGAGATGGGACATTGGTGCACTCTTGTGGGAATTGCAGGTGAAGATCCTAATCTCGGCCATGGTATTAAGAAGGGTAGCAATAGCTAACTGTATCCTAGTAAAGGAAAAATACTAACAAATTTGCTTCAGCTAGTCTCTCTTTTCTCGTGCCTTGTTTGAATCTAGTCTTGGTGGCCACTGGTAACTAATCATTTGCCTACCGTTTAGGGAAATGCATATCTTAAAGGGATCAGAATGAGGGGGGAGTCTAAAAGGGCAAATTACTAAAAGTTATGTCATTTTTAATCTTTCCTATAAGAAAATGCAAAATACTTTCCAACATAAAAGCTATAGAAATGGGGCTGCAACATGAATTAATCAATTAAACTGCAATGTTTGGCTTGTGTAAATTAGAGAACCGAATCCCCCCTACAGTAAAAAGTTATTTTGAATCCTATTCTTGTATTTAGAATTGCAATTGTGGGATTAGTTTTTTGACGGATATTCCAACTACTGTTAGATGGAAAGCTGGCTTTGGGTTCCTTCCTGCAAGTGCAAAGAAGTCCTACCTTTGGGAGATATCAGCTGGATTATATTGATATCTTTCAGCAGTGAAGATGGTGCACGTGGTGGGACGAGCAGGAAATGGGGAAAATGCAACAAAAAAGCGAAGAAATTGTAATTCAATTGCTTAAATTAAAATAACTAGCAAAGAGTATGCAGCACTGGCCATTTTAATTGTTTTATGTGAGGTTGTCCATCCATCGGCACATTTTCTTTCTAAATTGAAGCAGGTTACTTTGACAACTGGAAGTACTTATTTGGTCTTCCCCCTTCCCAATCCCAATGGAATATAAGGCCTCATCATTCTCCACAAAGAATGAATCAGTTTAGTGACTGACTAGAGCATTGTCTGTTGGACCACAATCTTGTGACTATACAAGTCAGCCCTGATGCCTTGTTTCTATCCATTTTGCTTAAGTGTATCTTAAAGACATTGGGATGGCATTTTAATATGTAATTTTGCACAAGTGCTAATTTTTTAAAATTTGCAGGGTTAATCACTCCGTGTTGCATTTTAAAAACTGTACTGGTTAACTACATTGCCTGGAGGATCAACTCTCCCTCCTGGCTTAAACCTGGAAGGATGTAGGCGGGAAAGGCAATCCACAGGGATAAAATGGGGGCAGGAGGAAGCATGGTTATGAATTGGCTCAGGGGTGGGGTGGATTAAATAACAACTAGAATGCAGCAGCACTATTGTAATTCTATCCTCAATAGATTTACAAACCGGCCTGAAGGAGTGACTTTGAGAATATTGGAGGTGATAATGCTGGAATGAACAATTGGTTGCTACTGTGGGTGGATGTCACAATCTCTGGATGGATGATTTCGAAATCTGCCAAATAGCATTGCTTATTCATTAACTTTATTTTTAGAATACAGACCAATCTAATATTTTTAAAAGCTAAATATGTGCAAAAAGATATGTCTACTTGAATATTGTTTTTTCTTTTAAGGTGATGCCAAGTGTTACTTTTAAAAGAAAGCTATTACTGAGCTGCAGTCTAAAGTTAAAAGGAATGTTTTTAGGTCAACAATGCCATGTGATCAATCTGGATTATTGCAGTTCTCTATTATAACAAACTGTATTCAGTTCGGCAATTTTTTACCACATGCTCTTCACGTTGCCTTTCAATCTTCGTCTTGATTTTATGGGTTGACCTTTACTTCATTTTGTGGCAGCTCAAGGTGCTAATGTGCATTGCTCCTTCAAGATTTCCTGCACAACAGATTTTACTTCTCGTACTGCACCAATCATGAGCAAATGTATCCGTCACCTCAAATTACAAAACTACTAGCCTCAAAGTTTTGTGCATATGGAGAGGTGTGGAGATCCATTTGAATCTAAGTTTTACCAGCTGCCGAGCTTCTAATTCCAGCTGTAATATCTGGGGGAGGCTGTGAGCAGAGATGCCTGCCCCTTGAACATTCCATTTATTTTTGAAGTTCTCTGGTATCACCTGGTTTCCTTTCTGACCAATCTACTCCATTTACATTGTACAGATTCAGCAACTTTGCATAACTGCACTTGGGTGAATCTTGTGACTGCAATTACAGAATGTGAATGTTGCTGTGTCAAATTGCGACACATGTTATGGGCCTAATAAGTGATTGATTGATTGGAGTTCAGGTGGTCCTATTCCATGACCAGTTCTCTTCAGGTGGCTCAGCCCAGGAGGTCTGCACTGATCCAAAACTGGGTCCAGCTGCTGGGTCATTTTCTTTGGGGAAGTTATTGAAGTTTATTCAAATTTGTCCAATAAACAGTCATCTCTTTTTGATCATAGAATGTTGCTTTAGAATGACATGTTGCAAATTGACTATATTAGGACTTGTGCAAGGAATATGCTAAAGGCCTTGTCTTTCAAATCGATGCAAGAATCCACTGTGGTCACCTTTATTTCTTGGGAAGAAGGGGCCAAGATCGGTTCTGGGTAGTGTCTCGATGCATTCCCAACTGCAGGATCTGCGAGTGCTTTGTATGATTGAAGACTAAGAAGGGCAGGAAAAAGAGTGGAAGAGCGATAGTGATAGGGGATTCAATTGTAAGGGGAATAGATAGGCGTTTCTGCGGCCGCAACCGAGACTCCAGGATGGTATGTTGCCTCCCTGGTGCAAGGGTCAAGGATGTCTCGGAGCGGGTGGAGGACATTCTAAAAAGGGAGGGAGAACAGCCAGTTGTCGTGGTGCACGTTGGTACCAATGACATAGGTAAAAAAAGGGATGAGTTCCTACGAAATGAATTTAAGGAGCTAGGAGCTAAATTAAAAAGTAGGACCTCAAAAGTAGTAATCTCGGGATTGCTACCAGTGCCACGTGCTAGTCAGAGTAGGAATCGCAGGATAGCTCAGATGAATACGTGGCTTGAGCAATGGTGCAGCAGGGAGGGATTCAAATTCCTGGGGCATTGGAACCGGTTCTGGGGGAGGTGGGACCAGTACAATCCGGACGGTCTGCACCTGGGCAGAATCGGAACCAATGTCCTCGGGGGAGTGTTTGCTAGTGCTGTTGGGGAGGAGTTAAACTAATATGGCAGGGGGATGGGAACCAATGCAGGGAGATAGAGGGAAACAAAAAGGAGGCAAAAACAAAAGACAGAAAGGAGATGAGGAAAAGTGGAGGGCAGAGAAACCCAAGGCAAAGAACAAAAAGGGCCATTGTACAGCAAAATTCTAAAAGGACAGAGGGTGTTAAAAAAACAAGCCTAAAGGCTTTGTGTCTTAATGCAAGGAGTATCCGCAATAAGGTGGATGAATTAACTGTGCAAATAGATGTTAACAAATATGATGTGATTGGGATTACGGAGACGTGGCTCCAGGATGAGCAGGGCTGGGAACTCAACATCCAGGGGTATTCAACATTCAGGAAGGATAGAATAAAAGGAAAAGGAGGTGGGGTAGCATTGCTGGTTAAGGAGGAGATTAAGGCAATAGTTAGGAAGGACATTAGCTTGGATGATGTGGAATCTATATGGGTAGAGCTGCAGAACACCAAAGGGCAAAAAACATTAGTGGGAGTTGTGTACAGACCTCCAAACAGTAGTAGTGATGTTGGGGAGGGCATCAAACAGGAAATTAGGGGTGCGTGCAATAAAGGTGCAGCAGTTATAATGGGTGACTTTAATATGCATATAGATTGGGCTAACCAAACTGGAAGCAATACGGTGGAGGATGATTTTCTGGAGTGCATAAGGGATGGTTTTTTAGACCAATATGTCGAGGAACCAACTAGGGGGGAGGCCATCTTAGACTGGGTGTTATGTAATGAGAAAGGATTAATTAGCAATCTCGTTGTGCGAGGCCCCTTGGGGAAGAGTGACCATAATATGGTGGAATTCTGCATTAGGATGGAGAATGAAACAGTTAATTCAGAGACCATGGTCCAGAACTTAAAGAAGGGTAACTTTGAAGGTATGAGGCGTGAATTGGCTGAGATGGATTGGCGAATGATATTTAAGGGGTTGACTGTGGATGGGCAATGGCAGACATTTAGAGACCGCATGGATGAACTACAACAATTGTACATTCCTGTCTGGCATAGAAATAAAAAAGGGAAGGTGGCTCAACCGTGGCTATCAAGGGAAATCAGGGATAGTATTAAAGCCAAGGAAGTGGCATACAAATTGGCCAGAAATAGCAGCGAACCTGGGGACTGGGAGAAATTTAGAACTCAGCAGAGGAGGACAAAGGGTTTGATTAGGGCAGGGAAAATGGAGTATGAGAAGAAGCTTGCAGGGAACATTAAGACGGATTGCAAAAGTTTCTATAGATATGTAAAGAGAAAAAGGTTAGTAAAGACAAATGTAGGTCCCCTGCAGTCAGAATCAGGGGAAGTCATAACGGGGAACAAAGAAATGGCGGACCAATTGAACAAGTACTTTGGTTCGGTATTCACGAAGGAGGACACGAACAACCTTCCGGTTATAAAAGGGGTCGGGGGGTCTAGTAAGGAGGAGGAACTGAGGGAAATCCTTATTAGCCGGGAAATTGTGTTGGGGAAATTGATGGGATTGAAGGCCGATAAATCCCCAGGGCCTGATGCACTGCATCCCAGAGTACTTAAGGAGGTGGCCTTGGAAATAGTGGATGCGTTGACAGTCATTTTCCAACATTCCATTGACTCTGGATCAGTTCCTATGGAGTGGAGGGTAGCCAATGTAACCCCACTTTTTAAAAAAGGAGGGAGAGAAAACAGGGAATTATAGACCGGTCAGCCTGACATCGGTAGTGGGTAAAATGATGGAATCAATTATTAAGGATGTCATAGCAGTGCATTTGGAAAGAGGTGACATGATAGGTCCAAGTCAGCATGGATTTGTGAAAGGGAAATCATGCTTGGCAAATCTTCTGGAATTTTTTGAGGATGTTTCCAGTAGAGTGGATAAGGGAGAACCAGTTGATGTGGTATATTTGGACTTTCAGAAGGCGTTCGACAAGGTCCCACACAAGAGATTGATGTGCAAAGTTAGAGCACATGGGATTGGGGATAGTGTACTGACATGGATTGAGAACTGGTTGTCAGACAGGAAGCAAAGAGTAGGAGTAAATGGGTACTTTTCAGAATGGCAGGCAGTGACTAGTGGGGTACCGCAAGGTTCTGTGCTGGGGCCCCAGCTGTTTACACTGTACATTAATGATTTAGACGAGGGGATTAAATGTAGTATCTCCAAATTTGCGGATGACACTAAGTTGGGTGGCAGTGTGAGCTGCGAGGAGGATGCTATGAGGCTGCAGAGCGACTTGGATAGGTTAGGTGAGTGGGCAAATGCATGGCAGATGAAGTATAATGTGGATAAATGTGAGGTTATCCACTTTGGTGGTAAAAACAGAGAGACAGACTATTATCTGAATGGTGACAGATTAGGAAAAGGGGAGGTGCAAAGAGACCTGGGTGTCATGGTACATCAGTCATTGAAGGTTGGCATGCAGGTGCAGCAGGCGGTTAAGAAAGCAAATGGCATGTTGGCCTTCATAGCAAGGGGATTTGAGTACAGGGGCAGGGAGGTGTTGCTACAGTTGTACAGGGCATTGGTGAGGCCACACCTGGAGTATTGTGTACAGTTTTGGTCTCCTAACCTGAGGAAGGACATTCTTGCTATTGAGGGAGTGCAGCGAAGGTTCACCAGACTGATTCCTGGGATGGCGGGACTGACCTATCAAGAAAGACTGGATCAACTGGGCTTGTATTCACTGGAGTTCAGAAGAATGAGAGGGGACCTCATAGAAACATATAAAATTCTGACGGGGTTAGACAGGTTAGATGCAGGAAGAATGTTCCCAATGTTGGGGAAGTCCAGAACCAGGGGTCACAGTCTAAGGATAAGGGGTAAGCCATTTAGGACCGAGATGCGGAGGAACTTCTTCACCCAGAGAGTGGTGAACCTGTGGAATTCTCTACCACAGAAAGTTGTTGAGGCCAATTCACTAAATATATTCAAAAAGGAGTTAGATGAGGTCCTTACTGCTAGGGGGATCAAGGGGTATGGCGAGAAAGCAGGAATGGGGTACTGAAGTTGAATGTTCAGCCATGAACTCATTGAATGGCGGTGCAGGCTAGAAGGGCCGAATGGCCTACTCCTGCACCTATTTTCTATGTTTCTATGTTTCTAAAAGACCCTGTTACTTGCCATCCCAGATTTGAACTTATTTTTGGAATGAAGCTTTGAAGCTGTGCCCTTGTGTAATATGGATTATAACTGGAAACCAAGAATACTGTTTAAATTGACTCTTTTGTTTATACAATTATAAATTGCAGTACTAAATCAGACTGAAATAATTAACACATCTGAGTTATCAACAGTTGAATAAGCAGTGACTGTTGTCTAAGATTTGACCTGATTAGGTTGAAACATAGCAGGAGCTGTGTATCCAGATAGTTTTTTTGGGGGCAGGGGTTGAGAAGAGGCAAGTCTAGATTCAGCCAGTGGTATAATTGCGACCTGAAAGGCATATGGAAATAATGAGTGCATACTTGCTTGTCACACTGCATGATATTTGATCCTTTTCCTTCATGGAAGGTGTATTGTATGGAGAGTCAGTCTGACTGAGCTCAAAATAAAATGTGACTAATCTTTTGCAGGTTTCCAGAGTACCTCTCCAACCTGTGAAGCCTCCTTAAATACCTGTGCTCCCAAGGGAATATGGGAACCCTTGGGACTCCAGGGGATGAGCCCTCTGGTGGTTCAACAGAGTAAATACAAGTTTACATATATAACAGAGGACCAGGGAATGAGCGATGTTTGTGTTCATTTAAAATGATGTCATTTGCACAATTTAAAAAAAAAGGAAGAAAGAGGAGGATAGTGACACGCAGGTCTCTTTCCACCTCCCCTTTTCCTAATCTGCCATTCAGATATTCTGCCTTTGTATTTTTGCCCCCAAAGTGGATAACCTCACATTTATCCACATTATACTGCATCTGACATGCATTTGCCCACTCACCTAACCTGTCCAAGTTACCCTGCAGCCTCTTGGCATCCTCCTCACAGCTCACACTGCCACCCAGCTTAGTGTCATCTGCAAACTTGGAGAGATTACACTCAATTCTTTCATCCAAATCATTGATTTATATTGTAAAGAGCTGGGATCCCAGCACTGAGCCCTGCGGCACTCCACTCGTCACTGCCTGCCATTTTGAAAAGGACCCATTTATCCCGACTCTCTGCTTCATGTCTGCCAACCAGTTCTCTATCCACGTCAGTATATTACCCCCAATACCATGTGCTTTGATTTTGCACACCAATCTCTTTTTTGTGTGGGACCTTGTCAAAAGCCTTTTGAAAGTCCAAATACACCACATCCACTGGTTCTCCCTTGTCCACTCTGCTAGTTACATCCTCACCAAAATTCCAGAAGATTTGTCAAGCATGATTTCCCCTTCATAAATCCATGTTGACTTGGACCCATCCTGTCACTGCTTTCCAAATGCGCTGCTATTTCATTGTTAATAATTGATTCCAATATTTTCCCCACTACTGATGTCAGGCTAACTGGTCTATAATTTCCTGTTTTCTCCCTTTTTTAAAAAAGTGGTGTTACATTAGCTACCCTCCAGTCCATAGGAACTGATCCAGAGTTTCTAGGGCCACTTCCTTAAGTACTCTGGGATGCAGACTATCAGGCCCTGGGATTTATCGGCCTTCAATCCCATCAATTTCCCAAACACAATTTCCTGCCTAATAAGGATGTCCTTCAGTTCCTGCTTCTTATTAGACCCTCTGTCACCTGGTACTTCCGGAAGGTTATTTGTGTCTTCCTTTGTGAAGACAGAACCAAAGTATTTGTTCAATTGGTCTGCCATTTCTTTGTTCCCCATTATAAATTCACCTGAATCTGACCAAGGGACCCACGTTTGTCGTTACTAATCTCTTTCTCTTCACATCTAAAAGCTTTTGCAGTCAGTTTTTATGTTCCCGGCAAGCTTCCTCTCGTATTCTATTTTCCCCCTCTTAATTAAACCCTTTTGTCCTCCGGCTGAATTCTAAATTTTTCCCAGTCCTCAGATTTGCTGCTTTTTCTGGCCAATTTATATGCCTCTTCCTTGGATTTAACACTATCCTTAATTTCCCTTGTTAGCCACGGTTGAGCCACCTTCCCCGTTTTATTTTTATACCAGACAGGGATGTGCAATTGTTGAAGTTCATCCATGTGATCTTTAAATGTTTGCCATTGCCTATCCACTGTCAACCCTTTAAGTATCATTTGCTAGTCAATTCTGGCCAATTCACACCTCATACCATCGAAGTTACCTTTCCTTAAGTTCAGGACCCTAGTTTCTGAATTAGCTGTCATTCTCCATCTTAAAGAATTCTACCATATTATGGTCACTCTTCCCCAAGGGGCCTCGCACAACAAGATTGCTAATTAGTCCTTTCTCATTACACATCACCCAGTCTAGGATGGCCAGCTCCCTGGTTGGTTCCTTGATGTATTGGTCTCGGAAACCATCCCTAATACACTTCAGGACATCCTCCTCCACTGCATTGCTACCAGTTTGGTTAGCCCAATCAATATGTAGATTAAAGTCACCCATGATAACTGCTGTACCTTTATTGCATGCATCGTTTATTTCTTCTTTGATACTGCCCCCAACCCCTCTACTACTGTTTGGTGGTCTGTACACAACTCCCACTAGCGTTTTCTGCACTTTGGTATTCTGCAGCTCCACCCATACCGATTCCAAATCATCCAAGCTAATGTCCTTCCTTACTATTGCATTAATTTCCTCTTTTTAACCAGCAATGCCACCCCACTTCCTTTTCCTTTCTGTCTATTCTTCCTAAATGTTGAATACCCCTGGATGTTGAGTTCCCAGCCTTGGTCACCCTGGAGCCGCGTCTCCGTGATGTCAATTACATCATAACCTTTAACTGCTATCTGCGCAGTTAATTCATCCACCTTATTCCGAATACTCCTCGCATTGAGGCAGAGCTTTCAGGCTGGTCTTTCTAACACACTTTGCCCCTTCAGAATTTTGCTGTAATGTGGCCCTTTTTGCTTTTTGCCTTAGGTTTCTCTGCCCTTGATTTTACTTTTCTTCTTTCTATCTTTTGCTTCTGTCCCCATTCTACTTCCCTCTGTCTCCCTGCATAGGTTCCCATCCCCCTGCCACATTAGTTTAACTCCTCCCCAACAGCACAAGCAAACACTCCCCCTAGGACATTGGTTCCGGTCCTGCCCAGGTGCAGACCGTCTGGTTTATCCTGGTCCCACCTCCCCCAGAACTGGTTCCATTGTCCCAGGAATTTGAATCCTCCCTTGTGCACCACTCCTCAAGCCACGTATTCATCTGAACTATCCTGTGATTCGTACTCTGACTAGCACGTGGCACTGGTAGCAATCCTGAGATTACTACTTTTGAGCTCCTTTTTTAATTTAGCACCTAGCTCCCTAAATTTGTCTTGTAGGACCTCATCCCATTTTTTACCTATATCGTTGGTACCTATATGCACCACGACAAAACTTGCTGCACTTGCTAGCTACCAGTGGAACATGCAACTGAAATTTTACCTTGAGTATGAGGTACAGCTGAGTGTGCTAGAAATTATGGCCTCAAAGTTGGCTTTATTTCGACAGTTGGCATTGCTGCTGTAGAAAGTGGAAAACTGAGTCAAGGGCAGCATTCCCACAGAATATGCACAGTTTAATTTGCATTCTTGAATGTTTAGGTTAGCCAACTTTGTGGGCTTTTGCACTGGCTAATGGAGATGGAATTCAGAGCCTGCTGATGGGTCTACTTTTAGCACTTAAATTGCTGGAACATTGGTTGTAATGCTGTTCTCCCTTCCAGTAGCAAAGTCTGGTCCCATAGGTTTTAGCCATTCATGTTCTTAAATTGAAAAGAACTTTTGTGAGAACAGGGTTTCAGACTACTAGGATGAGCAGTTCTGTCAACTGCCCCAGCTAAGTTGCATTCTGTGAGTCAGTATATCTTTGACAAACTGCACAGCTTTAAAGCTGTTTAAATAACTTGATATATTGGCCCAATGCTGCTGTGCTGTGTTCTGTTTTACCTTAATCCATTCTGGAATTAAGTATTTTGATTGAAGAACTATTACTATTTCTGAAGTCTTAAATCCAGGATATTGGAATCTGCAAATGCATCATGTCTTTGGAGGGCTACACTGCAAATTATTGGTGTTGAGTACAAGACCATTCCATTATCGCTGTAAATGTTTTGTCTCTAAGATAAAGACTGGGAAGAAAATATTTCCTATTTTGATCAAAAGGTATTGTAGTGCTTGCCTGGATTGTAATGAGGCACAGTGAGTGGTTAGATGTAGGAAAGGATTGAGTTATGGAAACTTTTTTTTCCAAGACATCAAGGATTATTTGTCTATCAAAGCAAAGCATAACTTGTCAAAGATTAAAATAGTTTACATGTGTATTTACCCAATGTTAATGTGGAAATAAAGTGTAAGCCAAGTCACCCACTAGATGAATATTTATGGAACTCGCCCAAACCACATACATGTGGCTGTACTTGCATGCTGAGACTGCCAAAGTTGCCCACAATTTCCCACGCTGAGAATGCCAAGCCATCCTTCAGATTCCCCTGCCTCCTGAATGTGTTCAGAATCTTGACTCTGACATGGGGTTTCTGCTCCAGTAGACATCATTGTCTCTTTTTTTTCAAAGAATCTTTAATTACAGCTGGTTTTCTACAAGTCTTTATTACATGAAAAACATGCATACCCTTTTTAGTTGCAACTAATTAATAGGGAAAGGTCATTACCTTTTGAGATTCAAATGAAGCCACCATCATAGGCAGTCCCTCAGAATCGAGGAAGACTTGCTTTCACTCTTAGCATGAGTTCTTGGGTGGCTGTACAGTCCAATACGAGAACAACAGTCTCTGTCGCAGGTGGGACAGATAGTCGAGGGAAAGGATGGGCAGGAAGTCTGATTTGCTGCACGCTCCTTCCACTGCCTGCACTTGATTTCTGCGTGCTCTCGGCGACGATGCTTGGAGCTCAGCACCCTCCCGAATGCACTTCCTCTACTTAAGGCGGTCTATGGCCAGGGACTACCAGGTGTCAGTGGGGATGTCGCACTTTATCAGGGAGGCTTTGAGGGTGTCCTTGTAACGTTTCCTCTGCCCGCCTTTGGCTCGTTTGCCGTGGATGAGTTCAGAGTAGAGCGCTTGCTTTGGGAGAGTCGTGTCTGGCATGTGAACTATGTGGCCTGCCCAGTGGAGCTGATAGTGTGGTCAGTGCTTCAATGCTGGGGATGTTGGCCTGGACGAGGATGCCTAATGTTTGTGCGTCTGTCCTCCCAGGGGATTTGCAGGATCTTGCAGAGACATCGCTTAATAGGTGAACGCAAGTTGTTCACAGTTCTGCCATCTCCAGCATGACCCCACCACCAAACGCATCTTCCCCCTCGTCTCCCCTTTCATCTTTGCGAGAGGGATGGAGTACAAAAGCAGGGAGGTCCTACTGCAACTGTATAGGGTATTGGTAAGGCCGCACCTGGAGTATTGCGTGCAGTTTTGGTCACCTTACTTAAGGAAGGGGGTACAGAGACGATTCACTAGGCTGATTCCGGAGATGAGGGGGTTACCTTATGATAGATTGAGTAGACTGGGTCTTTAATCGTTGGAGTTCAGAAGGATGAGGGGTGATCTTATAGAAACATTTAAAATCATGAAAGGGATAGACAGGATAGAGGCAGAGAGGTTGTTTCCACTGGTAGGGGAGACTAGAACTCGGGGGCACAGCCTCAAAATACGGGGGAGCCAATTTAAAACCGAGTTGAGAAGGAATTTCTTCTCCCAGAGGGTTGTGAATCTGTGGAATTCTCTGCCCAAGGAAGCAGTTGAGGCTAGCTCATTGAATGTATTCAAGTCACAGATTTTTAACCAATAAGGGAATTAAGGATTACGGGGAGAGGGCGGGTAAGTTGAGCTGAGTCCATGGCCAGATCAGCCATGATCTTATTGAATGGCGGAGCAGGCTCGAGGGGCTAGATGGCCTACTCCTGTTCCTAATTCTTTTGTTCTTGTGTTATCTTTCCAAAGGAGCCGCTTCCTCCATGGCACCCTGGGCCACTTCTCTACCACCCTCAATACCTCCTCCCCTTCCCATAGCACCTTCCTGTGCAAATGCAGGAGATGTAACACCTGCCCTTTTACATCCTCCCTCTTTTCCCCCACCCTGTCCAGGGCCCCAAACATTCCTTCCAGGTGAAACAACCATTTACTTGTGCTGCTTTCAATTTAGTATACTGTATTTGCTGCTTACGATGCGGTGGTCTCTACACTGTGGAGACCGAACGCCGATTGGGTGACTGTTGTGGGGCGACCCTGTTCAGTCCGCAAGCGTGACCTTGAGCTTCTGGACGCCTGTTGGCTTCACCTCCCACTCTGACCAATGTCCTTGGCCTCCTACACTGTTCCAATGAAGTTCAAGGTCAGCTTGAGGAACAGCATCTCACCTTTTAATTAGGCACTTCAGTCTTCCGGACTCTCGTGTTCAACAATTTCAGATCATAACTTCTGCCCCCATTTTTTGGACGGCAGCTGTTGCTGTTAATTTTGCTATGGCCATTTACTCCTCCTCTAGACCCATTTTTTTGTTAGCTGTTATTTAATCTCTCCTACCTTCTACCTTATCACAGACTCCCTCTCTCCTCTCATCCCTGCCTCTGTTCTTGCTTCCTGTTACATCTCTAACTTTTTCCAGTTCTGTCAAAAGGCCATTGACCTGCAATGTTAACTCTGTTTCTCTCTTCTCAGATGCTGCCTGACCTGTTGAGTATTAACAGCATTTTATGTTCTTTGAGATTTCAAGCATCCACAGTATCTTGCTTTTGTTCAGAATAAACCCATTTATAGCACTATAAATATTTGTATTTTGTTAGGCCATACTACTGCTGAACTCCTACCACTGTTTTCTTTCTCTTTGCATCCCCCCCTCCCCTCCCATTAAACACCACAGTTTAATTTTCCACCTGCCACCATTCTCCATCAGGTGCTGGTCAAAAGTAGAGCTCGCAAATACACAGACACTAAAAACTGGGGCTTTGGGAGTGGGGGGAGTGGCTCTCTGTTGCTATGCAGAATTAGGTGAGTGACGCTGTTCAAGAGCAACAACAGCTTGTATTTATATAGCACCTTTTAACATAGTAAACCAAGGCGCTTCACAGGAGTATTGTAAGATGATGTGCAGATGGGACAATGGGATGTTTACTGTCTGCTGCACTTCCACAATGTAAAAGCTCCTTGTGTTTCTGCACCGGAGAGAATTCCTCAGAACCTTTACCAGTATTAGCAGCCCAGCTCTGGCAGAAAAGAAGCCTTGTGCAGCCTGGGAAAGGTTCTGGACTGTTTCACCTGATGGTTTGAAAGTGGTAAAATAATCACTTCTGGATTGTTTCCAAATTTAAAAAAAAATACATAATATACATTTCTAGTCCTGTGTATTTTCTGCTGTGGGGAAACTACATGACTACTTCCAGTGCTGGCAAATGGGGCAATTGTAAGCACTGGATTAAACTATCTTAAACCTGGATCATGAAGGGTACTGTAGCCTATTTGTGGGGAGCACAGTACAACTGTTTAATACAGTTGCATATAGCCAGTAAAAGTATTCATATTGATGTCACACAAATGTGAGTGTAAGTTGGGCATATGATTGAAGCCAATTGAATAGAATTTGAGTGTCTCGGTAAGCTAACCAGTGGAATGATTTAGCAAGGGACGATGCAACATCTATCAAAATGATGGACACAACAGCAGAAGAGGGAATAGCAGAGGCAATATGGGTAGAAATTAGTAATAAAGGCAAACAAGAGACAACTGCTGTCTCTGGGCAGAAGAACAACTATTTTCTATGGGTCATCATCATGGGCAGACCCTCGAAGCAAGGATGACTTGCTTCCATGCCAAAAAGGGATGAGTTCACAGGTGTTTCAATGAAGGACCTAATATTCTAGATCCTGAACTACATTGTGAAGAGTATAAGATTCCTGTGCTTGAATTTTTTTTTAAAACGTGTGGTGGCCGTTGCACACCATCCACCACACAGGTTTGACGGAGCTAGGTCTTGGTCCAGTGGCAAGGATTACTCAAAACTAACTGGAGACCAGCTCTGCTGCACAGACTGAGCGTGCGCATACATCGCAGTGCGGGCTGGCTCGTGCTGCCCCTGGGCCCTAGATTCATGCCTCTCTTGGGCCCTGGTCACTTCCCTCTATGGACTCTTGCCACTCCTTTGCCCCGCCTGCTGTGCCTGCCCACACTGCAGTCAACAACCTGACTTCATAGCTGTTGCCCTTCTGCAGCAGCACGCGCTGCTCCCTGCAGTGGTATGCTGCTGCACACTGCTTCCTCCAATAGCCCTGGCCTGCTGATGGTTTTGCAGACCGGGACTGTGCTGATTTCCGGGCGGGCCGCTGCACGCTGCTCCCTCCAATGGCCCCCGGCCTGCTGATGGTCTTGCTATGGGTAGTTGATAACTGGTTTATATCCTTAAACTGCTGTTGGGTCTGAGGAAATGCAGTCAATGTTGAACAGGAAAGCCTGATGAGCTTCAACTGCAGGTGGCCCATTTGCTTAGCTACTAGTGCTGGTATTGTTACGCTCATCACAGTGATACAACTGAGTACTGTATGCAATGAGTAAGTGTGACCTTAGCTCCTTTTAATCAAACTCGAGTGCTGGTGCAGTGTGGGGGGCCTGTTTATATACAGTGCTCCCAAGGGATGCTGGGATCCCTTGGGACTCTAACAGGTAGGTCCTCTGGTGGTGTGATACAGGTTACCAAGGGTTACATACATAACGGGTATCATCAATTCAGAGGCCTTTATTTTTTTTGAGGTGCTGGGAAACTGCTTTCCTCCTTGAGATCTCCTTGGGTTTTCCCTTTTTCTCAACAATATTTTGATGATTCTTGGGCCTGTTAAGATCTAAGCATTGGTGCATGTTTCATTTGAATACCATGTCTGTATTGTATTACATCATCATAGGTAGTCCCTCAGAATCGAGGAAGACTTGCATCCACTCTTAAAATGAGTCCTTAGGTGGCTGAACAGTCCAATACGAGAACCACAGTCCCTGTCACACAGGTGGGACAGATAGTCATTGAGGGAATGGGTGGGTGGGACTGGTTTGCCGCACGCTCTTTCCGCTGCCTGCACTTAGTTTCTGCATGCTCTCGGCGATGAGACTCGGTGCTCAGCGCCCTCCTGGAAGCACTTCCTCCACCTTAGGGTGGTCTTGGGCCAGGGCCTCCCAAGTGTCAGTGGTTCCGTTGCACTTTATCAGGGAGGCTTTGAGGGTGTCCTTGTAACGCTCCCTCTGCCCAACTTTGGCTCGTTTGCTGTGGACGAGTTCCGAGTAGAGCGCTTGCTTTGGGAGTCTCGTGTCTCGCATGTGAACTATGTCGCCTACCCAGTGGAACTGATCGTGTGGTCAGTGCTTCAATGCTGGGGATATTGGCCTGGTTGAGGATGCCAATGTTGGTGCATCTGTCCTTCCAGGGGATTTGTTGGATCTTGCTGAGACATTATTGATGGTATTTCTCCAGTGACTTGAGGTGTTACACCTGTGGTTCAAATAGCCACAACATGGCATTGACGCACATTCTTTCCAGGTATTGTTCACACACTTCCACAGTGGACAAGTATTGGTATTTATGCTGTAAGGAAATCCCTAAAATTGGACAGGTCCCTTGAAAGCTGATCTATATCTTCAAAAAATAAAATAAATGTGAAGTATCGTGCACATAAGACAGGCCTGTCCTGTTCCCTCTGCATTTAACATTCAGCTCTTGAGTTTTCAAATTTAGTTTGTTTATGACACTTTGAACTCTGTTCAGTCGTTTAGCTGTTTTGAATTGTCTGCTAAATCACTGCTTAAGCACCAAAGTAGGTGCTCTAGAATTTAACCAGTGTTAAGATACATGATTGGTGTTTCTGATGCCTTGAAGTGTCAGATAGGTCTTGACCTCTAAAGCAACTTTAATGCTCATTTTGTAGAAGATTGGTACTACACAAGATGTGCACATACCTGTCTGCTCTAACTTCCCTCCTTTGCATCACCTGTAACTAGTACTCTTCCCCTTTTGAGTCTACTTCAGCACTAACCAAGGCATTGAAAGCTATAAAACCCAAGGATTTAAAAACTAGTTTTGCAAGTCAACTTCTACCAAGCATCACACTCTGTCTAAAATGCTACAGGGGTATAAATGGTTAAATTATGAAGACATGTTGCATAAACTTGGGTTGTATTCTCTTTTTGGTTTGGAAGGTTGAGGTGATCTAACTTGAGTGGTTTCAATGTTAAAGATTTGATGGAGCAGGTATGAAGAAGCTATTTCCTCTGGTGGGGTAATCCAGAAACAGGGGACATGATCAACTTAAAGGCCATGCAGGAGTGAAATCACCAAAGCATGTTTTTCCCCACAAGTGGAAATCTGGAACTTTCTCCTTGGTTCCATAATCCCTTGATGCCTTTACCTAACAAAAGTCATCAAATTTCTCTCTCAAAAATAAGAGCCTTCATCCTTCTCCATTGTTGATGAAAAACAGATGTACAGGGCATGCTACAATGGGGCTTTCAACATCTCTGAAAATAATTCAGCTATTCTTCCTATTATAAAAAAATCTATTCTGGTTCAGAGAAACTGAGTAAAATGAATCAAAAACAAAGAAATCTACAACTCGAGCAGACCAATTTAAAAGAAACTTGGAAGTATAACACAATTGTAATGAATTTATATAACCAAAACGCTATCAAAAATGCAGATGTCCCAATTCATGTAAACTGCGAGCAGTACACTGGATTTTTAAGGAGTGACACATCCTATTTTAATGTCTTCCATTCAAAATATCTGAATTGCGCTTGCGGAATTCTGCCAGGGAACTTCACTGAGATAGCCAGCACTGCTAAAGACACACATACAAAGTTACATTCGAGATTAAAAGGCTTTGACTGGGAGGGAGGACTTTGTTTTGTTCAGTTTTTACGATAACCTGTTAAAATTGAAGCTACTCAAGTTCAAGTGGAGAATTGCAGACACTGGTTTCTGAACATGCAAGGATAGTAACAGGATTGGGACATTCAGCCCCTCAACCTTGTTTTGCCAGCTGATTGTGGCTGATCTGTACCGTAATTCCATATACCCACCGTTGCTCCATATACCTTCATACCATTACCTAATATTTGATTTCTAATTGGTCCAGCATCCATGCACAACCTTTTGGGGAGTGAGTTCCAAACTTGCACTACCCCTTTGTGTGGAAGATGTACTTCCTGATTTCACTCCTGAATGGCTAAACTCTTCACTTTAAAATTAGTGCCCCCTTGTTTTACATTTCCTTGCCGGAGGAAATTGTATCTTGCCTGTTGTTTTAAAAGCCTCTGTCAGATCAACACTTAACCTTGAAAACTCAAAGGAATACAAACCAAGTTTATGCAACTTGTCCTCTTAATTTAACCCTAAGTTCTGGTGAATCTGCACTACTACCCACCCCACCTCCAGGTCAAGATATCCTTCCTGAGTATTTGTGCTTAAACCTAAACACAGTATTCTAGATGGGGCCAATCAGACTACAACTGGAACATCAAATCATCACTTTTTTGATTTACTTTTTGTACCTGTGCGCGACCTTTTCGTAATCTTTGTACATGGGCACTTAAATCCCTTTGCTGCTCCACAAGTCCTAGTCTCTCACCATTTAAGAAACTATTCTGATTTGTCTTTCTTGGATCCAAAGCGGGTAACGTCCCACTTCCCCACATTGACATGTCTGCCATAATTTTGCCCACTCACTCAATCTATATCCCTTTGTAACTTCCTGCTCTCATCTACACAACTAGCTGTGCCTCCCAACTTAGTGTCAGCTACAAACTTGGATATACCACTCTCTTGTATCCAAGCCATTGATATACATGGTGAAAAGTTGAGGCCCCAGTAGAGATCCCTGGTGACACCACTTCAATAAAGGCATTCACTGCATTCTCAGTCAAATGTTGCTTTGGCAGCTCAAGCCTCTTCAGATGTGATTCATAGATAGTGACAAAGTAATTGGAGAAAAGAACTATTGCGAAGAATCACTTGCTAGGGGAATTTCTGTCGGAAGCTGCACTATCCAGACATTGGCATTTCCCATTACCTCACTGTTGAGCCCTGTTTTTTTTGGTCCACTTATATATATATATATAAAAAAAAAAAATTAAATGGTGAACCTGCACGTACTGCCATTGCAGAAATCATAGCTGTGGCCCTTTGTTCTAGCAGAACCCTGAGTCTGAGTGAACTGGAATTCATGACATCCATTTGTAATATCACATCTATCAAAAAATGACTTTTATTCAACAATTCCTCTGCTGGTCAGAATTTAAAATATTATTAAAACAATAACCCCTATTTTCTCTCTTTTTCAATGCAGGTTTTAAGTATATTGCCATGTCTTGGCTTGTACCGATTTAATCTGGTAATAGCCAGCACTTTTTAAAAAAAAAAGTGTTTTGATGGCTTTACTTGACAGTAGTTCCTGTAATCCATCTCGATCATGGTTTTTCAGTTAGTATACATTTCCCTCTGTCCTTCAATCATGGTGCAACTAGAAATATTCATGGATCAAACTTTTCTATTCCACTGAGTATCTTCACCTCTCTGGGGTTCCCCATTTGCCTTTTTGAGCTTGAGCAGCAAGTTTTTGCTAATCATTCCTCACAAGTTGTTTAACTTGGCCTCTGTGAGACTGAAGAGGAACACTGGAGCTTTAAATGAGTCAAATTACAAAAACAACTTCCAATTCTGCTTTTGGAAATTTCTGTTCACCTAGCTGTGACCACACAACAGAAATAAAGCACTGATCAAAATGCTGAGGTTTTAATTTGAAATTTGGGAACATCGATGCCCACGTGTACAGTTTGTGAATTAAAGAGAAAATGTTGATCTTTATCAATACTTAACAGCAGATATAGTACTTTTACTGAATACTTCTGGGAGAAAACAAATTATTATTGCTTGTAAGCTGTTTTGCAATATAATTTTCCCTTTTTAACTGCTCAAAGAATTCTTGATGGCTGTACTGTATCACTTTTTCAAAATGGCCTATCCTTGGCCCCCTTCTATTTCCCTTGGTGACATCATCCAAAAACACAGCTTCCGTTTCCACATGTACGCTGACGACACCTAGCTTTACCTCACCACCACTTCTCTTGACCCCTCCACGGTCTGTCAATTGTCAGACTGCTTGTCTGACATCCAGTACTGGATGAGAGGAAATTTTCTCCAATTAAATATTGGGAAGACCGAAGCCATTGTCTTTGGTCCCCGCCACAAACTGTGTTCCCTAGCCACTGACTCCATCTCCCTCCCTAGCATGTCTGAGGTTGAACCAAACTGTTCGGAACCTAGGTGTCATATTTGACCCTGAAATGAGCTTCCGGCCACATATTCATGGCATAAATTTTGAGAGATCTTTAAAAGAAAATAATTCACATACTGTATACGAACTTGGGGTTGTCCAACCAATTAGTTCATAGCTGATCTATACCTTCACTCTACCTTTCCATCAAGAATCTGTGTCTTACTTTAAAAGTTTTTCAATTGAATGGGCCTCAATTACCTGTCTACTTCTGTACATGGGCCGTTAAATCTCTGCTCCTCTGCAGTTCCAAGCGGCTTGCCATTTTAGAAAACACTCTGATCTATCTTTGTGAGGGCATCTTTGGATGCAAGACTTTCCCACATTGAACTCCATCTGCCACAGTTTTGCCCACTCAATCTATCAATGTCACTTTGCAGCTTTCTGCTCCCATCTACACTGCTTCTTGTGCCATCTAATTGGAGGGGTATAGATTGTGCACCTTTTTAAGGTTACAAAGTTTAATTGTTAACACTGGCCTCGCACAAGGTTCAGTTAAGAGACATCTGCTATTAAATAAATCCTGGATAAGTTCATACAGATGTTAAGACTATTGAAATTTTGGCTTGGGTATTTAGTGTTCCTGGATTTGTTCATTTTCTGCAATACACTTCAAAGAAAATTATAGGGTGCAGGAAAAGTCATACCATTTATTATATAGGAAATGTGCGTGACACATTTGTCTCGCGAGTGCAACGGTTTGTTGCTCTACAGGCTTTGGCTTGAATGCCAAATGTATGTTGCATTTGCACCTGATTTGTTGCAATTCTGAGATTTGATCCAATCAAAATGAGGCAGGAAATGAACATACTCAACAAAGCTAGAAAAGTGGGTCAATTGTGGACCACTTCTATCCAGTCTTCTGCTGGCTGCAGACTGATGGGATTTAATCACTTTCGGATATATTATTCCAAATCCTTTTTTGAAGATACATTAAAAGCAACTTGCATTCACACAGTACCTTAAACCAATATCCCAAGGTGCTTTACAAATGTGCGTAATGAAAATTGTCACGGATACGAAAATTAGAGCATTGATGGGGTAAAGAAGTTGAAGAGATGAGCTTTAAGATTTTTAAAGGTAGATTTACAGAAGCGAAAGGGTTTGGGGTGGGAGTTTCGAAGAATAGGATTGATATGACTGCAGGCTTTGCCATCGGCGGTGGGGTGAAGGGAGGGATTTACACAAGGCTAGAGTTGGAAGGACTAGGTTTGTGAACTGAGTAACTGCTGGAGCTGGTTGGAGAGATAGTGATGCAAGGCCATAAATAGATTTATAGATGAGGGCAAGGATTTTGAATTGAATGCATTGGGGGACTGAGTCATTATAGGTCAATGGGTGAGTAGGAGTTTTAGTGCAGGGCAGGATATGTACAGCAGGGCAGGATATGTACAGCAGAGCTTTGAATAAGGTTCGAGTTCAAAGGTGATGGTCCTAATGCGAGGGTTTTGGGCATGGTGTTGGGCAGTTTTGTAGTGTTTGCATAAAACTAGGCTAATTGGCCATTGTGTTTTTACCAACTCTAAGGCAACCTTTCACCATTTTTAATGTACATATTTGATTTTGATATTATTGACTGAGCTGGTTTAAATATCTGACTGAATAAAAGTAGTCGTTCTGATGAGGATAATTCCTAATTGTGTTTTTCTTTGAGGGAATTCTAACTCCTGTGAACAATGCTATGAGCTCTTGTTTTTCAAAAATTTCTAGTCTAGAAAGTGGGTGAGGGCGGAAAAGCTAAAGTAAACAATGTGACTGGGGATTGATGTACATTGGCCGAGAACTTGCAGTCAGTGGCGAAGCAAGTGAGTTCAGCGCAGTATAGTGGGGAATTCCGAGTGCGATCTGCTATGATGTCGACAAGCTGTCTAAGCAGCCAATCAATTGCAGAATTTGCAGATAGGGAACTAGGAAATGAGCAAACTGCTTTTATTTGGACTTTTAAAACATGTTTGAGAGCAACATGCAAGATTGGGGCTATCGCACAGGGATAAGGTAGAACCTGAAATGTTACAAACTGAAATATTTTTAGCAGTTCCTTTGTATTTTTTTTATCATGGAAAAATTTGACACACAAGTTTTTCCAGGGCCATAATGTTTATTTAGCAGTCAAATACCCTGTTAAAACCCCAGGCACATCTAATCCAACAAGGCCTAACATTATTGATCAGCAATATTATCGCTGAAAAGTCCAAGTTTTCATCCGTTTCACTGATTACACTTGCTGGCTATGGGGGGTGGGCTACAGTACAGCAAGTGTTGGAGCAGTGAATGACTGCCAAACTTCAGAATGTCTGTGTTTAGATGCACATGCACTACATTCTGAAGTATCAATGGGGTAATAACAGCAAACGCTGTTTGTTCAGTCATTCCCCACCGCAAGTTCCGACCCAATATATTGATTGTGGCTTTGTTTAAGGCTTTAATGACATTATTTTAAAATATCCATAGACTATTTTTGTATAATTCTTAAAAAAATCTGTTTTTTGGGGAGGGAAAGAAGAGCAACAACTTCATGTGAACTTAACTTCCAAGTCTCAGACTTGAACATGTATTGCCTTTCCTTCGTTGCTGCACCAAACTTTTGGAATTCCCTACCTCTCACCATCACTGCAAGGACTGGAGCACTTCAGGAAGACCCTTCACCACCTTTCCAGGGACATCCGGGATGGGCAATAAATTCAACCTCGCAAGTGGCTCCCACCTCCAAAGAACAACTTAAAAAAAAAAAGTAATAATTGGCAGATACTTGTCTGGAGTTATCAAAGAACGAGGTTCTTGAACACTGCAGTTCTTGCCTGTTATGGTGTAATATGTAACTTAGCACAGAATGGTATGGTGCATGCATGTATGATCTGCCATTCACTTAAAAACCAAGCAAATTAGATTTTAATAAGGTGAATCTTTGCCTAGAATTATCTAATCTACAGATGCTGAAATGGGCAGTCAACTGGTTTGAGATCACCTTGTCTTCTCTTACTCTAGCTGTTCTGTTACGTCTTACAACTTGCATATTATAAATTTTGTGAGACTGCACACCTGACATGACAGGTGAATTGGAGATTTTGGCTTCGTGGTTAGCATATCTAATTCATGGTGCTCTGATTTTCTTTTGATGTGGGATGAGTGCTTCTGTACTGCAAAACTGATTATCAACTTGATTATTATCTACCATCATGTAAGTGGTTTTAGCATCATAGGCAGTCCCTCGGAATCGAGGAAGACTTGCTTCCACTCTTAGCATTGAGTTCTTAGGTGGCTGTACAGTCCAATATGAGAACAGCAGTCTCTGTCACAGGTGGGACAGATAGTCGTTGAGGGAAAGGGTGGGCAAGGAGCCTGGTTTGCTGCGCGCTCCTTCCACTGCCTGCGCTTGATTTCTGCATGCTCTTGGCGAAGATACTCTGAGCTCTCTGCCTTCTCGAATGCACTTCCTCCACTTAGGGCAGTCTATGGCCAGGGACTCCCAGGTGTCAGTGGGGATGTCTCACTTTATCAGGGAGGCTTTGAGGGTGTCCTTGTAACGTTTCCTCTGCCCGCCTTTATCTCGTTTGCCGTGGACGAGTTCACAGTAGAGTGCTTGCTTTGGGAGTGTCGTGTCTGGCATGTGAACTATGTGGCCTGCCCAGCGGAGCTGATCAAGTGTGGTCAGTGCTTCGATGTTAGCCTGGATGAGGATGCTAATGTTTGTGCATCTGTCCACCCAGAGGATTTGCAGGATCTGGTGGAGACATCGCTGGTGGTATTTCTCCAGTGACTTGAGGTGTCTACTGTACATGGTCCAAGTCTATGATCCATACAGGAGGGTGGGTATTACTACAGCTCTGTAGACCATGAGCTTGGTGAACGTTTTGAGGGACTGGTCTTCAAACACACTTTTCCTCAGGCGGCCGAAGGCTGCACTGGAGGCAGTGTTGGATCTTGTCGTCAATGCCTGCTCTTGTTGATAGGAGGCTCCCGATGGAGTTCAGCCTTTGTGCATGCACAGATGCAGGCGTCGTCCGCGTACTGTAGCTTGACGAGAGGTTGGAGTGGTCTTGGACCTGGCCTGGAGACGGCAAAAGTTGAACAGCTTCCCACTGGTTCTGTAGTTTAGTTGCACTCCAGCGGGGAGCTTATCAACTGAGGTGGAGCATGGCAGTGAGGAAGGTCGAGAAGAGGGTTGGGGTGATGACGCAGCCCTGCTCGACCCCGGTCCGGATGTGAATTGGGTCTGTGATGGATCCGTTGGTAAGGATCATGGCTTGCATGTCGTTGTGGAGCAGGCGGAGGATGGTGACAAGCTTTTTGGGGCATCCGAAACAGAGGAGGACCACTCCATAGACCCTCACGATTGACAGCGTCAAAGGCCTTTGTAAGGTTGAAGAAGGCCATGCATAAGGGCTGGCGCTGCTCCCTGCATTTTTCCTGCAGCTGTGGTTTTAGCAGAGTGCTTCCAAGTGTCATGCTGGAGCTGTCTAACCTGCTTTCAGAACCATTAGTTTCTGCTTGCCATCATTCTCCATTCTCGTATGTAAGTAAGTTTACTATTTGCACCCTTCACACCCACCTTATTTTCAATCATCCATATGCCCCCACTGGCAGTTGCTCTTTCAGCTGCTATGTCCCTTAACTGCTGAGTTGGTTCCCAAGATCCCTCTGCTTTGTCTCCCCTCCCCCTACTTTCAAAGCCTCCTCAAAAATGTTCTCGTCCCGTAATTCCATTCCAACTTGTATTCTATCCCACTTGGTGCCATTTTCATTCTCACTGTGAAGTATTCAGTGATGTCTTTGACATGAGGTAAACTAACATGAAAAATTCTCTCTATTCTGTCCTACTTGCTTTTGTACTTTTTGGCTACATTCCATGGGACATTTTCCAAGTAGCTGCTATGCAAATTGATTTGTGTATGTGAATCATCTTTGATCAGCATAAGAAAGCAAGTTTATTAGTAGAAACTAGCTGTTTGTTCTAATCTGGTAACGATGGATATGTTTACCAATGGAAAAAGTGTTGCATCTTAAAGTAAAATCAGAACAAGCTGGAAACTCTCAATTAGGTCAGGCAGCATCTGTGAAGAGAAAGTTGATGTTTCTGGTTCAGAATTGCTCTCTCTCTCAGTTTAGGAGCAACACATTAATAGAAAGTGCCTCTTAAGTTATGTGAGATCTATGGCTTTCTCACTAGTACCAATTTGTTTTTTTTCCTGTACTCTCCAGCAACTCCATGTTTCCATTTTGTGGAATGTTGGTGCTAGACTATTCCATCTTTTTCCTGGTCTGCCTCCTATTTTGCACCTCCACCATTATTGAGCACCTCGATCAGATGAACTCCTAACCTTCTCTGCTCTGATAACATCCCCTCACTTTTTTTAATTTCTCCTTGTAACTAAGCTTCTCTCAGAAGTGAAAGAAAAGAGGTAATTCTAGGCATGTAGAAATCATTGGTTAGGCCACATTTAGAATATTGTCCAGGTTTCGTTGCCCTGCAAGAGATTCCAGGGCCATGCAGAGTGTCTAAAACTGATTTAGTTGTGATACTTGATTGGTAATCTTACTTCATAAAACATTATGAACAGAACACAACACCATAGGGTAGATTTAGTAAACATCTAGGAATTAAGAACTATGGCCCCAATATTATCCGAGGAGAGGAGAGGGTTTTTTTCCTCCAGGTTTCCCGCCCCACAGCCAGCTTAATTGGCTGGCTTCCAATTGGGCGAAAAGGATGCACGGATCGCTGTGGAGGGAGGTGTGAGACGGTGGTTGAGGGAGCAGATGGTGGAGGAGTCTGATTACGGGGCGGGGGAGCAGAGTGTGTGTGTGAGGGGGGGGGGGGGTGCGTTCGCTTGTTAGGCCTGAAGGAAACACCTGGCCTACAAGCAGTGCTGCAAAAGGCACTTGCCTTGTGGATTTAGCCCTTCTCATTGCTTCCTTTTACCTGCTGGGTTTCCTGAGGTCTGGGAAACGCAGCCAACTGTGGTTTAAAAATAGAAACCCTGTTGAAATAGAGGCACACGGCCTCCTTTAAAAGGTTTCAACGACTGACCCACCACCTGTGAGTTGATTGGCAGTATACCCCTCATCTCGTCTCCATTAAAACCGGAGGTGAGCGAATTTGAGGCAGGCTGGGTTCCTGTTTCAGATTTTTAATTTTTAACCCCTCCTGAACCAAACCTACCTGTTTTTGTGGGTTAAAATGATCATCGATAAATCCACCATGGAAAATAAATGGGAAAGAAAAAAATCTTAAACGTGTAAATAACAGGAAGGGGAAGGAATGTTGAGGTAAGATTAAAAAAAAATTAAGCACATGCATCTGAAGCAAATACTGCAAACTTGCTATGGAGGCAGAGCAAAAATGTTGACAGTTTAATTGGAAATAAATTTACTTGCATGTGACGAAGCAGAGATCTTTGTTTTGAATCATACAAAGAATATTTTAATGTCCCATTGTACAAGTTTGTGTCTTGGACTTTGTTGTGATCACTTTAAATTGTTTACTGCTGGAAGAAGCATAGAAACATAGAAACATAGAAAATAGGTGCAGGAGCAGGCCATTCAGCCCTTCTAGCCTGCACCGCCATTCAATGAGTTCATGGCTGAACATGAAACTTCAGTACCCCCTTCCTGCTTTCTCGCCATAACCCTTGATCCCCCGAGTAGTAAGGACTTCATCTAACTCCCTTTTGAATATATTTAGTGAATTGGCCTCAACTACTTTCTGTGGTAGAGAATTCCACAGGTTCACCACTCTCTGGGTGAAGAAGTTTCTCCTCATCTCGGTCCTAAATGGCTTACCCCTTATCCTCAGACTGTGACCCCTGGTTCTGGACCTCCCCAACATTGGGAACATTCTTTCTGCATCTAACCTGTCTAAACCCGTCAGAATTTTAAACGTTTCTATGAGGTCCCCTCTCATTCTTCTGAACTCCAGTGAATACAAGCCCAATTGATCCAATCTTTCTTGATAGGTCAGTCCCGCCATCCCGGGAATCAGTCTGGTGAACCTTCGCTGCACTCCCTCAATAGCAAGAATGTCCTTCCTCAAGTTAGGAGACCAAAACTGTACACAATACTCCAGGTGTGGCCTCACCAAGGCCCTGTACAACTGTAGCAACACCTCCCTGCCCCTGTATTCAAATCCCCTCGCTATGAAGGCCAACATGCCATTTGCTTTCTTAACCGCCTGCTGTACCTGCATGCCAACCTTCAATGACTGATGTACCATGACACCCAGGTCTCGTTGCACCTTCCCTTTTCCTAATCTGTCACCATTCAGATAATAGTCTGTCTCTCTGTTTTTACCACCAAAGTGGATAACCTCACATTTATCCACATTATACTTCATCTGCCATGCATTTGCCCACTCACCTAACCTATCCAAGTCACTCTGCAGCCTAATAGCATCCTCCTCGCAGCTCACACTGCCACCCAACTTAGTATCATCCGCAAATTTGGAGATACTGCATTTAATCCCCTCGTCTAAATCATTAATGTACAATGTAAACAGCTGGGGCCCCAGCACAGAACCTTGCGGCACTCCACTAGTCACTGCTTGCCATTCTGAAAAGTACCCGTTTACTCCTACTCTTTGCTTCCTGTCTGACAACCAGTTCTCAATCCACGTCAGCACACTACCCCCAATCCCATGTGCTTTAACTTTGCACATTAATCTCTTGTGTGGGACCTTGTCGAAAGCCTTCTGAAAGTCCAAATATACCACATCAACTGGTTCTCCTTTGTCCACTTTACTGGAAACATCCTCAAAAAATTCCAGAAGATTTGTCAAGCATGATTTCCCTTTCACAAATCCATGCTGACTTCGACCTATCATGTCACCATTTTCCAGATGCACTGCTATGACATCCTTAATAATTGATTCCATCATTTTACCCACTACTGAGGTCAGGCTGACCGGTCTATAATTCCCTGTTTTCTCTCTCCCTCCTTTTTTAAAAAGTGGGGTTACATTGGCTACCCTCCACTCCATAGGAACTGATCCAGAGTCAATGGAATGTTGGAAAATGACTGTCAATGCATCCGCTATTTCCAAGGCCACCTCCTTAAGTACTCTAGGATGCAGGCCATCAGGCCCTGGGGATTTATCGGCCTTCAATCCCATCAATTTCCCCAACACAATTTCCCGACTAATAAAGATTTCCCTCAGTTCCTCTTCCTTACTAGACCCTCTGACCCCTTTTATATCCGGAAGGTTGTTTGTATCCTCCTTAGTGAATACCGAACCAAAGTACTTGTTCAATTGATCCGCCATTTCTTTGTTCCCCGTTATGACTTCCCCTGATTCTGACTGCAGGGGACCTACGTTTGTCTTCACCAACCTTTTTCTCTTTACATACCTATAGAAACTTTTGCAATCCGCCTTAATGTTCCCTGCAAGCTTCTTCTCGTACTCCATTTTCCCTGTCCTAATCAAACCCTTTGTCCTCCTCTGCTGAGTTCTAAATTTCTCCCAGTCCCCAGGTTCGCTGCTATTTCTGGCCAATTTGTATGCCACTTCCTTGGCTTTAATACTATCCCTGATTTCCCTAGATAGCCACGGTTGAGCCACCTTCCCCTTTTTATTTTTACGCCAGACAGGAATGTACAATTGTTGTACTTCATCCATGCGGTCTCTAAATGTCTGCCATTGCCCATCCACAGTCAACCCCCTAAGTATCATTCGCCAATCTATCCTAGCCAATTCACGCCTCATACCTTCAAAGTTACCCTTCTTTAAGTTCTGGACCATGGTCTCTGAAATTACTGTTTCATTCTCCATCCTAATGCAGAATTCCACCATATTATGGTCACTCTTCCCCAAGGGGCCTCGCACAATGAGATTGCTAATTAATCCTCTCTCATTACACAACACCCAGTCTAAGATGGCCTCCCCCCTAGTTGGTTCCTCAACATATTGGTCTAGAAAACCATCCCTTATGCACTCCAGGAAATCCTCCTCCACCGTATTGCTTCCAGTTTGGCTAGCCCAATCTATGTGCATATTAAAGTCACCCATTATAACTGCTACACCTTTATTGCATGCACCCCTAATTTCCTGTTTGATGCCCTCCCCAACATCCCTACTACTGTTTGGAGGTCTGTACACAACTCCTACTAACGTTTTTTGCCCTTTGGTGTTCTGCAGCTCTACCCATATAGATTCCACATCATCCAAGCTAATGTCTTTCCTAACTATTGCATTAATCTCCTCTTTAACCAGCAATGCTACCCCACCTCCTTTTCCTTTTATTCTATCCTTCCTGAATGTTGAATACCCCTGAATGTTGAGTTCCCAGCCCTGATCATCCTGGAGCCACGTCTCCGTAATCCCAATCACATCATATTTGTTAACATCTATTTGCACAATTAATTCATCCACCTTATTGCGGATACTCCTTGCATTAAGACACAAAGCCTTCAGGCTTGTTTTATTAACACCCTTTGTCCTTTTAGAATTTTGCTGTACAGTGGCCCTTTTTGTTCTTTGCCTTGGGTTTCTCTGCCCTACACTTTTCCTCATCTCCTTTCTGTCTTTTGCTTTTGGCTCCTTTTTGTTTCCCTCTGTCTCCCTGCATTGGTTCCCATCCCCCTGCCATATTAGTTTAAATCCTCCCCAACAGCACTAGCAAACACTCCCCCTAGGACATTGGTTCCAGTCCTGCCCAGGTGCAGACCGTCCGGTTTGTACTGGTCCCACCTCCCCCAGAACCGGTCCCAATGCCCCAGGAATTTGAATCCCTCCCTGCTGCACCACTGCTCAAGCCACGTATTCATCTGCGCTATCCTGCGATTCCTACTCTGACTATCACGTGGCACTGGTAGCAATCCCGAGATTACTACTTTTGAGGTCCTACTTTTTAATTTAGCTCCTAGCTCCTTAAATTCGTTTCGTAGGACCTCATCCCTTTTTTTGCCTATGTCGTTGGTACCAATGTGCACCACGACAACTGGCTGTTCTCCCTCCCATTTCAGAATGTCCTGCACCCGCTCAGAGACATCCTTGACCCTTGCACCAGGGAGGCAACATACCATCCTGGAGTCTCGGTTGCGGCCGCAGAAACGCCTATCTATTCCCCTCACAATTGAATCCCCTATCACTATCGCTCTCCCACTCTTTTTCTTGCCCTCCTGTGCAGCAGAGCCAGCCACGGTGCCATGAACTTGGCTGCTGCTGCCCTCCCCTGATGAGTCATTCCCCTCAACAGTACCCAAAGCGGTGTATCTGTTTTGCAGGGGGATGACCGCAGGGGACCCCTGCACTACCTTCCTTGCTCTACTCTTCCTGTTGGTCTTCCATTCCCTATCTGGCTGTGGACCCTTTCCCTGCGGTAAGACCAACTCACTACACGTGATACTCACGTCATTCTCAGCCAATCTAGATAAATGCCACATTTTATCTGGAGCATGACTCCCACTATGTAGGGCAGGCTCATTCAGTCACACATCAGGCTGTAAGGAGATGGGTCAGCAATTCTAAACAATGGGAGTGGAAATCTGTTGTAGCAGGCATTGCCTGGAGTATCTGTTGCAGCAGGCATTGCCTGGGGTATCTTTCTGTTCATGGATAATTCAGAACCTGCCTTGCAAAAGTCCCAGGGTGTGTCTTCAGTTTGAAACTTCCCTTTTCCACATGAGACTAGACAAACTGATGTCTGTCAGTTTGTCTGTCTTGTAAAATCATTTCATTAAAGATTGCAAATTGTTTAAAGTACTATTAAATATTTCTCCACTTTCTTTGAAGTATAGTAACCTACTGATAGCTGTTTGCTCTTGTTTCTGTTCAATATTTTAATAAATTTCATTTTAGTTTGCAGCCTGAGGTATGCAATGTCACTTTGTCTGTCAGCCAGAGGGATCAGGATCTTGTAGAGGTAATCCTTATTAATTCCATCTCTACCTAATCCGTGAAAGGGTTCCTTGTTTATCTTGTGGCCTACTATTATACTGATGTGTGAAGCACTGCTACGTTGAAGTTGAGATGGCACCATGGTAAGCATCGAAAATCTAGATGATCTGTGAGCAATGTCAAAGAAGATGTATTAGTGCGTTAATGACGTGACAATTTAAAAACACAAATTTCCAAGGCACACTTTTTTGATTTAAAACAAATGGGTATACTTTGAGTAAAATGTACTATTCATCAGATCCCATTTTTCCATGTTTAAGTTGTCTTGATTGTGAAAAATCATTTTATTGGTACTGCAATGACACTGTCAGAGCCTACATCCTCAATACATTTCATTTTTTTAAAAAACATTTGTCAGGTAATTTTGATGTGGAAATCAATGTCATGATGCATTGTTAGATGTATGTAGTTTAATTCAGGTAACAATGTTGTTTAGATATGTTTCGATAAATGCAGCTTTGCAGACTCTTTCTAAATTATGAAAATAAAATGTGACATTAATCCTTTACCGAATTAAATCCAAAAACATCACTTTGTGAAAATTGCTAACTTGGTTTAACCAACCTTTTAAATGATGAGTGGTTAATCATAAATGATTTAAGTAGGATTTTAAAAGAAAACAGCAGTACATTATATGTCATCTGAAACTTTTTTAAAAACACATTTTCAATAGATTTCACAAAAGCCTGTTTTGACATGTCGGTAAATTCTCATTACAGTGTGGCCTTTTTATAGGAGCATCATTTTAGAAGTATTGAGCAGCTTTCAACTAATACCATAGTTATGCATATTACAACATCCATGTCTAATATCAAAGTATTTCTTGAATAAAAGCAGTATTAAATAATCCTACCTGATTTGGAAGAATGTTTTCTTAATTGATACTCTTGTTGCCTTCAAAGATTTTCTGCTGCACAAACACTAGATTAAACAATCCAGCTTCTCTTGCAATGTTGGAATTAAATGCTGAGAACTCCAGCCCCTGGTCCACGTAACTTAACTACACTTATCACGTATATATGCAGCCCTTTTATACAAAATAAGAGACCGAGATGGACAGCTGAATTATCACAGTAATTCATAATTTAATGTGTATGAATAAATTGGCTAGAAGTTAATCATTTTGATATTTTGGCAATTAGACCTAATATTTGTATGATTAATTCATTAAAAAATAGATTTACTTCATAACCAAACTGCTTCAAGTTAAATTTGACATAACATAAGAACATAAGAATTTGGAGCAGGAGTAAGCCATTTGGCCCCTCTAGCCTGCTCTGCCATTTAATAAGATCATGACTGATCTGACCTTGGGCTCAGCTCCACCCCCCCCTATCCACTCCAGATAGCTCTTCACTCTCATTGCTCAATTATCGTTTAAAAATCTGTGTCCACCTTTTTTAAATATGTTCTATGACCCAGCTCTCTGGGGCAGAGAATTCCAAAGATTTGCGAATGAGAAGAAATTCCTCCATCTGTTATAAATGGGTGACCCCTTATTCTTAAACTATGCTCCCTAGTTCTAGATTTCTCCCATCAGTGGAAACATCCTCTCTGCATCCATGTTGTCGAGCCCCTCAGTATCTTGTATATTTCAATAAGATCACCTCTCATTCTTAATTCCAATGAGTGCAGACCCAACCTACTCATCCTTTCTTCAAAAGTCAACCCCCTCATCTCCGGAATCAACCGAGTGAATCTTCTCTGAACTGCCTCCAATGCAAGTCTAACCTTCCTTAAATGAGACCAAAACTGTACGCAGTACTCTAGGTGTGGCCTCATCAATACCCTGTATGGTTGTATAAGGACTTCTCTGCTTTTATGCTTTATCCCCCTTGCAATTAAGGCCAACATTCCATTTGCCTTCCTGATTACTTGCTGTACCTGCATACTAACCTTTTGTGTTTCATGCACAAGTAACCCCAGGTCCTTCTGCACTACAGCATTTTGTAGTTTCTCCATTTAAATAATTTGCTTTTTTTATTTTTCCTGCCAAAATGGATAATCTCTCTTTCCCACAGGAACATGCATTACACAGAACAAATTTGCTAAGATCTGATTTACAGATGCGCTCAGGGGTTTTTGCTGTAATTTGAGGGCTGAGTCGGGAGTCAGAGGCCTACAAAAGGTCGGGAGGTGCGTCGCTGAGTCGGGAGTCCGAGAGTCAGAGAGTCAGAGAGGCCTATAAAGGCCCAGCTTGTGCAGCTACAGGGAGAAGGCAAAAAAGAAGTAGAAAGAAATAGAAAGGTGACGTCACAGCCAAGGGGGTAAGTGATTGGCTGGTGACTGGTAAGTAGTTTTTTCTTTCTTTTCTTTCAGTGAGCAACTTTTAGCACTGTTGCCAATTTAAGTGTATCTAAGGATTACATCATGGCAGAAGAGCTCGGTCACTTGCTATGCTCCTCCTGTACTATGTGGGAAATCAGGGACGCCTCCGATGTCTGTGTGCGGGAAGTGTATCCGCCTCCAGCTCCTGACGGTCCGCGTTGCGGAATTGGAGCTGAGGGTGTATTTACTCTGGAACATCCACGATGCTGAGAATGACGTGAGTAGCACATGTAGCGAGTTGGTCTTACTGCAGGTGAAGGGTCCACAGCCAGTTAGGGAATAGAAGACCAGCAGGAAGAGTAGTGCAGGGGTCCCCTGCGGTCATCCCCCTGCAAAACAGATACAACGCTTGGAGTACTGTTGAGGGGGATGACTCATCAGGGGAGGGCAGCAGCCAAGTTCATGGCACCATGGCTGGCTCTGCTGCACAGGAGGGCAGGAAAAAGAGTGGGAGAGCGATAGTGATTGGGGATTCAATTGTAAGGAGAATAGACAGGCGTTTCTGCGGCTACAACCGAGACTCCAGGATGGTATGTTGCCTCCCTGGTGCAAGGGTCAAGGATGTCTCGGAGCAGGTGCAGGACATTCTGAAAAGGGAGGGTGAACAGCCAGTTGTCGTGGTGCACATTGGTAGCAACGATATAGGTAAAAAACGGGATGAGGTCCGAAGAGACGAATTTAAGGAGCGAGGAGCTAAATTAAAACGTAGGACCTCAAAAGTAGTAATCTTGGGATTGCAACCAGTGCCACGTGCTAGTCAGAGTAGGAATCGCAGGATAGCTCAGATGAATACGTGGCTTGAGCAGTGGTGCAGCAGGGAGGGATTCAAATTCCTGGGGCATTGGAACCGGTTCTGGGGAGGTGGGACCAGTACAAACTGGACGGTCTGCACTTGGGCAGGACTGGAACCAATGTCCGAGGCGGAGTGTTTGCTAGTGCTGTTGGGGAGGAGTTAAACTTACAAGGCAGGGGGATGGGAACCAATGCAGGGAGACAGGGAAACAAAATGGAGACAAAAGCAAAAGACAGAAAGGAGATGAGTAAAAGTGGAGGGCAGAGAAACCCACGGCAAAAAACAAAAAGGGCCACTATAGCAAAATTCTAAAGGGTCAAAGTGTAATAAAAAGGCAAGCATGAAAGCTCGGTGCCTCAATGCAAGGAGTATTCGGAACCCAGGAGAGGGCTCTGAGCGAGTTAGAGTGGGTGAGAGCTCAGATGAACAGGACCCCAAGAAAGAATGCAAAAGGCAGGAGGCAACAGAGCAGAGTAGCACTGGGGTAAGTGTAAACCACAAGGTGACAGGAAGGGACAATATGTATGAATATAAAGGGGCTGCAGGAGGGGTCAAAACTAAAAATCATGGTTTTAAAAACTAGTATTAAAACACTACCTAAACGCGCACAGCATTCGAAATAAAGTAAATGAGTTGACGGCACAAATCATTACAAATGGGTGTGATTTGGTGGCCATTACAAAAACGTGGTTGCAGGGTGGCCAAGACTGGGAATTAAACGTGCAGGGGTATCTGACAATTCGGAAAGATAGACAAGAAGGGAAAGGAGATGGGGTAGCTCTGTTAATGAAGGATGCTATCAGGGCAGTTGTGAGACGATATTGGCTCCAATGAACAAAATGTTGAATCATTGTGGGTGGAGATTAGAGATAGTAAGGGGAAAAAGTCACTGGTGGGCATAATTTATAGGCCCCCAAATAATAACTTCACGGTGGGGTGGGCAATAATCAAGAGAACAATGGAGGCATGTGAAAAAGGAACGGCAGTAATCATGGGGGATTTTAACCTACATATCGATTGATCAAATCGCACTGGGTAGCCTTGAGGAATTCATAGAATGCATATGGGATTGTTTCTTAGAACAGTATGTTACAGAACCTACAAGGGAGCAAGCCATCTTTGATCTGGTCCTGTGTAATGAGACAGGAATAATAAACAATGATCTCGTAAAAGATCCTCTAGGAATGAGTGATCACAGTGTGGTTGACTTTGTAATACAGATTGAGGGTGAGGAAGTAGTGTCTCAAACGAGCATACTATGCTTAAACAAAGGGGACTACAGTGGGATGAGGGCAGAGTTGGCAAAAGTAGACTGGAAACAGAGTAAATGGTAGCACAATTGAGGAACAGTGGAGGACTTTTATGGAGCTCTTTCATAGTGCTCAACAAAAATATATTCCAGTGAAAAAGAAGGGTGGTAAGAGAAGGGATAACCAAGGAAATAAGGGAGAGTATCAAATTAAAAACCAATGCGTACAAGGTGGCCAAGGTTAGTGGGAAACAAAAAGATTGGGAAAATTTTAAACGACAGCAAATAATGACTAAGAAAGCAACAAAGAAAGGAAAGATAGATTACGGGAGTAAACTTGCGCAAAACATAAAAACAGATAGTAAAGCTTTTACCGATATATAAAACGGAAAAGAGTGACTAAAGTAAATGTTGGTCCCTTAGTAGATGAGAAGGGGGATTTAATAATGGGAAATGTGGAACTGGCTGAGACCGTAAACAATTATTTTGCTTTGGTCTTCACAGTGGAAGACACACAAACCATGCCAAAAATTGCTGGTCACAGGAATGTGGGAAGAAAGGACCTTGAGACTATCACTAGGGGGGTAGTGCTGGACAGGCTAATGGATCTCAAGGTAGACAAGTCCCCTGGTTCTGATGAAATGCATCCTTGGGTATTGAAAGAGATGGTGGAAGTTATAGCAGATGCATTCGTTATAATCTACCAAATTTTTCTGGACTCTGGGGAGGTACTAGTGCTGTTGGGGAGGAGTTAAACTAATATGGCAGGGGGATGGGAACCAATGCAGGGAGATAGAGGGAAGCAAAAGACAAAGGAGATGAGGAAAAGTGGAGGGCAGAGAAATTTAAGGTAAAGAACAAAGGGTCACTGTACAGCAAAATTCTAAAAGGACAATGGGTGTTTTTAAAAAAAAAAAAAGTTTGAAGGCTTTGTGCAAGGAGTATCCGCAATAAGGTGGATGAATTAACTCTGCAAATAGATGTTAACACATATGATGTGATTGGGATTAATGAGACGTGGCTCCAGGATGATCAGGGCTGGGAACTCAACATCCAGGGGTATTCAACATTCAGGAAGGATAGAATAAAAGGAAAAGGAGGTGGTGTATCATTGCTGGTTAAGGAGGAGATTAATGCAATAGTTAGGAAAGACATTAGCTTGGATGATGTGGAATCTATATGGATAGAGCTTCAGAACAAAGGGCAAAAAACGTCAGTGGGAGTTGTGTACAGACCTCCAAACAGTAGTAGTGATGTTGGGGAGGCCATCAAACAGGAAATTAGGGGTGCATGCAATAAAGGTGCAGCAGTTATAATGGGTGACTTTAATATGCACATAGATTGGGCTAGTCAAACTGGAAGCAATACGGTGGAGGAGGATTTCCTGGAGTGCATAAGGGATGGTTTTCTAGACCAATATGTCAAGGAACCAACTAGGGCGGAGGCCATCTTAGACTGGGTGTTGTGTAATGAGAGAGGATTAATTAACAATCTCATTGTGCGAGGCCCCTTGGGGAAGAGTGACCATAATATGGTGGAATTCTGCATTAGGATGGAGAATGAGACAGTTAATTCAGAGACCATGGTCCAGAACTTAAAGAAGGATAACTTTGAAGTTTTGAGGCATGAATTGGCTAGGATAGATTGGCGAATGATACTTAAGGGGTTGACTGTGGATGGGCAATGGCAGACATTGAGACCGCATGGATGAACTACAACAATTGTACATTCCTGTCTGGCGTAAAAATAAAAAAGGGAAGGTGGCTCAACTGTGGCTGTCTAGGGAAATCAGGGATAGTATTGAAGCCAAGGCAGTGGCATACAAATTGGCCAGAAATAGCAGCGAACCTGGGGACTGGGAGAAATTTAGAACGAGCAGAGGAGGACAAAGGGTTTGATTAGGGCAGGGAAAATGGAGTACGAGAAGAAGCTTGCAGGGAACATTAAGGTGGATTGCAAAAGTTTCTATAGATATGTAAAGAGAAAAAGGTTAATAAAGACAAACGTAGGTCCCGTGCAGTCAGAATCAGGGGAAGTCATAACGGGGAACAAAGAAATGGCAGACCAATTGAACAAGTACTTTGGTTCGGTATTCACCTAAGGAGGACACAAACAACCTTCCGGATATAAAAGGAGTCAGAGGGTCTAGTAAGGAGGAGGAACTGAGGGAAATCTTTATTAGTCGGGAAATTGTGTTGGGGAAATTGATGGGATTGAAGGCCGATAAATCCCCAGGGCCTGATGGATTGCATCCCAGAGTACTTAAGGAGGTGGCCTTGGAAATAGCGGATGCATTGACAGTCATTTTCCAACATTCCATTGACTCTGGCTACCCTCCACTCAATAGGAACTGATTCAATGTAACCCCACTTTTTTTAAAAAAGGAGGGAGAGAGAAAACAGGGAATTATAGACCGGTCAGCCTGACCTCAGTAGTGGGTAAAATGATGGAATCAATTATTAAGGATGTCATAGTGCATTTGGAAAAAGGTGACATGATAGGTCCAAGTCAGCATGGATTTGTGAAAGGGAAATCATGCTTGACAAATCTTCTGTAATTTTTTGAGGATGTTTCCAGTAAAGTGGACAAGGGAGAACCAGTTGATGTGGTATATTTGGACTTTCAGAAGGCTTTCGACAAGATCCCACACAAGAGATTAATGTGCAAAGTTAAAGCACATGGGATTGGGGGTAGTGTGCTGACGTGGATTGAGAACTGGTTGTCAGACAGGAAGCAAAGAGTAGGAGTAAATGGGTACTTTTCAGAATGGCAGGCAGTGACTAGTGGGGTACCACAAGGTTCTGTGCTGGGGCCCTAGCTGTTTACTTTGTACATTAATGATTTAGACGAGGGGATTAAATGTAGTATCTCCAAATTTGCGGATGACACTAAGTTGGGTGGCAGTGTGAGCTGCGAGGAGGATGCTATGAGGCTGCAGAGTGACTTGGATAGGTTGGGTGAGTGGGCAAATGCATGGCAAATGAAGTATAATGTGGATAAATGTGAGGTTATCCACTTTGGTGGTAAAAATAGAGACACAGACAATTATCTGAATGGTGACAGATTAGGAAAAGGGGAGGTGCAATGAGACCTGGGTGTCATGGTACATCAGTCATTGAAGGTTGGCATGCAGGTACAGCAGACTGTTAAGAAAGCAAATGGCATGTTGGCCTTCATAGCGAGGAAATTTGAGTACAGGGGCAGGGAGGTGTTGCTGCAGTTGTACAGGGCCTTGGTGAGGCCACACCTGGAGTATTGTGTACCGTTTTGGTCTCCTAACTTGAAGCACATTCTTGCTATTGAGGGAGTGCAGCGAAGATTCACCAGACTGATTCTAGGGATGGTGGGACTGACCTATCAAAGACTGGATCAACTGGGCTTGTATTCACTGGAGTTCAGAAGAATGAGAGGGGACCTCATAGAAACGTTTAAAATTCTGACGGGTTTGGACAGGTTGGATGCAGGAAGAATGTTCCCAATGTTGGGGAAGTCCAGAACCAGGGGTCACAGTCTAAGGATAAGGGGTAAGCCATTTAGGACCAAGATGAGGAGACACTTCTTCACCCAGAAAGTGGTGAACCTGTGGAATTCTCTACCACAGAAAGTAGTTGAGGCCAATTCACTAAATATATTCAAAAGGGAGTTAGATGAAGTCCTTACTACTAGGGGGATCAAGGGGTATGGTGAGAAAGCAGGAAGGGGTACTGAAGTTGCATGTTCAGCCATGAACTCATTGAATGGCGGTGCAGGCTAGAAGGGCTGAATGGCCTACTCCACCTATTTTCTATGTTTTTATGTACCATCAGATTGGAAAGCAGCTAATGTAATGCCTGTTTTTTTTTTAAAAAGGGGGCAGACAAAAGGCAGGTAACTATAGGCCAGTTAGTTTAACATCTGCAGTGGGGAAAATGCTTGAAGCTATCATTAAGGAAGAAATAGCAGGACATCTAGATGGGAATAGTGAAATCAAGCAGACGCAACATGTATTCATGAAGGGGAAATCATGTTTAACTAATTTACTGGAATTCTTTGAGGATATAACGAGCATGGTGGATAGCGGTGTACCGATGGATGTGGTGTATTTAGATTTCCAAAAGGCATTTGATAAGGTGCCACACAAGGTTATTGCAGAAGATAAAGGTACGCGGAGTCAGAGGAAATGTATTAGCATGGATAGAGAATTGGCTACCTAACCGAAAGCAGAGTCGGGATAAATGGGTCCTTTTCGGGTTGGCAATCGGTGGTTCGTGATGTGCCACAGGGATCGGTGCTGGTACCACAACTGTTTACAATATACATCGATGACCTGGAAGAGGGGACAGAGTGTAGTGTAACAAAATTTGCAGATGATACAAAGATTTGTGGGAAAGCGGGTTGTGTAGAGGACACAGAGGCTGCAGAGATTTAGATAGGTTAAGCGAATGGGCTAAGATTTGGCAGATGGAATACAATGTTGGAAAGTGTGAGGTCATCCACCTGGGGGGGGGAAAAAAACAGTAAAAGGGAATATTATTTGAATGGGGAGAAATTACAACATGCTGCGGTGCAGAGGGACCTGGGGGCCCCTGTGCATGAATCCCAAAAAATTAGTTTGCAGGTGCAGTAGGTAATCAGGAAGGCGAATGGAATGTTGGCCTTCATTGCGAGAGGGATGGAGTACAAAAGCAGGGAGGTCCTGCTGCAACTGTATAGGGTATTGGTGAGGCCACACCTGGAGTACTGCATGCAGTTTCGGTCACCTTTCTTAAGGAAGGATATACTAGCTTTGGAGGGGGTACAGAGTCGATTCACTCGGCTGATTCTGGAGATGAGGGGGTTACCTTATGATGATAGATTGAGTAGACTGGGTCTTTACTCATTGGAGTTCAGAAGGATGAGGGGTGATCTTATAGAAACATTTAAAATAATGAAAGGGATAGACAAGATAGAGGCAGAGAGGTTGTTTCCACTGGTCGGGGAGACTAGAACTCGGGGACACAGCCTCAAAATACGGGGGAGCCAATTTAAAACCGAGTTGAGAAGGAATTTCTTCTCCCAGAGGGTTGTGAATCTGTGGAATTCTCTGCCCAAGGAAGCAGTTGAGGCTAGCTCATTGAATGTATTCAAATCACAGATTTTTAACCAATAAGGGAATTATGGGTTACGGGGAGCGGGCGGGTAAGTGGAGCTGAGTCCATGGCCAGATCAGCCATGATCTTGTTGAATGGTGGAACAGGCTCGAGGGGCTAGATGGCCTACTCCTAGTCCTAATTTTTATGTTCTTATGTAAAAGATAAAAACAGGTGAGACAGACCATACTGCTTAACCTTAGTTCATTGATCCATAAAGACCCTACATTCGCCCTCCCTCCCACCCCAACACCACCCTTCTGGTTAGGCCAGAGCTTAGAGTACTGTGTACAGTTTTAGTTACCACATTACAGAACAGATATGATTGCACGAGAGAGGGTACAAAGGAGATTTTCAAGGATGTTGTTGGGATTGGAGAATTTTGGCTATGAGGAAAGATTGGCTAGGTTGCGGTTGTTTTCTTTGGAGCAGAGGAGGCCGAGGGATACCTTATTGAGATGTATTAAATTGAGGCTTGGAGAGAGCAGATAGGAAGGACCTATTTCCCTTGGAGATCAATAACCAGAGGGCATAGATTAAAGTAATTGGTAGAAGATTTAGAGGGGAGTTGAGAACCTTTTTCACCCAGAGGGGGGTGGTGGGTGTTGAACTCATTGCCTGAAAGAATGATCGAGGTAGAAACCCTCATCACATTTAAGTAGTATTTGGATGTGCACTCAGCTGTAACCTGCAGGGTTACAAACCAAGAGCTGCTGTGTAGGATTTGGCTGGATAGCTCTTTGTCGGCACAGACACAAAGGGCAGAATGGCCTCCTGTGCTGTAAATTTCTAGCACTACTTTCCAATGGTCCTAAATTTGCCATTTGCTAGTTTGAACTAGTTTCCACTTGCCCTGTGCTTCCATCTTTAGCTCCTTTTCCATACTGTTTAGTAGCTTGTATACCTGTATCATATAATTTCTCAGTCACTTGCTTTTAAGGAAAAGCCCAAGTTTCTCAAGTCTTTATTGATAACTCAGCCCTCTGACTAAGAATCAGCTTTAACCACCTCGAGTCCTTTTGATGTCTCGATCAGAACTGGACACGACTCGAGTGCTTTGGCTCGAGCACTCTAGTTTCGGCATGACATCCTTTGACTAGTACTCTACTGTTTTTGTTACATAATTCAGCATTCGGGTTGCGTTGTTGATTGCTGCTCAATATTTTTGGATATGTTGAGCATGAGTTTACCAGCACCATTAAGTTTGTTTCAACTTCATGCTTGGTTATTTTCAAATCATTTATGGAGTAGTTGTATTATCTTCCCCCTCCTCCCCCACACCCCCTCATGTGTGCTGCACTTTATCCCTCCCCCATATTCAATCTAATTTATTCAGTAATAATCATCAAATTTAACTGCCCTCAAGTTTGGTGGTATAAGCTTGGCCAGTTTACATTGCATTGAATTTCTAGAAATGGTGTGGCCATCTTTGAAATTAAGGATTAACTGTTTCATCTATCAGGAGACTGGTTCATTATTGGATGGACATTTGTGGTTCATGAGAAGGAAGGTGACTTGTGTAAAGGTGTAAATGATGAGAACTCGAACAGGAAATGCTGGAGGTCATTTAGCCTGTTGTATGATTGGAATCACTGAAGAATGAACTGAATATATTTGTGGGGGTGAAGAATTGACATTGGAATGGACGGTCGGTGGTCTTGTGTGAAAAGACAGATGACCACGTGTACTTCCTTGACCTAGGTGGTGGTGCGAAAGATCTCCATAATAAAGGAAAATTGAAGCCTTTGCAGACCAACCTCCTTCTACAGTCAGTTAGTTCTGATTGTCAAGTTAGTTACTGTGAATTATAAAGTGTAGGAGTCTCGCCATCAATGCCAAAGATATTCTGCTCCATATTGCTTTACTCCTATGACTACAACTCCTAAACAAGTACCGACTGCTTATATTTCTAACCGTGGCCAACTTCTGTTAAACTTTGGACCTTGTATTGAAGTGTGCAGAGAATAGTAGTCACTCATAGCTTGCTGTCACTGGTAACTTGCTTTCCCCACAAGTGGGCATAATAATGCTAAATCAGCTGTTAATTTGTCTACATAGCATAATGATTTGGATTGTGTGACTAATTTCAAATAAATGTAGTTATCCATCTGTCTATAAGCAATAAGCATGTTTATGTTCGTTCACCCCAGTGCTGGTGACAATTTTGCCACTGATGTTTTACTGCTAGCTGTTGATAGCATACTGATGTACTTGATTGGTGCTATATGGGAGTAGTGCAGGTTTCTTTTTTACTGTCAAAATTTGTGTGGAATCCAAACTAATATCCATACTATGTTCTTTAATACTAAATTGCAAGATATTGAAATAGTACTTTAAAGAGTGATGGAAACTTTGGGGTTGAGGTTTGTACCAAAGCCAGTCATCCCACCTGACTTGAAAACTTTAAGTATAACCATGCTCCACAAGTGGGCCTAATATTTTCTAGTATGGTTTAACTCTTAGATAGCATGCAGAACCAAGAAATATGCATGCCCTAGTTTGACCACTTGGGTAAAATTATTCAAATATGGGAATAATTCCCATAATAGTGCTACTCAAATGTCAAGAATAGCTATTTTATGCTAACGATTGGAAAACATCCAAGTCCTGGAAGTGGTGCAGAGAAACAGAGGCTGATCCATTGTGTTGAACATTAAGGGAAAATAGAAAGAAGGAAATATATTTTTCAAAACAACATTTCTTGCCAAACACTCTTTCCACCAAATGAGCCTTGACTCTGATCACCATAACCAACTGTCTTCTTCCTCATCTCAACCCCTGTGCCACCAAAACACTTGACCATATTTGCTGGCTTCAGACTATACTTTGGCATTGTTATTCTTGCCTGTCCCCTAAGCTCCACTTATTCAATTTCAACTTATCCGAAACTCTGCCTGTCTCTTGGCTTGCTCCATCATTTCTGTTCTCAACAAACTGCATTGGCTCCCTGGTTCCAGATTCATCAATTTTCAGATTCCTTGTCCTAGTTTACAAATAACCAGATGGGTTTGCCCAATTTTGCTACTGCAACCTTCACTCCTAAATCCCAAATTATGTACTTTGGTGCTCTGGTTCTGGCTGCCTGTGCATTCTCACCTCCCTCCACTCCATTATTGGTGGCACAGTCTTCAGCTGTTTTGGCTGTACTCTTTGGAGCTCTCTCATAATCCCCTTTCTTTGACTCTGCTTTCGTTTATCTGTCCAAACTCTTTGGCTACCACTTGGACTCTGATTCTCCTCTGAGAAGACTTGGACCAATAGACAGAAAAGAAACCACAAACTCAGTGCTATATCACCTTTCACATCCTGAGGGAATATAGCAATGATTTTGAAGTGCAATCACTAATTATGTAGGCAAATATAGCAGCCATCTTGCCCCACAAATGAATGACCAGATAGTCTCAGTTGGTGTTCGTTAAGGGGGGAATGTTGGACAGGACTCCAGGAAATCTCCATGCCTTTTTGCATAATGCAGTTACAGTTTTGATGTCTACCTTAGCAGGCAGACAGAGCCTCGATTTAACATCTCATTTAAAAGATGGCATATCTGAACATGCAGCATTCCCTTAATACTGCACTGAAGTGTCGGTCTAGATTTATGTGCTCAAGTCTGTCGAAGATTTTGAACCCACAATCTTCTGACCTGAATTGAGCAAGCTGGCAACATCTACATTACAGGTGTTGTAGAAATGCAAATTGTATGAGGAATTCTTAGATATCCAAAATACTAATTGGAATAGATAAGATTAACTTGGAGTACCATTTCAAATTTAACCATGGGTTGCCAGACAAAAGGTAATTTATAAAAAAAAGAATGTACTTCATGCAAACGGTGATCAATACCTCGAATGAGGTTCCAGGTAGAGAAAGTGGAACAAAATCGCAGATAATAGGCACTGTTAGGTGGGACTGTTGGTTTTTGTTGAATGACAAATTAGATTATCCTCTTCACCACTTTTTTGTTTGTTTTTGCTTTTGCTCTACATTTGACATTTTTCTCCTCTCGCTCTCGCTCGCTCTCTCTCTTTCAGTGTTGCTGCATTATGAAATAAGCTTACTTGTCTGGATGGAAATTTATCTGAAGCTGTTGACTAGTTTACTATTGAATGATACATAAGCAAAATGCTGGAAATCTGAAATTAAAACAAAATACTGGAAGTGCTCCTGCTGTGTACTATTGTGCAACATCAGACACCGTCTTATCAAAATATTTACACTTTTGGAATTTGGTTGAAAACTAGGTTCCAGGTTGATTGAAAATTTAAAAAAAAATCAACCCAAGAATCTGAATCTCTCTCTCTCTCTCTCTCTCTCTCTCTCTTTCTGTTGCCTTGATTGCATTTGTAAAGTCAGATGTCCAAAACAAAACCGTATTCTAACCGCTGTCCAATCAATGATTTGCTGAAGCTTAGCATTGCTTACATTTATGCTCTCCCCATTTAACCTTCCTGGGATTCTGTGCTTGTTTTTATTAAAAAATATAACCCTTATCTTCCACTTTTAAAGATTGCTTGCAGTCTATTGAAATATAATACTGTATCCCTCAAAAGGAATTGAAAGAATTTGTAAGGCAGTTTATGTAGCTCTTCAGTATGAAGAAACTGCAAAAAGCTTCACTTTTTAAAAAAAAAAATTCAATTTCCTTGAGGATTGGCTAACCATTGTAATCAAAGCTAACAATACTATTTTGACAAGTGACAATAGCATAGAATCTTTCAATATTGACAAAAATAGATTACAATTAAAGATCCCACAGAAGGCCAATGAGTAGGTGAATTCGATGATCCAGACAATGTGCAGATTTGACATGGCAAACCTCCAGGTTGATTTGGAGCATCATCTAGCTGTTTTCTCATATCAGTGGCTATTCAGGACGCACGATGAAATCTCATTTATGCAATATTTATTGAAAATTCTCTCTCTTCCTAATTCTGAACTGTTATTACAGTACTTTGGAATTAATTTATAATTCTCCTCGATTTTTATCTTTTTGTTGCTGTACAAGCCAAAGCATGGAACCTCACAGACCAACAACACTGCCTGTGTTTAAAGCAGCACTAGCTAACGATTGGATTGGGAGGGAATTGCACTTAATCTACCTTCTGTCAGGTGCACCAGTTATGGATATATTAGTGGATAATTCAGAAGGGATTGACTCGGGGGATGTGAGTTACCTATTCACCCTCACAATTGTAGAATTGACATTGTGGGGTGATCAGAAAAGCAAATTATTGAGGGAGTCTCAATGGGCCCAAGTTTCAGGCTGCGCCTAAAACGGTGCAGCCTGGACCTGGACGCCTGTTTTTCGTGCCACAAAGTGCGCCTTAAAAAAAAAACTTACCTATTCTCCGGCTCCCTGCAGGTCCTCTGCAGCTCGGCACAGCGCAGCACGAGCTGTGGGGGGCGGAGCCAGGTCCCTGCGCTGAAAGCAGTGCCGGGACCTCTGCACATGCGCGCTACAGTGGGTGCGCATGTGCAGTAGCTCCAGGTGCCCAAAACACTGGGAGGGGCCTGAAGCACGCAACCCCTAGCCCTGGCGGAATGGCCTCACTCTGGCTGCGTGGATAAGGCTCCTCCCACCCGACCCCTGCTCTACCCGCTCTCTCTTCCACCCCCCCCCCCCGCGAGACCCGACGCCACCTACCTGTAAATCCAGCCCGAAGTCTTGGGCCCGGCCGTTCAGCCTCCTTCTCTCCCTTCCTCCTCCCCTCTCCTCCCCATCAGAAACACAGACACACACACAGATGGAGAGATAGAGACACACTGGGGGGCCGTCGCAGCACACTGTTGGAGGACTCCCGGTGCTGCAGTCGGTAAGTAGAAAATGTTTTGATTTTTAAAACTTTTTTATTTTTTTATTTTATTGGTTGATTTATTGATGTATTTATCATTTATTATTGATGGTTCTTTATTTGTAAAACTGAAGTGTTTAATGTTTGTAAACCTCTTTAAACCCCCCCCCCCCCATTCCCTATGCCTAATTTGTAACCTACGCCTAATTTTCTAAAGTGTAGACAAGGTTTTTTCGAACATACAAAAATCTTCTAGTTTGGAGTAAGTTTTCACTGCCTAAACTTTGAAAACAGGCGTAAGTGGCTGGACACACCCCCTTTTGAGAAAAAAATTCTGTTCCAAAGTGAAACTGTTCTAACTGACTAGAACTGGAGCAAACTAAATGCCGAGAATTCAAATTTCTAAGCTACTCCATTCTAAACCAGTTGCTCCAAAAAAACAGGAGCAACTCAGGCTGAAACTTGGCCCCAATAAAACTCCAACTGTTTTTCAGATTGGTAGATTTCTTGTATGGTTGCTGTTTTCTGATGTGCAACATTTTAAATTCCTATCTGCAATGAGACTTTAAAAACCAGTGCAAGTAGAATTTAAAGATGCCAAAAAAACAATCTAATGAAACCTAAGACTTCCCAATGATTATCTGACTGATCTTTTCCACAGCTGTAGTTTTTTTTTTCCTCCCAACAAGGATTCATTTTTGTATGCTGAGCTGTAAGGAAGAGATTGTTTTATTTTAGCACTGTTGCATTCGGAGCTATTAATTTCACATTACTTTTACAGATCCTGAAACTATTTGACTTGCACAGGATTTAGTTTTCTGCGTAGTTTGAAAACCTTCAAATCCTATATTCTGGTAAATTTATTTAGTATTTAACTCGCATCTAGTATTTGTAAAGCTGGCATTTTTATGCCATATTACATTTCTTATTAATCTTTATAAACTATATACTCTGAGCTAACTTCAACCAAGAATATATATGGTACAGGAGGGGGGGGGGAAGAGGGAGGATAGATTGAATTGTGGTTTTGAAGGTGGTGTGCTTTCTGCGGGTTAAAACGTTTGTGTTTTTCTTGCGTAAGAAAGGAGTGTTATTTCCTCCAGAGTTACTTGTGAGAATTTGTTGATGGCCAAATGTTGTTTTGAACTTGCTATGGTAATATCTACATACAATTTTTTAGATGTTGGATGGTAAACTTGTCTCATGATGTTTAGATTTCTGGCCTACTGTGCTTGAAGTATGCAAGAGAGGACCAGTAAGATTATCCTTGACTTTTTTCTTTCTTGCACTTGCACAACACTAGCTGCAGTCTTGTGCAATGAGCAAAGGACTTTCGGTGTAATTTTTGTGATGCAAACCTGATGACTAATGAGGCTGACCACCCTTGATATTTTTACTGTTAGCGAGATTGTGGGTGAAGGGGGAGAATCAAGTGATCATGGGGTTTAAAAAAAAAAAAAAATCTCTTCCATCAATTAGGCTTCTCTAACAATTTCTATTATATCGGCCATGAAGTACTTGTGTAGGCTCCTGAAGCAAGTGCTCTACTCAGCTCCTTCATGACAAATGAGCCAAAGGTGGGCAGCAGAAATATAACAAGGACACCCTGAAAGTGCAACATCCCCACTGACACCTGGGAGTCCCTGGCCCAAGACCACCCTAAGTGGAGGAAGTGCATACGAGAGGGCGCTGAGCATGCAGGAATCAAGAGCATGCGGCAAACCAGTTCCACCCACCCCTTCCCTGAACGACTATCTGCCCCATCTGTGAGAGTCTGTGGCTTTTGTATTGGACTGTTCAGCCACCAAAGAACTCGCTTCCAGAGTGGAAGCAAGTCTTCCTCTATCCTGAGGGACTGCCTATGATGATGACGACTTGTGTAGGAAATTGAAAGGGCATATCCCAGTAAGGGAGAAAGAGAATATTGAAGACTGAGGATTCACTGCATAAATTGGAATATTGGATCAAATTTGAAACTTAAAACAAAATTCAGTGTGTACAGGTCAGATAATAAACGAATGCCAGGACAGATATGAAGAATATATAGGAAAGCTATAAAAAGATTAGAATGTCTAGGGCAGAGTGCAGGGTGGGGTGTGGGGGGAGGGAGGGAAAGAGACAAAACAGGAATGGCAATAAAACGGCACATGGGTACATCAGTGTAAGAAAAAGAAAGACTTGAATTTATATAGCGCCTCTCACGACCATCCAATGTCTCAATGCTTTACAGCCAATGAAGTATTTTTGGAGTGTAGTCACTGTTGTAATGATAAAGATACTGGTAGGGCTGTTTTATATTTAAAAAAAAAAAAACAATGAATAAGGAAAGCTTCAAGTAAAGTGTGAGGGACTGGTAGAAATATTAAATAAGTACTTGGGCTCAGTTTTCAGAGGAGTTGGATAACCCAGAGGCCATTATAAGGGATAAAACTGATATTCACTTAATGTTTTTTGAGAAAACAATGGAGTGTATTGATGAAGAAAAAGCAGTGAATGTCACACACATGGATGTTGTGGAGGTGTTGCTGATTGGGAGCTTTGTTAAATTCAAGGCACATTATTGAAGGAAAGTGGTAGTATGGAAAATAAATCAGTTTCTCTCTCCTATCATCTCATTCTTGATTCTCATTTTTCTCTCTACATATCTTTATTAATGGAGGCCAAGTAACCCTCGGCCAAGGAAAAAATAGGAACATTCGAGGCGCTATGGTTTTTGATCACTCTTGTGGAACTGTTGGCAGCTGTTTCAGATCCACATTGTCAAAGGTCTGTGAATAGGTTGGTGCCTGCCCTCTGCACTGTAATTGTTAGCTTGAGGTGATGCATACATGTGATCTGTATTTCATGCAAACAGTCATCATTTTGGTGTTTCTGCTTGTCTACATTTGCAGACTAAAATAGAACCACTCCCAGATCCTATGCTGCTGCTCCAAGAAATTCACCACTGATGCACGCATTGGGCTCAATTTTGGCCGAGCCTGTTTTTCAGCATACTTGCTGGAGGTGTGCCGGAAGAAACTGTTGCAATTTTGGCTGCTGTCTGACCTCTTCACTGCAGTTGTGCAGCATGGCCAGTCGACTCGGGGGTGGGGAGCCTGTGTTCTGTGCTGCAAAATGTGCCGGGATGTCTGCACATGCACAGTGGAGAATGGTGGTGTCTGCGCATGCGCAATAGTGCTGCGAATTGGCAATTGGCCATTTCTAAAGAACTAGCTAGCTACTTGTGTTTTCATGCCAGGAGTGCTGTGGTAGGGCAATCACTGTTGAATTGAAGAAGCAATGCTCTGTTTAGTAAAATCTGTGCTGCATGCCAGCAGGAGTGCTGTATTTTGAAAAATCACTGCTGCATGCCAGCAAGCAGGAGTGGTGTATTTGGAAAAATCAGTATTGTGTGTTTGGAAAAATCACTGTCTCACAGCATTGGAAAAGTGCTGAGAGTGTCTCAGAGCAGCTGCAGCAACGTGGACCAAGAACAAAGAATTTCTTGCATGATGAAATGGAGATACTAGTTAGTCATTGAGAACAAATGGCAGGAGCTGGATACCAGCCTAAGTGCCACCGAAAAAAATCAAGAAAAGCTGGAACCAGAAGATTTCTGCGCATTGGTGAACACCGAGATCTGGAACCCAGTGTAAAAAGAAATGGCAGGACCATGGTCCAATAGTTAGTGTAAGTAATATTTTAATTTATTCAATGCAATTGTAAATGTGACCAGCAGAAAGACACCCTCTAAAAAGTTGCATTTCATCTGTGCAGAAGAAATTGTTCCACAACAAAAGGGAAAGTACTTGAACAGGAGGTGGCCTGCCAAATCTGCACCGACTGACGCCCTTGGAAGAGAGGGTCGCTGCTTTGATGGGTCCTACCTGGGGAAAAGCAATCAGTACTGCACAAGCTGGGCCCACACTCGAAGGAGAGGGTAGGTCCTGAAAATTCATCGTGGCCCTTCAAATCAACCTGCTGCCTGGCCTGTTATGTGTGAGCCTACTCATGCCACCCATCCTGCCCCCTCCTCTGCTGCTAACCATTTGACTGTTCTGTTATATTTTGCAGAATCTGAGGCCAATTGTGAAGATTCAGATTCAGATTCAGACGCGGACGAGCCTGAGCACGAGAACATCTTCCAAGCTAACCTTCTAGACTAATATGGGGGTGAGGGGAGTTGGGTCAGCTGGATGAAGCTGCCACTTATATACTGAATATGGAGCATATGCAGTTATTGGAGTTGCCAGCCCCTTCCGCAACTAGTGATTTGAGTACTGGTGGGACATTCCATGGTTTCACACAATCTGAGGTTGCGGGTCCCAGTAGTGGGCTGCAGCAAGTAACACCCAGGGCCCCACCGTCCGAGGATTCTGGTCCCAGTGGGATGCCACAAGGCAGACCCAGGGTGAGGGGGAAGGAGAAATCGATCACGCTCTCCTGAGATGCAGGATGCAACAGATGTGGTTCAGATCATGTCATTGAGTGTGGAGAGCATTGACCTTACCCGATCACTCCTGGACACCACCAGTGGAGTGAGTGATGAGGTAGGGAACTGTCGGGAAAAGTAATAGCAATGGCACGGGAAAGATGTCCGGGACCATCAGTGAGGGAATAGTGTCCATGAGGGAGGGAATGTCCGAGGTAGTGGAAAGAATGACACAGGCCATCAGGGAGGGAATGTTTCAGTCCGCTGAGACACTATCTGGGTGCTTAAGGGAGGGCATGTGAGTTAGCTGCTGCAATAAGGGAACACACCCAGACCATGTGCCCATGACCCATCAAGAAGTGTGCATTAAACGAGATGTTGGAAGGAATAAGCTTGGTACCAAGCCCCAAATCACTCCACCATCGCGGAGTTGGACTGAGGGGGGATAAGATGGTTGCAGCCTTTCTTTGCTGTTGTTGTTGATACCATTGTAACTGTTCTCATGTTGAAAGTATTTTGTAAGTTTTATGTAAATTTACAACTTTAAGTGATAGCTTTTAAGTGATCTTAAAGAGTCATTAAAGTAAAGTTTGATGCAAAATAATTTTATTACAGTAAAGTTAAGTACATTGTAAACTTGTGAATAAAATATATTTTGCATTAAAACTGAATCATGTTCCATCAACATAACATTACGGAACAGCTCAAAAAAAATAAACATATCAAAGTGGAACAGTTGTTGCTGAGCCCTCAGGCATCAGTAAAGTGTTCACAGATGAGCTGCTGGTGCAAGGCTCAAGCAATCGTTAAAGGGGCATGATGGCCCGCCCTCCTCCGCCGTCATGTTCCAGCCTCGGGCACTTGCATGGTTTCCTTGTCCTCGTCCATCATCCTCCTCCTCCTCCTGCTTGTCACCTGCATCTTCCAAATCATTATCAACAGCCACTCTCACCGCACGTGGGTCTTATTCCACTACCAGCTACTGCTGCCTCATGATGGCAAAGGCATGCAGCACACAACAGTGAACTGACTGACAATCTGAGTATTTCAAGTAGCCTCCGGAATGGTCCAGGCATTGGAAACGCTGTTTCAAGATGCCAATGGTCCTCTATGATGCTGCGCGTCGTAATGTGCGACACGTTGTATTGACTGTCCGCTTCTGTCTAGGTTACACATGGGTGTCATGAGCCAGGTGGCGAGGCTGTACTCTTTGTCTCCCAGTAGCCAGCCCTGCCCTTCTGGTTGCTGCTCGAACATGTCAGATATAACGCTGTCGTGTCGGATGAACGCATCATGGGTGCTGCCAGTGTATCTTGCATTGACTGACATGATGCGATGCATGTTGTCATATGAGCTGTACTTTAATGGAGTGGAAGTCTTTTCTATTCCAGAACAGCTCGGAATCCTTCAAAGGTGCTCCCAAGGCAAAGTGGGTACAATCAATGCAGCCCTGTACATTTGGGAAGCCAGTAATCCTGCAGAAGCCCACAGCCCTGACATGGATTGTTTGGGCGGTCATTGGCAACTTGATGAAGTCATTCCTCTGTGCATACAGTGCAGCTGTAACCTGGCGAATAGAGACATGTATTGCATGTTGAGAGATGACACACACATCTCCAGTTGTAGCTTGAAACGATCCGGTGGCATAGAATGAAAGTGCAGCTGTAACCTTCACTTCAACTGACAAAGCAGACCATCTGATGCTTCTCAGCTGCAGATCTGGTCTCAGCAACTCTCAGATCTCACTGACAACTTCTCTGCAGAAACACAGCCTTCTGATACGTTCTGCATCACTCAGGTGCAGGTAAGAGTGCCTGACTCAAAATTGCCAAGGTGGGTAAGGCCTCCTGCTCAGCAGCCTACGGGTCCTGATGTGATTAGCTCCTAACTAATTGTCTCCTATGTACCACAATGATGCAGAATGCTTGCAAAAGGTATGGCATTCAGCATTGCCCCCATACTTAAAGCTAAACTTTCAAAAGGTCAAAACGGCAGGAAAGCAGGCAGAACATGTTCAATCTCTCTTTCTTTTTTCTCTCCTTTTTTTCTCCTTTTTTTCTCTCTCTCTCTCTCTCTCTCTCTCTCTCTCTCTCTCTCTCTCTCTCTCTCTCTCTCTCTCTCTCTCTCTCTCTCTCTCTCTCTCTCTCTCTCTCTCCCTTTTTCTCTTCCCTGCACCCCTTGCCCTCGTGCTCAGAATAACTCCCAAGACTGTTGCAAGCTCAAACCATTGTGACCTTGGTCCCTTTAATGTAACTCAAGTGAGAAAGCAGCATGGTGAATCACCTTTTATACCTGCTTGCCCAGGTCTCCCACAAGTGTGCCCCCTGGTGGCAGGTCTTAAACATTGGTGAGGTTTGTGTACATAACACCCCTGCTCCCAGCATCTCTGTCACATTACAGCCTCCTCTCTCGCCCCCCCAATGCTTGCCAGCTCCTGCCCCAGCCTCCGTTGTTTTGCTTGTAGCCTCTGTTAAATCCTGATGCAGGCCAGTTCCATTGCTCCTAGCCCAGGCCGAGTGGCCTCCTGGTGTGTTGTCCCACCCCTAGCCCAGGCCAAGTGGCCTCCCGGTGCCATCCTACCCCTATCCCAGGCCTAGTGCAGAAGTTGAATTACAGTTTGAAGATGAAGGTATGACTTTAATTTTTTATTTCTTATAGAATTGTTAGTTTTTGTTTGCAAACATTGCTAAGGGTAAGGCTTGGTTGGTTCAGGTCCAGCTTCTCTCCGCTTCCCGCCCCTATCCCAGGCCGAATGGCCTCTGATGTACTTGCCTGCGCTGATTTCTTTATCTCTCCAAGGGTTTTCTGAAGTGGCCACGTACGCTGGCCTAAGTAGAAATGGAGTAACTATTATCTGACCAAAGTTGCCTAAATGGGCAGAACTGGTGTAGATGGCTGGTAACGCCCCCTTTGGAGGAAAAAAAACTGGTGCAAATTGGGGAAACTGGGGATTTTTAAATTACGCCAGAAAAAGCAGTGCACTCCAAAAAAAAAAAGCAACTCCTGGCCAAAATTGAGCCCTATATGGAAATTCTTGACATTTGAGAGGTCAGGAATTCCTGCCCCATGTTTGAACAGTGGCAGCTGCCAGGAGGGTCAGAGAATGCAAGAAAAATGTTAGCTTTGAACAGGGTGGGGTTCTGAAGAACACAGCCAGCTATGGGAGTTGAAAGGCTGAGGATTTCCTGCATGACTGGAGGGTAGGAGAAGAGTACCTGTATGAAGTGGCCGAGTGCAAGAAGACTACCGTGTTGAACTGCAAGGTGTGACGCAGGGGGAGGAGAATAATCCCAGTTTAACTTGAGGGTAGGGAGAGAAAAGTGCAAGCATGAATTGTGCAACCAAAGTGTTCTATTGTGGGAGTAAAAAGTGCCAATATGAACAGTGGTAAGGGGAAGAAAGGGAGTGAGTGCCTCTGAGTTCAGGAGGAAAGAGGAGACAAGTGCTCCTTTGTAACTGATAACTGTATAAACTGAAAATCAAACAGTTTTAAAAAGTCAGATTTAATAAGATTATCAATACAGATCCACAATTGCCCGCAATTTATTTTTGGGATGTAGGTGATGCTGATGACACGGTATTGATTGCCCATTCCTCATTGTATGTGGGCATTGAGTCAACGCCATAGTGTGGAACTGGAGTCACCTGATGGGCCTTTCTGAATCAGTTGGGTTTTTATGACGATCTGGCAGCATTCATAGTCGTTTTTGTGGTGCTAACTCACAAAATACCAGACTAATTCAATGGTAGGATTTGAACTCTGGATTGCTTGTCCTGTACTATAACGCACTAGGTTACTGTGTCATCCAGTCCTCTGCTACACAAGTGATGAAATGCTGGGTGTATCTGCAACCTAATAACAAGGCAGCGTAATTATATATTTTGGCTATTTTTGAATTGTCTGCTTTTTTGAGGTTTTATTAGTTTTCAGTGTTTTAGTTTTCCTGGCTGGCATTTTTACAGATGTGGAGTTTGTATCTTAATGAACAAGCACCTGCAGTGAACAGTGAGGAGGATACTGATAGACTTTAAGACATAGACAGGTGGACACGTGGCAGATGAAATTTAACTTGGACAAGAGCAAAGTAATATGTTTTGGTAGGAAGAACGCGGAGAGGCAGTTATAAACTAAAGGAGGGTATATGTGCACAAATTGTTGAAGTTGGCAGGGCAGGTTGAGAAAGTGGTTTAAAGCATACGGGATCCTGGGCTTCATAAATCGAGACATAGAGCACAAAAGCAAGAAAGTTATGATGAACCTTTATAAAATGCTGGTTCAGCCTCAGCTGGAGTATTGTGTCCAATTCTGAGCACTACTTCAGGAAGGATGTGAAGGCCTTGGAGAGGGTGCAGAAAAAATGTGCGAGAGTGAGTCCAGGGATGAGGGACTTCAGTTACATGGATAGACTGGAGAAACTAGGGTGGTTCTCTTTGGAGCAGAGAAGGTTGAGGGGAGATTTGATAGAGATGCTCAAAATCATGAATGGTCTAGATAGAGAAATTGTTCCCATTGGCAGAATCGTCAAGAACCAGAGGACACAGATTTAAGGTGATTGGCGGAAGAGCCAAAGGTAATCTGAGGGAAAACTTTTTTACGCAGCGAGTGGTTATAATCTGGAATGCACTGCCTGAAAGGGTGGTGGAGACAGACTTTTGTGGCTTTCAAAGGGATTTGGATAATGGCTGAAGGGAATTTTTTTGCAGGACTGTCTTTCTTGAGGTATGGTCCCCCAAAACTGAATGCTGTACTCCAGATGGGATCTGACCAAAGCGATCTCCAACTGAAATGTCACCTCCACTTTTTTGAATTTCACCCCCTTAAGATGAAGACCAAAATTCCATTAAGAATAGCATATCTCTCAAGTAATACTTGAAACGGTGATGGATGTCGCTAATATATTTATAATGCCCTAACTCTGAGGTTCTTTTGTTCCTAAGAGGTGAAAGGTTGATGTCAAACTTCCTAAGCCACCTGCTTTCCTGTTAGGATTGTAAGTGGACCTTTTATTTATATGCTCGAGATGGCAAGCGCAACCATCTTTTGCATATTTAGTTGCATTTTAATGTGCATGGAAGTTGGTTTGTATTTATTCTTCCTGCCTTGCATGTCTGGAAAAAATAAAATTAATTTTCAGCATAAAGTGTAGAAATTGGCAGTGGTCACACATAGAAATACATGGTACCATTTTAAGATAATGCATGGCAGGATTGTGAGTAAAATAAATTCCACAGCTAAGAACCATACTATTTTAGCATTTTCTTTTTTCCTCGGAGACCTTGGATAAAGCAAATCCATCTTGGAGGAATGTTGAAACTTTAGATGAGAAGAGTAAACCATGTATCTAAAGGGAACTAGAAAATGAAAAAATGTCGTGAAAAGTCAGCCCTCGGAGACTGACTGTGTTTGCTGCTTAAATGCTGAAGGAATTTTTAAGAGAATAATAAAAAAAAAATTCTAGGTTGAGTAAAATAGATTAAAATAAGTAACTGCAATAGAATTGGAAATTGATGAATGAGTAAGCGAAATGGCAATGTGTGATTTCAACAAAAAGTTTCTGTGCCAAACAATTCAAACAGAATCTAAGAACATTAATGAAGAATTTAACAGTGCTGATGAAATCTAGGTGAGTGATTCTGCCATATTTACTTCACTATAAAGTGCTCTTGGATATGCATTAACACAAGTGGTAGTATACAGTAACTTGAGAAACCATTCCCACTTTGGCTTCTAGCACATTAAAGCCAGGAGGCTCTGGTGTCTCTTTGGTGCAGTAAAACTATAGCCCAAAGCTGCATTTTAAGACCCAATAGATCGTCTAATAACTTATAAAACTTTGGAATTTTTTTAATGCTGTACTAAAGCGGGCAGCTCGCCAGTGCTTTACTACCATGAAAAATTCTTGTCTGCGGAGTAGAGATCTGTACATGCGTCGAGGTATGGTCTGCTAAGTGTGTATTGCACTCTATGCACTGATTTAACTCCATGGACTACAGTAACTGCAGCCCTAAAATTGCAAATAAGTTACTTAGGAAACGCTTTTGAAGTAGACCGTATGAATGGGCTCAAGACAATTTGGGTATGTTTGTATCCCTCAATCGCTTCAATCTCTACAGTGAGAAGATGATCAGATAGGGTCAGGCTTGTTGATCCTAATGGTGTTTTCTTGTTTAAATTTTCTCATGTACCACCTTAGTGACAATTTTTAAGAATTATTGTTCCTTTGAAAAATGTTTTGAATAAATAACGATTTATCATTGTTTTTATGGAAATGTACATTAAGAACTTTCATTTGTATACCACCTTTCACAATCTCAGGACGTCCCAAACACTTTACAGCCAATTAAGTACTTTTGAAGTATTGTCATTGTTGTGAGGTAGGAAATGTAGCAGTCAATTTGTGTATAGCAAGATGTTGCAAACAGCAAAACCCCTCAAACCGCAATGAGCTAAATGATCAGATAATCTGTTTGTGATGTTGGTTGGAGGCCAGGTCTGCCTGCTTTTATTCAAAAAATAGTGCCATGGGATTAATTAATTTACGTTTACCTGAGCGGGCAGATGGGACCACGGTTTAACCTCTCCTCTAAAAGACGGCACCTCTGACTGTGCAATACTCTCTCAGTATGGCAAGTTTCAGTCGAAGTGTTTAATCCCCTTGGGTGAGACTTCAACCCACAATCTTCTGACTCGAGAGTTAAGAATACTATTACTGAGCCACAACTGACAAAGTCACAAAGTGGAACAAGGGAGCTTTCCTGGTCATCTATTTTGGACCAAAAAGGATAGATCTGAGTATTCCTTAAATGGTGAAAAGCTAGGAACAGTGGAGGCCCAAAGAGATTTAGAGTGTATGTATAGATCACTAAAATGTAACAGTCAGGTTTAAAAAAAAGTTAGTCTCAATGGGCTCAATTTTCCCCAGTGTTGTTTTTTGGTGTATTGCCTGAGTTATGCCTTTTTGTTTTTGGGCCCAACTACGCCCCCCCCCCCCCAAAAAGTAGCAAATTTCCAGGTTCTATTTATTGAAATTGGCGCTGCGCAGCCTGTCCTGTAGCTTCGGGAAGTGGAGTGTAATGTCTGCGCCAAAAAAATGATGCCCCACCCTTCTGCGCATGCGCAAAGAAAATGAAGTTTTTTACGTGATTGCTATGAGTGTGCATGCCCAGTATAGCTCCCAGTCTGCATTTGGCCATTTTTAAAGGGCCAGTTGTGTGAGAGAACTTTAATTCTCATTGGGAAAAATTGGAGCTGAAATACAAGATGCAACGTGGCACAACAACCAAGAATTTCTAACAGGATGAAGTGGATGTAATTACTGTAATTGAGGCCAGATGGCACGCGCTGGACACCAACAGAGGTCACAAAAGTTTCACAAAGAAATGAAACGCTGGAAGCAACTTGCAGAAGATTACTCTGCAATGGTGACCACCCCAAGGTCTGGAGGCCAGTGCAAAAAAAAAAAATGGGCAGGTCTTTGGTAAAGTAGTTAGTGTAAGATTTTCATTTATTCAATGGAATTGTGAATGTGACCAGCTGTATTTGTCCCACCCAGCAGAAAGACACCCTCTCTAAAAAGTTATGTTTTCATCTTTGCAGAGGAAAGTGGCACACAACAAACTGGAAAGAACTCTGTCCTGCTGGCTGCTGCTGAAACATGGCAGATATAGCGCTCTCGCGTAGGATGAATGCATCATGCCGAGTCCAGTGTCCGGGCGGTGGACATATTCTGCCAGCCGACGCTCCGACCCTCGAGCCTGGTTTGGAGACGTTCGGTGGTGGTGTGGCACTTTTTATTTAAATTAAAAATTTTAAATCCAAACTTAAAGAATTGCATGAAACTTCCATTTTCTGCGTTTTCAGTTGGGGAAAAAATTTTAACTTGAAGATGTATATTTGTGTTCTTGACCCCCTCCAAAACTGCCTAAAAACAATGGGGTCTTTCTGCACAGATTTTTTTTTTGTTGATGTATGCTGGTTTTTAAGTGCCCAAAAGGACAGCGTAAGATGGCCAAACTTGCATAATTGTGAGAAACTGGTGCAGACATCAGGTTACTCCCTCTATGAAGCAACAAAAAAAACTAACCTTTTTTAAAAAAAAAAAATCTTAACTAACTGAGTTAGTTGGGGAAACTTGGATTTTTAAATTTAGGCCAAAATAACGGTGCAAATCACTGGGCAAAATTGAGCCCTATATCTAAATGGCTAGAATATAAAGAGGAGGAAGTTTTGCTACAGCTATACAAAGCCCTGGTTAGACCACGTCTTGAGTACTGTGTGCAGTTCCTTTTTAGAAAGGATAGATTGGCCTTGAAAGGAGTGTAGTGCAGACTTGCCAGAATGTTATCAGGGCTCCAAAGGTTACATACCTACGTGACAACAGTGATTACACTTCAAAAAGTACTTCACTGGCTGCAAAGCACTTTGGGATGCCCAGTAGTTATGAAGAACATTCAAAGTACAAGCAGCAAGAAGGTATTTATATTTAATTATGGTTTAGGTGGCAAAAATATCCAAATCTAATGTACTCCATGTAAAATAAGTCAGAAATGAAGCAAATTTCGTTTTTTTTTTTAGACCGTGGAATCCCTGGAGATGGAAAATCAACGTGCTTTCAAAGAAGTCTTCCAATAGGCATCTCTTGTACCAGATACATTTAGCGCCAATCTGTACAATAGGTCCTGGGGACAACTGTTCTATTTCAGCCAAAGACTACCAAAGGTTTTGAGTGCAAACAGCTAACTTTTATAGAATAGCTTTGCTTGTATCAATAAGAATACCATTTGTGTCAGAGAAATTTCAAGTGATAGAATTTTGCTCCTAATGAGTGATTTACAGTAATACACATATATACTAAATGACAACCTTCATTTATTCTTATACAGTTTGTTATAGTGGTACTGTATCATCTGAAGCCAACTCAAAATCTGAAAATGTTTCCTATTGCCAATGGTTTCTTTGGGCTCAATTTTCCCCAAAGCATTTTTTTGGCATACTTGAGTTACGCTCTTTTTTTAGGGGGGGGGTGCCCCAAGTACACCCCCAAAAAAGTGTAAGTTTCCCTGTTGGATCTCTTCTTTTTGGCGTTGCCTAACCCGAGGGGGGTGGAGCCATGGTAACCAGGGACACAATGAGCTGAATCTGCAAAGTGAAGCATACAGCCAGCTCCCAACACATTAAAAGAATTGAAAAAGACATGGCACTACCTTGCCTGCAACCCTGCCCAAAGGCTGTCCAGTCGGGTCCCATTCTGTCGCCGGTTCAGGTCTCGCTTGCTCGACCGGACTCTGAGAACCGGGGACGGAGAATGGAACCGGACAGCCTTCAGGTGAGGATGGAGGTAAGTTACTGCTGTGTTTTTCAAGTGTGTCTGGGCATCTGCTGCGCCGATGTCCTTAACTCTCAAAGGTTTTTCAGGACAGGCCACATACGCTGGCCTAATCAGAACTGGAGTAACTCTCAGCTGGCCAAATTTCCCTAATTGGCCAAAAGTGGCATAGGTGGCTGGTTATGCCCCATTTGGCTGAAAAAAAAACTGACTTAAAAAATTTGGAACTAAGAGTTACGCTAGTGCAAATTGATTGGGAAAACTGGGGATTTTTAATTTAGGCCAGAAAAAGCAGCCTACTCCAAAAAAAAATGGTGTAAATACTGGGGAAAATTGAGCCTTTTGTAATTCGAGAGAGCTAAGAGTTAAATTTTAAAAAGTAGGACCTCCAAGGTAGTAATCAGGATTGCTAGCAGTTCCACATGCTAGTCAGAATAGAAATAGCAGGATAGATAAGATGAATACATGGCTTGAGGAGTGGTGCAAGAGGGAGGGATTCAACTTCCTGGGACATTGGAACAGGTTCTAGGGGAGGTGGGACTGGTGCAAACCGGACGGTCTGCACCTGGGCAGGACCGGAACCAATGTCCAAGGGGCAGTGTTTGCTAGTGCTGTTGGGGAGAGGTTAAACTAATATGGCAGAAGGATGGGAACCTATGCAGGGAGACGGAAGGAAATAAAATGGGGGCAGAAGCAAAAGATAGAAAGAATATTAAAAGTGGAGGGCAGAGAAACCCAGGGCAAAAATCAAAAAGGGCCACATTACAGCAAAGTTCTAAAGGGACAGAGTGTTAAAAAAACAAGCCTGAAGGCTCTGTGCCTCAATGCAAAGAGTATTCGTAATAAGGTGGATGAATTAACTGCGCAGGCAGCTATTAACGATTATGATATAATTGGGATTATGGAGACATGGTTCCAGGGTGACTAAGGCTGGGAACTCAACATTCAGGAAGGATAGACAGAAAGGAAAAGAAGGTGGGATGGTGTTGCTGGTTAAAGAGGAAATTAACGCAATAGTAAGAAAGGACATTAGCTTGGATGATGTGGAATCTGTACGGGTAGAGCTGCGGAATACCAAAGGGCAGAAAACGCTAGTGGGAGTTGTATACAGACCACCAAAGAGTAGTAGTGAGGTTGGGGACTGCATCAAACAAGAAATTAGGGATGCGTGCAATAAAGGTATAGCAGTTATCATGGGCGACTTTAATCAACATATATATTGGGCTAACCAAACTGGTAGCAATGCGGTGGAGGAGGATTTCCTGGAGTGTATTCGGGATGGTTTTCTAGACCAATATGTCGAGGAACCAACTAGAGAGCTGGCCATCTTAGACTGGGTGTTTTGTAATGAGAGGACTAATTAGCAATCTTGTTCTGCGAGGCCCCCTGGGGAAGAGTGACCATAATATGGTAGAAAACTTTAAGATGGAGAGTGACAGTGTTAATTCGGAGACTAGGGTCCTGAACTTAAGGAAAGGTAACTGCGATGGTATGAGACGTCAATTGGCTAGATTCGACTGGCGAGTGATATTTAAAGGGATGACGGTGGATAGGCAATGGCAGACATTTTATAGATTACATGGATGAACCTGTCTGGAGTAAAAATAAATCAGGGAAGGTAGCTCAACCGTGGCTAACAAGAAATTAGGGATAGTGTTAAATCCAAGTAAGAGGCATATAAATTGGCCAGAAAAAACAGCAAACCTGAGGACTGGGAGAAATTTAGAATTCAGCAAAGGAGGACAAAGGGTCTAATTAGGAGGGGGAAAATAGAATATGATAAGCAGCTTGCAGAGAACCTCATAACTGACTGCAGAAGCTTCTATAGATATGTGAAGAGAAAAAGATTAGTGAAGACCACGTAGCTCCTTTGCAGTCAGAATCAGGTGAATTTATAATGGGGACCAAAGAAATGGCAGACCAGTTGAACAAATACTTTCGATCTGTCTTCACTAAGGAAGACACAAATAACCACCTGGAAATACTAGGGGTTTGAGGGTCTAGCGAAAAGGAGGAACTGAAGGAAACCCTTATTAGTCAGGAAATTGTGTTGGGGAAATTGGTGGGATTGAAGGCCAAAAAATGCCCTGGGCCTGATGGTCTGCATCCTAGAGTACTTAAGGAAGTGGCCCTAGAAATAGTGGATGCATTGGTGATCATTTTCCAACAGTCTATTGACTCTGGATCAGTTCCGATGGACTGGAGGGTAGCTAATGTAATATGACTTTTTTAAAAAGGAGGGAGAGAGAAAACTGAATTATAGACAGGTTAGCCTGACATCGGTGGTGGGGAAAATATTGGAATCAATTATTAAAGATGAAATAGCAGCGCATTTGGAAAGCAGTGACCGGATCGGTCCAAGTCAGCGTGGATTTATGAAAGGGAAATCATGCTCGACAAATCTTCTAGAATTTTTTTGAGGATGTAACTGGTAGAGTGGACAAGGGAGAACCAGTGGATGTGGTATATTTGGACTTTCAAAAGGCTTTTTGACAAGGTCCCACATGAGATTAGTGTACAAAATTAAAGCACATAGTATTGGGAATAATGTATTGACATGGATAGAGAAGCAGAGTCTGAATAAACTGGTCCTTTTCGGAATAGCAGGCAGTGACCAGTGGGGTGCTGAAGGGTTCAGTGCTGGGACCCCAGCTATTTACAATGTACATTAATGATTTAGATGAAGGAATTGAATGTAATATCTCCATGTTTGCAGATGACACTAAGCTGGGTGGCGGTGTGAGCTGTGAGGAGGATGCTAAGAGGCTGTAGGGTGACTTGGACAGGTTAGGTGAGTGGGCAGATGCAGTATAATGTAGATAAATCTGAGGTTATCCACTTTGGTGGCAAAAACAGGAAGACAGAATATTATCTGAATGGCAGCAGATTAGGAAAAGGGGAGGTGCAACGAGACCTGGGTGTCAGAGTACATCAGTCATTGAAGTTTGGCATGCAGGTACAGCAGGTGGTGAAAAAGGCAAATGACCATGTTGGTCTTCCTAGCTAAAGGATTTGGGTATAGGAGCAGGAAGGTCTTACTGTAGTTGTACAGAGCCTTGGTGAGGCCACACTTGAAAATTTGTGTTCAGTTTTGGTCTCCTAATCTGAGGAAGGACGTTCTTGTTGTTGAGGGAGTACAGCGAAGATTCACCAGATTGATTCCCAGGATGGCAGGAGAGACTGGAACAACTGGGCTTGTATCCACTGGAGTTTAGAAGAATGAAAGGGGATCTCCTCTTAGAAACATACAAAATTCTGACTGGATTGGACAGTTTAGAGGCAGGAAGAATGTTCCCGTTGCAGCGGAGTTCCAGAACTCGGGGTCACAGTCTCAGAAAAAGGGGTAAAACCAAGATGAGGAGAAACTTCAGAGTACTTAACCTGTGGAATTTTCTACCGCAGAAAGTTGTTGAGGTGGTTCATTAGATATATTCAAAAGGGAGTTAGATATGGCCCTTACGGCCAAAGGGATCAAAAGGTATGGAGAGAAAGCAGGAAAGGGGTACTGAGGTTGAATGATCAGCCATGATATTGAATGTCGCTGCAGGCTCGAAGGGCCGAATGGCATGCTCCTGCACCTATTTTCTATATCTCTGTTTCTATGAAACAACTGTTGAAGTAGTTTTATTTTGTTTTGAATCCTTGCACAAGTACAATAAATGACTACAAATTTTGCATTCACCATTCTTCAAGTTCAGGTAGTTGAGTTGCAAGTTCGTTCAGGACAGGCAACTGTTCCTGCAAAAAAAATGTTTGGACTTTTTATTCACGAACTTATTTGCCATAATGCCAAAATAAAATAATGCTTTGTCAGTCCAATTCCTAGAAAGTGGAACATTACTTGAAGCAGAAGTTCATTATTTTTCAGAATCCCTTTTACTTTAAGTTTAAAACTGGTCCTTTTTTTAAAAATTAATCCCCGAGGCTTTAGTTCTTGGCTGATATTACAATACTAATTAGGACAAATTGAGTGTACAAAATCTAGTGCATCCCTCAAATGATTTTGAATATTTTAATTTTGAGGTTGTGTGGAGAATAATTGAATATGGGACAGTTTGATTATGGAAGAATGTACCAGACGTGGATACAATCTCAGAATTTTCTACCCAACATGTGATTTCCTCCCCTCCCCCTCCCCCTCCCCCTCCCCTTAATTCCCTTAGTTTTCCAACCAGGGAATTATCAGCAGCACTGTTGCTGTGTCACTATTTGTGATGTTGATATTTGCCATTTAATTGGTTACTTGAGATGGTCTAGTACGACTTGCTAGAATTTAATGTGATTAGAACAATTGCAGGTGTACCTCAGCTGTTTTGTCAATTAAATGTAAAAGCTACTTAAATGTTTTGCTCAGCTGGTTGATAGAACAGTGCAAGCTAGAGTGGCTACACCTGAAGAACATATTGTAAAACAAATTGGACTCTTGTTCCCCCGCCCCTTTATATTATTGTAACCTTTCCAAAGAGAACCAGTTTATTGCCCCCTTGCATAGTAGTACAGTATTAGAAGCAACACAGTAGTACGGTGCATAGCACTAAAGTTCATGGAAAGCAACTTCTATCTTTTGTGTAATGTTTTTACTGGGGTGGGTCGTGGGGATTGACCGGACTAGAATAGAGACTCACTGTGTGCTAACAGCCAATTAAAGAATGATCCCAATCACTACACCACTTATTGGACATGTTGAGTTATGAGATTGACGGACACATTTGTGTTTTCCAATGGTATTCAGCTGTGAAGATCAGTTTTTTTTTGGGGAGGCGGGTGGGGGGAGAATTGTACGCGTCTAAGCTCTGAAAATCTCGCTTCAGAAGATGCAAAGACTGTTAACATCTGTTTATTTACTTTAAGTACATATTGGGCGTTCCAGGAAAGAAGCCGATTATTTCTGGCTGCCAATTTTCAATATTGGGATAAAAGCAACAAACTCAGTGAACTGGAACACGTTCACAATTACAACATCTCGTCCTGCAGTTTTATGAAAAAACAAACTCTGTTTCCATCCGAAAGATCTGATGCTTGTCCGACTAAAACATCTTTCGAAAAGACTATTAACCGCCTCTAAATGAATCTACTGATTTTGAGTTTTATTGTTTTTAATTCGTGCTATTAAAATATTTTTTTGCTTCTGTCTATTTTACCTATGAATTAATTCACCAAGTAGCTTTAGCCTGTGCATATTGTTCTATTGAGGTGTTTCCTATATTTTTGAAGGTGATTGGAGAACTTGGGCATCCTGCATATCCTCCAGTATGTAATTTACCCACTTTAGGGTTAATTGTTAAATCTAGTCACGATATCCTGCTCATTGCAGTAATTAAATGCAGGTTTCAGTCCATAAGGGTCGAGGCCTGGTTCTGCAAAATCCCATCTAGTTATGAACAAATTTTACAGGAAAGGACCACATGGTGGTAATTAACAGAGCACTGAAATGGAGCATGAATGCTCATGAAGTGGGACAGTTGGTTTCATTCTCTTCAGCCACCCTTATTGGAAGTTGAAGTTGGTAGGATGGTACTTTGTGCCTCTTGACAGTGAACTGCAGGGACCATTGGTGAATCTCTAAGATTTGCAATGTTGGCAGTTGAAGGTCAAGGCAAGGCAGACTGAATAACCAGTAGAAAAATTACCATTGTTAAAAGCTGCTCATGTATTAAAACAAAATCAAGCTTTATTTCAGTGAACTAAGTGCTCTATCTTTCTGCAACTATCTTCTTGTCTTGTACTCTAATTTTTTTACTTTTTGGTGTTCTTCTCGTTCTGTCTGCCTTTTTCTTTCAATGTATGGCTCTCATTTGCTCTCTCTATCTTAGCATCTTGCCAATTTAGATTGAGTAAGTAGGATTGAATCCCTCATGTACCTGAACCTAGTCTGTGGAAGGAGTATGCTTCCTTCCCCTCCTGCCCAAGATGACTGATAACCTAGTCCTCCTCAGTACTCCTGAAATCACTCTAGTAAACGAGCAGCCTTTGGTGACTTTCCCTCCAATTTTTTTTCTTTCTGTCGAAGTGATCAGTAATTTTCCATGTGGAAAATTCAATTGTAAAACTGCTTTGTTCAAGTTTAAAATTCTCACACTTGTGTACCATTATGAAGCATCTGAAATCTTAAATGACTACATTTTCAGTAAAGCAGGTTATTTTAAGTGAAACATTTTTCAGGTTTTCAAAAATCATGTTAGTAAATGGGAAAGTGAAATTTTAAATGAGGTATAATTTACTAAAGGGGTCATGGAACAATTTACTACATTGAACTGTACATATAATCTGTGCTCATAAGTGCCAATATTTGATAACACTGAAACCCTAGTGAGAGAGTTATGCATACTTTATAGTGCAAATGTCTCATACAGTGATAGGAATGTAATCCAGTACAGCAATAAAGGTGAAGCCATATGTTGAAATGTAAAACAATGTGCTGGAACTTAATTTTTTTTTTTTTTAAAGCTGTCCTTTTGTTTGGAAAAAAATATTGCCTGAATGTTTTGCATTTTATGTCATCATTAGAGGGCATTCATTTCAGAAGTGTGCATAGTGTTGATATTTCCATGACACATTTTGTTTAGTACTGAAAAAAAAGCAGTCTTCTGAGTAAATCTATTGTAACTTTTAAGATTTCTGTGTCTCTTTCCTGCCACTAGTTTATCTCCACTTATTTTGGGCCACCTCCCTCTACATGCCCATCTGTAGTGAGCGCTTCATTGCATGATGTGGGCAACAGCCCCCTCCACTACTTTTGACAAATGTGTTCCGAGTCTGCGTGATGTAAGTGACCAGGCAGATGATGTCAGTTCTTGCATTGTTACCCTATAATGGGATACTTTCCTTCCATGCGACACTCCATGAAGCGCAGTATTTGATAATTATGGATACTAAGGAAGGAACGTTTGTCACGGCCAGATATTGCTCGTCTAATGGCCAACATATTGATCTGCTAACCACTATAGGAAATAAAGTTCCTTCGAAACTTCAGGGTCTAAGCACTCGGAACCAAGAACTGGCTTTTAATTTTCTTATTTGCACAATTTGAGGAAGAAGCTGAACCTTTCCACAGGAGATTAAATTGGTTGTGTGGAGCCTATAATAGAACAGATTGTACACTGCTTGTGGAAGGAATTAGTTTAACAGATTGTGGTATTTTCACATTCCATGGTTTTTTACGATAACGGATTTCAAAGTGAATATTTTCCACTTATCGAAAGCAGACGTTAATTACTTTGGAAGATTTTCTGGTATCTGGCACAAAATCTGCTGGAAAAAGTGCATTTTAATATAAAAACTGTTGCATTGTGCTTTTAGTTTTCAATTTTTTTTTTTAAAAAAGGTATATAATTGCCAATGATTTAAGTTGAACATTTGACGTGTTTGCACCTGTCCTGCAGTTAAATAGCATAATCCAACATAGGGTCATAAAAGATTAACTTTTGGTGTCTTAAAAAATGCTTCAGTTTCAATTTTTCAAGCAAAAGTAAACTATTTGAAAAGGATACCAATTGTGCTTGTCATGTGCAGATGGCCACCATAACTAATCGAGGTCCTGATAGTACCTTTACTTCAAATGTTGCCTCACATATACAGTGCTTCTAGGGCAACCTAGCTGACTCTTAAATTATGCACTTTTTGGCTTGGGGCCTAATTTTCTAAATGCATGTATTGGCACTCTCCATCTACGTGCTTGTTCAGGATGCAGAATACAAAAGTGTTTAACGGAAACTAATTTCCTGGGGAAAAATTGCACATGTAGCTTTTATGAACTTTCAAAATGTGCTGTGGGTGACGAACGTTCCAAAAATTAATCTAATTACAGTTCTGCCAATTGTGGATTTTAATGTTTCTTCCAGTTGTGGGGTAGACGCCCACTGAACATTGCGATCCATCATCTTCTTGTAATGCAGGACTGTGCTACTCCATTTTTTTTTAAATTCACTGATACCTCTTTAGTATAAATGATAGTATAATTGTGCCTGCTTTCAGATTTTAAAATCTACACTAATAAGAAAAACTGCGTTACTTTCAAGATATTCGAACTGGTTTCTGAAATGACACTTGGCTTTTCAAAAGGAATATGACAGACATTTGCATTTGTAGGAATCTAGGGGTTTAACCTGAAAATTGGGATCCTTATTTATATTTAGCCCTAGTTTGAGAAAGTTGAACACAACAAAGGGTTCACTGGGTGGCAAGAAGCTTTGCCTTCCTTCTAGTTTTACAGAACCCCATCTGTTTCTGAAAGTCAAAAGGTTTAGGCGATCAAATGGTGCTTACTTAGCATATGCTGATTCATGGCAATGCACAGTAATACTGATTGTGATCTGCTTTGTGTGACATTGATATTGTGATTTGAAGAAAATTGATTTAGAAAGTTGCGTATTAGAAAACGATGGACATTAAAAATCCCAAAGGTTGTATTACAAGATAGTAGATGCTCAGTGGATTTTGTATGGTTTTTGTGGCAAGCAATGAAATTTTGCAATTTGTTTTTGTTTTCACTCCTCCCAGAGCCTGTTTTTTGTGGTAATCGGCCTTGGACTAAAGTTGGTAAGGACAGCGGTCTCCGCCGCGAATCCTCGCGCAATACTGATTTTTACTGCTGGGCGCATTTTTTTTGCCAATTTTAGGTCTTTTAAAAAATGGAGGAGTGATTAGCAGTATTTTTGGAGCAAAATGCTGAAAAAATACCACGTGCACCAAAAGACCAATTTCTAGCCAGTGTTTATGAATGCAACACCTTGTAACCAGCATTCTACTGCCACCTGAGGACGCATCTGTTGGAGTCCCAAGGGATCCCAGCATCCCTTGGGAGCACTGCATATAAGCAGGCCTCCCACGCTGTGCCAGCACTCTGGAGTCAGAATAAAGAGACTAAGGTCTCACTTAAGTCTACAGTACTCAGTCACATTGCTTTATTCGAGACATGAAGACAACAACTGGCGACGAGTAATAGATAACGAACCATCACGCAAAAATGCAGAGAACTGTTGGTATCCTGGAGAAATTCTCAGAAGGTGACGATTGGGAAGCCTTCGTGGAGCGACTCGACCAATACTTCGTGGCCAACGAGCTGGAAGGGAAAGAGAACCCTGCCAAACGTAGGGCGATCCTCACCGTCTGCGGGGCAACAACCTATGGCCTCATGACTAATCTTGCTCCGGTGAAACCAACAACCAAATTGTATGACGTACTGTGTACGCTGGTCCGGGAGCACCTAAATCTGAAAGACCATTTTGATGGCAAGGTATCGATTTTATATATGTCAACGGTCTGAAGGCCAGGAAGTGGCGAGCTAAGGCGCCTTGCAGGACATTGCGAATTTGGTGGATTCCTGGAGCAAATGCGAAAACTTTTTTTGTGCTTGGCATTGGCCATCAGATTATCCTTCGCAAACTATTGATTGTCGAAACACCGAATCTGAGCAAAGCTCAGGCATTTATGTACACCAGCGATAACACCAAACAAATTTCGTAGCATAAAGATGCATCGGCAAGCACTGTACACAAAGTAACGTCGTTTTCAGGCAGGAATGCATATGGCAGAAATGCACGCTTGCAGCTGCATGACCTCATGACTGAGTCTGCCATCCAGTGTGAATGCGAGGTAGTTAACACCTTGTTGGCGCTACGGAGGTGATAATCAAGCCCATCAATGCGGCTTCAAACACTATGCGTGTAAAGGCTGTGGAACAATGGGACACCTCCAGCGAGTGCAGACGAACTGCAAACCACCACGTTGCAGAGGAAGACCAATCCATGGCGGATCAAACTGGCGAGTGACTCGAACCGAGGAGGCAAGTGTACGGGGTACACACCTTCACCACGAAATGTCCACCGATCATGTTAAAAGTTGAACTGAACGGAATTCCAGGATCCATGCAATTGGACACTGGTGTGAGTCAGTCTATAGGGAGCAAAAAGGCCTTCGACGCTGTGGTGCAACAAGGCACACGGGCCCAAGCTGAGCCCTGAGAACTTGCACTAAAGAGCTGATCCCTGTAATTGGCAGTGCAGCAGTAAAAGTCTCCTGTGATGGAGCGGAGCACGAACTACCCCTGGATTGTACCAGATGATGACCCCACACAGTTCGGCAGAAGCTGGCTGGGAAAAATCCGCTGGAACTGGGACGACGACTCGTGCCCAGGTTTTGAGCAAGTTCCCGTCGTTTGAGCCAGGCATCGTAAATTTTTTGGGGGTGAAGGTGCAGATCCGCTTGGTTCTTTGTACACGACCCATCCACCACAAGGCTGGTGTGGTGCCATACATGAGAAAATGGAGATCAAGCTGAACAGTCTGCAACGAGAGGACATCATCATGCTGGTTGAGTTCAACCAGTGGGCCAGTCTGATTGTTCCGGTTCTCAAGGGTGATAGCATGGTCAGAATTTGTGGGGACTATAAAGTAACGATTAACCATTTTTTGCTGCAGAATCAGTACTCGCTACCCAAGGCAGATGATCTATTTGTGACGCTGGCAGGAGGGATGACGTTCACCAAGTTGGACCTGACCGTGGCCTACACGATGCAGGAGCTGGCGGAATCTTCGGAAGGCCTCGCCTCCATCAACATGCACAAAGGTCTGTTCACCTGCAATAGATGCTCAATTGGGATTCGATCGGCCGCGGCTATTTTTCAAAGGAACATGGACAGTCAGCTAACATCGGTTCCACAAACTGTGATTTTTCCAGGACGACTTATTGATCACAGGTCAGGACACCATCGAATACTTGCAGAACCTGGAAGAGGTTCCAAGTCAGTTAGATCGTATGGGACTCAGTTTGAAATGCTCGAAGTGTGTTTTCCTGGTGCCAGAGGTCGAGTTCTTAGGGAGAAGGATCGCGGCAGACGGCATCAGACCCACCGATGCCAAGACGGAGGCCATCAAGAATGCGCCGAAACCACAGAACATGATGGAACTGCAGTCGTTGCTGGGACTCCTCAATTATTTTGGTAATTTCCTACCCCGGTTAAGCACCTTGTTAGAACCTCTACATGTGTTGCTATGCAAGGGAGATGACTGGGTATGGGGGAAATCACGAGACTGCTTTTGAGAGCCCGAAATTTATGTTCCAACAAACTGCTTTTTCTGTATGACCCATGTAAACATTTAGTGCTAGCTTGCGATGCTGCTACTTATGGGGTGGGGTGTGTTTTACAACAAGCCAACGAATCGGGAACATTGCAACCGGTCGCTTATGCATCCAGGAGTTTGTCCAAGGACAAAAGGGCCTACAGCATGATTGGAAAAAGAAGCTTTGGCATGCGTTTACAGGGTGAAAAAAATGCACCAGTATCTGGGCATAAGTTCGAGTTAGAAACTGACTAAGCTGCTCATATCGCTATTCTCAGGGAGCAAAGTTATTAATACCAAAGCCTCTGCTCGCATCCAAAGATGGGCGCTCACGCTGTCTGCATATAACTCTAACTCGCCACAAGCCAGGCACAGAACTGCACTGATGCTCTGTCGGCTACTATTGCCCACCACCGGGGTGGAAATGGCGCAGCCTGCAGACTTGCTCTTGGTGATGGATGCATTTGAAAACAAAATGTCATCCGTTACGGCCTGCCAGATCAGGACCTGGACCAGCCAGGATCCTTTACTGTCTTGTTTTTTTAAAAAGTGTCCTCCATGTGAGCTGGTCCACCATCCCAGCGGAGATGCATGAAGAGCTCGAGCCGTTCCAACGGCGCAAAGAGGAAATGTCCATACAAACTGACTGCCTTTTGTGGGGTAATGACGTGGTTTTGCCGAAGAAAGGCAGGGAAATGTTCAGATGTGAGCTATACAGTACCCACCCAGGCATAGTAATGATAGCCAGATCCCATGTGTGGTGGCCCAGCATCGACTTAGATTTGGAGTCTTGCGTGCGCCAATGCAACACTGGCTCTCAACTGAGCAATGCACCCATGGAGGCACCGCTAAGTTTGTGGTCATGGCCTTCCAAACCGTGGTCTTGGTTCCACGTTGATTTTGCTGGCCTGTTTCTAGCCAAAATATTTTTGGTTGTTGTGGATGCTTATTCAAAATGAATTGAGTATGTGATAATGTCTGTAAGCACGTCTGCTGCCACCATCGAAAGCCTTCAAGCCATGTTTGCTACGCACGGCCTGCCTGATGTCCTTGTCAGCGACAATGGGCCGTGTTTCACCAGCACAGAATTCAAGGAATTAATGACCTGCAATGGGATCAAGCACGTCACATTTGCCCTGTTCAAGCCCGCATCCAGCGGCCAGGTAGAACGGGCAGTTCAGACCATCAAGCAAAGCTTGAAATCCGTGTCGGAAGGCTCCCTGTAGACCCGCCTCTCCCGAGTCCTGCACAGCTACCGCACAAGACCCCATTCACTCACCGGGGTTCCACCTCCTGAACTGCTCATGAAAAGGGCACTCAAAATAAGGCTCTCTAGTCCACCTTGATCTCCACGATCATGTCGAGGGCAGGCGGCATCAACAAAGCATGTACCATGATCGTGCAAATTTGTCACGTGATATTGAAGTCAATGACCCTGCATTTGTACCATGTATATGGCCATGGTCCCAAATGGCTTGCTGGCACTGTCGTAGCCAAAGAAGAGAGTAGAGTGTTTGAGGTCAAACATGCAAATGGACTAACTTGCAGAAAGCATTTGGACCAAAGCAAACTACGATTCACAGCCATGAGTAACCTGAAGAGGGCACTGCCAACTTCGACCCTCCAATCCACAAACAAGTGGCAACTGACATTACGGTTGACCACGAAGCTGAACTCCATCCCCAGCAGCCCAGCGTAGGCCCAACCAACTCACCTGCACCTGCGTTTGTACCGAGATGATCGACGAGGGAGCGGAAAGCCCCAGATCGTCTCACCCTGTAAATAAGTGTACTATTGACTTTGTGGGAGGAGAGTAGTGATATGTATGCAACACCTTGTAACCAGCATTCTATCGCCACCAGAGGGCGCATCTGTTAGAGTCCCAAAGGATCCCAGCATCTCTTGGGAGCACTGCATAAAAGCAGGCCTCCCACTCGAGTCAGAATAAAGAGACTAGGGTCACACTTAAGTCTACAGTACTCAGTCACATTGCTTTATTCGAGACACAAACGTTTCAAATTAACATAGGAAAATAAGCTCTAATATCTGCTAGTGCACTATGCCAGCACAGACACGATGGCCTCCTTCTGTGCTGTAAATTTCTATGATTAATTATTCCTGTCCTATGTAACTCTAATTATGGCTGAAACTTAAAAAGGTAAATGAGTTATGCTTTTGATATAAGCTGACCATATATAGTAGACACCTCAAAGCGCTGGAGAAATACCACCAATGCTGCCTCTGCAAGATCCTGAAAATCCACTGGGAGGATAGACGTCTGTTCTCGATCAGGCCAGCATCGAAGCACTGACCACACTTGACCAGCTCCGACACGAGACTCCCAGATCGAGTGCTCTGTTTGGAACTCCTCCTCGGCAAGCGAGCCCCAGGTGGGCAAAGAAAAAGTTTCAAGGACACCCTCAAAGCCTCCTTGATAAAGTGCAATATCCCCACCGACACCTGGGAATCCTTGGCCCAAGACTGCCCTAAGTGGAGGAAGAGCATCCAGGAAGGGGCTGAGCAGCTCGAGTCTCATCGCCAAGAGCATGCCAAAAACAAGCACTGGCAGCAGAAGGAGCGTGTGGAAAGCCAGACTCCCCACCCACCCTTTCCTTCAACCAGTGTCTGTTCCACCTGTGGAAAAACTAATTCCTGTATTGGACTGTTCAGTCACCTGAGAACTCAGAGTGGAAGCAAGTCTTCCTCGATTTCAAGGGACTGCCAATGATGATTAGCCAAAGGTTGATGACTTTTAAGGGGAGAAAACGTTTGTTTTCACTAAACTGGGGAATGCAAATATGTTCCTCCAGCCCCTCCTATTTGATTGCACCCTTTGTTTCAGTATAGCTACTTTGAACTGTAAATTGCTGCATGTCATTCCGCCCCCCCCCCCCTATAGATTGAGTGATCTGCTTTTCTCTGCAAAAGACATTTGAGAGCTATTGAGCAGCGGGAGTACATTTTGCTGCTTGAACTAGAGCAATCATTTTTGTATAGTGCCAGATTATGATGCCACAATTGAGCCCTGAATCAAATCTGAAATCCAAACTGGACTAGTTTTTTGGCACGGGTCAAGCACTGCAGATGGCATTTCCCTGTGTCCTGTGGAAAAATAGCACCACTCGTGTACAGTGAAATGGTTGCCACTTTGCTCTGGAAACGCAGAACACCATGTATGGCAGGATCTTAATGGTTGAATGTCTTTTGGTGGTTAAATGGGACTGATTTTTTTTCTGCACTCTCTCTCTTGTGTGAGAGCCTGATAACTGACTTTGCTTTGTTTGCAGAAGAGGACATAGTATCAAGTTACAAAAGCAAAATACTAGATGCTTGAAATCTGAAATAACAGAATGCTGGAAATACTCAGCAGGTCAGGCAGCATCTGTAGAGAGAGAAAGAGTTGACGTTTCAGATTGATGACCTTTCGGCAGAACTGGTAAAAGGGAGGGTTGGGAAGAACCGAAAGGAAGGTCTGTGATAGGGTGGGAGGCAGGAGAGATTAAATGACAAAAGGGAATATGGTGCAAGGAGATGGTAATGGGACAAGTAAAGAAACAAAAGATGGATCTAGAGGAGGCATCTTTCCCTGCCGCCTTCCAGCATTTCCATTTTTATGTTCTCAGCATGGTTCAAGATGGGGAGTTCATCTGTCACCCACTTCCACTGACCTTTCGCATTCTGTATATATTTATTTGTTTTTGGGCCATCTGAATTAAGGGGCCACAGTAATCCAAAATCTCATGCAAACTATTTTACGACGATAGTAACTAGTAAATGGAGCATGGCTCCACAGGTGCTGGTAGCTGTCTAATAATTTATGTAGGCTTCATTTGGGAACTGAGTGATGTGGGAGATTAGACAGTGATTGTGTTATTTGAGGGGAGTGGGGATTTACAGTCCAGTGAACTAAACCTGGGATCTTTCTGGACTCCATGCCTTCAAGTCATTTACCCAGTGAGTCACCGAGGGATCTTGCTAAAGTTTTTATTTTAAATGTTGCACCTTGTGCATTCCTAAATGATATAAAAGAACACATTTGTATGATTAGCATGAGTTAAATGCAGCTTAAGGGTTCTTCCACAGAGTGCCTCCTTCAAAAGATCCATCTTCACCACCACATACAAAGTCAACTTCTTTGTGCACCAGTGTGAATTCTCAACTTCAAAATCCAGTCACCACTTCGGATTAACAATCAATGTCCCTCACTGCATTTCCTTTCAGAATGTTTGCTCACGCGTGAACAAAACCCTTGCCATTGATGACCTCATTGTGGAATATTGAATTGACCTGGTTAATGGGTGCTGACACTGCTGTGAACTGAAGCCTCCCTGCCTGGTTATACATTCCATTATCTGTCCTACCCAAACCTCTGGTGGTGATATGGTCCTTACCACCACTCTCCCCACTGTTAGCACTTTTTCCTTCAAGCACCACCCCTTGTTACAACTCACTATCTCCTCTCAAAATTTTCATTCTCCACTACACTGCCCCACCCCAAGCCAAAGCCTTATCCTCTCCTGAATTTCGAGATCTCCTCCCTCAACCACTGTGTGGAAAGACTCATCCTTGGTGAATTCCTTCTCCATCTCCACTCGCCTTGCCCTGTGACCTGTGGGTTCACTGTCCTCTTAACTTCTCCCTCCATAGGTCAGTGTTCCCTTTTCCCTGCAACCATGTAATCTCTAGCGAGAGACAAAAAATATATTGCAGATCATGATGCTTAGTTGCATTGTGACTGTTTGGGACAGACTCCATGGATCAGCTGGGCTTTTCTTGATTGTCTTTTTGTATATTCCTATGTATATGTGGTCATGCTTCTCAATCTACCTCCTAGAACAACAGTAGCTTGTATTTATATATAGCACCTTTAATGTAGTAAAATGACCCAAGGTGCTTCACAGGAGCATTGTTAAAAGGCCAGATAACGGAGGGTTGTGGGGCTGGAGGAGATTACAAAGATGGACTGGGAGCCAAGGTAGGGCAGTGAGCACCGGGGTGATGGATGAACAGGACTTGGTGCAAGTTAGGATACGGGCGGCAGAGTTTTGGATGACCATGTTTGAGGGTAAAATGTGGGAGACCAGCCAGGAATGCATTGCAATAGTCAAAACGTACAAAAGTGTCAATTTCAACGCCTCTGAGGTCAAATACTGAAATTTGCACTCTGGCTGGAGTTCTTCTGAATTCTGCTATTTGATCAAATGAAAGACTTGGTTTCCCCTACTGGTGGGAAGTGATGTGCGATAATACAAATAACATACGCTGATACAGAAAGTCGAGCGAAGATTAAACCAGCTAGAGTTTCAGAAACCAGGATGTCAATTGATCCATTTTGGACTTTTTCAGCTGCATTGTTGTACATCATATTTCTAATATATATATATATAATTTTTAAAAAATCCAAATTTAGAGTTTGATAGTTTTGTGCAAGTCTGTTAAATCTAATACAGATTCCTGCAAGGGATGTAAATATCGATCACTTGGGTGTGCAGCTTTGTGAACAGAATGAAGAGATACAGCACCTGGATCATGGGCGACAAAAGCTCACTTGTGGTAAATGCAGTTAAAGGGTTGGATTTTCAGCTGATTTGTGCCCCATTTAACACCTCGGGGCATAAAAATGATTTTTTTGGGTGCAAAACATGGCTTACAAGATTTTGCACCCGGGCAGAACTTTCGGCAATTGTCTTCTGTGGTGCTGCAAAAAAAAAATGACCGCCCTGCCACTGTTTTGACTGTTTGATGTAAATCGTCGTGCATCGGGCGGAACTTGCGAGCATTTCGCCCCAGAACCCGCCCAGAAAAACCAGACTGACCCAGGGTGCACCAGGCACTAATGGCGCCATGTTGAAAGCGGAGGAGAAAGTTGCAGCTGAGTGTGATTTAAAGGATTGGGAGAAGAACGCTGTGTTACTGCATACTTTTGGTGGCGAAGTTTGTGAGTTTCTAGTTTGTTTTTATAAAGGACATTTAAGGACATTTTAAAAGATGTGGGCCATGCTATGTTGGGAGCCAGTAATCCTGGCTGCTATTACCATATGGCTTCAAGCTGGATGAAGGCTTATTGTTCATTTCCAACGTAATCAAAGAGGTCACAGATGTATGGGTAGGTGGCCTTATGCCACCCGCCAACCTCCTCCCCACCTCCTCCCGGCATGAGTTTACAGGGAACAGCGCTCATACCTCCAGCTCTCTGAGGCACAGTGCATTGGAAGGTTGTGCTTCCAAAGAGAGGTGGTCAGATATCTGCCAGTTCATACTGGCAGGCCTACCAGCAGCAACAGAAATACACTGCCAGTCGAGGTGAAGGTGGCTGTGGCACTTGCTTCTATGCCTTCCAGGCATCAATGGGGGACATATGCTGCATCTCGCAGCATGCTACACATTGCTGCTTTCACCAGCTGACTAATGCACTGTACGCACATAGGATGGACTTCATAAACTTCCCAATGACCAGGGAGACCCAAAATGAGGGGGTGGTAGGTTTTGGATGATTTTCTGGCTTCCCCAAGGTTCAGAGTACCCTTGACTGTACACACATTGCCCTGTGAGCACATTTACAGAATGCAGAGGTTTTCTGAAACTGAAGGATTACACTCCATGAACATACAGATCGTCTGCAACCATACTCAGCGCATCATGGCAGTAAATGCCCAATATCGAGGGAGCATCCATGATGCTTTCATTTTGCGTGAGAACAGTGTCTCGTGTATGTTCCAGGGTCAACCACAAGGCCAGAGCTGGATGTTTGAGGACAAAGGTTACGGCCTCACCACCTGGCTCATGACATTCCTCTGGAACCCTCAAACAAAAGCCGAGCATCGCTATAATGAGAATCATGCAGTCACCTGCAACATCGTCGAACAGACAATTGGAGTGCTCGAGCAGTGCTTCCGATGCCTGGACCACTCGAGGCTGCCTGCAATACTTCACTCAACAGGTCGGAGTTGATTGTGGTGTGCTGCATGCTACACACATTCGCCATGAGGGGACAGGAATTGCCAATGTGGATTGCAGGACCACCTCGGGGGCACGGGGTGGTGAAGGATGAGGAAGAGGAGCCTGGTGAGGAACCCATGCTGCTACCACCACAACCACAAACACTGGAGGCAATGTGGAGATTTTGCTGCTGAAAAAGCCTAGCGTCAGCAGTTCATAATTGAATGCTTTGCTTGAAGAATGAATGGCACGTTTGAGCGTTGCCTGGCCACTCTATCCCACCATGTTGACTATTCCACTTTTGCAAATGAGACACTGCACAGGAATGGTTGAGGGGAACAAAAACATTTATTAAACTCTAACATTGTAAACTTTGTAACCTTTTGTGAGACTTAAATAAAATAAAATAAAATTGAATAAAATTAGCTGCATCCAGCAATGTGAAAATACAACAACATTATCAACAACATAATCCAGTGTGATACTTTAACATAGAAACATAGAAAATAGGTGCAGGAGTAGGCCATTCGGCCCTTCTAGCCTGCACCGCCATTCAATGAGTTCATGGCTGAACATTCAACTTCAGTACCCCATTCCTGCTTTCTCACCATACCCCTTGATCCCCCTAGTAGTAAGGACCTCATCTAACTCCTTTTTGAATATAATCGAAACATAACCTGTAACATAATACTGTAACCAAACCTATGATGAATCCAGCATCAACAACATAATTCAGCAACATCATATCCTGCCCGACTATTTTTCCCACCACCTTTTACCCCCCCTTGCCTGCTGCTCCTAATGAAATTGGCACCAAGATGGTGTGCAGCAAGGCTGCCAGAGCGCTGCTATGTTGGGGGAGAGACAACGGAGACTCTGTCTGGGATGCACTGGAACAGCTCGAGGCGTGGAAGGCCCGACTTCTGACTGGTGACATCTGCGTCGCCAGTCACAGGTGGTTTGGGTTTGGGTGTGACACTGGGGAACGCAGAGTATGGCGGTAGGCATGGACTGCATCACCTGCCCAAGCTGAAGCAGAGTTTGTGCCTGTGATGCACCATGTTCCGCAAGGTTTTACACCGCACTCTCCGGGACTCCATTGTCACTGGTAGAGGCCACCAGCCTCATGTGGGCATTGATGGCCTCGCTGGTATCACTGCTCGCACTGACAATCTGCGACCCTATCTCCGTAATGGTCGCAGTCAGATTCTCTATGGTCTCAGGAATCCTTCCCCAAGACATCAAGGAGCTGATGGTTGACCTGGATGCTCTCCCTGGACATTCTCACCATGTCCAGTTCCACGTCTGCCTGCTTGTCAGCAGACCGACTTTGCTGACTCAACCTCTGGAGCGATAGCATGCGGGATTCAACCCCAGCACTGCGTTGCTGCACACCACTGGTCCAGGAAGCCTCTTGTCGAACCATGAGAACGTCACGTCGTCCTCGGAGGAGCTGAGTGCTGATGGTGCAACAGGATGGATTGATGCTGCGCTGGAATCGGCTGATCGGTCTCCACCACCTCCTCCTCCAGACGATGGCCTGACGTGGAGTGGTCCACTGAATGATGCTGTGCCTGTGACTGGGCATTAACTAGAAAGCAACAGACGAGTTGCTAGCAGCAGGGGAGGGGGCAGGGTGACATGAGGAAGGTCACATAGCACAGGCTCATTTGAAGGACCGCTGCTACTTAATTATATGTAGTCCAGACACTGCAGGACATTGTCCCAACCCTAGTCCACAGACACTGCATCACATTGCCCCAACCTGTCCTAGGGAGTGTGCAGGACTTGCCCTCAGTGTCCAAATGGGGGTCAGTGCCCCCAATGGCAGCTGCCTGACCTATGACGCTGATGAGGCCTGCCACTCTGTCCTCAATGTCGGTGAGTGGCAGGGTCTGAGGCGGACTGCCGCCTGCTTGCGGCGATTGAGACTTTTTGGCCTGCAAAGATGAAAATGGTTACAAGAGGGTCCATCTGCTCTTGTGGCACAGATAGCCACCAAAGCACTTATACCATACTGTCTGAATGTAATACAGTCCTCTATTTAATGGCCTTGGCAGTTGCACGTAGTTCATCAGGAGGACAGTGAATTGGGAGCAATCTTGAGATCTCGGGAAGCAATCTTAATGTGTAAAGATCATTTATGACAAATAGGGTGCTAAACTAAGCCTACCTATGTGTCATGCATTTAAGGAGGCAACCCACAGAATGCTGGGGCACCAACAGCATGAGAACAAATAGTCAGATTTATAATTGAACAAGTGCATGAATTAAAATTGTACTCTAACCAACCTCTCAATCATTGAACACCTTTAGGCACTGTGTGCCAGTCCTGACCACAGTGTCTGAGGCAGAGACTTTCTCAGCGATTTGCCTCCAGATCCTTTTAAATATGCATGGCAGTGGTCTAGATCCACCCGGAAGATGCAACTCTTGCCATCTTCTTTCCACAGCCCCCACTAGAGCTTCACGATTTCGCCTCGTGGCTGAATTGTCTGGCACGCTGTCTGAAATCTTTGTCCTCCATCAAAATCCAAATGTAAAATGGCTGATTCAGCCCCGGTTGTACTGCGCATGGATGTGACTGTGCCCTGCATTAGCGTTTGCAATTGAAAACGGTGATATATTTACAAGTTGGGATGTGATGTGACACGGAGGGGAACTTGCAGGTGATGGTGTTCCTAAGGACTTGCTGCCCATGTCCTTCGAGGTGGTAGAAGTCACAGGTTTGGAAGGTGCTGTTGAAGATACTTTAATAGCAAAGGTGAGAAATCCAACATGTCTTGTCTTGTCATTTTTTTTTCTAGGGCATGGCCTTCACATTGGAGGAGAGACTACAATTGGGTATCCATGGACTACTGCCCCCGTGTGTTCTTGGCCAGGATGTTCAGGTTCTTCAGGTGCTGAAGAACTATGAAATGAGAAAAGATGATTTTGACCGGTAAGAATAACGAAACAAATTTACGTATACATTTAGTAAGACTGTATTGCCTTGCTAAATCTAACAAGATAAAACGTCAAGTGCCAATTTACATTTCCAATATTGGGTTGCCTTAATCTTGCAATGAATGTCTATGAAATTGTAATATTGAAAATATTGTTGCAATCATATAGATACCCCTTTAATCTAAGATTATTTAGCAAGTTAAAGCTACCCAATGAACTGAATCTGATGAGCTTTCAATGCTATTTAGGTATATATGCCTTCGTCAATATGCATCATGTCAATGAAAGTGTCAATTTAAAGCAGGGATGCCCACCCTGCAGTCAGAGAACCAAATTAAACCCTGGGGTCTGGCAATTTGGCCTGAAACACTTCTTCGTCCTTGCATTTCTTATTTGTTGTGTGCTTGCATTTCTTTGTTGGTTTGCCTTGTTTAGAATTTTGTGAACCAAAAGAGCTGTTTTTAGCACTATTGTAGTATTGTTCATCGTTGGTCAGGATCACGGCTTGCATGTCATCGTGGAGCAGGCAGAGGATAGTGACTTATGTATGTAAACATTGTAACTGTGTAAGACTTGCCACAAGAGGGCGCAACTGTTGGAGGCCCAAGGGTCACCTGCACACCCCATGCAAGGGAGTATAAAAGGTTGTCTACCATGCTGCTTAGGCACTCTGGAGTTGTATTAAAGAGACTAAGATCACATCAATTTTAGCTCACAGTACTTAGTCTTGTGGAGTTCTTCCATACTTAAGTGACAAACTTTTGGGGGCAACTGAAACGTAGGACACTCCATAGTCCCTTGTAGTTGACTGTGTTGAAGGTCTTTGTGAGGTCAAAGAAGGCTATGTACAAGGGTTGATGCTGTTCCCTGCATTTCTCTTGTAGTTGATGTGTGGTGAAGATCATGTCTGTTGTACCCCTTAGTGGCTGGAATCCACATTGCAACTCTGGGAGGAGCTTTTCAGCCACAGAGATGATGATTGAGGCGGATTCTTGTGATGAATCCTCCAGTCTGCCAGCGCAGCGTTCGGTCACCTGATGAAGACCATATATAGCAGACATCTCAAAGTGCTGGAGAAGTACCACCAACACTGCCTCCAAGATCCTACAAATCCACTGGGAGGATGGACATGCCAACGTCAGTATTCTCACCCAGGCCACTATCCCCAGCATCGAAGTACTGACCACACTCGACCAGCTCTGTTGGGCGGTCCACATCGTCCCCAATTCCAACACGAGACTCCCTAAGCAAGTGCTCTACGCTGAACTCCTACATGGCAAGCAAGCTCCAGATGGGCAGAGGAAACATTTCAAGGACACCCTCAAAACCTCCTCGATAAAGTGCAACATTCCCATTGGCTCCTGGAAATTCCTGGCCCAAGACCGCCCAAAATGGAGGAAGAGCATCCGTGAGTGCACTGAGCACCTCGAGTTTCTTCGCCAAGAGCATGAGTGGAAGGAGCATGCAGCAAACCTGGCACCTCACCCACCCTTTTCTTTGTTGGGGTAGAAGGAAGACTTCTCTTCCTCGAGGTGGACCCCCTGATATAAGGAGTTGACATCTCGCCCTCGCCCTCCTGATAACAACCAGGAAATCAGTCAAATGAAACCTTCAGTACAACTAGTTTATTTCGAGCATGTACAAGGGAAAGTTCAAACGTGGAACCTTCAAAGTACAAGAGGTTTCAATTACAGTTATACAGGTTTTTGAAGGGTTCTACCCTCCTACAAAACCATCGATTGGTCTACTGCTATCAGCGAAGTTACATTGATTTGTTGACTCTTCTCAAACTAGCTGAGTGGTTCTTTCCCACCTGTCCATCTCTAATCACGTCAATCATGTTGTTCAGTGATGTGATCTTTGCCATCGTCCCTATGACATGTGAACTCTTGTTCCAAAACATTGGCTTCCTTATCTCTTCCCAAAAGAACTAGTCTAATGTTCCCAAACATTTGTGTCCTTGTTCTCTGTATTGAATGAGTGTTCTCATCTATTTTCTGTGCTAAGGGTCAATGCAGTGTTGGCTCTTTCAGATGGTTCATTACCCATCAGGCTTCACTATTCCCTTCTTACTAGCCTAATGTAAGTGAATGTATAAGTGTGCTTTACATAAGTGGGTTATATTTAACCGGTCAATTACAATCCAATACCGTAAGACAGAAAAATTCCAAATTCCTCAGAACATCCTAATTCCCTTATGCTTCTTACTCGAGTGTACTTTTCTTCCCCCCCCCCCCCCCCCGCCCCCTTACACCTTCAACCACTATCCTCTACCTGTTAGAGACTGTAATTCCTGCATTTGGACTGTACAGCCACCTGAGAACTCACTTTGAGTGGAAGCAAGTCTTCCTTGATTCCAAGGGACTGCCTATGATGATGTCTGATTGGTGGATAAATCCTAAGGACAATAGAATCAATAATGTGATGTATGTGTTGTAATTGATTTTAACGAGATTGAGCCTCAGTCAATATATATCCATTACGAAGGTATAAGCTTAGATCGACCTATTTTCTGGTTCCAATTGATTTCCTGTAATTCTTCCCTGGCTTTAGTTTATCAATATCGCTTAATAATTTATATGCTTTTAGGTGGTTCTTCCATTCACCAGTTGCCTCAACTACCTTCTTTCCACACTGTAAACTTGAGTTTTTTGAGTCCATGGCAGTTTACAGCACATCCAGTCATTGAGCTCATTTTGGCTGTGCCAACTCTTTACTAGATTAATCCAAGACTATGCTTCTACCCTGTTTCTCCGTCGCCCTGCATATTCTTTTGCTTCAAATATTTATTATTTCTATTAAAAGATGAAGCGCCCTCTGCCTCAACCACTCACTGTGGCAAAGCGTTCATTGTTCCCCAAAATTGTGAAGAAATTGCTTTTAACCCCTCTCTTCACTAAGACAACTTTTAAATTGATGACTCCCCTGCTCCAGTCAGACCCCTCAATATTTCATTATTTTCTTATGAAAAAAACCCCTCAAATTTTAGTCGTCTTTACTCCAGTGAAAATAGTTCTAGTCCTCATGACTGCAGTTTCCCACCCATGGCATCTTCCGAGGGAATCCAATTTTTAATGTCCTTCCTATAATCAGATTCTCTAAACTGTGCACAGTACTCTAACTATGGCCCTAACCATGTTCAAATTATTCATTTACCACTTCACTCTTGTATTCTCTGTCCTTTTTTAATATAAATACCCAAAATGTTGGCTTTTTTTAATGGCTTAATCTACTTGCACTTGTAGGGAATTATTGGCTCAAGATTTGTTTGCCCCAAAACACGGGTACGTGGATCGCGACGTGCGATCACCTCGCGACTGTTTAAAGTAGTGCAGGCAGCAGGCTAACTTTGTGCTGCCTCCTGATTAGCATGATTGTGGTGTGCAGCTGAAAAATTGGGCACTATGGAGCCAAACATCTGGCCACAGATATTTGAATCTCTTGGTGTTCCTGTTCAATCCTCACTGGTTCTGTTTTTTTTCCCTCCCAATTGTATTACCCCTCCCTTCTACACATTAAATTGCGTCTGTTTGCCTATTCCACTTATGTTTATATTCTCTTGAAGTCCTTCATATTTGCCAACCCCTCCCACTTTGCTTTCATCAGTAAATTTCCAAGTTTGGCTCTCGTGGCCATTTCTAAATTAATATATCTCAAAATTGGCGCTTTTCATAGCTCATTGACTGTTTTCAATAGTTGTCTCTCTTTTGTGGCATGGTGACCAGAACCACACACTGTCCTCCTAAATGTAGTCGGATTAGTGCATTGCAAATCCACAGTACAATTATAGACTTGTATAATACCATCCTGATGATTACATCCTTTTACAATAACTTCACTCGATTGCTTAGACATTAAAAATGACATGGTTAGTGTTACTCGCTGGTCTTTTTCATAATGCCCTCTGTTCATTCAATTCCATTCTTTTTTATATTTATCACCATATTTTTAAACTGAACTTTACAATACACTGCATTGTGAATTTACTGATCAGACAGCTCTGCTTTTAAAATTACTTTAATCAATCAACTATTAATGTTTTATATTTTTGTGCTAAATGTGATTTGTGCAAGTTAAAGTAATTTTGTAGCTGCAACTTCCACTTTGCACAAAAGCGTGGGTTTACAAAATAACTTAGCTGTGAATGAAATCCCTGTTGAGAACATTGAAAGAGAAGTTTTCTTTTGATTAAATGAACATTTTAAAAAGTTATCTGATGTACTGTTAAGCTCGTAGATTGAAGTTGTGCTTTCTCGTCTAAAAGTTTTTCAAAGTGGCAGAAAAAGTTATACATCAAACCAAGTCTAAAGAGACTGTGGTTGACATTAATCTATCTGCCATTGCTCGAATTTCATTGCAAAATACGTACATTCAAAGATTCAAAGATAAATGCAGATGTTCTTGGAGCTTGAAACTTTGACTGCCAAATGCTCCATTTGCTGAAGCTACAGAATTTAGTGCTGTAACTACATTTTTGTCCTATTTACTAAACACTGCACCATTGAATGCAGATGCTGTGAAACTAATTGTGCTTAATGGATATCACACAGGGATGGGGTAAAGAGAAGGAACTATGGAAGCAGCTGTTTGTGGATTATCACTATGCTTTTTAAAAGTTCAGGCAGGAGTGTGTGCACCAGGAAGCTTTAGTTTCCTCTCTACCATCTTGCAAAGAAATCACAGCGATGTTATAACTTTAAATTGTTAGCCAACACATTGTAGTTCCACGCAAATTCCTTTTGAATTCCTGTCTGTTGGTAGTGTACATGCTACTTTGACAGACGAGCCTGAAATGACAATTTTATGCACTCACTAGTCTTGTTTGAAAGAATTGTCTTTGAAAGCACTTATAAGAGGAGTGTTCTAACAGTAGCTGCAAGAGTTGAATAAAGATGCAGTTGAGTTTAAAATTCTTTGTCCATTTGTGGATAAAAATGTAAAAATTTGTACCTGTAACTAGTTCATCAAATCTACAATCAATGCAGGGACTAATTGTAATGTTGCATTGCAGACAGCCGAGATTAAAAATCAAATCCTATTTGAAGAAGGTCATGGTTTATACCCTACAGGAAATAGGAAACCTTAACATATGACTATTTGTGGCAGCCACTGAATGTGACTTTCAGTTTAGATTGTCCTCTTTCTTGACCTTGACCTGAGTTAAAGGGTCGTACCAATAGCAAATCCTTCAAGACTAGTGTTTATTTTGCTGTGTAGTATATCAAATTAGTTAAAAGGAGCAAAGCAAAGTGATTGGCTTGCAGCATCAGCATATAAAATATTGTCTGAGCTGTCACTGAAATGAAATACATGTAGGGATTGGTTGTTAGACATGGCTCTTGACCTTGGCACATAATGCAAGGTCAGGTCATTTAAGCATTTCAATGATGCTCCCATACTGTCCAACTCCACGAGAGCCACATGAGGCACAAGGTGAAAGTGTTGTGAAAATTGCTGAAAGCAATACACGTAGGATTTCCTTGAGCCTTATGACATGATCTTGTATAAAACTACAACTTGCATGTTCCTCGTAAGTGAAATGCAGCCTTTTCTCGATTTAGTTTGTGGACCTCCCAAAGTATTTGATGTGTGTGCTGAGGCCACTTGGATAAGCATCTTAAGACCTGCTGTTTGTGGGACCTTTCTGTGCCCAAACTGACAACTGCATTTCCTTATATTGCTTCAAAAGTACTTGAGTGGCAGGATATAAATGCAGACTCTTTTTTGCCCTCTTAAATCTTTCTCTCATGCTTGGAGCTTGAGTCTTATTTTGGATCCTGTGCTGTGGCCACAGTTGACCACCTTCTCTTCTGAAATTATGTTCTTGGTTGCTCTCGTGTTTCCCTACTTCAGTACTGCCAAACCGCAGAGTTTTCTCCCTGCCTCCATTGCAGCCTCGAACTCCATGAGCAAAGCCATGGTAATTTATAACTACACATTAAAAGCAAGACTCTTTTGCAGCATTATAATTTTTTTCCAATTGGTTCACACTGGTAATGTATAACTGCTGCTTTACTTTTTAAAACCTTATACTTTTTCAAACTTGGTGTGAACTGTGGCAAGTTGATCAATTTTCTCAAAAGAAAACTTGCGTATTCTTTTATTACTTTAAATGTATCAAACGTGTGGTCATTTTGTCTTAAGGTTTGGATTCCTTTCCTGCACGTATCTAATGTGATTATCTTCACTCCATGTCCCTGACTTCCTAAACTTAGGAAGGGAGCTTCAATGTTTGTTTCCCCACCTCCCCCCAATGATTGGACAACAAGAAATGTTCATTTTCTACCTAAATTTTCCATTCTCCCAGCCTCTGGTATTATGAAACACTTGCTAGTAATTGACAAGTGCAATTCAACCAATGAAGCTAGTATATAGTTTTAATGCCCATTTAGCTGGAGTTTGAATTTGAGTCCAAATTTTAAGCCATTGAAAGTAACTCTTGAAAGGTCCTGTGTTTCTATTGTGCCTTGAATAGCTTAAAAGTTAATTTTGAGTAAATATAATAACTTGCGCTTATATAGTGCTGATAATGCAGCACAATGTCCCAAAGTCTTCACAGGAGTGTTATCAAACAAAATTTGACAGCGAGCCACATAAGAAGATATTGGGACAGATGACCAAAAGCTTGGTCAAAGAAGTGCATAGAACATATAAGAAATAGCAACAGGAGTAGGCCATTTGGCACCTTGAGCCTGCTCTGCCATTCAATAAGATCATGGCTGATCTGATCCGAGCCTCAACTCCACTTCCCCACCTGCTCCCCATAACCCTTGACTCCCTTATCATGATACAAAAATCTGTATCTCTACCTTCAATATATTCAAAAACGCAACCTCCACAGCTTTGAGGTAGAGAATTCCAAAGATTAACAATCCTCTGAGAAGAAATTCCTCCTTATTTCTGTTTTAAATGTACGACCCCTTATTCTGAAACTATGCCCCCTAGTTCTAGATTCCCCCATAAGGGGAAGCATCCTCTCTGCATCTACCCTGTCAAGTCCCCTCAGAATCTTATCTGTTTCAATCAGATCACCTCTCATTCTTCTAAACTCCAAGGAGGATAGACTCAACCTTTTTTCATATGACAACCACTTTATCTCAGGAATCAACTTTGTGAACCTTCTCTGAACTGCCTCCAATGCATGTATATCCTTGCTTAAATACAGAAACCAAAACTGTACGCAGTACTCAAGGTGTGGCCTCACCAATACCCAGTACATTTGTAGCAAGACTTCCCTGCTTTTATACTCCATCTCCTTTGCAATGAAGGCCAAGATATTATTGTCCTTCCTGATCACTTGCTGTACCTGCACACTAACCTTTTTGTTTCATGCACAAGTACCCCCGGGTCATAGAAACATAAATAGGTGCAGGAGAAGGCCATTCAGCCCTTCGAGCCTGCACCACCAATCAATAAGATTATGGCTGATCATTCACTTCAGTACCCCTTTCTTGCTTTCTCTCCATACTCCTTGATCCCCTTAGCCATAAGGGTCATATCTAACTCCCTCTTGAATATATCCAATGAATTGGCATCAACAACTCTCGGCGGTAGGGAATTCCACAGTTCACAACTCCTGAGTGAAGTTTCTCCTCATCTCTGTCCTAAATAGCCTACCCCTTATCCTTAGATTATGTCCCCTGGTTCTGGAATTCCCCAACATCGGCAACATTCTTCCAACATCTAACCTGTCCAGTCCCGTCAGAATTTTATATATTTCAGTGAGATCCCCTCTCATCCTTCTAAACTCCAGTGAATACAGGCCCAGTCGATCCAGTCTCTCCTCATATGACAGCCCAGCCATCCCTGGAATCGGTCTGGTGAACCTTCACTCCACTCCCTCAATAGCAAGAACGTCTTTCCTCAGATTAGGTGACCAAAACTGAACACACTATTCCAGGTGAGGCCTCACCAAGGCCCTGTACAACTGCAGTAAGACCTCCCTGCTCCCATGTGCAAATCCCCTAGCTATGAAGGCCAACAGACCATTTTCTGCCTTCACCGCCTGCTACCTGTATGCCAACTTTCAATGACTGATGAACTATGACACCCAGGTCTCGTTGCACCTCCCCTTTTCCTAATTTGCTGCCATTCAGATGATCTGCCTTAGTGTTTTTGCCACCAAAGTGGATAACCTCACATTTATCCACACTGCATCTGCCATGCATTTGTCCACTCACCTAACCTGTCCAAGTCACCCTGCAGCCTCTTGGCGGCCTCCTCACAGCTCACATTGCCACCCAGCTTAGTGTCATCTGCAAACTTGGAGATATTAAACTCAATTCCTTCATCTAAATCATTAATGTATATTGTAAATAACTGGGGTCCCAGCACTGAGCCCTGCGGCACCCCACTAGTTACTGTCTGCCATTCTGAAAAGGACCCGTTTATCCCAACTCTCTGCTTCCTGTCTGCCAACCAGTTCTCTATCCACGTCAGTACATTACCCCCAATACCATGTGCTTTAATTTTGCACACTAATCTCTTGTATGGGACCTTGTCAAAAGCCTTTTGAATGTCCAAATACACCACATCCACTGGTTCTCCCTTGTTACAGCCTCAAAAAATTGTAGAAGATTTGTCAAGCATGAGTTCCCATTCATAAATCTATGCTGACTTGGACCGATCCTGTCACTGCTTTCCAAATGCGCTGCTATTTCATCTTTAATAATTGATTCCAACATTTTCCCCACTACTGATGTCAGGCTAACCGTTGTATAATTACCTGTTTTCTCTCTTCCTCCTTTCTTAAAAAGTGGTGTTACATTAGCTACCCTCCAGTCCATAGGAACTGATCCAGTGTCGATAGACTGTTGGAAAATAATCACCAATGCATCCACTATTTCTAGAGCCACTTCCTTAAGTACTCTGGGATGCAGACTATCAGGCCCTGGGGATTTGTCAGTCTCACTGTACTGCAGCACTTTGCAATCTTACTCCATTTAAATAATAACTTGCTCTTTGATTTTTTTTCTGCCAAAGTACATGACTTCACACTTTCCAACATTATATTCTATCTGCCAAATTTTTGCCCTCTCACTTAGCGTCGCTATGTCCTTTTACAGATTTTTTGTGTCCTCGCACATTGCTTTTCCTCCCATCTTTGTATCGTCAGCAAACTTGGCTACGTTACACTCAGTCCCTTCTTCCAAGTCGTTAATATAGATTGTAAATACTTGGGGTCCCAGAACTGATCCCTGCAGCACCCCACCAGTTACTGGTTGCCAACCAGAGAATGAACCATTTATCCCGACTCTCTATTCTCTGTTAGTTAGCCAATCCTCTATCCATGCTAATATATTACCCCCAACCCCGTGAACTTTTATCTTGTGCAGTAACCTTTTATGTGGCACCTTGTCAAATGTCTTCTGGAAGTCCAAATACACCACATCCACTGGTTCCCCTTTATCCACACTATTCGTTACATCCTCAAAGAATTCCAGCAAATTTGTCAAACATGACTTCCATTTCATAAATCCATACTGTCTCTGCCTGACCAAATATGCTTTTCCAAATGTCCTGCTACTGCTTCATTAATAATGGACTCCAACATTTTCCCAACCACAGGTGTTAGGCTAACTGGTCTATAGTTTCCTGCTTTTTGTCTGCCTCCTTTTTTAATTAGGGGCATTACATTTGCAGTTTTCCAATCTGCTAGGACCTCCCCAGAATCCAGGAAATTTTGGTAAATTACAACCAATGCATCCACAATCCCTGCCACGACTACTCAAGACCCTAGGATGCAAGTCATCAGGTCCAGGGGATTTATGTGCCTTTAGTCCCATTTATGTTACTGGGTACCACCTCCATTGTGATTGTGTTAAGTTCTTCCCCCCCCCCCCCCCCCCCCCCATAGCCCCTTGATGATCCACTGCTCCATTTAAACTCTCTCCCCCTTGCAGTAAAGGCCAGCATTCCATTTAACGTCTTAATTACTTGCTGTACCTGCATGCTAACTTTTTGCATTTCATGTACAAGATCCCCCAGGTCATACAGCATTTTGTAATTGCTTTTATTATTTCTCTTACCAAAGTTGATAACCCCTCACATTCACACATTATAACCCATCTGCCAAATTTTTGCCCACTGAGTCTATCTATATCCCTTTTGTAGATTCTGTGTCCTCTTCAGAACTTGCTTTCCCACCTATCCTTGTATCATCAAATTTAGCTACTTTCCACTGTTGCTTCATCCAAGTCATTAATATAAATTATAAATAATTGAGGCCCCAGCACTGATTTCTGTGGCACCTCACTAGTTAGTTTGCCAACCTGAAAATTACCCATTCATCCTTGCACTGTTTTCTGTTAGTTAGCCAATCCTCTATCCACACCAACATATTACCCCCAACCCTGTGGGCTCTTATCTTGTGCAGTAACCTTTTGTCTGGCACCTTATCGAATGCTTTCTGGAAAGCAAATAAACATCAACTGGTTCTTCTTTATCCTCTGTGCTCAATACATCCTCAAATAACTCCAGCAAATTTGTAGATGTTAAAGGAGGAAAGAGAGGATTAGGGAGGGAATTTGAGGATTTTGGTCCTCGGCAGCTCAAGGCACAGTGCCAAAAGTGGTGGAGCAATTTTTAAAATCGGGGATGTACAAGGGGCCAGAATTGGAGGAGAGCAGATATCTGGGTGGTGTTGGGCTGGAGGAAGTTAGAGATTGGAAGGGGCGAGGCCATGGATAGATTTGAAAATAAGGATGAGCATTTTAAAATCGAGGCGTTGCTCAACTGGGAGCCAATGTAGGTCAGTGGGCACAGGGCGACTGGTGAGTGGGATTTGGTGCGAGTTAGGATATGGGCAGCAGAGATTTGGATGAGCGTAAGTTTATGGAGGGTGGAAGTCTGACCAGGGGAGTGTGTTGGAATAGTCAAGTCTAGTGCTAACACAGGCATTGAAGAGAAATTCAGCAGCAGATGAGAAGAAGCAGTGATGGAGTCGGGCGATGTTGTGGAGGTGCAAGTAGGTGATGTGGATAAGTAGGTTGACAAAAGGAGTGGTATATTTTAAATGGGTGTATGTGTTTCATTTGTCTTGAGGAATAAAAAAAATACCATTAAATAGATACTCTACTTTTGTTACAGCCACTTGTGACATATTCCATTAGAGGTAGGGAATATTCAGCAACCTTGGCTTGCGTTGTGAAGGTCAAGGTTTAAGTGCTTCAGTTACAATGTAGCAAAGACTGTGATTCTAAGTAAGTTTGACATCTTTTATGCCAACTTTGTATTCCAATTTCTAAAGAAAATCTTGTGAAATCTAAGAACGAAGGAAAATATTGGTCAGTGGTGCAATTGAACAATTCGGTGCTTCAAGTTTCTTTTATTTATACTATTTTGGTGAGATTCCATTATGTCCCAAGAAAGCCAAATCGACCAATTTCAGTTCATATTTTTTTGTGCTCCTTAATGGAGTTTAGGCTGAGGCAGTGGTATTTTCAAATGAAGAGCCAAGCCTCAGATTTCTATCTCTTGCACCACATTTCAGCGCAATAGAATTTACACACAAGGCTTTGGCTATACAACTTACAGAAGTGTTAGATTTTTATTGGAAAGAAGTGTTCCTATACTAAATGAACATTTCTACATTCTTTTGACTATTCACTTCTCCATTCATGGCCAAATGCTAAAAGCTCAATCGCCTAGCTTCCACTGTCAACTTCAGATGAGTACTTTCTCGGCAACCGACTGAAGTAACATTGGAACAATTTCATTATCTGTAATGAAGAGGTATACAAGATGGGCAATGAATCCATTGTTATTTCCAATATTCGATTCAACCATTTGGACAGTGCTAGGGAATGAAGGTAGACTTCACAGCTGGTCTGAGATATCCTTACCAGGCATCCGCAAAATATTACAGAATAACAATCCGGAGTGGAATATCTCATTGCTGTTCCAGTTAAGATGAACTATCAGTGTGAACGAGGGATTGCACACTGGACTTTACCTAGTCTTTGTGCCTTCAATATAGCTTGAATAAAATGCGACTCTGCACAATAAAGTGGCAAAGGGGACAGAGTTCATACATATTTTGAAGAGACCCACTTTACTTAAAGGATATCTGTATTCAGAATCCATTTCATAATTTTCAATTTATGATAGCAATATCAGATGAAATGCAGAATATTGTGTTGATTATGTAGTTTAAAAAAATATATTATATACTGGGTATTTGTGTTTATGCTCCTGTTTAGATGCAAGTTCATAATAGACTTTGCTATTGTATCCTTGGTAGTAAATGCTGCAAATTAAGTGAATTGTAGAAATTCATTGTAGGTGCTTCCTGCAACTTGCCTTGAGTTCAGTTGTCATCTCAATGATAATGGCCATTGAGTAAATATTTTATTTCTAATCGATGAATTTGACTACTCCTTGCTGTGAGTGTATCTATCCGGAACGGGAGTAAGACTTTCCAAACACACTTTAAAGATACCGTGCGATAGACTTGTACCAATAAATATGGGCAGGATTCAAGCCCAGAAACCAGAGGTTAAAAATGTACTGTTCAAATTTACTAGGGCGGCCAGTTATCAAAAGATAATTTAATTAGATTTTAAGATGTGCGCACTCAGATATATTTAGCTTTTTAAAAACTCAGTTGGCAAAACTTTTTTCCGTTTTGCACATTGCAAGAATAAAGCAATAGAAACGAGAGGAAAATGTTGTCCTAATTGAGTTCACATTTTAGTGCAACTACAGGTTTTTAAAAAAATAATTAGCATTCTGCTTTTTATAAATGGTATAATAGAATATGTTTCATCTGCTTAATTTTATTTTGTTCTTTGGTTTTAAGGTACATATTTCTAATGGCCCTTCAAGACCGAAATGAAAAACTTTTCTACAGAGTGTTGACTTCAGACATTGATCGATTCATGCCCATTGTTTACACGCCCACTGTGGGCCTGGCTTGTCAACAATATGGACTTGCATTTCGCAGACCAAGGTAAGTGACTGGCTTCACAATGGATGTGTTGCATTGCATCAATCGGTCATTCATAGTTAAAATTGGAGAGAAAATGTATTATTTTACAGAGGCATTCAAAACTGTAAATATCACTGTATGCATTTGGCCCCAATAAATGTAATAACAGATCAGTAACTATTCGAGTGCACTAACCAGTAGATGCATTCTGGTACCAACACACTCTCAACTGTTGCTTGTTAAATCCCCCAAAAATCATATGGATGTTTTCATCATCATAGGCAGTCCCTCGGAGTCGAGGATGACTTGCTTCCACACCAGAAATGAGTTCACAGGTGGGGCAAACGGTGATTGAAAGAACAGGTAAGTGGGTTGCCACGAACTCCTTCCACTATCGACGTTTGGCTTCAGCTTGCTCTCGGCGAAGACACTCTGTATTCAGCGCCTTCCCGGGTGCTTTTTGTCCACTTTGGGTGGTCTTAGGCCAGGGATTCCCAGGTGTTGGTGGGAATGTTATTTTTTTCAAGGAGGCTTGGAGTGTGTCCTTTAAGCGTTTCCTCTGCCCACCTAGGGCTTGCTTACCATATTGGAGCTCCAAGTATAGTGCTTGTTTTGGGAGTCTTGTGTCTGGCACGCGGGCAATGTGGCCCGTCCAGCGAAGCTGATCGAGCATGGTCAGTGCTTTGATGCTGGGGATGTTGGCCTGAGTGATGACACTGTCGTTGGTGCGCCTATCCTACCAATGGATTTGCAGGATCTTGCGGAGGCAGCGTTGGTACTTCAGTGTTTTGAGGTGCCTGCTGTACATAGTCCACGTCTGAGCCATATAGGAGGGCAGGTATCACCACTGCTCTGTAGACCATGAACTTGGTGCCAGGTTTGAGGTCCTGGTCTTCAAACATGCTCTTCCTCGGGTAACCGAAGGCTGCACTGGCACACTGAAGGCGATGTTCGACCTTGTCTATATCTGCCTTTGACAGTAGGTTCCCGAAGTAAGGAAAATGGTCCATGTTGTCAAAGGCCTTGTCATGGATTTTGAAAACTGGTGGGGGGGCAGTGCTGTGTGATGGGGGCAGGTTGGTAAAGGACCTTTTTGTTTTATGGGTTTAGTGTGAGGCCCATGCTCTCGTATGTCTCGGTGAAGGTGTTGACGATGGCTTGGAGTTCAGCCTCCGAATGCGTATTGGGTCTCTAAGGTTAATAACAGATCAGTAACTATTCAAGTGAATTATAACAAGTAGATGCATTCTGATACCAACACTACCTCCAATGTTGCTTGTTAAATCCCCCCAAAATCCTATGGATGTTTTTACACTGCCTAAAACAAACACTAACTTCAGAAAATGTACTTGTACTTCACCGAACAGAGCTACTAATATATATTCCTCTCTCCTCTTGGGCAGTCCCTCGGAATCGAGGATTACTTGCTTCCACATTGAGTTCTCAAGTGCCTGATTGAGTCCAATGCGGGACCTACAGACTTTCACAGGTGGGGCAGATGGTGGTTAGTGACAGGTGGGTGGGGTGCTTGGGTTGTCATGCGCTCCTTCCGCTGTTTGAGCTTGGCTTCCGCTTGCTCCCGGCGAAGAGATTCGAGGTGTTTGGTGCCTTCCCGGTCTTGGGCCAGAGATTCCCAGGTGTCGGTGGGAATGTTGCACTTTTTCAAGGAGGCTGTGAGGGTGTCCTTGAAATGTTTCCTCTGCCCACCTGGGTCTTGTTTGCCATGTCGGAGCTCCGAGTAGAGCGCTTGTTTTGGGAATCTAGTGTCGGGCATGTGGACGATGTGGCCCATCCATCGGAGCTGATCGAGCGTGGTTAATGCTTCGATGCTGGGGATGTTGGCCTGAGCGAGAACACTGACATTGGTGCACCTATCCTGCCAGGTTCTTGCGGAGGCAGTGTTGGTGGTACTTCTCCATTGCTTTGAGGAGTGTTTTAATACATTCATGCTATATCGAGATAGCTCTTTGTGTAGCTATGTTGATTATCACAGCAATAAATTTATGCTACCAAGCCCTTCCAGGCCACCACGGGACATCTGCCAGTCTGCAATCCACAGAAGCATCAAGAGGCACCACCTTCAATCATCATTTCCCTTCTGAAGGCAGGTCCAGCTGAGTCCCAATTTCTTGCCCATACCCCAGAGGAAAGCCTCAGACTCTGACCCTGGGCAGCTTCTTGCTGTTCCTCGGCTGCCAGTTCCATCTGCTTCCTCTTCGCTTTCACTCAGTGCTCATTCCTTAAGCTTGCTATCTAAATGCTCAAGTGTGCTTATATCTATGCTTACACCAGATGGTGTATATGATGAAATCTACTGTGAAGTACTTGATCTGACTGCCACCAGATGCTGCAAACTTATCTTGGGCATACCTGATAGGAAGAATAAAGGCAAGTATGTTGCAATGGTTTCAGGATGTAAAATGCTGACATACTGTGTGCCATTCTATTGTGCAATCATTTACCTTTGTGTTATGGAGTGAGTGTATATGTAAGCTAACAATGTTCAGCTGCTTCATCACATCTGGACTGTTCTCAAATTCAGAGGACCTCAGTGGCATGACTGTGTGCTCCCAAGAGTTCTGTGCAGCTTTTGCCTGATATTAGAAATTAGCAGAGTAACCAAACAACCATCCATCTAGCCAGTCCACCTTCCTTTTGAGTACAATCCAATGCATCACACATGTTGTATCTTGTGGCAGTGCTGCTTCAGAGCACACCTTTTTAACATCCGTGTCAGTGTTCTCTTCAGATTTTAGTTATCCAAAACTGTGCATGGAAAAGGGGGGAAAAATTGGCTCCGTGCCTTACCTGCGACCTCCTCGAGCATGTTGTAACTTACAATTTATGCTTTGTGTCAAGTAGAGGATGTTGTAATTGTTTTTTTTAAAGGCAAAGTTGCTTACAATTACTTTGGCTGAATATGTGCATTAGCCTTAAATGTGGAAAAATGCTCAACTGTTAATGAGCACAGGTAGTTTGTAAAAGGCAATTGCAGAGTAAAGCAGTAATGGAGCAATGGAGGACATTGAAGGAAAGAGTGTGTTCAGGTACAACCTCGGCCTATTCCTTTTGAAAGGATCCAAAGCTAATGCGGCTTGGATGACAAAGGATGAAAAATTTTCCATTTGGAACGATGGCTGCCTAGCTCATGGTGGTAGAGCAGTAATTCCCAAGTCGCTTCAACAGCACGTTCTCTCATTCGCACACGATGGACACCCTGGCATTGTCCGCATGAAGCAGAGATATCGTGATTCAGTATGGTAGCCTTGGATTGATACTCGCATCGAGGAGTTTGTCCCACACTGCGAAGCATGCAGTCTGAGCAAAAAAGCCACAAACATCCGACCAGCGCCAATGAAGCCCATTCCATGGCAACAACTTCAGTTGGATATCTTCGGTCCAGTTGAAACAGCTCCTTAGCACCAGCGTTTCCTTGTTCTGCTTTCCAAATGGCCAGAAATCGCTACAAGTTCAGTGACCTCAATGACCGTCACTATTCTGCAGTGTATGTTCATGAAGTGGGGCCTCCAGAGGTCGTCATCACCTGACAATGGACTACAGTTTGTGTCCGACCAGTTTGCAGATTTCCTCACTCTTCTTGCTATCAAGCATCGCCTGACTGCTCAGTACAATCCTCATAGCAACGGAGGTGTTGAGCGATTTAACCGTGTCAGAGGGTTTGGCAGCCAACCTCGCAGCAGGCCAAACATTCGATGAAGCGGTTCAAACCATTCTCCGCATTTACCGTTTGACAACACTCTCTCCAATGGGGAAGACATTAGCGAGTGCGTTGTCAAACTTTGTGCGGAGCTCATGATTGGGCGGAATCTTCGCAGGCTACTGGACATTCTCAAACCCCCAGCCAAACCTAGCACGAAGATAACCATACTTTCATTCCAGATTTTGGAACGCCAACGAAAAGTGAAGTTGTACACTGACACAAAACGACGCGCTCAAAAGCCACAACTGAAGAACAATTGGGTCAGAGTTAAGTGCCCAAACCAGAGTCATAAGCTCGCATCTTCACTTTCGCCTCAAACAGATTGGGCAAAAGTTCAGCCCTCGCACCTACGAGCTCAATGATGGGACTCGATGGAATGCTCTTTGACTGATCCCAACTCACAGGCAAACAGACCAGCAGGATGGAACAGTGGCATTGTTCTGTTTCCCAACCGAAAACTTCAATCAAACACCGCAAACTCCACACCGGCCTCAACGTATCAAAACACAGCCTGGCTATCTCAAGGACTTTATCTATCTGTTTATAGACTCTGTTTTCAAAAGGGGGGAAATATATTGTGTTGATACTGTTTGTTATAGCTCACTAGACAGGCATTAGGACCCTGCAGGAGCTATGCACAGTTGCTATAATCATTCTGGTTCATGCTGGTTTGTGACACCATTTTGGGAGTTGCTATAAAGCACAGTTAAGTTACCTTTCTCCTGTTTCAATAGTCTGTTTATTTACATATTCAACAGTTTGCAGATATGAAACTTGGCAAAGTAGTGGATCATGATATAAGCTTCAGGGTGACATACAGGATGGTGAAGTGAGCTGAAACATGGCAGATGGTGGTCAATGCGGAGGTGTGAAGTGATGCACTTGGGGAGGACTAATGAAAAGCCAGTATATGATCAATGACACGAGTTTGAAAAGTGTAGATCAGCAGAGGCACCTTGGTGTCCATATACATATCCTCAAAGGTGGCAGGGCAAATTCGTAAAGTGGTTAAAAAAGCATGTGGGTTATTTGTGTTTATAAATTGAGGAATAGAACGTAAAAGCAAAGAGATCATGTTAGAACTTTATAAATCACAGGTTAGGCCTCGGCTGGTGTATTGTGGACAATTCTAGGCACCACACTTCAGGAAAGATGTAAAGGCCTTAGAAAGGGTACAGAGGAGGTTTAACAGGATGTTACCAGGGATGAGGGACTTCAGTTATGAAGAGAAGTTGGAAAAGTTAAGACTGTTCTCGGAACAGAGAAGGTTAAGAGGTGACCTAATAGAGGTTTGCAAGATAGGTTCTGATCGTGTAGATAGGGAAAAAATATTCCTTCTGGCGAGTGGGTTAATAACTAGAGGTCATAGATTCAAAATGATTGGCCAAAGATCTAGAAGGGAGAATTTTTTTCATTGTCTGCAAAGTTTGTGGAAGCTGATTCTATAAATTGAGATGGACAGATACTGGAGGATGAGGAACTTACAGGGTTACATACACAAAGCAGGAAGTGTGGGACTAAGCACGACTGCTTGTTCCAAGAGCCAGCACAGGCCTGACTCATGATCCAAATGGCGGCCTCCTGTGCTGTAAGATTCTACGATTCTATGTATATTGTCTTGGCTGAAACTATTGTAGAATCAAAAATCTCAGCAGAAAAGGAGATAATTTGGCCCATTCTGCCTGTGGCAGTGCTGGCTCCATCACAGCTTTCCTTTCTAATCCCATGTTCCTGCTCTTTTCTCGTGCCTTTAATATTGTGCTTCAAATTTTTAACTAATGCCATCTTAAATGTTATTGACTTGGCCATTTATATTGAGACGATCCAGATTCTATTTTTCTTTTGCGTAGATTCTTAATATTGCAGTTTGTATTGCCAGAGTAATTTTGGCTGCAAAATAAGTGGACACTGCATCCAATATATTTTCGAATGTCTGCTCCAGCGGTAGTCAAATGTATAGATCACATTTGAACCAATTAGCCATGACTTATGATTAAACGTGACTTCAGCAGTCCAGGTGGTTTGGACAGATAATAAATTATGGCAACTTTGAGTCCAATTATAAATTCTAATAGATTTGTTACATAAATGAAATGCTCAAATACAAATAAATACTTTATCCATTTTCCCAACAAGTTTTCTGTTGTGACATACTTGCTAGAGGGATCAATTTTGATTGCCTTTTCTCATCCCTGATTTTTCTGTTCTTGTGTTATAACCTAGTAAATATTTATTAAAATTTAACATTACATGCTGACAAGTTGTCATTTAATAAAAGATTAGAGCTGGTAGGATCTTGCTAATAATCACCAATTGCTAATGTGCATTCTCTAACCAGTGCTATAAATACTTGCCAAGAACGAGCCTGGGACCAGATTGTGAAAGAGCTGGTACTTCCAAAAAAAAATTAAGTCAATCATTCCTAGTCCCAGGATTCTGGCTTCAGTTGAAAATGCATCGGTTTCTTGGCTTAATTACTTGTTTCTCACAAACTAAAAATTCCAACCCTTGATGATGATTAATATTGTCCAGAAGGAGAGAAGCAGCAATATGTATCCATGTCCAAATCGTCAAATGGAATGATAATTCAAACATGAACAAATAACAGGCTATATCAACGAAACCAGGATAGAAACATATTAGCCTATAAATCCCGGTTGGCTGCTTCCCGCGGGCGATCGGGTAAAAAAGTTAAAGATGCGCACTTAGCTGAACCTGCTGCGCCCACGAGGGATCCCGGTCCTGAGGCCTCCACTCACTGCGTGTCGGAGCATGTGCATGTCAGGATGTCCGCAGGACTGGAGCTGCAGTCACATGGTTCTGGGCATCCAATCTCGGTAAAGTATAAACTCATTCATAATGGGAACTCTGCGTTGGAGTTCCCATTATTATGATTGAGACACCCCTCAACAGCCAAAACACACAAAAGGAAAAAATACAATTTCTATTTATTTAAATTAGTTATTTATGTATTATAAAAAAAAATACCGATCTGAATTTAAGTTTTTTTTAATTATGGTTTAAAATAAAGTTACCATAGTGGGGAGGGTTTCAACAATAAAATGTTAGTTTTTGTGTATTTTAAAACTTACACCTGTTAAAGTAGGCGACCGCCTCGCTCCACTGATTGGCGAACATTTTTTTTTCAACTTGCCTACAGGTCACTGCTGAACCAAAAATCGCGCCATGGCGCTCTATGGATGGTGCATGCCAGCAGTCCGCTTCCCAGCGGTACCTCGAAACCGCCGGCAGAACTCAGCTGGGGAATTTTTAGCCGATCCGGTTCTTGCCCAAAACTGCCAATACCACCGAGAAACCGGGCTAGCCCAGTTTCATTTATTTTGTAGGCAAACTCAACAGTCAATTTGCACGGTCAGGTCCCACAAGTACCCCTGAGATAAATTACCAGATAGTCTATTTTGATAGTGTTGATTAAGAGATGAAGATTGGCCAGGATGCAGGAAGAATTCCTGGCTTTCCTTCAGATCATGGTGATGGTATATCTTTTGAACAGGCAGATGGGACCACAGTAGGCAAGGAATAGGCGTTGATTAAATTGCCTTTTTTTCATATTCATGCTCCATTTTGGATTCAAATAATTTATAATGCCTCAAATCTATTTGTAGGGCAATGCCTCTTCATTTATTGGTACATAATTTCTGCTATGGTAGCAATTTGAGTGGGAGGCATTCCTTTGCGTACTTTTTTGTAAGTTTTCTACCAAACTCAGGTCAAATTGGACTTCACAACACAAGGAATTAGCTCTGCAATTTGTCATGTGAATTGTACAGGGATTTGCTACAGATGTTCACCCTTAATTGAGCTGAAATGGCTGTTGATCACTGCAGTATAAAGAATTATCACTAGTAATTGATGCCAAGTGGATATCCTGAAGTAGCTGTAAATATGATGTACAATTTTTCCTAATGCTCAATGTTACAGCTAATACCGAGAGTCAAATATGGTATCTAGAACTCTCAGGGCATCTGAGTTCATTGATATTACACTGGCTTTGCCATTATAGATCCAATATTTTCAGTTGCAAAAGAAAAATACAGACAAATTGTCAAGTAGCATATTGGAAGAATTTAAAAAAAATTCTATTATAGTTTAAATGGTTGCACAAGTTTAGAACTGTTTGCACTGCACTATTGAGTATTGTTGAAATTGTGCAAGGGTAACTTGTTCAGGATTTGTTTCCCATCCTATATTTACATTTTATCATGTAAATTTTAAATCTTTATCATGTAATTGAGGAATCTTTAACAAATTATTTCAATTCACAATTACCTTTACATGAAAATTGCCAACAAATATCGAGTGACTCGTGGAAAACCATGTATTTAGTACCTTCTAAATACCTCCTCTTAGAACATTTTATCTTTATACTTTGGATAGTTGCATGGAAAATGATCAGCTGAAGATTTGAGCATGCACTTCTAAATGTTGCTTAAATTTATAGTTGAGCAGCAGAGTGCCAATATATGTGTCCCGAATACAAGCCTTTATTACCTCCTAGACTTGACTATTCCAATGCATTCCTGGCTGGGCTCCCATGTTCTTAATGTCCGTAAACTTGAGCTCATCGACTACCAGTGTCCTAACTCGCACCAAGTCCTGTTCACCCATCACCCCTGTGCTCGTTGACCTACATTAACTCCCGGATAAGCGTGCTTCATTTACGTTCGGGAGCAATCTCCCGAGCGGATCCATTGAAATAATGGATCGACGCTCTTGTTGCATGACAGACTCAGAGGTACATAATGATTTTTATTACGGCATATGCAGGGGAAGGTCTGTTCTTGCCCACCTAAGACAGAACTCTTCAAAAATCCAAAGGTCTCACTGATCTTTATACAGATTTCTAGTGGGCCAGTCTATAACGGATCTTTTGAAGTGACAGTGATTGAGAACATTACCCATGACAATAACACAGATGTCTCTACAATTTGAAATGACAATTTAACTGCCACAAATAACAGATGTAAAACAGAGACAAATTTCACCAAACATTTGTTAACATGAAAGGTGGGAATTTAGTTTGATCACAGCACAGCATTTGTTAATGCTTATCAGACTGCCTGCTGTGTGGCCTCTACCCTTTCATCTTTAGCATCCTTTTGGCTTCTTTGAATGTGTTATATCTGCCCCTCGAATGTGTTTATTTCTACAGGGTTGACTTTATGCCTTCTCAGCCTGCTCCACATTCTTTAAAAGTTAAGCACACAAGCTGTTCTACGTATTCCTTCAAATTTAAAGTTCATTTTCCTATCCTATGAGAGTTTATTTTGCAAATCACTCCATGGTCTCGCCCCTCCCTATCTCTGTAATCTCTTCCAGTTCCACAACCCTCTGAGATATCTGCGCTCCTCTAATTCTGGCTTCTTGAGCATCCCTGATTTTAATTGCTCAACCATTGGTGGCCGTGACTTCAGCTGCCAGGACCCTAAGCTCTGGAATTCCCTCCCTAAACCTCTCCGCCTCTCTATCTCTCTCCTCCTTTTAAGACGCTCCTTAAAACCTCCTTCTTTGGTCATCAACCCTAATATCTCCTTGTGTGGCTTGGTGTCAAATTTTGTTAACACTTCTGTGAAGTACCTTGGGATGTTTTACTATGTTAAAGACGCTATATAAATAAGTTATTTTTTCTCCTTTCTCTCTCTCTTGCTTTTTATCATAAACACTGCTCAGAATGTTACATAGGTATCTGGAATATAAGAGCACTATTTTCACCCCTAATTACTTCATTTGGTTATGTTGACTGGGTATATATTTTCTCTCTTGCATTTACAAGTGTTTTATTCACTGATGAGCCAAGACACACAGGCCCAAGTTTCCACATGATTTGCTCCTGATTTTTAGGAGCAACTGGTGGAGAACGGAGTATCTTAGAAATCGGAATTCTCCACATTTAAGTTTTCTGCAGTTCTAGTCAGGTAGAACAGTTTCACTTTTGAACAGAATTTTTTTTTCGAAAGGGGGCGTGTCCGGCCACTGACTCCTGATTTGAAAGTTTCCACAGTGAAAACGTACTCCAAACTAACTTAGAATGGAGCAAGTGAAGATTTTTGTAGGCTTGAAAAAACCTTGTCTACACATTAAAAAAATCAGGCGCGGGTTACAAATTAGGCGTCGGGAATGAGGTGGGGGAGGGGGGGGGGAGAAGGAAAGTCATTAAACTCTACAATAAATCCTTAGTTATACTTATACAAATATTATACAAATAAATCCAACCTGAATAAAAATTTATAAACAAAGAAAAGATTAAATAAACCATCTTCCTACCTGTGTGAAAGTGCTTCAGGCAGGCCTTTCAGGCAGCGGTTTGCCGTCGGGACCGACCGACGGCAGGGAGAAAGCTGCAGGAAGCCTCATTACTTGAGGCAGCCGTTCCCGACGGCATTGGGGGGGGGGGGGTTGAGGCAGGGAGAAGGCTGCAGGAAGCCTCATTACTTGAGGCAGCCGTTTGCCGTCGGGCCCGACGGACGGCAGGGGGAGAAAGCTGCAAGAAGCCTCAGTGCTGATCATGGAAGGGCAAAGTGATTTTATTAAAGAATGTTAAAAATTGAACAGCTACAAAGAATTTGAATAGTCTCAAACAAGTGCATGTGTCCCGTTTATCACAGTCTATCTTTAATTACAGAATGCACTCCCTCACCATCACACACAGAAATATCAAGAAAATTAAAATACAAGCCTTTGCAAGGGTTCAATAAACAAATTTTCACTTTTTCTGCAGCACTTTTTAAAATGGCCAAGTGCCAATGTTTCCTTCACACTGCGCGAATGCTCCAACGCGCACGCGCAGGGTTGCCGGCACGAAAAAAACTCATTTAAATTGAACCCGCCCCCTCCTACTTACAAAATCGGCGCGAGTGGTAGGCTCCGCCCCCTGTGCGCCACGCCAAGCAGACATCAAGCTGCAAAGCGCTCGAGAATTGCGCATTTTTTTTTTTTCAGGCGCAGTTTTCGGCGCGAAAAATGGGTGCCCAGCTCGGAGGGGTGCCCATTTTGCTGCGTGTGGAAACTTGGGGCCTCAGTTTCTGCTGCTCTCAAGATCATCAATCAGCAAAGCGTGCACTCTGAATCTAGCAATGAAACTCTGGCGTTTGGCATTTGTTTATCTTCTTGACTATCATAGTTGAAAATTAACGATTCTTCATTGTTGGAGAAATCATTAGCTCAAGGTACAATGAATCCTTTGTGCAATATTTGTCTTGCTTCAGTGTTACAGGGCTCAATTTTCCACGTGGGCGATTTTTGGCGCAGTTAGAGGTACATCTGATTTTATTTTTTTTCTTTTGTGGCCCGATGGCTTCAGAAAAAGAAGTTCCGAGTTTTGCCAGAATTAATTTTTGAATTTGACGTGGCACACATTTGCCTTAAGCTCTGAGTGAAGCTTAATGCCTGCGGCAAAAACTCATGTTGCCAGGGTAACGAGGGACGCTCTGAAGGGTTGGGCTAGAAACGGAAAATGACGCTGCTCTTATCCCGGACCGAAAGTCCCTCTGCTCCAGCCGGTGCTGCTGCTATCTCGGGCTGAAAGGTGCCCACCAAAATAAATTCCGTTTTGCATGTGATGGGTGTGTTGTGTTGAGCACTTTGAGTTGCTTGTGTATAAAAATCGGAGCTGCTGCAATATGGATCATGGGGCAAAGACCAGGAATTTTCAAGCAGTTGAAACTGAGGCTCTAGTTTCTATCATTGAGAGCAGATGGCATGAGCTTCAGAACAAAGGTCCAATTAAAGTAAAGCCCAAAGAAATGAACAAACGTTGGGACAAAGTTGGAGATGATTTCTCTGCAATGGTGACCACCCTGAGGACCGGCAGGCAGTGCAAAAAAAAAAAAGTGTCAGGACCTTGGCCAAATAGTTTCTGTAAGTAATATTTTCATTTCTACACTGGAATTACAGTTGTAAATGTGACCATCTGTGTGTGTCACCACAGCAGACTCCTTCTTAAAAAGTTCTATTTTCATCTTTGCAGAGGAAGGTGGCGCACATAAATAGAGAACAAACAAAAACTGGAGGAGATTTGGAAAATATGCACCCACTGACACACCTGGAAGTGAAGATCGCTGGTATGATGCTGACACTAGAAGGTCAACAACTGATGCACAAGCTGGGCCCAGCTTAGAGAGAGGGTAGTCCTCATTCACCATGGTCCTTCAAATGAGCTTGCGCTGTGTGAGCCTACTCATGCCACCCTGCCCCTCTGCTGCTGCTAACCGATGGTCTGCTCTGTTATATTTTGCAGAAGTTGTGCCCATCCCTGAGGAAGCACGACCCCCTGCCACACGAGAACAATCATTCCCGGAGGAGCCTGACCAGGATTAAGTCTTTAATGCAGAACTTCCACAGGAAGATCAGGACGAGGATGAGCAGGAAGGCCCCAATATTGAGACTGTGACACTGAATCTGGAGGAGATAGTGCCGCACGTGGATGTGCCAACCCCTTTCCAGACTGCCACGAGCGAGGGGACATTTCATGAGTTGCCACAGTCTGAGGTTGCAGGTCCCAGCGGGTTGCAACAGGGTGGGGAGGGGAAGGAGAACTTGAGAGCGCTCTCCTGAAATGCAGGATCCAACAGATGTGGTTCAGCTCATGGAAATGAGTGGGGAGAGCATTGTGCTTACCCAATCAATCTGAGATACCATCGGTGGGGTGGCTCATGAGATGGTGGGATTGTCGTCAGAAGTAATAATCTTGGGATATATGGGAACACTCGCAACAGAGGGAATATCGGAGGTAGCTGATACTGTCTGGGCAGATTAGGGAAGGAATGTCTGAGTTAGCTGCTGCAATAAGGGAACAGGCCCAAGCTCTCATTGACCAACGGTGAATGACACATTCAACTGATGACCCGCCCACTCCAATCCCCCAGACCAACCTTGGTTGGTGTGCTGGTGCATCCACAGTCCGAGGCTGAGGGCCGAGTCGGTACTTCCACCAACAAGAACATTGCTGTCCACACGATGCTCGAAAAAAGTAACTTGGTTCCAGCGGAAGAAGGCCAGCATCACTGGCCAAGGGTTGAGGCAGCAAGGGCAAGCTCGGCGGCCGGCGGTCTTAGAATACTGGGGAGGAGAGATGGCTGCAGCTAATGTTTGTTTGCTGCTGGTGTTGTTCCTGTTCTTGTGGTGTTTAACTGATTTTAATGGAAAAGTTTAAAGTTTGTAACAAAAATATTTTTAGTTAAGTACAAGTGTACAAATGTTTAATAAACGTAATTCTTTCAATTAAACCAGAATCATGAACATTATTCTTTCAATTAACGCAACAGTCAACCAACATGGTGAATGATCAAACGTGCCACTCCGCCTTCATGCAGCAAAGCGTTCAAGGATTAACCACTAACTCAAGGCTTTTGCAATGGCTGTAGGTGCACGAGGGCCCCCCTCCTCCGCTGTCATCCTGCGGGTTGAGGTGGCAGCATGGCTTCCTCCTCCTCCTCATCGTCAGCCTGCTCATCGTCGTCCTCATCACCTGTCGCCTGAGGTTGCTCTTCAATTTCCAGTGCCTGGCGCCTCATGATGGCTAAGTTGTGCAGCATTCAGCTCACGACACTGAACTGACTGACCATCCCAGGGACGTACTGCAGGTAGCCTCCAGAATGGTCCAGGCATCGGAAACACTGCTTTACTATTCCAATTGTCCATTCAATGATGCTGCGTGTGGTTATGTGGGACATATTGTACTGACGCTCGGCTTCTGTCTGGGTATTGAGTAGGGGATGCTTATGAGCCAGGTTGTGAGCCCATAACCTTTGTCCCCCAGCAGCCAGCACTGCCCTTCTGGCTGCTGCTGAAAAATGTCAGATATAGCACACTCGTGTAAGATGATTGCATCATGGGTGCTCCCTGAGTATATCGCATCAACTGCCATGATGCAATGCATGTCGTCGTAGGTCAGCTGGACATTGTGAGTGGAACCCTTTCCTGTTCCTGTAAACCTCTGAATCGTTCAAAGGTACTCGCAAAGCGATGTGGATACAGTCTATCGCACCCTGCATTTGGGGAAGCCAGCAATCCTCGAAGCTCAGCCCTGTCACGCATTGCCTGGGCAGTCATGGGGAACTTGATGTAGTGTCCTTGCGGGCATACAGTGCAGTTGTGACCTGTCGAATGCTATGTGTCGCATGGTATTTCTCCAGCGACTTGGTGTCTACTGTATATGGTCCATGTCTCTGAGCCATACAGGGTGGCGGGTATTACTACAGCCCTGTAGACCATGAGCTTGGTGGCAGATTTGAGGGCCTGGTCTTCAAACACACTTTTCCTCAGGCGGCCGAAGGCTGCACTGGTGCACTGGAGGCGGTGTTGAATCTCGTCGTCGATGTTGGCTCTTGAGAGGCTCCCGAGGTGTTGGAAATGGTCCTCGTTGTCCAGGGCCGTGCTGTGGATCTTGATGACTGGGGGGCAGTGCTGTGCGGCGGGGACAGGTTGGTGGAGAACCTTTGTCTTACGGATGTTTAGCGTAAGGCCCATGCTTTCGTACGCCTCAGTAAATATGTTGCCGATGACTTGGAGTTCAGCCTCTGCAGACGCAGGTGTCCTGTGTACCGTAGCTCGATGACAGAGATTAGGGTGGTCTTGGACCTGGCCTGTAGACGCCTCCAGTCGCTGGAGAAATACCACCAACGATGTCTCCTCAAGATCCTGCAAATCCCCTGGGAAGACAGACACACCAACGTTAGTGTCCTCGACCAGGCCAACATCCCCAGCATTGAAGCACTGACCACACTTGATCAGCTCCGGTGAGCAGGCCACATTGTTTGCATGCCAGACACGTGACTCCCAAAGCAAGGGCTCTACTTGGAACTCCTTCATGGCAAACGAGCCAAAGGTGGGCAGAGAAAATGTTACAAGGACACCCTCAAAGCCTCCCTGATTAAAGTGCAACATCTTCTGACACGTGGGAGTCCTTGGCCAAAGACCACCCTAAGTGGAGAATCTGTGGAATTCTCTGTCCAGGGAAGCAGTTGAGGCTAGCTCAGTGAATGTATTGAAATCACAGATAAATTTTTAACCAATTAGGGAATTAAGGGGTATGGGGTGTGGGCAGGTAAGTGGAGCTGAGTCCACGGCCAGATCAGCCATGATCTTTTTGAATGGCGGAGCAGGCTCGAGGGGCTCGATGGCCTACTCCTGTTCCTAATTCTTATGTTCTTATGGAGGAAGTGCATCTGGGAGGATGCTGAGCTCCTAGAGTCTCATCGCTGAGAGTATGCAGAAATCAAGCGCAGGCAGTGTAAAGAGCATGCGGCAAACCAGTTTCACCCACCCTTTCCTTCAACGACTGTCACACCCATGACGGGGACTGTGGATCTTGTATTGGACTGTTCAGCCACCTAAGAACTCATGCTAAGAGTGGAAGAAAATCTTTCTCGATTCCGAGGGACTGCCTATGATGTGTCTCATGCTGCGAGATGCAGCATACCTCCCCAGTTGAAGCCTGGAACGAGCCGGAGGCATAGAAGGCAAGTGCTGCAGTCAACTTGACCTCTGGGAAATACAGTCCTCCTCCTGTCTCTAGGCGGCACGTTTGCCCTGATCAGTTGGCAGACCTCGGTGATCACCTCCTTCCGAAAGTGCAGCCTGTGAATGCAGTGTGCCTCGCCTCAGGTGCAGGTGTGAGCGTCTCTCCTTGAACACCTGATCCGAGTAAGGCTTCTTTGCCATTATTCTTCAAGCTCTCTGGTTCCTGAGATATTATCTTATTAATCTTCTCCTTTCCATAGCCATGAAGCAAAACACTTTTACTACACAAGGCATTGCTTTGATCGCCCCCATTGTTTTTTCTTAGTTGCAAACTGTTACGTTCAGAATAACTCCAAGACTGTATGCTGTAAGCTCAAACTGGTGTGACCTTAGTCTCTTTAATCAAACTCCAGAGTGGAGAAGCAGCATGGTAGGCTGCCTTTTATACTTGCTTGCATGAGGTGACCCTTGCATTTCCAACAGGTGCACCCCTGGTGGTAAGTCTTACACTCTGACAAAGTTTACATAAATAACATCACTCCCCCTGCCCCCCCCCACCCACAACCCTCAAAGTCTTTGATACAAGTTATTTACAAGTTGAGGCGATCAGGGGCTCTTCATTCCCGGGTTGATCGCCTGAGTTGAAGTCTGGGCATGGGTGAGTTGATCGGATCATTGCTGCACTGCAGTGCGCCTGGTCTGATCTGACTGTCGGGCATGGTGGGTTCATCCTCGTGATTGACAGCGAGGTTGATTGCTAGTTGGGTGTGTGGGTGGATCAATGATGGTGTCCTCTTCAAACTGTTCTTGGTTGTCAGTGAATCGCAGTTTGGTCTGATCCAAATGCTTTCTGCACGTTTGTCCATTCAGAAGTTTGACAACAAACATTCTATTTCCCTCCTTGGCTAACAGTGCCAGCAACCCATTTGGGACCATGACCGTAATTAAGAATAAATACAGGGTCATTAACCTCTGTCACATGATACAGCCATGCAATCGTGGCACAGGTTATGCCGGTGACGCTGGGTTTTGACATGATCATTGAGATCCGGGTGGACTAAGGAGAGCCTGATTTTGAGTGCTCTCCATTAACAATTCTGATATGGGAACCCCAGTAAGCGAATGGGGTCACGTCTGGTAGCTGAGCAGAACCCGAGATAACTGGGTCTGTAGGGAACTGTCCGTCACGTATTCCAAGCTTTGCTTGATAGTTTGGACTGCCCGTTCCGCTTGACCGTTGGATGCGGGCTTAAATGGGGCAGACCTGACGTGTTTCATTGCACGTCATGAACGTGATTAATTCCGAGCTGGTGAAACATGGTCCATTGTCACTAACAAGGATGTCTGACAAACCATGGGTGGCGAACATGGCCCGGAGGCTTTCAATGGTGGCAGTGGACGTATTTGACATTATTACATGTTCAATCCATTTAGGGTAAGCGTCACTGCTACTAAGAACATCTTTCCGAGAAAGGGGCCAGCGAAATATGTGGACCCTGGATCACCGGTCTGTAGGGCCATGACCCCCACAAACTCAGTGGGGCCTACCTTTATGCATTGCTCAACTGTGAGCAAGAGTTACATTGGTGTACGCATGACACCGAGTCCATGCCGGGCCACCAAATGTGCATCATGACTATGCCTTGGTGGGTACTGTGAAGGTTGCGTTTAAACGTTTCCCTGCCTTTTTTGGCAAAACCACGCGATTCCCCCATAGGATGGACATTTCATCCTTGCGTCGGTAAAGGGGCTTAGTTTCATCTTGCATTTCTCCGGGAACAGCCGACCAGCTGCCATAAAGGACGCAGTTTTTTACTAGTGATAGCACAGGGTCCTGGCAGGTCCAGGTCCTGATCTGGCGAGCCGTGACGGGTGACCCCTCGCTCTCAAACATCCATTACAAGAAGCCAGGTTGCGCCATTTCCACCCCGGTGGTGGGCAATGGTAGCCGACTGAGGGCATCAGCACAGTTCTCAGTGCCTGGTCTATGACTAATTACATAGTCATACGCAGATAATGTTGGTGCCCATCTTTGGATGCGGAACGAAGCATTGGTGTTGATACCTTTTGCTTTCTGAAAACAGCAAAGTGAGGGGTTTGTGGTCGGTTTCGAGCTCGAACAGGAGTCCAACTAGGTATTGGTGCATTTTCTTAACCCGGGAAACGCATGATTAATGCTTCTTTCTCAACCATACTGTAGGCTCTTTCAGCCTTAGATAGACTTCTGGACGCATATGCAACCGGTTGCAGTTTGCCTGACACATTGGCTTGCTATAACACACCACCTACCCCATACGAAGATGCATCACAATCTAGTACTAAACGTTTACAGGGGTCATACAATACAAGTAACTTGTGAGAACATAACCGGTTTCTGGCCTTATTAAAGGCTGTCTCTTGAGATTTACCCCAAACCCAGTCGTCTCCCTTGCGTAGCAATAAATGCCAAGGTTCCAGCAAAGTGCTCAACCCGGGTCGAAAGTTACCAAAATAGTTGAGTCCTCGGAACGAACGCAGCTCCATCACATTCTGTGCTCTGGATGCATTCTTGATGGCCTCCGTCTTGGAGTCTATGGGTCTGATGCCGTCTGCCACAATCTTTCTCCCAAAAAATTTGACCTCTGGCTCCAGGAAAGCACACTTGGAGCATTTCAGCCTGAGCCCCACTCTGTCCTGTCGCATTAGAACCTCTTGAAAGTTGTGCAAGTGTTCGGTGGTATCACGACCAGTGATTAGAATGTTGTCTTGGAACACAATGGTGCGTGGAACCAATTTCAGCAGACTCTCTCTGTTCCTCTGCAGGATGGTAGCAGTCGAGCAAATCCCAAAATGGCATCTGTGGTATATGAAAGTCCTTTATGCATGTTGATGCACGTCAATCTTTTCAAAGATTCAGCAGCTCCTCTGTCATGCAAACAGAGGTTAGATCGTGAACGACTTTTTTTTTTCCTCCCCCCCCCCACTCCTTGCGAATGTTGCGAATAGGTCCTCCGCTTTGGGTAGTGGGTACTGGTCCTGTAACGAGACTCGTTTGATCGTTACTTTGTTGACTCCGCATAATCTGACCGTGTCATCACTTTTCAACACCGGAACAATTGGACTGGACCACTCGTTGAACTCGACTGGCGATATAATTCCCTCGTGTTGAAGTCTGTCCAGTTCGATCACTCCTTTCTCCCGCATCATATATGGAACCGCACGGGCCTTGTGATGAACGGGTCGTGCATTAGTGACTAGATGGATCTGCACTTTGGCGCCTGTGAAGTTGCCAATGCCTGGCTCAAATAGCGACGGGAATTTGTTTAGCACTTGAGCACACGAGGCGTCATCCACCGAAGACAGTGCTTTGATGTCGTCCCAGTTCCATCGGATTTTTCCTGTCGAACAGCTTTCGGCCATTGCCTGGTAAAATCCATAATAAATCATGCGCAGCTCCTACATACGATAGCAGTCATTGGCAGTGCGGCAGTGAAGCTATGAGCTCTTTGGTGCAAGTGTGCAGCTTTGTATGAATCGGGCTTAGTTTTGGCCTTTGTGCCTTGTTGCCCCACAGTTTCTCAAAAGCCTTCTGGCTTATAACTGACTGACTCACTCCCGTGTCCAATTCCATGGCCACGAGAATGCCGTTTAATTTGACTTTCAACATTATCGGAGGGCTTTTGGTGGTGAAGGTATGTACCCCATACACTTCCTCTTCAGCCTCGGGTTGAGTTGCCTCTTACTCGTTCAGCGTGATCAACACCAGATCTGTCATCTCCTGCCGACTTTGCCATGAGGTGAGTCACAGCACGTTTGCACATTCGCTGGATGTGCCCCATTGCTTCACAGCCTTTGCACACGTAGTGCTTGAATCGACATTGATGGGCCCGATGATTCGTCCTGCAGCGCCAACATTATAATGGATTCACATTCACGCCCCACGGCAGACTGAGTCATCCTAGGTCTGGCCTCTGCAGGCATGTAGGCCCTGCTATGTACAGTTCTGCCTGCTGAAGGCGTTATTTTATGCACAGTACTTGCTGGTGAGATTCGATGCTGAGAAGGTATCTGCTTAGTGTTATCGTTCGTGGAGATGAAAACCTGGGCTATCGTGATGGCCTTGCTCAGATCTAGGGATTTGGCAAACAGCAGTATGCAAAGAATGACCTCGTGGCCGATTCCAAGCACATAAGTCCCACAACATTTCCCCCCAAAATCCGGCAAATTCGCATGGTTCTGCAAGGCACCTTAGGTTGGTGACATAACTCGCCACATCCTGGCCCTCTTGGAGCGATGGTGCATGTAAAAGTGATATCTGGCCATTAGGATGCTCTCCTTCGGCTTGAGGTGTTCCCGAACCAAAGTACACAACACTGCATATGTCTTCATTGGTGCGAGCAGATTTTGATGAGGCCATATACTGTGGACCCACAAACGGTGAGGAGAATCAACCTGCGCTTGACCGCGTTACATAGAAAATAGGTGCAGTAGTAGGCCATTTGGCCCATCGAGCCTGCACCACCATTCAATATGATCATGGCTGATCATGCAACTTCAGTACCCCATTCCTGCTTTCTCTCCATACCCCTTGATCCCTTTAGCCATAAGGGTCATGTCTAACTCCCTTTTGAATATATCTAATGAACTGGCCTCAACTTTCTGCAGTAGGGAATTCCACAGGTTCACAATTCTGAGTGAAGAAGTTTCTCCTCATCTCAGTCCTAAATGGCTTACCCCTTAGCCTTAGACTGTGACCCCTGGTTCTGGACTTCCCCAACATCGGGAATATTCTTCCTGCATCTAACCTGTCCAATTCCGTCAGAATTTTATGTTTCAATGAGATCCCCCCCCTCATTCTTCTTAATTCCAGTCAATATAAGCCTAGTCAATCCAGTCTGTCTTCATATATCAGTCCTGTCATCCTGGGAATCAGTCTGCTGAACCTTTGCTGCACTCCCTCAATAGCAAGAATGTCCTTCCTCAGATTAGGAGACCAAAACTGTACAAATATTCAAGATGTGCCCTCACCAGGCCCTGTACAAGTGCAGTAAGACCTCCCTGCTCCTATACTCAAATCCTCTCTCTATAAAGGCCAACATGCCATTTTCCACCTTCTCTGCCTGCTGTACCTGCATGTCAACTTTCAATGACTGATGTACCATGACACCCAGGTCTCGTTGCACCTCCCCTTTTCCTAATCTGTCATCATTCAGATAATCTGCCTTCCTGTTTTTGCCACCAAAGTGGATAACCCCACATTTATCCACATTATACTGCATCTGCCATGCATTTGCCCACTCACTTAACCTGTCCAAGCCACCCTGCAGCCTCTTGGCATCCTCCTCACAGCTCACACTGCCACCCAGCTTAGTGTCATCTGCAAACTTAGAGATATCACATTCAATTCCTTCATCTAAATCATTAATGTATATTGTCAATAGCTGGGCTCCCAGCACTGAACCTTGTGGTACCCCCACTAGTCACTGCCTGCCATTCTGAAAAGGACCCGTTTTATTCCTACTCTTTGCTTCCTGTCTACCAACCAGTTCTCTATCCACATCAATACATTATCCCCAATACCATATGGTTTAATTTGGCACACTAATCTCTTGTGTGCGACCTTGTCAAAAGCCTTTTGAAAGTCCAAATACACCACATCCACTGGTTCTCTCTTGTCCACTCTACTAGTTATATCCTCAAAAAATTGTGGAAGATTTGCCAAGCATGATTTCCCTTTCATAAACCCATGCTGACTTGGACCGATCCTGTCACTGCTTTCCAAATGCGCTGCTATTAAACCTTTAAAATTGATTCTAACATTTTCCACACTATAGATGTCAGGCTAACCGGTCTATAATTCCCTGTTTTCTCTCTCCCCTCTTTTTTTAAAAAGCAGGGTTACATTAGCTACCCTCCAATCCATAGGAAATGATCCAGAGTCTATAGAATGTTGGAAAATAACCACCAATGCATCCACTATTTCTCGGGCCACTTCCTTAAGTACTCTGGGACGCAGACTATCATGCCCTGGGGATTTATCGGCCTTGAATCCCATCAATTCCCCTAACACAATTTCCCGCCAAATAAGGATTTCCTTCAGTTCCTCCTTCTCGCTCGACCCTTGGTCCCCTAGTATTTCTGGAAGGTTATTTGTGTCTTTAGTGAAGACAGAACCAAAGTATTTGTTCAATTGGTCTGCATTTCTTTATTCCCCATTATAAATTCACCTGATTCTGACTGCAACAGACCTACATTTGTCTTCACCAATCTTTTTCTCTTCACATATCTATAGAAGCTTTTGCAGTTGGTTTTTATGTTCCCTGCAAGCTTACACTCATACTCTATTTTCCCCCTCCTAATTAAACCCTTTGTCGTCCTCCCTGCTGAAGACTAAATTTTTCCCAGTACTCGGGTTTGCTGCTTTTCTGGCCAATTTATATGCCTCTTTCTTGGATTTAACACTATCCCTAATTTCCCTTGTTAGCCACGGTTGAGCTACCTTCCCCGTTTTATTTTTACGCCAGACAGGAATGTACAATTGTTGAAGTTCATCCATGTGATCTTTAAATGTCTGCCATTGCCTATCCACCATCAACCATTTAAGTATCATTCACCAGTCTATCCTAGTCAATTCACGTCTCATACCATCGAAGTTACCTTTCCTTAAGTTCAGGACCCAAGTCTCTGAATTAACTGTCACTCTCCATCTTAATGAAGAATTCGACCATATTATGGTCACTCTTCCCCAAGGGGCTTCGCACAAGATTGCTAATTAATCCTCTCGATATCCAACACCCAGTCTAGGATGGCCAACTCTTTAGTTGGTTCCTCGACATATTGGTCTAGAAAACCATCTCTTATACACTCTAGGAAATCCTCCTCCACTGTATTGCTACCAGTTTGGTTTGCCCAATCTATGTGTAGATTAAAGTCACCCATGATAACTGCTGTACCCTTATTGCACGCATCCCTAATTTCCTGTTTGATGCCATCCCCAACCTCACTACTACTGTTTGGTGGTCTGTACACACCTCCCACTACCGTTTTCTGCCCTTTGGTGTTCCGCAGCTCTACCCATACAGATTCCACATCAACCAAGCTGATGTCCTTCCTTACTATTGCGTTAACCTCTTTAACCAGCAACGCTACCACACATCATTTTTCTTTCTTTCTGTCCTTCCTGAAATTGAATACCCCTGGATGTTGAGTTCCCAGCCTTGGTCACCCTGGAGCCATGTCTTCGTAATCCCAATTACATCATATCTGTTAACAGCTATCTGCGCAGTTCATTCATGGCACTATGGGTGGCTCTGCTGCACAGGAGGGCAGGAAAGAGTGGGAGAGCTCTAGTGGTAGGGGATTCTATTGTAAGGGGAATAGATAGGCATTTCTGCGGCCGCAATCGAGATTCTAGGATGGTTTGTTGCCTCCCTGGTGCAAGGGTCAAGGATGTCTCGGAGCGGCTGTAGGGTATACTGTCCGTATCCAGCTCGTTGGCCACGAAGTGCTAGCCAAGATGCTCAATTAAGGCTTCCCAATCATCACCCTCAACAAATCACTCAAGAATACCAACGGCAGCCATAACCGCGTGAAAGTTCGTAATCTGTTATTCGTCGCCAATTATGTTCAGAATAACTCCAAGTCTGTATGCTGTAAGCTCAAACTGATGTGATCTTAGTCTCTCATCAAACTCGAGTGGAGAAGCAGCATGGCAGTCGACCTTTTGTACCTGCTTGCACAAGGTGTGCAGGTGACCCTTGGGTCTTCAACAGGTGCGCCCCCTGGTGGCAAGTCTTACACTATTACAAAGTTTACATACATTGCACAAACGAAATGAAACTACTCACACACAGCACTTGCACCTTTTCCCTCTCCCTGCAAAAGGTTGAAGCACTAGTCTGTGGACCACACCTTGCACTGTGAATGCGCATCACTAGGCTCAGTTTCTATGGTTCGCGTTCAAGGACGCGATTTTGCGGGGGCACAGCACAAAATACACAGGATAACATGAAGACTGGGGGCAATATTCGCTATTGTTAGCTCTGCAACAAATTGTTTTTTTCCCCTCCCCGATGATCACCGGGTTTGAGGCATGGAGTGCTGGCCTGCAGGATCGCTGGCTAAAAGGCGCCCCCCCCCACCTGCAGTGCGCCATTTTAGAAAAAAAATCATCCTGGGCCAAACTCGCTTAAATGGCCAGAAATGGCGCACCCGGCAGGTTCCACACCCAGTGAAGTCAATAAATCGGGAACTCAAAAAATCGGACGTACCTACTTTAGAACGGCACAAAAACTTTGGCGAAACTTAAAGATTTTAGTCTGCTCCCAAAAAATGCATCGTACACCAAAAAAAAGGCACAGCATGGTGGCCAAAATTCATCCCTTAACCTGTAGATCTGTTTTGCACGGATGAAGCTTATTTGTATCTTTTTGTTCTCAATTGTGGTAAGTATTGTTCTTTACAGCAGAAAAACATTTTTCAAAAGAAAATCATGTATGTAATTAGCTAGAATTTGTTTTGATTATAATTTGTAATCTTAGATGAGCGTTTACTTTCAGCAATAAAGATGTTTGTCTAAAAGTAGGTGACTGGCCTTGAAATTTCTCAGATCATGTTCCCAGCAAATCTGGCAGGGTGGCACCAGACTGCATTGCCCTTAACCGGAGTTTTTAGTGGTAATTGGGGAGTACCTGACTAGCATGTGTTGGGTGGGTATAAGCGCCACTTTGGATGTATTTCTGACACTGTTTTAGAAACACTTGTTTTACGAGGTTGGGGGTGATTGTGGTGGTCTGCCAGGCATCTGTCCTGACCCTGGCAATAGTCCTATGACTCATGGAGGAGGCCCATCTCCAGTGATATTTTTTAAAGTGCTTTGATGCAATGAGTGGTCCCCACATGCACCTTTTTATTGAGGCCGGTATGTCTCCTCTCACTTAACACACAAGCTGACACTATTACACTGGGTATGCTCTCAGCTCCAGTTACAGGAACTCTCCACTTAGGGAGAAAATTCCCCAAACTCTGCCCATTAATTGCTATTTGCCTTGTAAGGACTAGGCAAATGTTTTGCCTCTTGAAAGGCAAAAAGAAAGGACCTAGACTGGCACCACCAGGTCCCTGCCATTTCCCTGGGGGTTTTCACTGTTCCTGCGCTGGAATTGGGATTATGGGACTCCCATGGAATTTTATCACTGGGGAAAAATGTTTGCCGAATGTGTGGCCCATTGCACTATCATGTCAGATTAGAGTTTACAATTGGGTTATTTATGGAAAATTGAAATCCTCCTGATGCATTTCATTTATAGCTGCTCATCTGTCAAGGCCTTAATGGACACATTAAATGAACGAATTTGTGTTCGGCTACTAGAACGGACTGGTGAAAGATTTCAGTCAAAAATATTTGTGCTGCGAGGTGTACTTCAATGAAATATTTAAAATTTCTGTTTTATTCTTGGCCTTGAAGCAACATGAACCTCATGGTCAATGAACCACCATATTGAAAGTGTCTGACAACTCTGTTGACTTTCTGAAGAATTTAAACAGTTTGGTCTTATGTATAAACATTTATTAGATTGTACTGATTAAACTTAAGCATTGCAGAAAATAGTGCAACAGATTGACAAAATAAACCACAAGATAAATGCACATTGTTTACTAAACAGTTTGTAAGAAGCCGATATGAATTGAGTCTAGCAATAAGTATTTTTGGGAGCTGCATATGAGGAGCATGACTGTTCAATTTTAAAAGAAAAACTGTTTTATTTCAAACCCTCTTCATTTGTGATTTATTTTCTATAGTATTTGGGAAATGTAATGCAGCTTAAGCTATTACACACTCATTTTAGTTAACAGTTGGCATATGTTGTCTACAAAGCAGATTTGCATTTCTCTAGTGCATGTTATATTGAAGCTACAAGAGAATTTGCATGTTGCTTAAAAAAATAATTCTTATGACATTGTAGGGTATGACACTCTGATTTATGTTTTTAACAGGGTGGTAGGGGGAGATGCAGGTTGTAGGGAGAATGCTTTAAAGAAAATCAGTGAGCAAGTGTTTTATTTGTGTTCATTCAAGGGATGTGGACATCGCTGGCAAGGCCAACATTTCTTGCCCATCCCTAATTGCCTTTGAGAATGTGGTGGTGAGCTGCTGCCTTGAACCACTGCAATCTGTGTGGTTAAGGTACTTCCAAAGTGCTGTTCAGGAGGGAGTTTCAGGATTTTGGGCAAGCAACGATAAAGGAATGGCTACATTTCTAAGGCGGGGTGCTGTGTGACTTGGAGGAGAACTTGGTGGTGGTCCCATGCGCCTGCTGCCCTTGTCCTTCTAGGTGGTAGAGGTTGTGGGTTTGTGAGGTGCTGTTGAAGCCTTCGTGAATTGTTGCAGTATATCTTATAGATGGTACACACTGCAGCCATGGTATGTTGGTGATGGAGGGAGTGAATGTTTAACATAGTGGATGGGGTGCCTATCAAGTGGGTTGCTTTGTCCTAGATGGTGTTGAGCTTCTTGTGGTGTTGGAGCTGCACTAATCCAGGCAAGTGGAGAATATTTCATCGCACTCCTGACTTGTGCCTTGTCGATGGTGGAAAGGCTTTGGGGAGTCAGGTGAGGCACTTTCTGCAGAATGCCCAGACTCTGACCTGCTCTTGTAGCCACAGTACTTATATGGTTAGTCCAGTTAAGTTTTTGATCAATGGTGACCAAATGGTGATGGTATGAGATTCGGTGATGGTAATACCATTGAATGTCAAGGGGCAGTAGTTTGATTGTGTTGTTGGAGATGGTCATTGCCCACCACTTGCGTGGCACGAATGTTATTTACCACTTAATCCAAGCCTGAATGTTGTCCAGCTCTTGCTGTGTCTGGACATGGACTGCTTCATTATTTGAGGAGTTGCAAATGGCACTGAACATGGCGTGCTGTTGACGTGAACACAGCAGCATGGCAAAACTGAACCAGATGTTGTTTCCCATACTTCCTACTGATGAAATAAATGTGTGAACGCACTCATTTCCGGTCTCAAATGTATCGACCACATTTGATGGCTCTTAATGTTGACATGCCCAATTTCAATGCATTCTGCTGTGTGGTAGTCCTTGCAGTAACTAGAGAACTACTGGTTCATCCACTGATCAATCCATCCAGTTATCCTTCATTTGAAGACAGATAGACATTCTTCCTACTCTTGGACTCTAAGTTCTCGAGTTCTAATTAGATTAATTTTGTACTCTGGCTGATATTGAATATATTGTAATAAAATTGAGTACAAGGGGTCAATCTACAATACTTGGATGGATGACAGCCCATGCTCAAATTAATGAAAGCTGGCACTGATGGACCTACTGCATACCTCAATAGACCAGCTCGGAGCTAAAACTCAGCATGATTTGTCATTAGCAGACTTCCCAATTAGGCAAATCATTTGTCATTTTTGGGAGGCAGCGCTTCAGATTATAAATATTTTCCTATTTGCCTTTTCCCCCTTGCTCTCCTCCCCTCCCCGCCCCCCCCCCCCCCCCAAACCCAAAAGAAAAAGCATGATAACACAGGCACTCGCTCTTCCTTTTAAATGCAGGCTATTTGTGCAAATGACAATATTATGAAGATTTGACGGGTTTTATTTTGCCCCAGGTGGAAATTTTTTTGAACATTTTTCCTGAAATATTTAGCTGTAAATCTTCGATTCCTCATCATTTAGCCACAGGGGATATAACACATTTGGAGCATCGCTCTTGCCAAATTTCAAATCTTAAAGAATCTCTTGAACAAACTGTTTGATGTAACATATGGATAGAGTATTGTTTGACATTTTAAATGTTTATTTTGACAAGTGTTCAAATATATCAGATGTTTAGCATTTGGTTTTGAAATGTGCATGGGACTGAACCACTTCCTTTCAGAATGAAAGTTACCATATTTGTCTTTGCTTTACCTACAAAGTTTTGCTGACATTTTATAGAATAAAATTTAACCTGTTGCAATTTTCTATCTCGGCTGTACCAAATAAACAAGGTAATGTAAAATCGAGAAAATCAAACTGAAGCCCATTTGAACTTTCATCCCAAGGACCTGCATTTTTCCCCACAGTTGAATTGATAGTGTGACGGTTTTCATTTTGTTAGCCTGTCAACGGAATGATCACGTTCACTTTTTTTAGTGTAATAGTTATGAAGGATAGTGGTGCTCTTAAATGTTAACAGACCTGAAGACAATTTTGCCAACTAATCAAATACAAGGACAAGCACATGATCCATTGTTGAACTCATCCAGTCTTTCAGCACTGAATCTCCTCTCTCCCATTCCTTTTATTAAAGAATGAGTTGATTATTACTGTTTAACATGTTAATGAGCCAATTAATTTTATTGCTTACAATGATTGCAGACACTAAGCAATTTGTTATTTCCTTTCTGGCCTAACAAACATGAGGTACTGTTGAGGATATACAGGAAAGAAGGGGTAGGGAGTTGGCAGTTCTGCCCTTCTCTTTCTGTGAATGGTCAGAGGGCATTGAGGTTTTTAAAACTGTTGATGTGTGGTCCAAGCCTGGGCTCAGAACTGGAAGTGAATATGCAGATTATCAGATTTATCACTAAGTTGTTAATGAAGAATAGTAATCGCAAAGACAGACACATCACCTCATGCAAGTGACCAGATGCATGGATTGTCTTTGTTTTCTTCAGTTTTCAAAGCGAGAAGTGAGATAAAGTAAAGAAGTGGAACTATAATTGTTACTCCAAGTTTATTTGCTGTGTGTAAAATAAAGCAGCTTAACCATTCAAATCTGTCTCAGTCCCCCTACTGAAAGATTGGAGAAGTGCATGTGAAACATGTGCAGAAGACTGATCTCAAGGAGGTTCTCTTGTTAACACCCCTGGGTAATGCTATAATATAATTCGATATTGAGCAGTACGAGCACACTTCTGAACACAAGATACCAGGAGCGCTCATGGGACGACCAGCAATGCTGTGACTGAGAGAACCTTGAAGGCAGACTTGAGACTTGTGGTACTTATGACATCATAAGAACATAAGAATTAGGAACAGGAGTAGGCCATCTAGCCACTCGCCTGCTTCGCCATTCAACAAGATCATGGCTGATCTGGCTGTGGACACAGCTCCACTTACCTGCCCGCTCCCCATAACCCTTAATTCCTTTATTGGTTAAAAATCTATCTATCTGTGATTTGAATACATTCAAAATTCAATGAGCTAGCCTCAACTTCTTCCTTGGGCAGAGAAGTCCACAGATTCACAACCCTCTGGGAGAAGAAATTCCTTCTCAACTCTGTTTTAAATTGGCTCCCCCGTATTTTGAGGCTGTGCCCCCGAGTTCTCGTCTCCCCTACCAGTGGAAACAACCTCTCTGCCTCTATCTTGTCTATCCCTTTCATTATTTTAAATGTTTCTATAAGATCACCCCTCATCCTTCTGAACTCCGAGTAAAGACCCCAGTCTACTCAATCTATCATAAGGTAACCCTCTCATCTCTGGAATCAGCCTAGTGAATCGTCTCTGTACCCCCTCCAAAGCTAGTATATTCTTCCTTAAGTAAGGTAACCCTAACCCTAAATGCCGAGGCAGTACTTCAGGTGTGGCCTCACCAATACCCTGTACAGTTGCAGCAGGACCTCCCTGCTTTTGTACTCCATCCCTCTCGCAATGAAGGCCAACATTCCATTCGCCTTCCTGATTACCTGCTGCACCTGCAAAGCAAAATAACTTTTTGGGATTCATGCACAAGGATCCCCAGGTCCCTCTGCACCGCAGCATGTTGTAATTTCTCCCCATTCAAATAATATTCCCTTTTACTGTTTTTTTTTTTTTTCCCAAGGTGGATGACCTCACATTTTCCAACATTGTATTCCATCTGCCAAACCTTAGCCCATTCGCTTAACCTATCTAAATCTCTTTGCAGCCGCTCTCTGTGTCCTCTACACAACCCGCTTTCCCACTAATCTTTGTGTCATCTGCAAATTTTGTTACACTACACTCTCTCCCCTCTTCCAGGTTATCTGTATATTGTAAACCGTTGTGGTCCCAGCACCGATCCCTGTGGCACACCACTAACCACCGATTTCCAACCCGAAAAGGACCCATTTATCCCGACTCTCTGCTTTCTGTTAGCCAGCCAATTCTCTATCCATGCTAATACATTTCCTCTGACTCCACGTACTTTTTATCTTATGCAGTAACCTTTTGTGTGGCACCTTATCGAAAGCCTTTTGGAAATCTAAATACACCACATCCATCGGTACACCTCTATCCACCATGCTCATTATATCACAGAATTCCAGTAAATTAGTTAAACATGATTTCCCCTTCATGAATCCATGTTGTGTCTGCTTGATTGCACTATTCCTATCTAGATGTCCCGCTATTTCTTCCTTAATGATAGCTTCAAGCATTTTCCCCACGACAGATATTAAACTACCCAGCCTATAGTTACCTGCCTTTTGTCTGCCCCCTTTTTTAAACAGAGGTGTTACATTAGCTGCTTTCCAATCCGCTGGTACCTCCCCAGAGTCCAGAGAATTTTGGTAGATTATAACGAATGCATCTGCTATAACTTCCGCCATCTCTTTTAATACCTTGGGATGCATTTCATCCGGACCAGGGGACTTGTCTACCTTGAGTCCCATTAGCCTGTCCAGCACTACCCCCCCCCTAGTGATAGTGATTATCTCAAGATCCTCCCTTCCCACATTCCCGTGACCAGCAATTTTTGGCATGATTTTTGTGTCTTCCTCTGTGAAGACCGAAGCAAAATAATTGTTTAAGGTCTCAGCCATTTCCACATTTCCCATTATTAAATCCCCCTTCTTATCTTCTAGGGGACCAATATTTACTTTAGTCACTCTTTTCCGTTTTATATATCGGTAAAAGCTTTTACTATCTGTTTTTATGTTTTGCGCAAGTTTACTTTCGTAATCTATCTTTCCTTTCTTTATTGCTTTCTTAGTCATTCTTGGCTGTTGATTAAAATTTTCCCAATCTTCTAGTTTCCCACTAACCTTGGCCACCTTGTACGCATTGGTTTTTAATTTGATACTCTTTTATTTCCTTGGTTATCCGATCTCTTACCGCCCTTTTTCACTGGAATATATTTTTGTTGAGCACTATGAAAGAGCTCCTTTAAAAGTCCTCCACTGTTCCTCAATTGTGCCACTGTTTAGTCTGTGTTCCCAGTCTACTTTAGCCAAATCTGCCTTCATCCAACTGTAGTCCCCTTTGTTGAAGCATAGTACACTCGTTTGAGACACTATTTCCTCACCCTCAATCTGTATTACAAATTCAACCATACTGTGATCACTCATTCCGAGAGGATCTTTTACTCGGAGATCGTTTATTATTCCTGTCTCATTACACAGGACCAGATCTAAGATAGCTTGCTCCCTTGTAGGTTCTGTAACATACTGTTCGAAGAAACAATCCCGTATGCATTCTTTGAATTCCTCCTGCAGGCTACCCCGTGCGATTTGATTTGACCAATCGATATGTAGGTTAAATCCCCCATGATTACTGCCATTCCTTTTTCACATGCCTCCATTATTCCCTTGATTATTGTCCGCCCCACCGTGAAGTTATTATTTTGGGGCCTATAAACTACGCCCACCAGTGACTTTTTCCCCTTACTATCTCTAATCTCCACCCACAATGATTCAACATTTTGTTCATTGGAGCCAATATCGTCTCTCAAAGCTGCCCTGATATCATCCTTTATTAACAGAGCTACCCCACCTCCTTTCCCTTCTTGTCTATCCTTCCGAATTGTCAGATACTGCTGTATGTTTAATTCCCAGTCTTGACCACCCTGCAACCACGTTTCTGTAATGGCCACCATATCTCATCCATTTGTAATGATTTGTGCCGTCAACTCATATTTACTTTATTTTGAATGCTGAGTATGTTTAGATAGTGTTTTAATACTAGTTTTTAAACCATGATTTTTAGTTTTGACCCCTCCTGCAGCCCCCTTTTATATTTATACATATTGTCCCTTCCTATCACCTTATGGTTTACCCTTACCCCAGTGCTACTCTGCTCTGTTGCCTCCTGCCTTTTGCATTCTTTCTTGGGGTCCTGTTCATCTGAGCTCTCACCCACTCTAACTAGCTCAGAGTCCTCTCCTGGGTTCCGAATACTCCTTGCATTGAGGCACAGAGCTTTCATGCTTGTCTTTTTATTACACTTTGACCCTTTTAGAATTTTGCTGTGCAGTGGCCCTTTTTGTTTTTTGCCTTGAGTTTCTCTGCCCTCAACTTTTACTCATCTCCTTTGTCTTTTGCTTCTGTCTCCATTTTGTTTTCCTCTGTCTCCCTGCATTGGTTCCCATCCCCCTGCCATATTAGTTTAACTCCTCCTCAACAGCACTAGCAAACACTCCCCCTTGGACATTGGTTCCGGTCCTGCCCAGGTGCAGACCGTCCGGTTTATACTGGTCCCACCTCCCCCAGAAGCGGTTCCAATGCCCCAGGAATTTGAATCCCTCCCTGCTGCACCACTGCTCAAGCCACGTATTCATGAGCTGTCCTGCGATTCCTACTCTGACTAGCACGTGGCACTGGTAGCAATCCTGAGATTTCTACTTTTGAGATCCTACTTTTTAATTAAACTCCTATCTATTCCCCTGACAATCGAGTCCCCGATCACTATAGCTCTCCCACCCTTTTTCCTGCCCTTCTGTGCAGCAGAGCCGCCCATGGTGCCATGAACCTGGCTGCTCGTGCCGTCCCCTGGTAAGTCATCTCCCCCAACAGTATCCAAAATGGTATATCTGTTTTGGAGGGAGATGACTGCAGGGGACTCCTGCACGACCTTCCTGCTCTTGTCTTGTCTCTTGGTCATCCATTCACTATCTGTCCTAACCCTTACCTGCAGTGTGACCAACTTACTAAATGTGCTATCCACACATTCTCAGCATTGCTCATGCTCCAGAGTGAGTCCCTCCGTAGCTCCAGTGCCGTCATGCGATCTGTCAGGAGCTGCAGCTGGACACACTTCCTGCACACATAGTCGTCAGGGACACGAAGTGTCCCTGATTTCCCACATAGCAAAGGAGGAGCATGACACGGGTACGAGCTCTCCTGCCATGACTTAACCCTTAAATTAATTCACTTACTAAAATTTACTTAAACAACAAACAGGTACTTATGAGTTCGCTGCCAATTAAACCAATCCAAAAGTCAGTCTAAAAGAGAGTTGTTCTTACCAGTCGAACAGCCAACCACTTACCAGCTTGGCTGTGATGTCACCTCTCGATTTCGCACCCCTCTAACTTTGTCTGCAGCTGGTTGGGCTGGTCTCTGGGCCTCCGTCTCCTATTCTCGCACTCCTTATCAGCTGCTCTCGTGGCATCACTGGTAGGAAAAACAAGATGATAGATGGAAAAGGTCCATGGGAGTTGGGAAGACTTCATTCCTCCACAGACCGCTGTTCCCAAAGAGCAGCGCTGACCGAGCTGGAGCTGCAGCCTAAATCCACACACAGGTGACAGCAGCCCAGAACTCTTGACCTCAAGCAATTCTGCAGCCTCAGCCTCCACAGATGAGCAGATCCTGGAAGAGCAAGCTTGCAAGTGCGGGCCGATTGCTGGGGTGCAGGGCGCTGCAGGCGATGAGCGGGAGGTCCATCGATGGTCGGCGGATCTGGGGGACCCACGCACAGGAAAAGTTGGGCGGCGGTAGCGGCTGTGATGGTGGCGGCCGCAGAAGGGGCGGCAAATGCGGAGACAACGGTGAGAGCGGCGGCTGGCGTGACTCGGGAGAATGCGAGCCAGAGCGGCGGATGCGGCAGCAAGTATGGAGGGATTCACAGGGATTGTGACTGACCGAGTCCAGGGAGCCACTTCTGCCAAGATGGGTTGCTCTGGGCCGTTTTTTCCCTTCCTTTCTTCCTTGTCCCTTCTGTTCTTTCTTCGCCAGCAAGCTCAAGATGGTGGTGAGCCTCGTGGCAACGGAGCTCTGCAGACAAAGGCCAGCAGAGCATCTAAAATGGCAGCGCCCAAGGGCAGCCTCGTGGGAACCACAAGATGGCGTCCTAAAGGGAAATGCACCGGGAGTCTTAAAAGAGCCTTACACCACTTGCGGTCCCCACAAAAAGACTTTTGTAAGGCAAGAGCGAATCTAAATGAGCTATGTGAATGTGGGATGACGGATTTATGATGAGAATTAATATTTTAATGCTGAATGGTAACTGTGTTTAAAATAATGGATATAAATTACGGAATGAGTTAATACTATGAGGTTCAAGTAAAAGGGATATGGATCCATGACTAACATTACCAATGGGCTAATGCGATTTTCGATTTAGGGGATTCATGCAATGGTTCAGCGACTGCTAAGGCGACTACTTCATAAGAATAGAGGCAATGCACCAGTTGCGATACCCTGTCTCAGCGCAGCCCATTACCTCGGGCAAAAAGGGGCTGTGTACTGCCACCATACCTCACCCAGAGGAGCTGGGATTAAATAACTGTTCAGTGTACCTGCAACCTTTTGACATAACATCTGTACCACATATATTATATGTACCATACAAATGTACCGTCTATGTATACCTGCTTTCTGTTGGAGGTTATGCTCGTGTACCTTATCACCCATGTAAGGACTGCAAATACCACATGCTTGCACCGGGTCCTCCACATGGGGGAGAAGAGGGAAGTGGATGGTCATGGACTCTCACTCTGAAATCAACCAGGACAAACAAGGCCGAGGTCAGGCTTTTGGAACTGGGTGGGGGGAGGCGGGGGAGAGTGAGCTGTTATGTATTGTCCAGGCACATTAAATGTATGGTTACAATGGTGCGCCACAGAGGGCGCTGTGGTTGGGAGACCTGAAAGTACCTGCTCGACAGAGTATAAAAGGCTGCCCACCACACCTGAGAGGCACTCGAGTTGCACAATAAAGGACTAAGGTCACAGCAGTTATATCAACACCAGACGTGTGGAGTCAGTGATTTGTGTGCTACATACACCACAGACACGATCTAAAAATCATATAAAATAGACACACCACCTTTTTATATTGGTCACAATTTTGAACATACTGAAGAGCTGACCTTTAGTTATTGGCCAAATTATAAGTGGGCCAAACTCTCAATGTTTTTTGCTTTTTCTTTGTTCTGCATTTAGAGAGACATGAGATTTGCTGTCTAGAAAATTATTGGCTCTTTTTTCTGTTTTTGTTAATTGAAAGCCAGAAGTTCAGAATTCTATTGTATAATATTCTACTCGATATATTTCTTTTCTAAAATCTGGCTGTTTAAAATACTGCTGAGACTTTCTGGGAACAATATAATTCCATCAAAGTGGAAAAATGTAAACACTTATTACAGAAGATAAAATAAACAAAGTGATTGTCTAGAAGCTGGATTCCATTCTCGCTCCAGACTGATGAGGCTTTATCTTTGCCAGTATTAAGGGCTTGAATGAAATGAGTTTGTACAGTCTTAAATCAGTTTTTAGTGGGCACAGATTGGCATCATAAACTGTCCATAATTCAGTATTTAATTGGCAGTCGTTTTCACATCGCTTAGCTGGTATATAAAGAGAAAATTGCTAATGAGTGCAGTCGGAATTGTTAAACTTTATTTACAAAGAGTTTCCAGTTTATGGGATGTATATCTTGCTTTTTATAAACCGTCTCTCTTTTCTGGATCCGACCACTTACCTTCACTTACAACTGCTTTGTGATATATTTCCCTTTGCATTCAGTTCTTTCAGCCTTCACTCAGTGGTACCCTTGTCTCTGAGCCAGAAGGTTGTGTGTTCCACAAACTTGAGCTCATAATCGAGATTAACATGTTAGTGCTGCACTGTTGGAGGTGCTGACTTTTAAACCGAGGCCCCGTCTAACCCTTCAGCTGGATGTGTAAATCCCACATCATGGTGCTTCTCTCTTTATTGGTACGGTTTGCTGCCATAGCAATTTGAATTTTCAGCCATGCCTAAGTTTTTCATTAGAATTGATCGACTTGCTTTTCCTGTGATCAATTGGTATGTTGACCACCTCTTCAGTTTTGATCTGTTACTGTTGTATATTTGAGCCACTCCAGCGCAAGTGTGAAGCATAATGTGCATATGAAGTGATACCTGAAGTGTCACAGATGCAGGCAATTCTATATGCATTGTTTTAGAAGGACAGGAACATTATACCCTGTAAAGTAGAATTGAGGTATGTGTTTCTTTTAAGGCTAGAAAGTGTAGCTGTTGTCAATTTTTGAAATAAATGCTAAAGTTAGTTATGGGTCAAGTTGCTGAGTTTGACTGATAAATTAAGAATTTATAGACCGTGAGGTGCCAGTATGTTCTGGGAGGGAGGTAGATGAAACCCACAGCATTTTAAGGTGGCTTTGAAACTGTTAAAAACAGGAGCATGTACAAGAGGCAGAAGTTGTAAATTTATAAGAATTTGGAGTCCCGCCCCCATTCCTGTCCCCTCTTGCATTGCTGGTGTTGTGTATAGAAGAATTCCACGAGGCTGAGTACTGTGAGCTAAACTTAGTGTGACCTTAGTCTTTATCACAACTCCAGAGTGCCTAAACAACATGGCAGCCAACCTTTTATACTGGCCCTGCACATGTGTGCAGGTGGCCATTAGGACTCCAACAGTCATGCCCTCTAGTGGCAAGTATTACATAGTTACATACATAACAGCTGGCTCGAGTGGGCAGAGTATCCACCCTTTTCAAGGCTGATGAGATACCCCCTAAGAAGGTTAAGCCCTGCCAGAGTTGCAACAGGAGTTTGCTGGAAGGCCCGAGATTTTGGCCCCGTCCTTTTTACTGCACACTTCAGTGACTGGGCTTCAAATACTTGTTTGTAAATCAGATCTGATGTGGTTAAATATTCTGCTGTCGAAGAGTGTCTCATGGTGTGCCATTGTGGACAACTTTTTCAAGGCTGGTGTTTTACCAAGACTGTAATGAGCACCAAATAGCCTGTTAACTAGCTACTTGCTAATGTTCGTTAATTGCTTTTGCAGAGAGGAATCGACAAGTTTAAAAAAAAAAAATAACTAGCAATAGATGTATAGCTAGTTATTGCTTTCTGCTGCAATTATGCCACTTTTAACAACTGTATCTATTCTAGTGTCTCGACTGTAAGAGGAATGTTGTTCCCTCTCTTTGTTTTAAGCTGGACATCCCTACAGAGAGCTGACGCTGCTTTTTTTATAAAAAAGGAAATACCATGGTGATATAGTGGATTGATAACTTGGCAAATGTGTGCTCCAGGCTTACTGTGTTTTTGGCAGTCTTTCAAGAATGATGCTTAACCATTGGCACTGACCTCTATTATTCATCTGTTACAATAAATTGCGGTGGCCATGGACAGCATGGAGGCGTACCGCTGCAAGGTACAGCGCGAGCTGGTGCAGGAGGGCGATGGCTGTGAAGAATGACATCACGGTCCAGGTCGGTGATTGGAACATGGGCAGATACAGCAGGAGAGGAGAGGTCAGGTCAAAGGAGCGGCGAGAGACTGTCGAGGGATGTGATCGGGGCCCAGGAGAGGCGCGAGTTCGGGGCCAGGAGCCCAGGGACAGCATGGACCAGCCCACACTGCGATACGTGTGCGCACTAGGTCCATGCAGCAGAGCTGATCTCAAGTTGTCTTGGGTAATCCTTGCCACTGGACCAAGACCTAGCTCTGTCAAGTGGTGGCTGGTGTGCAACGGCCACCCCACATTAAAAAAATTGACGCACAGGCATCTTCCACCCTTCAGGATGTAGTTTGGGTCCTTCATTTGAAACTCCGATGAACTCGTCCTTTTTCTTGGCGTGGAAGCAGGTCATCCTCATTTCGTGGGACCGCCTATGATAAATTAATTTGTGTACTTTCTGTTTTCATCGAGTGCTGTCATTTTGCTATCTGGAACATTCTTCCTGCATTTAACCTGTCCAGTCCCGTCAGAATTTTATGTTTCTATGAGATCCCCTCTCATTCATCTAAACTCCAGTGAATACAGGCCCAGTCGATCCAGTCTCTCCTTATATGTCAGTCCTGCCATCCCGCGAATCAGTCTAGTGAACCTTCGCTGCACTCCCTCAATAGCAAGAACGTCCTTCCTCAGATTAGGAGACTAAAACTGAACACACTATTCCAGGTGAGGCCTCATTCAGGCCCTGTACAGCTGCAGCAAGACCCCCCTGCTCCTATACTCAAATCCCCTAGCTATGAAGGCCAATATGCCATTTGCCACCTTCACTGCCTGCTGCACCTGCATGCCAACCTTCAATGACTGATGTACCATAACACCCAGGTCTCGTTGCACCTCCCCTTTTCCTAATCTGCCACCATTCAGATAATATTCTGCCTTTGTGTTTTTGCCACCAAAGTGGATAACCTCACATTTATCCATATTATACTGCATCTGCCATGCATTTGCCCACTCACCTAACCTGTCCAATTCACCCTGCAGCCTCTTAGCATCCTCCTCACAGCTCACACCACCACCCAGCTTTGTGTGCTTTGTCTCATCTGCAAACTTGGAGATATTATTCAATTCTTTCATCTAAATCATTGATGTATATTGTAAATAGCTGGGGTCCCAACACTGAGCTCTGCGGCACTCCACTAGTCACTGCCTGCCATTCTGAAAAGTACCCATTTATCCTGACGCTCTGCTTCCTGTCTGCCAACCAGTTCTCTATCCACGTCAATACATTACCCTAATGCCATGTGCTTTAATTTTGCACAACAATCTCTTTTGTGTGGGACCTTGTCAAAAGCCTTTTGAAAGTCCAAATACACCACATCCACTGATTTTCCCTTGTCCACTCTATTAGTTACATCCTCAAAAAATTCTAGAAGATTTGTTGGGCATGATTTCCCTTTCATAAATCCATGCTGACTTGAACCGATCCTGTCACTGTTTTCCAAATGTGCTGCTATTTCATCTTTAATACTTGATTCCAACATTTTCCCCACTACTGATGTCAGGCTAACCGGTCTATAATTCCCTGTTTTTTTTTGCTATCCCTTTCTTTCTTTCTTTAAAAAGTTACATTAGCTACCCTCCAGTCCATAGGAACTGAGCCAGAGTCGATAGACTGTTGGAAAATGATCTCCAATGCATCCACTATTTCTAGGGCCACTTCCTTAGGCTGCATCCCAGAGTACTGAGGATTTATCAACTTTCAATCCCATCAATTTCCCCGACACAATTTCCTGACTAATAAGGATTACCTTCCGTTCCTCCTTTTCGCTAGATCCTTGGTCCCCTAGTATTTCCGGAATGTTTTATGTCTTCCTTCGTGAAGACAGAACCAAGGTATTTGTTCAATTGGTCTGCCATTTCTTTGTTCCCCATAATAAATTCACCTGATTCTGACTGCAAGTTGTACTGGAACTGCTTGATTGGAGGATTGGCTAGTTCTGGAGCATAAGTCTTCAACACTACAGCCGAGTTGTTGTCGGGGCCCAAAGCCTTTGCTTTATCCAGTGCGCTCAGCCATTTCTTGATGTCGTGGAGTGAATTGATTTGTCTGAAAACTGGCTTCTGTGATGGTGGGGACCTCGGGAGGAGGCTGAGATGGATCATCCACTCAGCACTGCTGGTTGCCTTGTATTTTGCACTGGGGTGCTGGGCTCCGCCATTGTTGAGGATGGGAATGCTCATGGAGCCGCCTCCTCTGGTTAATTGTTTAATTGGCCACCACCATTCACGACTGGATGTGGCATGATTGCAGAGCTTTGAACTGATCTGTTGGTTGTGGGATTGCTTAGCTCTGTCTATAGCATGCTTCTGAAGTTTAGCAATCATGTCGTTCTGTGTTGTAGCTTCAGCATATTAGCACCTCATTTTTAGGTATTCCTGGTATGCTCTTCTGCACTCCTCATTGAACCAGGGTTGGTTGCCTGGCTTGATGGTATTGGTAGATTGAAGAATATGCCAAGCCATGAGGTGACATTGTGGTGGAATGCAATTCTGCTGCTGCTGATGGTTCACTGTCGAGTTTCATTACTAGATCTGTTCTGAATCTAACCCATTCAGCATGGTGATAGTGCCACTAATTGCCACTTACAGAATCTTATCAAGCTTCTTTACAATCTAGGTATAGAGCATCAGTTCTATTTCCTCTGTCCACTCTCAGTAGTCTTTGGAAAAACTCCAGCTATATGAAACATGAGCTGCTTCTCTTGATTCCATGTCAACTGCCCTTTTAACAAGTTGTGCTTTTCCAAATGTTTTCTCACTAGGGGTAAGAATTTTTCTTACTACTTGTAGTGATATACATTTGACTTGGATTTTGTTTGGTATTTCTGGTGAATATATTCTTGAAGGGGCACGTTTAAGATTTTGCTAGCAATAGTGAACAGATGAAATCTAACCAAATGAATTTGCAATATAACTGAGCAAATTTCATCCCTGGTTCCCCGAGCTATTTCAACTTTTTTTTTTCCTTTTTTCTTTTCCTTTTATTTCCTTTTCTTTTCTTATTGCCGAATGCAAAATCTGCCAGTGCAATTGGGCAGCATTTTTAAATATAATTATAAAAAAATTTGCTGCTTTTAAAAAAAAAACTATATATAATTAATGTGTGGTAGCTTGGTGCAGTTTGATTAATACAGCTGAAAATGGTGTTAACACAAATAAACATTTTTAATCACCATCTGTGTGTAAACTGATTTTAAATGACTTAAAATATATACAGAACCATTTACTTCTATTGGAGTTCAGTGGTTAGTTTCTTTGAAAATTAAAAAGAAAATTGCATTCAAATGCTTTTAAATTTGTACCTATTGGTATCGTCCAAAAGAACCAGCATAATTTTTGGAGCCTAAAAATAAATGCAATTAGCAGAAACTCCCAATGGTGGTTTAATTTTGGCCAGCTTCTTCTGCAAAGTTTTTTAAACTAGTGCAAAAGATCTCTCATTTTCCAGTTGCACTGAACATAATCTGCACTGGAAATTCTGCGACCTTTTGCACAGGCAAATTGTGCCATAAAAAACATCACAACTGAGCTGAAACTCTACTCCAAGTTACTTAACATAGGCTGTATGGCCGAATCCGGGTAAGTAAACATGGATTTCACAGCTACTTCCTTGATCTTGTGGCCTCTATTCCCATTGCCTCAATCACAGACAAGGCCATCTCTGATCACTTTGATGTATCACTCAACCCCTTTCCTGCTTCCAAGCCCACTTCCCGCTGCATCCATCCCTGGGTAAAACTCTCCCGCAAGTCACTTTAGCAACACTTTCAAACTCCCAACTGTCTAGCCTTTGGTCCTTCAATCACCACAATACTTCTGCAGCTATTGATCTTCTCAATCACGCCTGCACCTCTGCTTTTTCCCCAAGGGAAGAGAGCTGGACTTTCTTTTGTTCGAGATCAGAATTTTCTGCCACTTCAGTGGCGCGAATGTTACCTGCCACTTTTTAGCCCAGACCTGGATGATGTTCAGATTCCGCTGGAGGCTGGCATGTGCTGCTTAATGATTGGCAGAATTGTGAATGGAGCTGCACACTGGAATAGTCTGTGAATAGCCCCACTTCTGACTTAGGATGGGAAGGCCATTGATGAAGCAGTTGAAAATGGTAAGATACTGCCCTGATGACCACCTGCAGTGATGTCTTGTGATTGGCCTCTGACAACTACAAGCATCTGCTTTTGTGTCGGGTCGGACTCCAACCAATGGACAATTTCCCTTTGGCTGCCATTGACTTAGTTTTATTAGCTCCTTGGCATCCTACCTGTCAACCGAGGAAAGCCTTATGAGTTGGTGCACCTTGACTTCTGAAAAGCTTGAGTGCCATGTGAGAACCTATTGGTTAAACACACAGTTTTGGGGATTCAGTGTACATTTTTGGAATGGTTAAGGAATTGGCCGAAGAGTAGGAAATAATTACTAGGTTGTGCCAGAGTGGAGTGGGTGTGATGGGAAGTACTTGGGTGGGTTTTCCCAGGGCTTGGTGTTGGGACCATTACTGTTTTCATCAAAGTGGTGACATTTTTAGTATCAAACTAGATATCAAATTGGAAGGTGTACCTCAACTACAGACGTTTGGATAAAATATGCAAGTGATAATAATGATGCAGATAAAATTACTCCCTTGAAAGTGGAGCACGATATACTTGTAATAAAGTTTTACACACATTTGGTAATGTTGCGAGCCCAGACATTGAACAGAAACACTTACTGTATTTAGTATAATTTGTGATGTCCCCCCTTGTGGCATCTTAGACTTTGAAAAACAGTAGAATAATCAGGCTATAAGCTACAGAACAATTTAAGCAGCAGCAAAAGACAATGCAGCAGACTACAATAGTTAACAGAATTTTACCTACACTACTTTGATGCAAAAATAAGAAACCATGTTTGTCTTTACTAATTCTCTTAATGAGACTTGGATCAAGGTCCATAATAATAGCACTTCATCAAGCCCACTGAATTTCAGTCCTTATCTCGATGGCTTAGAGTTTAACAAGTGTGTCTGAAGTGTACATTAAGGAAAATCATCCATATATATTCAAAATCAAAAAGCTGTTAATTTTACATTAAAGCACAATTGAAGATGCTGTAATTGCAGAGGCTACCTCCTGGAGTGTCAACAGATTCCATCTAATAAGTGTTGGGCACAAATCCATTTGTCACTTCGCTACAAATACCAGTTGACTTAACTACCTGTTACTCATTTGCAATACAAAGCAATCAGCTATTTGAAAGTGTTTATGATTAGATGGACCTGACTGGTCTCTTTGCAACCAGCTTGGCTGAGAGTTGATACATGGGCATAATTAAATATTGTATATCTTGCTTTAAAGTGCACCTGGTTTTAACTCTAACAGAATAAAAATACGAGTGACAAAATACACTTGTCACAGTGGAGGGGTGTTGGTAAATCATTTTGTTCTATGGGGCTTGTTAATTATTGTTTGAGGGGCTTGAGTGTCACTGTGAATAGTCTACATAGTATTGCTTACATTGAAATCCTGTGATCTTTGGAGGAGTTGAAGCCCCTTTGAATACCTATTTAAATTTGCATCCTAACTTACTTTTGTGGGACATTTCTGTAGCCTGTTAATTACGTGTTGCCTTGCCTTCTGGAGGAAGAATGCCTTCTACAGCCAAATATTGCTTGAGACTGGTACTTGCCATCTAGTCCTCTGCTCACAGTTTGGGAACCTCCTTGCAACAACTTCATTATTTGTGCTTTTCAACCATTTAAAACCTGGATAACATCCTCTTGGTTCATGACAGGTACTTGCTCTTACAATAGTTTTTCTATTGTATCATGACAAATGAGTTTTCAGCAGTTTTTTTGACATATAATAAATTGTTCAATTGAGGAGGTGTTCCTACATATATTTTAAAAATAGCAAAGCGGTTAACATTTATCAATCTGCTTGCAATTCATCTGACAGCGCAAGACAAGCTTTCCTGAGTGCTACAGGAACATTCCATTGATTCTTTGTAGCTGAGGATATGTTCTGAAATGTGAAGTCCACCTCTAATTCATGCAATGTCAAGGATACCTAGCACTGGCACTCAAGACTATCGCCACATATACTTAAAAAAAAAGAAAAATGCTCCATTTTCTAGTCTTTTAGCCTGTGAGCACTGATACCATAAAAGGAAAATAAATCTTATTGCATAGTTTAGTTTTTACCAGTTCAGTAATTTGTCAACCTTCAATAAATACATCTCAAATCCCCCAAACACTTTTTGTGTATTGATTTCCTTTTCAACCAGCACTGTCATCGCCAGAGACTACTTTATATGCAAGCTGAATTCTACCTACTCACAGATTATCAGCCAGATAAGATTTTACGATTGGTTCAATATAATTGTTTTGTGGGTAAAAGCTGAGTGTGGTGTGTGTAAGTGGAGAGTGAGCATATTAACAAAAAATACGTTATGACAGATTTGTGGAACTAGTAGTTCTGTTAAGGTCCAGAAGCATCCATTGCATTTCTTAATGTTTCCTCCCTTCATTAGTATTAACATCTGAAGGAAAAAACAAGATGTAGGGAGAAGTACTTTTAACAAAGTGTGTGTTATCCTCTTCTGTCTCCACCACAGGGTAGTCAGAAAACAGTTAATTTTTTTCCTTTGAGAAATTTGTAGATTTAATTTTTTTTGCCTCAATTTGAGTGGTCCCATTTTCAATCTCTGCGCTTTAGTCCTGATGAATACTACTTTAGCTTTTGCAGCCCTTCTGGATTGCACAATGCTGGGGGAATGGGAGCTTTAGTCTTGTCTGTCTTTTAAAGGTTAAGCTTCAAGCATAAAAGATGTGTCCAAACAATTCTCCTTTGTGGTTCAGAACTCCCTAGGTGTTCAACAGCAGAACTTTCTATAACTTGTGTGCAAGATCTAAGCTGTGAGATGGATTTGTGGCAAAAGCAAAAAAGGTTTGAGATGGTAGGCGCTGGCCTACAGTGGATACTGTGGAAGGATAATCAGTCTCATAGTGGATAATCCCTTTGTTAGAACTCCTTGCTTAGATGAAGCAGCTGAATGAGCTTGGACTTGAATATCTCGAATATTAAGGCTGCATGGGTACGGTAACATAGTGGTTATGTTACTGGACGAGTAATCCATGGGCCTGGACTAATGAACTGTCTGGTGACCGACTGGTGATTGCACAGGGCAGGGGGAAGCACTGTTTCATTGGGATCAAAGTGATACCAAGATGACATGGAATTTTAGAATCAAATCAATCCTCTGCCAGATTTCATAATATCTGAGCAAGGCTGATCCACAATACACCATGGCATAATTGATTGACCAGACAGCCTGGCTCACGAGTGGAACATGGTGGGGTTGACCAGTCACTCAGCTAGGATTTTTGCCAGTCTTCTGTGCTGGTGGGCTGCTTAGTTTTACATAGTTTAAACTTCAGCATTATCCCTGTGGATGCCTGAGGCCCCAGGTCTTGGCTCTGCCAGCCTACATCAAAGCTCTATAGACTTGAGTAAGTGGGGTGTGCTGTACAAGGGAGAGTCTGTGCTCCATATTGAGTGACCAGAAATGTTATCTGGATTTCACAATTGCTTGGTTTGTGGGGTCTTAAAAGCATTGGCCAAATTTGTGTTTTGGGCACCTGGCCGACCCCAAAAAATGCATTGGCTCATATTCAAAGACATCAGCTGATAGCTGTGGGAATGGGCCAGAGTGGCTTGCTTTCTAGTCTTGGATGCTGGTTTGTAGATATTGAATAAACACCAATACCCAGCCACAGGTACTAAATTATTCTGGATTGGACCCTGGATTGAATGTCTCCTGATCTGCACCCAGTAAGGAGACCAATGCCAGACAATTTTTCAGAGAAAGGAAACTCAAAATAGAAACTTCCCATGGGTGGACAAAGAATAATTTGCTACTAGAGCAGAAATGTTATAGTTAGACAAAGGATGTTTTCTTCTCCTTGAACTACCATTAGAGTGCAAATCATCCAAAGAAAATGGGGGGGAAAAACTGACGACCCCTTTCTTCCAGTGAATATACCATAACAAAAGGGATATTGATGTTTTAGTTACAACATTGAAACATTTTGGCTGCTTTGCCTTTGAATAAAAAAAACCTTCTATGCACTCTTCCTGTCTACAAAACTTTACTTCCTGTTTTAAACACTTGTTAATTTTTTGCCATTATAAATTCCTGTGCCTACGTTTACCGACTATCTAAACTCGTCAGCCAGTAATTCCACCAGCATCGTTGAAGTACCTTCCTCACAATTCACTTAAAATGCTATAATACTCTCTGGCTAGCATTTTTTTTCTTCGTAACTGAAATTTCTACTGTCAAAAACAATGATTTCAAAATTACATATTTCCCCAAAGCAAATTTAAATTTATGAATTAAATTGCCTTTTGTCTTTAAATGTTTTGCAAAAGTTTTTACTTGAAACACAGTTTCTCCCAAAAGCCTGAGCTTGAACTTGATCATTTTCCCCAACTCTGCAGTGAGCTGAATTTGGATTGTGCAGTCTGAGCATGTGGTGTGTAATCGACAGCAGAACCCTTCAGTCAGCTGTACTGGTGGAATATTTTTCTTTTAGTATCTAGCAGTTTTGCTTCGCTAGATTCTTTATTTGGAAAAAAAACGGAGTTATTCTGAAATATATATTCATATAAGCTTGCTTTAAAGAGGTTCGTTTCTCAGGACAGCTCCACGATGTGGTAAAGCCAAAGTCAGACAAAAGGCGCTTAACCCGCGACCTCTGATTGCAAGGCAAGAGTTCTGCCACTGTACCACAGCTGATGATGCATATCTGAAAGACGGAAATATTCAGCCCTCCTCACAAGGGGATGCTATTGTAGGTTCCTTGGGTTACTCTGTCAAACAAGTATAAATAGGGCAGTATGAATTAACTCTCATAAAAGTAAGACATTCTGGTTGAAATTCGGTTACGCCCCGTTTGGGGGCGGTAACTGAGGCGAGACGGGACTTCCTGTTCCTAGTGCAGAAGTCGCACCTCGGCTGTGAAATTCTGGTTACCATACCTCGCAGGAAGTGGAGGGCAATGTCACATGCTCCACTTCCTTTTCAGCTGGGATAGCGGGCGCATCGCGGAGCGCTACTTGGTCTCTGTAGCGCTGATGCGTTTCAACACCACACTCCTTTCATTAAAGAAGAGGGATGCTACAAATTCTGCAGACCCTTTTGAAGACCTCCACTGGGCCACCAGGGCCAAAAGGTTGCAGCGACGGCACCCAACACCAAGACGGAGTGCTGGGCTCCATGATCATGGCCCAGCCTAACCTGTAAGGAAGGGAAAATAAAAGATGGTAGCACGCGGCACAGTACACTTCCCTTTTCAGGTTTGCTCTGTGATGGGTGACCAGCCCAGTTCGCGATTCGTGATACTGGTGCGGGCATCGCCCATGGTGGCCTCAGAGTGCTGGACAATTTTCACCACGGGACGAAAAGGGTCGCTGCAAACGATGATTACCTTATCGCTGGAAGTGCATCGGCCTGCGGTGCTACCGGTGGGGGCATGGTGCCACCGTTTTCGTGTCTTGGCTAACTCCAATGCAATTTCGCGGGAGCTGGTAATGCCCTGGAGGCTCAGAAGAGGGGAATTTTGGCCCTTCAGACTGCAGGTGGAAGTGTCCGATTACACACAACTCAAACGAATCTTTGGTGGACCACAAATTTGGAACAGTACCTAATAACGGTTTTTGTTTTTAACTGCAGTTGTATCAATACACCTACATACTGCGCTGCAAATTACACACATATATTGAGAATCCACTTCTTCCATTTTAATGATGCTGGTAAAGTTAATTGCAACCAGTTAGCCAGACATCAGTCATCGGGAAAGTTTTGAAATCCATTGTTAAGGAAGTGGTATCTTGGCACTTTGCCTAACCATGTTATGATTTTCTGAGTCAACATGGTTTTATGGAAGGGAAATTAATGTTTAACAAACTTAGTTTTTTGATGAAGTAACTGGCAGGGTAGAAAAAGGGTAACCAGTGGATATAGTATATTTTGATTTCCAAAAGGCATTCGATAAGGTGCCACATAAGATTATTGCACAAAATAAGGGCTCATGGGATTAGAGATAATAGTATGGATTGAGGATTGGTTAACGGACAGAAAACCAAGAATGGATAAATGGGTCTTTTTCAGGTTGGCAGGCAGTTAGGGGTGCCACAAGGATCAATGCTGGGGCCTCACCTATTTACAATCTAAATGAACTAGATGAAGGGACTGAGTGTAATGTATCCAAGTATGAGGATGATACAAAGCTAGGTGGGACAGTGAGTTGTGAGGACAACTCAAAGCATCTGCAAAGGGATATAGATAGACTAAGTGTGTGCCGTAAGGTGGCAGATGGAGTATAATGTAGGGAAATGTGAGGTTATTCACTGATGGGAAGAATCAAATATTTTTTTAAATGGTGAAAAACTTTTAAATTTTGGTGTTCAGAGAGATTGATGTGTCTTTGTGCAAGAAACACAAGCTAGCATGCAGGTACAGTAAGCAGTAAAGGTGACAAATGACACATTGTCCTTTTATTGCAAGTGGGTTGGAATATAAGAGTAAGGAAGTCTTGCTACAATTGTACAGGGCTTTGGTGAAGCCACGCCTGGAGTACTGTGTACAGTTTTGAACTCCTTATCGAAAGAAGGATATACTTGCCTTGGAGGTGGTGCAATACAGGTTCACTGGATTGATTCCTGGGAAGAGAGGGCTGTCTTCAGAACATAAGTAGGAGTAGATCATTTGGTCCCTCGAGCCGGCTCTGCCATTTAATAAGATCGTGGACTCAGCTCCACTTCGCTGCCCGCTTCCCAGAATCCTTTATTCCCTTATCACTCAAAAGTCTCCCTCTCCCTCTCCCTCTCCCTCTCCCTCTCCCCGCCTTAAATATATTCAATGACTCAGCCTCCAGTGCTCTCGGGCAGAGAATTCCACAGATTTATGACCCTCAGAAGAAATTCCTCCTCATCTCAGTTTTAAATGGACAGCCCCTTATTAGACTTTCCCCGATGAGTGGAAAATCCTCTCTGCATCCACCATGTCGAGCCCCCTCATTATCTTATGTTTCGATAAGATCACCAATGAGTGTAGGCTCAACCTATCAATTTCCGAATGAACCTAGTGAACCTTCTGTGAACAGCCTCCAATGCAAGTTTCTCCTTCCTTAAATACAGAGACTAAAACTGTACGCAGTACTCCAGGTGTGGCCTCACCAGTACCCTGTACAGCTGTCGCAGGATTTCTCTGCTTTTATATTCTATCCCCCTTGCAATAAAGGCCAACATTCCATTTGCCTTCCTGATTACTTGCTGTACCTGCATACTAACTTTTTATGTTTCATGCACAAGGACTCCCCAGGTCTCGCTGTACTGCAACACTTTGGAATTTTTCTACATTTAAATTATATTTTGCTTTTCTATTTTTTTTTCTGCCAAAGTGGATAACCTCACGTATTCCCACATTATACTCCATCTGCTAATTTTTTGCCGACTCATTTAGCCTGTCTATATCCCTTTGCAAATGTTGTGTCCTCCTCACAATTTGCTTTCCCACCCATCTTTGTATCATCAGCAACCTTGGCTACATTACACTCAGCCCCTTCATCCAAGTCATTAATATAGATTGTAAATAGTTGAGGACCCAGCAGCCATCTCTGCGGCATCCCACCTGTTATTGTTTGCCTACTGGAAAATGACCCATTAATCCCGACTCTTTTTTTGTTTGATAGCCAATCTGCTATCCATGCTAATATATTACCCCTAACCCTTTGAACCTTTTATCTTGTGCAGTAACCTTTTATGTGGCACCTTATCGAATGCCTTCTGGAAATCCAAATACACCACATCCACTGGTTCCCCCTTATCCATCCTGCTCGTTACATCAAAGAACTCCAGCAAATTTGTCAAACATGATTTCCCTTTCATAAAACCATGCTAACTCTGCTTGATTTGAATTATGCTTTTCCAAATGTCCTGCTACTGCTTCCTTAATAATGGACTCCAGCATTTTCCCCAATGACAGATGTTAGGCTAATAGTTTCCTGCTTTTTGTCTGCCTCTTTTTAAATTAAGGTGTTACATTTGCGGTTTTCCAATCCACTGGGACCTCCCCAGAATCCAGGGAATTTTGGTAGATTACAACCAATGCATCCACTATCTCTGCAGCCACTTTTTAAGAGCCTAGGATGTAAGCCATCAGGTCCAGAGGACTTGTCTGCCTTTAGTCCCATTATTGTACCGAGTACTACTACTTTAGTGATGGTGATTGTATTAAGTTGCTCCTTACCTATAGCCCCTTGATTATCCACTATTGGGATGTTTTTAGTGTCTTCTACCATGAAGACCGATACAAAATATTTGTTCAACGTCTCTGCCATTTTCCTGTTCCCCATTATTAATTCCCTAGTCTCATCCTCTAGGAGACCAACACTTTACTTTAGTCACACTTACTATGTGTTTATATTTCGTGCTGGTTTACTTTCATAATCTATCTTCCTTCATTTTTTTTTAAAGACGTTCTTTGCTGGCTTTTAAAAATGTCCTAATCCTCTGGCCTCTCACTAGTCTTGGCCACATTGTATGCCTTTGTTTTCAATTTGATATCATCCCTTATTTCCTTAGTTAGCCATGGATGGTTATCCCTTCTCATGGTCTTTCCTTCTCATTGGGATATATTTTTGTTGAGTTATGAAATATCTTCTTCAATGTCTGCCACAGCTGATCAACCGTCCCACACTTTAATCTATTTTCCCAGTCAACTTTAGCCAACTCTGCCTTCATACATTTGTAATCTCCTATTATTTAAGCTTAGGACACTGGTGTGAGATCCAACTTTCTCACCCTCCAACTGAATTTGAAATTCAACCATGTTATGGTCACTCATTCCTAGAGGATCCTTTTACGAAGAGATTGTTAATTAATCCTGTCTCATTACACAGTACCAGATCTACGATAGCCTGCTCCCTGGTTGGTTCTGCAATGTACTGTTCAAGGAAATGATCCCAGATACACTCTATGAACTCTTCCTCAAGGCTACCCTGGCCAATTTGCTTTGTCCCATCGATTTATGGAGGTTAAAATTGTCCATGATCATTACCGTTCCTTTTTTTTAATAAGCCTCCATTATTTCTTGATTTTTATACACCATCCTACAGTGCAGCTACTGTTAGCGGGCCTATAGGCTACGCCCACCAGCAACTTTTTCCCCATATTATTCCTTATCTCCACCCAAACTGATTCAACATCTTGATCTTCTGAGCCAATATAGTTTCTCACTAATGCATTGATCGTATCCTTTATTAACACTGCTACCCTACCTCCTTTTCCTTTCTGTCTGTCTTTCAGAATTGTCTCATACCCCATAATATTTAGTTCCCAGTCCAGGTCACCTTGCAACCACGTCGCTGTAATGGCTATCAGATCATACCCATTTGTATTTATTTGTGCTGTCAACTCATCTATTTTGTTACGAATGCTGCATTAATTCAGATAAAAAGCTTTTAAATCTGTTAACCATTATTTCCTGCTTTGCCTCCATCAAATTCTGATTCACCTTTGTTTATACATTCTGTCCCTTCCTGTCACGCTCAGGTTTTCATTTCCCCCAATGCTATCCTGCTCTATTTCTTTCGGCTTATTAACTTTTTTTAAATTTTCGCTCACCTGAACCCACCCCGCCACAAGCACGGTCTAAGTGGAGCCTGTCCTAATGGAACAGCTCCCTCTACCCCAGTACTAGACTAGTGCCAGTGTCTCTCAACCCAACACCCATTTCTCCCACATCAGTCTTTGAGCCACATGTTTAACTCACTGATCATCTTTCCCTATGCAAACTTGCTCATGGCTCAGGTAGTAATCCAGAGATTATTACCTGTTCTTTAATTTGGCCCCGAGCTGCTCATCATCCCTCAGCAAAACCTTTCTTTGTTCTCCCCATATCATTGCTACCCACGTAGACCATGACAACTAGATTTTCCCCCTCCCACTCCAAGTTCCTCTCCAGCCCAGAGATGTCCTCAACCCTGGCACTGGGTCGGCAACACAGCTTTCGGGACTCATGGTCTCGGCTGCAGAGAACAGTATCTATCCTCTAATGATACTATTCCCTACCACTGTTTTGTTTTACTCCCCCAGCGTGTGCCCCCCCCCCCCAGCACTTGATTGGCCCCCTGTACCAAGGTGATGTGATCAGTTTGCTCATCCTCTGCAGTCCCTGCTCTTGTCCACACAGGAAAACAGACAAGATTCTGGAGGGGATTGACAAGGTACATGTTGACAGGTTGTTTCCCCTGGTTGGAGTGTCTCGAATTAGGGGGCGCAGTCTCAGGATAAGGGATAGGCCATTTAAGCCAGAGGTGAGGAGGAATTTCTTCACTCAGATGGTTGATTCTTTGGAATTCTCTGCTCGAGAGGACTGTGGGTGCTGAGTCTCTGACTATATTCAAGACTGAGAGATAGATGTTTGGAATCTAGGGGAATCAAGGGACATGAAGATTGGGCAAGAAAATGGAGTTGAGGTCGATGAACAGCCATGTTGTTAAATGGCGGAGCAGGCTCGAGGGGCTATATAGCCGCCTACTGCCCCTATTCTGTTGTGTAGAAAAGCAATTGGTGCTGAAAAACATGCTGCTGTCAGTCATACTGGATAAATTACTATACATCAAGAAAGATGATAAAAATTCTGTGTACACTGCTGTACAATATTGTGCAACTGACTCTTTTGGGCAGTGTTTTTCAGCACCGGTTGCTGAAACTCGAGTTGGTTTGGTTAAATTGTCTGATGGATGTTACGACATCTGCACTAACTAACTAACTGTGTGATGGTAATGTTCTATGGTACACTCTAGGAGTCTGAGCGAGTTCTTGGACAAAGACAGAAGTCTTAATTAAATCTCCTCTTAACCTCCAGTATCTCAACTCGCTCCTCAATTATAAGTTGATATTGTGTGAATCTAGAGATTTACTAGGATGCTGCATGGAATGGAGAATCTTGGTTATGAAGACAGTTTGGATAGGCTGGGTTTGTTCTCATTAGAACAGAGGAGGTTGATAGGAGACCTGATTGAGGTGTACAAAATATTGAGGGGCTTGGATATAGTGAATAGCAAGGGCCTATTTCCATTGGTGGAGGGGTCTATTACGAGGGGCATAGTTTTAAGGTGGAAGGTTTAAAGGCGATTTGAGGGAAGGGGGGGGGGCTTCTTTTCACAGAGGGTTGTGGGGATCTGGAACTCGCTGCCTGGAAGAGTGGTGGATGCAGAAACCCTCACCACTTTTATGAGATGGTTGGATGGGCACTTGAAGTGCCGTAACCAGCAGGGTTATTGAACTAGAGCTGGTAATTGGGATTAGACTGTATGACCTTTTGGTCAACGCAGTATTAATGGTAAGTACTGCAGGGAATCGAATATGACCAGGAGGATGATCTGGACTAATTTCGATTGCCTGGATGGGTCGGAGAAAAATTTTCCCAGATTTTTTACTCCCTAAATTGGCCTGGGTTTTTTATCTGGCTTTTGCGCCTCCAAGGAGATCACATGGCTCCGGTTGGGGTGGAATGTGGAATGTTTCAGTATAAGGGGTGTCGCAGTTGAGAGGCGAACTGGTTGGGCTGGGTGCTCTTTGCCTTTCCGTCATTGTTCATAGGTTTATTTGTAACCTTCAGGGCTGCTGACCAAGGGCCGTGCGGCTCTTTGTCAGCAGGCATCGACACGATGGGCCAAAATGGCATCCTTCGCTGTAAATTTCTATGTTTCTATGCGATATGCCCTCCATAGTTTTATTATCCTTTCTATAAAGCGTCGCCCAAAAATGACATAAGATACATTCCTACATGGAAATCGAAGGGTAATTGTTATAAGGAGGATGTGGTCAGTATTGGCTGGTGCTCTGTGCCTTTATAAACTTGGTATGAAACAACTATGCTGCAATTCCAGATGAATATGTGGTCCAGCTCCTTCCTGTTCAATGCCATAGCATTTTATACTCTTAACACCATTTTTTTTATCATGGCTGCATCTGTTCTTTTTGTCAACTATATAATCATCCATGCATGTCTGTGCACAAACATCAAAATGGAAATGTACTTTTGAGAGTAATCATAGGATTCTGAGACTTATATAAGCTTTGTTCCAGTGTTTTATGCTATTGAAAATTCTTAGCACGTTCTAAGGCTTAACATCAGTCATACTGGATAAATTACTGTATATAAAGAATGATAAAATGCTGTGTATACTGTTGTACATTATTAAATTAAGACTGACATTTTTTGGGCAGCGTTTTATTCCTCAATTTGTGCCATGAACAATGGTGTTGTGATTTGATATCAAGGACTTACAAAATCATAAATCGGATTCAAGCTAAAAGTTAAGTTGGCACAATCTACAGGGTATTTTTAGTTAATCTCTCTCTGCTGTAGAGGGCCATATTAGTTTGTTTCTTCACACAACAGGTCCTTGTTGGAAATACAAATATTATAATCTCTTTACTTTTACATGTTGACACTTGTTTTCTTGCAGATTGTATGTCATCTCTATATTGCATTAATTGTGTCCAGACTGATTTCCGCAATGGTTCATTTGGTTGAATAATTAGATGATTAATGCAATGAGTACAGATGAGGAATGTCCATGATCCTTACTGAGTTAGCTAATGACAGCTGGTACAGTGTTTCAGCATTACAATTGGCTTCAGCATCCCAGGGCTAGGGAGGGTAAATCATACCTGCCAACTGTCAGCTTTTCATGCGGATACCACCCTTTTGAGGCCTGTATTTGATCACATATTAGTGCATATGGTCCCTTCTCTTCCCAGTCTTGTTCCCCTCGAGTCCAGTGCCCAATGCACCAGAACAAGCGCAATCCCATCCTAACCTAATATCCATGTATGTGGACTGTCGGCAAGGGTAGCTGAGTAATGATCAGGAGTGGGAACCCATCCCTGGCAGTCTGGAAAACTAGCAAAAGCTGATCCAGCTGACAGTTACATTTGATGTACAGTGAAAGTGCTTTGTAGGCATAGTAGAGTATTCCTTTGTACCAGAAATATCCCACAAGCAGCAGTGAGGGGAATTAATTAATAGTCTTGGTTGTTGGAGGAATGTGACTAGGATGAAAGATAAAAACCAAAATGTAAATGTTGGAAATCTGAAATAAAAACAATTCACTGGAAGTCGACCGCAGGTCTATTTTGATTCGAAAAGAGAAAAGCTGGGTTAACAATGTTGGTGTATCACCTCCATCAGAACTGGGGGTAATCAATGTCATCTTCAAATAGTGCCATGGGATTTTAATGTCAACTGGAATAGACCAGCAGGATTTTGGATTTATGTCTCATTCAAAGCAAAGGGATCTCTGATGTTTCGGTATTGTACTGAATTGTCAGCCTAGATTATGCATTCAAGAAAAAGATGAGCTAACTTTTCCTCACCTATGCCTTTGTCATCTGCACACGTGACTATTCCAATACTCTCTTGGCCAGCCTCCTATCCTGCACCCTCCATAAACTTCAGCTCATTAAAACTATGCTGCCTGTATCCTAATCGGGACCAAGACCCACTTACCCATCACCTATATGGTTGGCAGCTGACATTGGTTTCCGATCCCTCAACACCTCATTTAAAATTCTCATCCTCGTATTCAAATCCTTCATATATTTGCCCCTCCCTATCTCTAAGCTCCTTCAGTCCTGAACCCTTCCAGAACTCTGCATTCCTCTGACTCCAATCTCTTGTACGTCACCCATTCCCTTCACCCCAACATTAGCAGCATGCCCTGAGCCATCTAGGAACATAAGAAAATAAGAAATAGGAGTAGAAATAGTGGATGCACTGGTGATCATTTTCCAACAGTCTATCGACTCTGGATCAGTTCCTATGGACTGGAGGGTAGCTAATGTAACACCACTTTTTAAAAAAGGAGGGGAGAGAGAAAACCGGTAATTATAGACCAGTTAGCCTGACATCAGTAGTGGGCAAAATGTTGGAATCCATTATTAAAGATGAAATAGCAGCGCATTTGGAAAGCCGTGACAGGATCGGTCCAAGTCAGCATGGATTTGTGAAAGGGAAATTATGCTTGACGAATCTTCTGGAGTTTTTTGAGGGTGTAACGAGCAGAGTAGACAAAGGAGAACCAGTGGATGTGGTGTATTTGGACATTCAAAAGGCTTTTACACTGTATATACTATGCTGGCACCACTAGAGGGTGAAATTGGTGGAGGCTGTCCACCAGGGGGCACTGTGGTGGGAGACCTGAGGGTCACCTGCATAGGCATGCAGGGCCCAGTATAAAAGATTGCCCACCATGCTTGTGCCTTACTCTGGAGTTACGAATAAAGGGCCAAGGTCACTACAATTTGAGTACAGCACATTGTCTTGTGGAGTCATTCACAGGTACATTACAGACACAATAATATGACTGTAACATAGGATATAACAATGGTACGTCCTTGTAACTCAACATGTTTTTCACATCTGCCCTTTTGTGCATGTATCCAATCTTTTTAAAGGCAAATTGAAACAGAAGCCAGGTCGAATCATGAAGTTACAATTTTTTTACCTCATTGTTAGGATGTGTGCCGTGTAGCTCGAGACGGTATTTATTGCCGATCCATAGTTGTCCTAAGAGCCAGAGAAACACCAGTTTATGATTAGATCGATAAGAATCGAACCAGGCCCACCCAGTTGGATGATGGTGCAGAGGTGATGGAGAGGGATGGAGTGGCCAATCGTGTCAAAGGCTGCAGACAAGTCAAGAAGGACGAGGAGGGAGAGTTTACCTTTGTCACTATCACAGTCACAAAGAATGTAATTTGTGACTGAGCGTCATTTCAGTACTGTGACGGGTGGAAACTTGATTGGAGGGATTCAAACGTGGAGTTGCGGGAAAGATGGTCACGGATTTGGGAGGCGACAGCACGTTCAAGAACTTTGGAGAGGAAAGGGAAGGTTGGAAATTGGGGGGGTAGTTTGCAAGGGCGGGTCAAGGGTTGTGGTTTTTTTTGAAGAGTGGTGATGGCAGAGTTGAGTTAGAGGGGCATTGTATCTGAGGAGAGAACAGTTAATAATGTCAGCTAACATGGGAACCAGAAAAGGAAGTTGGGTGGTCAGCAGTTTGGTGGGAGCAGGAAGTGGGCCACATGGACAAGATGAGTGCGGAGAGGACCTCAGAGAAACTAGCAAAAAATGAGTGTTCAGGGCTAGGGCAACCGAGAACCTTCGAGGAAGTTTGGCCCGGTGGGCTAGGGGAAGGAAGGGAAGAGGCAGGGGCAGCTGAATGTTATGTTTAGAATAACTCCACCAGACTGTATATCTTAAGCTCAAACTGTTGTGACTTTGGTCTCTTTATGGTAACTCCAGAGTGAGGAGGCAGCATGGCCTTTTATACCTGCTTGCCCCAGGGTATGCAGGTGACCCTTGGGTCTCCCACAGGTACGCCCCTTTGTGGCAAGTCTCAGATTGGTAATGTTTACATACATGACATAACATTCCCCCCCCCCCCCCCCAGCCTTATGTACAAGTTGAGGCGATCCGGGGTTCTGCATTCCCGGGTTGATCGCCTGAGTTGAAGTCCTGGTATGGGTGAGTCGGTCGGATCATTGCTGCATTGTGGTGTGGCTGGTCTGATCGGACTGACGGGCATGGTGGGTTCATCCTTGTGGTTGACCGCGAGGTCGATTGCTGGTTGGGTGTGTCTCAGTGGATCAATGATGGTAATATCCTCTTCAAACTGTTCTTGGTTGTCAGTGAACTGCAGTTTGGTCTGATCCAAGTGCTTTCTGCACGTTTGTCCGTTCAAAAGTTTGACAACAAACACACTCTTCCCCTCCTTGGCTAACACAGGGCCAGCAACCCATATGGGACCATGACCGTAATTAAGAACAAATACAGGGTCATTAACTTCAATGTCGCATGATACAGCCGCGCGATCGTGGTACATGTTATGCCGGTGACGCCGGGTTTCTACATGATCATTGAGATCCGGGTGGACTTAGAGAGCCTGATTTTGAGTGCTCTCCATTAACAATTCTGCAGGGGGAACCCCGGTAAGCGAGTGGGGTAGCTTGCGGTAGCTGAGCAGAATCCGAGATAGCCGGGTCTGCAGGGAACTGTCCATCACGTGCTTCAAGCTCTGCTTGATGGTTTGGACTGCCCTTTCCATTTGACCATTGGATGCGGGCTTAAACGGCGCAGACCTGACCTGCTTGATTCCATTGCGGGTCATGAACTCGTTGAATTCCGAGCTGGTGAAACATGGTTCATTGTCACTAACTAGGACATCGGGCAAACCATGGGTGATGAACATGGCCCGGAGGCTTTCAATGGTGGCAGTGGACGGACATGACATTATTACATATTCAATCCATTTAGAGTAAGCGTCCACTGCTACTTGGTACATATTTCCGAGAAAGGGGCCAGTGAAATCTACGTGGCTCCTTGACGTCTGTTTGGAGGGCCAAGACCACAGATTCAATGGGGCCTCCCTTGGTGCATTGCTCAACTGTGGGCAAGTGTTGCATTGGTGAACGCATGACTCCAAATTAGAGTCAATGCCGGGCCACCAAACGTGCGACCTGGTGATAGCCTTTATCGTGACTATGCCTGGGTGGGTGCTGTGAAGGTCGCGTATAAACGTTTCCCTGCATTTTTTTGGCAAAATTACATGATTTCCCCCATAGGAGGCAGTCCGAATGAATGGCCATTTCGTCCTTACGTCGGTGGCACGGCTTAATTTCGTCTTGCATTTCCCCTGGGACCGTCGACCAGCTCCCATTTGAGGACACTGCTTTTAACTAGTGATAGCACAGGGTCCTGGCAAGTCCAGGTCCTGATCTGGCGAGCTGTGGCGGGTGTCCCCTCGCTCTCAAAAGCATCCATTACAAGGAGCAAGTCTGTGGGTTGCGCCATTTCCACCCCGTTGATGGGCAATGGTAGCCGAATGAGAGCATCCGCACAGTTCTCCGTGCCTGGTCTGTGGCGGATTACATAGTCATACGCAGATAACGTTAATGCCCATCTTTGGATGCGGGACGAAGCATTGGTGTTGATGCTTTTGCTTTCTGAGAACAACAAAATGAGTGGCTTGTGGTCGGTTTCGAGCTCGAACCGGAGCCTAAATAGGTGGTATTGCATTTTCTTAACCCCGTATATGCATGCTAATACTTTTTCAATGATACTGCAGGCTGTTTCTGTCATGTATTTAACTGTCATTGTAATCCATGTATAAACTGACCCAAGTTGTGCACCGTGAGAACATTGACCACTAGGTGGTGAACTTGTGGGAGACACTCCTAACTTGGACTTTCAGGTATAAAAGGGGAAGCTCCACCCACCCTCATCACTTCAGTGCTGGCTAAAAAAGGTTACTGGTCACAGAGTGATCTTTTCTCAAGTATGGGCCTCGTGCATTTATACTGTATAGTAAGGACATATCACTTTCATTCTAAGATAAGCTTCTGGATACATATGCAACTGATTGCAGTTTGCCTGACCTAATGGCTTGCTGTAACACAACCGACCCTGTACAAAGATGCATCACAATCTAGTGCTAAACGTTTACATGGGTCATACAACACATAACTTGTTGGAACATAGCAGGTTTCTATGTCTTGTTAAAGGCTGTCTCGAGCTTTACCCCAAACCCAGTCGTCACCCTTGCATAGCAATAAATGCAATGGTTCCAGCAAATTGCTCAACCTCAGTAGAAAGTTACCAAAATAATTGAGTCCCAGGAACGAATGCAGCTCCGTCACATTCTATGGTCTGGGTGCATTCTTGATGGCCTCCATCTTGGAGTCCGTGTGTCTGATGCTGTCTGCCACAATCTTTCTCCCCAGAAATTTGACCTCTGGTGCCAGGAAAACACACTTGGAGCATTTCAATCTGAGTCCCACTCTGTCCAGTCGCTGTAGAACCTCTGCCAGGTTGTGCAAGTGGTCGGTGGTGGTGCAGCCTGTGATCAAGATGTCGTCTGGAACACCATGGTGCGCGGAAATGATTTCATGTTCCTCTGGAAGATGGCCACAGCCGAACGAATCCCAAAGGGGCATCTATGGTATATGAACAGTCCTCTGCGTGTTGATTCACGTCAATTTTTTCGAAGCTTCAGCCAGCTCCTGTGTCATGTAAGCAGCTTGGTGAATGATTTCCCCCCCCCAGCTAGTGTTGCAAACAGGTCTTCTGCTTTGGGTAGTGGGTACTGGTCCTGTAATGAGATTCGGTTGATCGTTACCTTGTCGTTCCCGCAGATTCTGACCGTCCCATCGTTCTTCAACACCGGGACAATTGGACTGGCCAACTCGTTGAACTCGACTGGCGATATGATCCCCTCTCGTTGAAGTCTGTCCAGCTCGATCTCTACTTTCTCTCGCATCATTTATGGAACCGCGAGGGCCTTGTGATAAAGGGGTCAAGGACGAGATGGAACTGCATTTTTGCGCCTGTGAAGTTGCCAATGTCTTGCTTGAATAATGACGGGAATTTGTTTAGCACTTAAGCGCATGAGGCGTCGTCCTCCGAAGACAGTGCTTTGATGTCATCCCAGTTCCATCGGATCTTTCCTAGCCTCTGCTGAACAGCGTTGGGCTATCACCTGGTACAATCCATAATGGTAAATCATGCACAGCTCCATCGTATGATACCTTCACTGCCGCACTGTCAATGACTGGTATGAGCTCTTTGGTGTAATTGCGCAGCCTGGTGCGCATCGGACTTAGTTTTGGCCTTTGTGCCTTGTTGCCTCAGTTTCTCAAGACTTCTGGCTCATAATAGACTGACTCGCCCCGTGTCTAATTCCATGGAAACTGTAATGCTGTTTAATTTGACTTTTAACATTATCGGAGGGCTTTTGGTGGTGAAGGTGTGTACCCCATACACTTCCTCTTCAGCCTCGGGTTGAGTTGCCTCTCCCTCTCATTCTGTGTGATCCGTGCCGCATCGGACGTCTTCTGCTGAATCTGCCACGTGGTGAGTCTCAGCACGTCTGTACATTCGCTGGAGGTGCCCCATTGTTCCACAGTCCTTGCACACGTAGTGCTTGAATCGCGATTGATTGGCTCGATGATTACCCCCGCAGCGCCAACACGGTGCTAATGGATTCGCATTCACGCCCCACGGCGGACTCTGTCATCCTAGGTCTGGCCTCTGCTGACATGTAGGCCCTGCTATGTACAGTTCTGCCTACTGAAGCTGTTATTTTATGTACAGTACTTGTCGGTGTGTTCAGATGCTGCAATGATATCTGTAGTGTTGTCGTTTGTGGACATAAAAGCCTGGGCTATCGTGATGGCCTTGCTCAGATCTAGGGATTCGGCAGATAGCACTTTGCGAAGAATGACCTCGTGGCCGATTCCAAGCATGAAAAAGTCCCGCAACACTTCCCCCAAAAATCCAGCAAATATGCACGGTTCCGCAAGGTGTCTTAGGTCGGCGACACAGCACGTCCTGGCCCTCGGAGCGGTAGTGCATATAAAAGCGATACTTGGCCATCAAGGTACTCTCCTTTCGGTTGAGGTGTTCTCAAACCAGCGTGCACAACTCTTCCTATGTCTTGTCCGTTGGTTTCATTAGTGCTAGCAGATTTTTGATGAGGCCATATATCGTGGACTCTCAAACGGTGAGGAGAATCGCCCTGCGCATGATCGCGGTTTCTGCCTTTTCCAGTTTGTTGGCCACGAAATACTTATCAAGACGCTCAACAAAGGCTTCCCAATAATCACCCTCAACAAATCTCTCGAATACCAATGGCAGCCATAACTGCATGAAAGTTTGTGATCTATTACTCATCGCCAATTGTTCTGTTTAGAATAACTCCAAGATTGTATATCTTGAGTTCAAACTGTTATGACCTTGGTCTCTTTATTCTAACTCCAGAGTGAGGAGGCAGCATTGTAGACTGCCTTTCATAACTGCTTGCCCAGGGTGTGCAGGTGACCTTTGGGTCTCCCACAGGTGCTCCCCCTGTTGGCAAGTCTCAGATTGGTAATGTTTACATAACACAATGGATGGTCTCAATCTTGGAGACGAAGAAGTACATGACCTCCTCACTTGTCGGAGATGACTGGGAGAGGGGCTCAAGATGGTAAGCAGTGCAGAATAGAAGCAGAGTTATCTTTGCATTCCAGAATGATTGTGGAATAGTGGGCAATTTTGGCAGACAAGAGCAGGACCCGAAAATGCTTTGTGGTCCAACCCAATCTGGCGGTGAATGGCTATACCAGTTGTCTGCCATACCTGTAGAAGTCTGCGTCCCTTGGACTTAGGGTGGGAAGAAGAGGGCCGAACCAGGGGGCAAGGCCAGGGTGAGGGAGTAATTGTTTTACTCTGGACTAAGGCATCAAAGGTGGTGGAGAGGGTGTGGTACTAGTCCAATGACATAACCACTACATCACTGTCCCCATCGTCGGAACAAATTCCATTTATTAGCTCAATCTCGCTTCTCTAATCGGAAATCGAATATACTATGCACCTGAAATGTACTGACTGTCTGACTTGTTTTTGCCATTGCACTTACTTCAGACTACTACTAACGGCAAAAACTAATGGCCTGTATTTTTAGTATACTGTGTTTTACAATCTTCTATTCAAAACGACTACCTGCCCATGTGTCTCTCCTCTTTCTATACAACCAGGAGAGGGTTGTGGTTCTTTCTTCCTCCCCATTATTGATTTTGATAGTACTCAGTTTCATCCTTTATTATGAGCCAATGAGTAAGTGTGACCTTAGCTCCTTTTTAATAAGACTCTCGAGTGCAGGTACCGCATGGGTGGTCTGCTTATATACAGTGCTCCCAAGGGATGCTGGGATCCCTTGGGACTCCAACAGGTAGGCCCTCTGGTCGTGGTGTGATACAGGTTGCCAAGGGTTAAATACATAACAGATTTACCAGTAGGCTTGTCAATAAAACTGGCTGTCGTTCCTCTTCGGCCCCTCCCCCCCACCCCCCCTCGCTCCCCCACTCTTCCTATTGGAGTGTAGGTTGCAGAAAAACATGTGCTGTCAAAATATTATGGCTTTCTTTGGCAAATGGCACAGAATGAGACCATTGATCCTTATTGGATCAGTTTGAAGTAGACTGTAAGCAGTGATATTTCATGAACTGGTCTGTCTCTTATCAATGCACACCTTCAGTGCATGTCTTTGGTGCTTTTTAAAAAATGTGCCTCTGTGAATTCTCTGTTTTAAAACTCAAGTAATTATAATTCAGCCCATGTTCAGATTTTTTTAAACTCTCCATGCGACACGTGTATTTCTGTGTCACACTTGCACATGATTGGCCAAAATGTAATATTCATAAAACATCAGCAAATCACAATTGAACAGATATAAATGTCCCGATCCCAAGTGAGCAACTGGAGGATGTATGAAAGCAACCAATCAACAATGGACAGTGAGCAAAAGCTGCCAAGATAAATTAAGATGGTTCAAAGTTGCTTTTTTATAAACTTTTTGGTTTCCATCGACTTACTAAATGTATAAGATTCTGAGGGGGCTTTACAGAGTAGATGCTGAGAGGATGTTTCCACTCATGGGAGAATCTAGAACTAGGGGGCATAGTTTCAGAATAAGGGGACACCCATTTAAAATGGAAATAAGGAGGAATTTCTTCAGAGGGTCATGAATCTATGGAATTCTCTACACCAGAGAGCCGTGGAGGCTGGGTCTTAGAATATATTTAAGGTGGAAATAGACAGATTTTTGAACATTAAGGGAGTCGAGGGTTATGGGGAACAGGCAGGGAATTGGAGTTAAGGCCAGGTTCAGATCAGCCATGATCTTATTGAATGGCAGAGCAGGCATGAGGGCCCAAATGGTCTACTCCTGCTCCTATTACTAATTTAGAAACGTTCTTTTACAAATCTTATTTCCAGTACTAAAACACAATAGATTAAAACGTTTACAAGAAAATGATGAAGCTTATCTAATTTGTGCATTCAAAATGGGCTATATATAATGCTTTCCATTGGAAGCATGTGCCTCTGAGAAATTTAGGAAGAGTTAATTGGGCTTATGTATTGTAAATTGTATGAGCAGACTGAGAGCTGTGGAAGCTGGGACATTGAATAAATTTAAGATAGAAATAGACAGTTTCTTAAACGGTAAGGGGTTATGGTGAGCGGGCAGGGGAGTGGAGCTGAGTCCATGATCAGATCAGCCATGATATTGAATGGCGGAGCAGGCTTGAGGGGCTGTATGGCCTACTCCTGTTCCTATTTTTTATGTTATGTTCTTATTAACAAGGTACGGTATATATAAAACCAAAGTACAGTGATTTTTTTTTGGTACATTCTACAGTTCTAGCTGTATCTTAAGCAGAGTTGTGGTGGGGGTGTCACTTTTTGCAGAAACACTTTGGGAGTTGGGTGACAGCTTCCTTTTTGGCAATACTGAAAAGTAAATTCACCTATTTTTGTTTTTCTTGTGTACATGATTGTAGCTTTATTTCCTTGAATTTTGTTAAACTCAGGCTCAAGTGCATCATAAGCATATCTGAGATGCACCAAAGCCACGCTCCATGCTGCTATCACAAAAGACTATCCATAACAAGCCAACTTTCACAATCCAAAAATCTCTTCTGAGGAATGCTGATTCGAATCGATGTTATGCCACTCTGTAATATAGTGTTCTGTTATAACAATTATGTTTCCAATAATTATTTGGAGAGTTTACCCTTTTGGGTAGTAAAGGCATTGACATGGATGTTAGTAACTGAAGAAGATGCTTAAAAATGAATAGCTAATCTTTGACTATCAATACTGCTTGTTAACTGGAATGGAGAAAATGTGCCATGAAGCACCTTCAGAAATTTCAGCAGTTTCTCTCTGCACAATAGAATTTAATTGAGATCAACAGTCCAAGCATTCCCATTGTGACATGGAAAACTAGGTAATTTGACATTGTCGGCACGGTTTCATTGGGAGACTGGGAGAACTGTGGAATTTCAGTGTCACTTTCATTGAATTTAAGCCAGCTTTGTTTGATTTTCACCAGGTATAATGCTTCATAATTTCATTTACTGCTGCACATTTTTGAAGGCTATCATTTTTTAAGTGTACAGCAAATCCATCACACTGCCATCGTTGGTCCACCTCTGTACAAAAGAATGTGCAAGTGTGTATAAAGACTGCATTGGCCCTGAAGCAGCTAACTACACTGCATATTGTACTGGCATGTTTCCATATGTCAGTATAATCAACACTTGTGTATTTTAAACAAGTACCAGACACTAGTGTGGATTGGATTAATACAAGTGACTCAAGTAGTCTTGTTGTATCTGGCACAGACTGCTCAATCCATGGTACTATATCTGCTTTTTGATCTGTTCACATTTTATTGTGTGCTGCCAGGTTCGCAACCTTATTTGAACCTGCTTGCTGAAAAATAAATTACTTTCACAAATTACATATTTGTGGGAAATCCTAACAAACTCTTAGTAACTTCGTGTAGAATACTTGTCTGACAGGTACTGTATAACGGTGCAAGTAAATATATTGTCACTGTAAAGAACCATGATAGTTTATGGTCCTATTATTTTTGGATCGGCAATATACCAAAAATAATAACTTTATTGTTTGTTTGAACTTGGCAACTTTCTATGTACATGGTGTACCAATTTATAGTGGTGGAGTCTTCATCTCTTGGGATTGACCTCACCCGACTTGGGATGCGTGCTAGTTAAATTGTGATACAATTTTCATGAAAACCATGTAACAAAATCACTTTTAATTTACATTTTTCAGGGGTCTTTTTATTACTATCCATGACCGAGGACACATTGCTACACTACTGAAGTCCTGGCCTGAGAATGATATTAAGGTATGTTTGAATTATTACGTGCCATACTGTAACATGTAAAAATACATTATTTTTAAGAAATTGGGATAGTTTGCGGCTCCTACCAGCCGGGGCACAAACGACTTTTTGCCCGGGCACCGCGCCGCAAACTACTCCCGTTAAATTCTGTGGACATTTAGCGGTGGCGGTAACTGGTTGTGTGCCGGGTTGACGCAGTGCTTTTGCACCTGAGCACAAATTGGGTATCGCCCCCTAAAGCTGCATTGGGCGATGGCAGCGATAGCTTCAGGGGACGCGTATATGGCAGCCGGCCACTCGCAGGGCACTAGTTAAAGGGGAGGTGGTCGGCGCATAAATTAAAAATTAAAAAAAATGACCAACATATCCATTGCCTCTAACGCGGGCTCTGTGCCACAATCTGGCAGACAGGCACTCCATTTGATGGCATGGCTCCCCAGTGGTTCAGGTAGGGCCCCACAGAGTCTGCAACTTGGCCCTCCTTTAATGAAGGAGAAGGCCTGTTCTACATGGCAGCACTACACTGCCCAGTACATAGCGCTGCGCCCCGCTCCCTCTGCGACACAGAGAGGAAGTGGAATGCGTTTTTTTGTGCTCCATTTCCCCTCTAGGGCGGTAACCCCAATTTCATGAGCAGGGCGAGACTTCAGTGCCTGGCGGAGGAACTCCCCCCTCGCAGATGTTGCCGGCCCCAAACGGGGCCCGATGCAATTTCCCCGGCTCTAATTATATACATATTGAGCATTTGTCCTCTACGTTTCTCCTGTCGGATTTGCCCAGGTGATGCTTCACACGCGGCCAAAAAATCAGACAGGCAATCTGTCCCCAGATCTCAGCTATTAATGCACTGTAACTTATTCTACGCGGGCCCCGGCCTGCAAGCACCATCAGAGCGGGCCGGGGAGCAGAAGGAGCAGCGTGGCAGCCGAGCCCAGTAGGCTGCGCGGCCCCCAGCCTGCAAGCACCATCGGAGTGGAGCGGAAGGAGCAGCGTGGCGGCATAATACTTCATGGAGCAGCACGTGCTGGAGCAGGAGAGCAACGGCAGTGAAAAAGGACGTCGCCAAGATCCAGGTCTGTGATTGGAGCGTGGGCAGATACTGCAGGAGTGACGAGGTCTGGGCGAAGGAGCGGCAAGGTTTCGTCGAGGAACGTGATCGGGGCCTGATGGAGGTGTGAGTTTGGGACCCAGGAGAGGTGAGGGCCCAGGGGCAGTAAGGGCCAGCCCACACTGCAATATGTGTGCGCACTCGGTCCATGCAGTAAAGCTGGTCTTCAGTCGTCTTGGTTAATCTTTGCTACTGGACCAAGACTTAGCTCCGTCAAGCCCGTGTGGTGGCTGGTGTTCAATGGCCACCACGCGTTTTTTTTTTAAAAAAGCCATGCACAGGCATCTTCCACCCTTCAAGATTTAGTTCGGAACCTGGAATTTTAGCTCCTTCATTGAAACACATGTGAACTTTTTGATGTGGAAGCAAGTCATCCTCGATTCGAGGGACTGCCGATGATGATGTAACTAAGTTCACACAAGGAGGGTGACTTGTCTACTCATTGTCCCTGGTTGGCAGACATGAGGTCGCTCCTGTGTTGCTATGCATTGGAACTTCAAAGTACTGTGCCACCCATGTTTTTGGCACAGTTTAGTTGGTGAGAAGTTTTTAAATTGAGAAGCGTAGAATGAGGGCAGATATGTTTTCTGAAAAGATGGAATTAATGATGCCTGTGTTTGATTCCTTGGCTGAACTAACTGATCAATCAATGAGAGTGAGGATGGATGACAGTACAGTCAACCTCCATTTCTTCTGCCCTTGGGAAGCGCAAAATCAGCCAGGATTCCGACCCCTGATTTTGATTCAATGATCCTTGGTGTAAAGTATATTTGTTTGGACATTGGCTAAGGACAAGATTAGGTTCACGGTGAAACAGTCCCATGATTCAGTAGCCTGCTAATGCTCATTGCCTTTCACATGAGCCTCGGCAACCATTCAGATGAGGTACTAGAAGGCTGTCAATCCCAATGGAACTATCTCGAGCATAAGTTAGCAACGGGGGAGGGAGGGGGGAAAGTTTATAGAAATTAAATTGAAATTGGAATTCCATAATAGGAAACATAGTTTAAAAATCCACAGTCCTAAATTATTGTAATTGCTTATTTTTACATTAAAATTAGATCAGCAACATGGTGTTTTAATTATAAAGTTGATTAAACTGAGTGTAATAGTCACAAATCCCAAGATAATACCTATTTTTTGATTGCATATCTGGCTTCAAGCACTACTGCTACGTTATATTTGAGTAAAATTAATGCTTTTCCATAGCTTTGTGCCAATTGTAATGATTTATCAAAGGAATTGAACCACAGGGCTCAAGAACTCCATTTTCAATTTAAAAAAAATGCATTAAAATAAGTTTTCAATTGAGCCATTATCTAAAACTTTTTAAGGGGAAAAGGTTTTCACAAGCTGAACTGCTAAATAACTTTCTACTTTGTTTATCCCCTCACCTAATCTTGGCCCTGAGATTCTTGGAGTTGCATCACAACTCCACAGGTTACTGCTGGAATTCTTGGGGAAACAGCTGTTTTGAGCTATTTGCAATGGATTCTGCTGGTTCGCTGCCAGAGTTATGACAAAGGCCCCAGCAGAATATCCGTGCTTGTTTTGTTTTTTTTCCTCCCCTCAATCCTCTTTTATAAACAGTAAATGCGCTATCGGCTGAATGTACGGACTAGTTTTTTTTTTTAATTCGTAGCCAATCGTTCCAATTCTTTGTCAAATCACAAACGCCAGAGGTCACCTTGCACACGCCAAGGATCACTCTGTGCCAATGCTCTTAGCCAAAAGGCCTAGAGCCACTGCACCGTTCCTGGAAGTACTGCAATACCAGGTTCGTGCCATGGAGGTGGATGGGTCAGGTCCCCCACACACCTCCGTGGAGGTGGATGGGTCAAGCCACCCCACCCACCTCCTGTTTCCAAAAAAGCAAGCATATACCTTCCTGATCCAGGGAGAACCACCCGGAGGTCATGGTGGCTACTCCCCTGTCAGGTCAGTTACGCATGATCTTAGCCAAAAGGCCGAGAAGCGATTGTACGGACTAGTTGCCAAATATCTGGCCTCTACCAGCGTTCTTAGAGCCAGTTTAAGACCACCAGCAGTGACCTGCATTGCTTCTAACTTCCCCCTCTCTAATCATACGGTCAAGATCGGGAACTCAACATGTGGGTAATTTGATATATTTCCCCTCCTTGATGAAGTATTTGGTGCTCTCTAGTTGGATGAATCTTGCTGCTGCTGTCTCTAACTTTTTGGGGGGCATTTTTTTTTTTCAGGCTATTGTCGTCACAGATGGGGAACGTATCCTGGGTCTTGGTGACCTTGGGAGCTATGGAATGGGCATTCCAGTGGGTAAGCTGGCATTGTACACAGCGTGCGGTGGAATGAATCCCCAGCAGTGTTTACCAGTGATGCTAGACGTTGGCACTGATAATGAGGTAAAGAAACTGACCCATGTTAAGGATTTACAACATTACACATTGTCAGACTTTGCTTTTACCAATGCTATACTATCTTTGGCAAATAGTAGTAATGCCATTATTGAGTGTGAAACAGCCCAGCAGTGTGTCCGTCCTGTGGAAATGGTTCCCATGCCCCCAACCCCCAGCGAGATGTGCTTTACCCAAGCCAGTTCTTTGGGAGGGCAACCTTCGATTCAGTTTCATAATTTTTCTAATGTACAGCTTAAAGCGGGCAGATGAGCATCAGCGCTCAGTTAGTGAGACCACCTGGAAGTGGTGCTTGTTATCAGTATGGAAGTTGAATTGGCTGCAGTATAAAAGATGGCAATGGTTTCTGGGTGAAGGAGGAATCCATAGAAAGTCAGTCAGGAGCACAGATTATGAGAACTGATGTACAGCTGGAGGAGATTTCAGAGGTGGGGTGAAATGAGACAATGGAAACACCTTAAGATGAGGACACCAATTTTAAATTTTCCCTGGCAGCGTGTTCTGCTGGGATCAGAGAGGGGTAGAAGCAAGAGTGAGGCTGCAGGTTTGGGAGGTCTGCACTCTAGGTCATCGCTGCAGTGAAAAGGCCTCATGGAATAAAGAGGGTGTTAGTTGGGTGAGAAAACAAATTTTGGTGTTCCATATACCACCATTCACGATTTAGTGATGAAAAAGAGCTGACTATCTCGTCAATATTTTTCTCCTCATTAATCATACTGGCAGGTGAGGCTGGAGAATAACTTTCCTTGCACATATGTGCATCTGCATGCCTGGAGCTCTGCTTTCCTCAGCTTCAATGTTAGTGTGGGGGTGGGGGGCAATGAAAAGTTAACCCCTGTTTGGGCCACAATGCAAACAGAACTGAACTGGGAATATCTTTGCTATCTTGTCTGCAGCTCTTCAATCGATTTCTTCAGGTTTAAATCTGTGGCTTGCTAAGATGTCTTTTAGACTCTAAACTGTTAATATGTTGTGCTTCAGCTCATTAGTAGTAACTTGTGTCAAAAGGGATTTTGGAACTCAATGGGACTTGCTTTCATTGGGCATTTTATTTCCCCCACATTTTTAGACTGTTGTACCACACCAGTAGAGTTCAGGGAAACGAGCTGAGTTTAATAACAATTGGACAATTTTGACTTATTACAATAGTCCCCCTCCTCTTCCAGCTATTAATAGCTAATATATTGTCAATGATTAGTGCAGGACTACAGCCAGTCCTTTACTTTGAGATTATTTCTGGTGTACTGTTGGGTTAGATGTTCCCTATGGAATATAATGCAGGAATGTTTAGTGTTGACTACCTGAAGTGCACAAGCAATTTAAAAAAAAAACTTCAGTTTCCTTGACCAGAAAATGCTAGGCATGGAGATTTCTTTATGGAATTGGTGATGCTTTATATATGCCCATCTATAGGTCCCTACATTACATTATTCAATGATATTACAATATTAACGTGACAGATGAATTATCAGCACAATTACCACTACAACTGCATGGTTTTAGTTCCCACTGTTTCAAGATACCTAGTTTCAAACAGTGCATCTCTTACAACTTGCCCAAGATCAGAAGCACATAACTTTCTGGATGACAATCATCATTTAACATGCAGGTATAGCAAACAATTAGGAAGGCAAATGTTATGTCATCCTTTACTGCAAGGGGGTTAGAGTGTAAGCGTAAGGAAGACTAGCTGCAATTATATAGGGCTTTGGTGAGACCACACCTGGAATAGTGTGTGTGTAGTTTTGGTCTCCATAATCTAAGGGAGACAGTGTAATGAAGGTTCATAAGATTGATGAGGGGGCTGTCCTATGAGGAGAAATTGAGTAGAATGGGCTTATATTCTCTGGAGTTTAGAAGAATGAGATGATCTCATTCAAACGTATAGGGCTTGACGAGAGTAGATGCTGAGAGGTTGTTTCCCCCGCCTGGAAAGTCTAGACCTAGTGGTCAACGTCTCAGGATAAGGGGTCGGCCATTTTTGACTGAGATGAGGAGAAATTTCTTAGGGTTGTGAATCTTTGAAATGCTCTACCCTAGAGAGCTGTGGATGTTTAGTTATTGAGTATATTCAAGAATGAGATCCGTAGACTTTTGGACACGAAGGGAATCAAGGTATGTAGGGATCATGCGTGAAGTGGAATGGAGGAGCAGACTTGAGGGGCCGTATGGCCTACTCCTCCTAATTCTTATGTTCTAACAGTCTATTTTACAAGGCGCATGCTATGCAACTGCTTTGCTGCTATAAAGCCACCACCGATAGTCAAAACACCAAGTGATCTGGTCTATGTGTGACTTCAGGAGAAACTGTAAATGTTGCTCTGCACAGCTAACAAAAAGGACAGTTGAAATGCAGAAAACGGTTTCATTTTTTCTGTGTCTCATGCTCCTGCAATCCTCTAGTTTCTAGGTGGTTCTCAATTGTCACGTATTCCATACCACTCAACAGTCCCATACATTATAGTGCATCTCACATTCATGGATATTGGCTGCCCCCTAATTTCTTTGGCCTGGTGTTCAATGCAGAAGGAGAAAGCCAGCAGAAGAGGCCTGATGGCGGCGGCAAATTGTGCAGGAACCAGAAATGGCAGGTCTCAAGAAATGTCTGTGGGGGCCTGGAACAGGTAGAAGTTCCATTTGCCTATACGAGGCCCATGATGTGACCTGGAGGTGGGGCCCACAGAAGGCTTGCCTCTGACAGAATTCCTGCTGCCTTTGTGCCGAGCAATCTTGATACAGGAAAGAAATGGGCATCTGGAAACTTGGGGTACAAGTGGGATCTCCAGGCCATCACGGAAAGGCTGGCCCCAGAACTGTGATGTATATTTTTTGCCTTCGGCCCTCTTACAAAAAGGGGGCAAATTAACTGGATAGCTGCATCTTTTGGTGTTTTGCCTGTGTGGTTGTGCAGCAACGCATCTTCGGCCCCTACCCTCCCAAAGCAGGCACTTGAGATGCACCCTTTACTAGTGTGGGCACCCACTTGGAGTATTTTAACTGGCTTACCTCCATATATTCCAATGGATTCATTGATTTTTCAGCCCCAGTGTTTTTTAAACTAACTCACATCAAATAGTGCATATTGTATTGGACACTTCTGAAACTAGTTTAGTTCATATTAATCTTATCAGAAACAAAGAAAAATAGTTTTTTTTTAAAGCAACAATGTGGTAGAATTATATGCAGGTGAAGATAGATGTATCTAATTTTGGGAAATGTATCATGTTATTATAATATCACTGATTTGCATTGGCTGGTCGAAGGGTTAAAAGTTATCCACCTGTATGAGAATGACATTGTGCAACCATCGAGGAGCACTGACCATAGTGTGAAGATGTTTTTCAGCTTCATATCCATATCCTCTACAATAAAATAATTAATTAAATTCCTGATTTTAAATCATTAAATCATTTCAGCTTTCTCTTGATTAGCAATGATGGATTAAACAAACAAGGAAAGAAAATGTAGCCACCTATCAGTCCTCTATCATCATCATATCTCGTCATAAGAACAGCTGGCTTGGGTATGCAACAAGAGCATTCAAAGTGATTATTGTCTTGAGCTCTCGTTTACCAAACAAGCATTACCTCCTATTCGACTATGAATAGAGTTAAAGTACTGTGGAAAGTCACAGCCATGATTGGTTTTAAGCACTACTGTAGCATCTAGCCTTCACCCAGTTTATAATGTGGTTGTATTCAGTTTCTGAAAGAGATAATAAAGTTAAAGTAACTGGAGACGGGCAGCAGTCTTAAAAAGTATACAGCTGGTAGACAAGCAATCATAGCTGTACGATTTGTTTCTGTGGTGTACTTAATCCATTTAAAAAAAAAAGGCAGAGAGCTTTAAATCTAGAAAAAAAAGTACTTGGTTTAACCTGAGGCTGTAAACCATTCTTGTGATTTAAAGCAGTAGGATTAGTAATGATTGATAGCTTTGGTCTCTGTATAATTGTTCCAGACAGTAATCGGAGATGTTGAAATACTGGAATACCCTTGGAATATGCATGGAAGTACCCAAACTATAACTATAAATGAAATAGGACAGAAATAAAATATAAAGTGGAAGGAAAAGGAAGTACCCAAACTGTAACTTCCTTTTCCTTCTGTAAAATTACAACTCCTGAGTGGTTATACAAATTATCAGGTGCTCTTCAGTTCCTTTGAATAACTATTAATCTCACTCTTTTGCACATAGGTATTCGTATATAGAATATACACATTGTCAGAGCTAGTTAATAGGATTTCTCGATCATTAGAACTCCAGGAATTGCAGTCTGACCCCTGAATGAAGAGTGGTGCATCCTCCAAATGAATAGTGTATTGAACTATGGTCCTTAGCACTTGCTTTATTTCAGTACTGTGCTTTACCACGTCTTCACTAACCTTCCACAATACCACCAGTGATGTCTCCGCACGATCCTGCAAATCCCCTGAAAGGACAGATGCACCGATATTAGCGTCCTCGTCCAGGCCAACATCCCCAGCATTGAAGCACTGGCCACACTTGATCAGCTCCGCTGGGCAGGCCACATAGTTCACATGCCAGACAAGAGACTCCCAAAGCAAGCGCTCTACTCTGAACTTGTCCACGGCAAACGAGCCAAAGGCGGGCAGAGGAAACGTTACAAGGACACCCTCAAAGCTTACCTGATAAAGTGCGACATCCCCACTGACACCTGGGAGTCCTTGGCCATAGACCGCCCTGAGTGGAGGAAGTGCATTCGGGAGGGCGCTGAGCTCCTCGAGTATCGTCACCGAGAGCATGCAGAAATCAAGCGCAGGCAGCGGAAGGAGCGTGCGACAAACCAGGCTCCCTGCCCACTCTTTCCATCAACAACTATCTGTCCCACCTGTGACGGAGACTCTGGTTCCCGTATTGGACTGTGCAGCCAACTAAGAACTCATGCTGAGAGTGGAAGAAGTCTTCCTCGATCCTGAGGGACTGCTTACGATGATGACTAACCTTCCAAGTTTTCAAACTTCAACTTATTCAAATGAGTTAGATTTAAGAAAAAAATGAATACAATGCAACATACAATACAACTATAACTACATACAAATATATCTTTAACCTCTTTCGGGTGAGATATTAAAGTAAGACCCCGTCTGCCCCCTCGGTTGGACGTAAAAGATCCTACGGCACTATTTTGAAGAACAAAAATGAGTTCTCCTCCGGGGTTCTGGCCAATATTTATCCTTCCACCAGTATCGCTAAACAAACAGATTATCTGGTCATTATTGCATTATTGTTTGTGGCGCCTTGCTGTGTGCAAATTGGCTGCTGCATTTCCTACATTGCAACAGTGACTCCACTTATAAAGTACGTATTTGGCTGTAAAGCACTTTGGAACATCCTGAGGTCATGAAATGGGCTATTTCAATGCAAGTCTTTTTTTTTAACGTTTTTGTTTCTGCTTTTAAAAATAAACTTGCCAGTAGTTTGTATCAATTTCTCATTCTATAATTTTGTGATGCTCCGCACCACTTCCATGCCAATGCAACTGCACAGCTTCTAAGATTTTATTGCATGCGATTTTGAGGTTTGCAACTGTATTGATTGTGGAACTGATGACACGGTAGCTGTTATTTTCTGATATAAAATTATGAAGTGGAAGTACATCCAGCAAGTGAAAAATTAAGACCAATCCTTACTGTAGGATTAAATGATTTGAGGAGTGTGAGTGTAAATAAGTTATATTAATTGCATCACTAATTGCTTCACTTTCTGTAAATCATAGATTAGTGCTTCAGTTTAAAAAAAAAAAAAAAAAATTCCCTCATCTCTTGGTTTTAATATGGTGTGGCATCTCTGCTGGGGTCTTTCACGAGACCCTGGCCATATTGTGGCCACAGGATAATTTGCATATGCTCCCCAGCCTCCAAGAGTTGTCAGTACTGGATGGTTGGCAACAGAGGCCTGTGGCTTGGGAGTGCTGATGACCTCAGAGATGCTGGTGAAAGATTTAAAGAAAGGAACCTATTTTTGCCCTCTTCCAGGGTATGTCGTAGTCTTAAGCAATCCCTCGGAGTTGAGGATGACTTGCTTCCACACTCAGTTCTCAGGTAACTGAGACCAATGCGGGGGACCTACAGTCTGATGGTGGTGGAAGGGACGGGTGGATGGGGTGCTTGTGTTTATCATACGCTCCTTCCGCTGTTTGCGCTTGGCTTCCGCGTACTCCCGGTGAAGAGATTTGGTGTTCGGCGCCTTCCTGAATGCTTCTCCTCCACTTTAAGCCATCTTGGGCCAGGGATTCCTGGGTGTTGGTGGGGCTGTTGCAATTTTTCAAGGATGCTTTGAGGGTGTCCTTGAAGCATTTCCTCTGCCCACCTGGGACACGTTTGCTGTGTCGGAATTCTGCGTAGACCGCTTGTTTTGGGAGTCGAGAATCGGGCATGCAGACGATGTAGCCCATCGGGGGTGATCAAGCGTGGTCAATGATTCGATGCTGGGGATGTTGGCCTGAGCAAGAACATTGATGTTGGTGCACCTATCCTGCCAATGAATTGGCAAGATTTTGTAGAGGCAGCATTGGTGGTACTTCTCCAGTGCTTTGAGGTGCCTGCTGTCATCATTATCATAGGCAGTCCTTTGGAATTGAGGAAGACTTGCTTCCACTCCCAAAGTGAGTCCTTAGTGGCTGACAGTTTAATACGAGAGCCACAGACCCTGTCACAGGTGGGACAGTCATTCGTCGGGGGAAGGTGGGGGGGACTGATTTTCCGCACGCGCTTTCCGCTGCCTGCGCCTGACCTATTCATGATTGTGCCGTTGAGATTCAAAGAGCTTAACACCCTCCCGGATGCACTTTCTCTACCTAGGGCGTTCTTTGGCCAGGGACTCCCAGATGTCACTTGTGATGTCGCACTTTACCAGGGAGACTTTGAGGATGTCCTTGTAACGTTTCTGCTGCCCACCTTTGGCTCATTTGCCGTGAAGGAGCTCTGCATAGAGCAATTGCTTCGTGAGCTTCGTGTCAGGCATGCGAACTATATGTGGCCTGCCCAGCAAAGCTGATCATGTGTGGTCAATGCTTCACTGCTCTGGATGTTGGCCTGGATGAGGATGCTGATAGTGCACCTGTCCTCCCAGGGGATTTGCAGGATCTTGCGGAGACATCGTTGGTGATATATCTCCAGCAATTTGAGGTGTCTTCTGTATGTCGGCCATGCGTCTGATTCATACAGGAGGGCCGGTATTACTACAGCCCTGTAGACCATGAGTTTGGAGGTAGATTTGAGGGCCTGGTCTTCGAACACTTTTTTTTCCTCAGGCAGCCAAAGGCTGCACTAGTGCACTGGAGGCGATGTTGAATCTCTGCATCAATGTCTGCCTTTGTTGATAAAAGGCTCCCGAGGTATGGGAAGTGGTTCACGTTGTCGAGGGCCGCGCCATGAATCTTGATGACTGAGGGCAGTGCTGTGCGGCGAGGACAGGCTGGTGGAGGACTTTGTCTTATGGATGTTAAGTGTAAGGCCCATGCTTTCATATGCCTCGGTGAATACATCGATTATATCCTGGAGTTCAGCCTCAATGTGCGCAGATGCAGCTGTCGTTCGCGTACTGCAGCTCAACGACAGAGGTTGGGGTGATCTTGGACCTGGCCTGGAGGTGGCATGGGTTAAACAGCTTCCCACTGGTTCTGTAGTTTAGTTCCACTCTAGCGGGGAGCTTGTTGACTGAGGTGGAGCATGGTACGAGGAAGATTAAGAGGATTGGAGTGATGACGCAGCCCTGTTTGACCCCGGTCCGGATGTGGATTGGGTCTGTAATGGAACCGCTGGTAAGAATCACGGCCTGCATGTTGTCGTGGAGCAGGAAATGGATGTTGACAAAGTTTTGGGGGCATCCAAAACGGAGGAGGGCGCTCCATAGACCCTGACGGTTGATAGTGTCAAAGGTCTTTGTAAGATCGAAAAAGGCCATGTCTAAGGGCTGGCACTGCTCCCTGCATTTTTCCTGCAGCTGTCTTGCTGCAAAGATCATATCCGTTGTGCCCCGTAGGGGACGAAAACTGCGCTGTGATTCTGGGAGGAGCTCCTCGGCCACAGGGAGCGACAACCTTCCCAGTGGCTGATGGGGAGATTCCTCTAGTTGCTGCAGTCAGACTTGTCCCCCCTTTTTTAAAGATGGTCATGATCACTGCATCTGAGATCGCCCGGCATGCTCTCCTAATGAGAGAGATGAGGTCATGTATCCATGCCAACAGCGCCTCTGCCAAATTTAGCAGAAATACCATCCACACCCGTAGCCTTGTTGTTTTGTTGAGCTGTTTTGTGGCTTTTCCTACCTTGTGCAGTGTTGGGGGTTTCACTGAGGTGGTGGCAGATCGCATCCTGTGGGATGGAGTTGAGAACACTCAAGTCAAAGGCAGAGTCTCGATTGAGGAGATCTTCAAAGTGCTCCTTCCAGACCTGACTGCCTCGGTGTCCTTGAGTGTTTACCCGTTCTTGGCCAGGGATGGGGCTTTGGGGGTGCCTGCTGTACATTGTCCATGTCTCTGAAGCATATAGGAGGACAGGTATCACTACTGCTCTGTAGATCATGAGCTTTGGTGCCAGGTTTGAGACCCTGGTCTTCAAATACTCTCTCGCTCAGGCAACCGAAGGCTGCACGGACACACTGAAGGCGGTGTTGGACTTCGTCATTGGCATCTGCCCTTGTTGCCAGTAGGCACCTGAGGTATGGAAAATGGTTCACGTTGTCCAAGGCCTCGTCATGCATCTTGATGATCGGGGGCAGTACTTTGTGGCGGGGGCATGTTGGTCGAGAGCCTTTGTCTTACGGATGTTTAATGTAACGCCCATACTCGTACATTTCAGTGAAAGTGTTGACGATGATTTGGAGTTCGACCTCAGTGTGCGCAAATGCAAGCATCGTCTGCATATTGTAATTTGATGATGGAGGATGGGACGACCTTGGATCTAGACTGGAGGCGGTGGAGGTTGAACAGTTTCCCATTTGTTCTGTAGATTAGCTCCACTCCAGCGGGGAGCTTATTGAGTGTGTCATGGAGCATTGCAGCAAAGAAGATTGAGAAGAGTGTTGGTTCGATGACGCAGCCTTGCTTGACCCCGGCCCGCACGTGTATTGAGTCTCTGTTGGATCAATTAGTCAGGATCGCAGCTTGCATGTCATTGTGAAGCAGGTGGAGGATGGTGACAAACTTTGAAGGCAGCCGAACTTAAGGAGGGCACTCTCATCCCTCACGGTTGACTGTGTCGAAGGCCTTTGTGAAGTCAAAGGCGGCTGTGTACAGAGGCTGGTGTTGCTCCCAACATTTCTCTTGAATTTGACGTGCGGTGAAGATCATGTCCATTGTGCCCCTTAGTGGGCAGAATCTGCATTGCGACTCGGAGGAGCTCTTCAGCCACTGTGAGAAGGCGATCGAGGAGGATTCTTACGATGACATTCCCTGGCAAGACGTCAGGCAAACTCCTCCGTAATTACCGCAATTGGTCTTGTCACCTTTCTTGAAGTTGGTCACGATTATAGCCTCTGAGATCCCCTGGCATACTCTCCGTTTTCCAAATAAGAGAAATGAGTTAATGGATTCGCGCCAAGAGTATTTCTCTGCCATTTCTAGTGCTTCGGCGGGGACTCCTGCTCCTGAGGCCTTGTTGTTCAGTTGTGGGATGGCCTTTTCAACGTCATGCAGGGTTGGGGTTGTATTGAGAGGGTGGCGGGTAGTATGCTGCAGGATGGAGTCGAGGACCCCCAGCGTCTAAGACAGAGTCTCGGTTAAGGAGATCTTCGAAGTGCTCATTCCAGCGGGCACTGACTGCCTCTCTGTCCTTGATGAGTACCTCTGTTCTTGGCCTTCATTGGGGTAGGACCTTGGGTGCTTGGGCCGTAGGTGGTCGTGACTGCGCTAAAAAATCCACGCACGTCATGCTGGATCTCCTGCGGTTTTCCCACCCGCCATCTGTTCTTTAGGTCGCAAGTTTTATGTTGGACCTCGGCCTTCAGATGTCTATCGAGCTGCTTTCTTGCTCTCGAGTTGTCTTGCTGTTTCCAGTTCAAGAATGCCTTGCGCTTGCGGTTTATTAGCTCGTGGATCTCCTGGTTGTTCTCATTGAACCAGTTGATGTTTTCTGGTGGAGTGACTGTGTCTCTTCACAGATGCTAATTATGGAGGCCTTGAGGGCAGACCAGGTGCTGGAAACACTGCGACTCCGGTTCACTGGATGTAGTCAGGTTGGTTGTGAGACGCTGGCTAAAATAGGGCTTTCTTTCTTAGCAGAGTCTTTTAGAGCTTCAGTGTTGTTTTTCCTGTGGCAGCGTTTCTGTTGCCGCTGCTGTTTTGGGGCTACATTGATGGAAATGACAGTGGATTAGGCAGTGGTCAGTCCAGCAGTGGTCCGCTCCTGTCATGGCGCGGGTGATGTGGACATCGTTGCGGTCCCTCACTTGGACGATGATGTAGTCCAGCAGAAGCCAGTGCTTGGAGCGAGGGTGTTGCCATGAGGCCTTGTACTTGTCTCTCTGACGAAACAAGGTGTTGGTTAAGACAAGACCATGTTCTAAGCATTTCGTCAGGAGGCGGGTACTGTTGGAGTTGGATTTCCCTGCACCCTCTCGGCTGATCACCTCTCGGAGATATGTTTCCTTTCCCACTCTGGCATTAAAGTCGCTAAGGAAGATTAGCTTGTCGCCCGTTGGGACTCGGGACAGGGATTGTTCAAGGCTGGAGTAGAATTCCTCTTCTAATCTGTAATTTCCAGTGTTGGGGCATATGTACTGATGACCGTGGCTAGGGTGAGCCAAAGGTTCATGAGTCATTCATTTAACCCGCAAGGGGAGTCTGAGATGTCCAACTAGCTTTTTTTTTTAAACGGCGAAGCCTACTCCATGGAGGTGCATTCTTCTTCTGGTTTACCTTTCCAGAAGAAGGTGTAACCGTCACCTTGTTTTTTTTTTTTTTTTTAATAAATTCGTAGCCAATCGTTTCCAATTCTTTGTCAAGTCACAAACGCCAGAGGTCACCCTGCACCAGTCAAGGATCACTCTGCGCCAATGCTCTTAGCCAAAAGGCCTAGAGCCACTGCACCGTTCCTGGAAGTACTGCAATACCAGGTTCGTGCCATGGAGGTGGATGGGTCAGGTCCCCCACACACCTCCGTGGAGGTGGATGGGTCACCAATCCCACCCACCTCCTGTTTACAAAAATGTAAGCATATACCTTCCTGACCAGGGAGAAACCACCCGGAAGTCATGGTGGCTGGTCAGGTTGGTTATGCAGATCTTAGCCAAAAGGCCGAGAAGAAGGTGTAACCGTCACCTTGTTCCTTCAGCTGGCCTTCCCCTGCCTGCCGGGTCTCACTTAGGACAGCAATGCCTATGTCGAAACGTCTGCGTTCCCATGCAGCGATAGCAGTATGGCGTTTCGGTCTGTACTGTTGGGGTTGTCCTTGAGTCCTGATGTTCCAGGTCCTGAACTTAATTTGAGGGTGAAAGATGCCTGTGCATGAATTCTTTTAACGTGGCATGGTTGTTGCACACCAGCTACCACATGGGCTTGATAGAGCAAGGTCGAATGGCAAGGGGATCCAAGACGATTGGAGACCAGGCTCTGTTGCTTGAGCCTAGTACACACACATACACATACGTATTTCTACTCCTCCTCCCTCCTTCCCACAGGTCCTCTCTCCCTGGGTATGTGCTTGAAGTTCCATAGCATTAACCCTTGCTGCTGGCAACATTTTCTTTGAGCCCTTCTGTAGATAGACAGAAGGACAAACAGACGGGCCCTACGTCCAGCATGGCACAGGCTGTGTTTTTCTCTTTGTGTGATGTTCCTGGCCAAGAAAACTAAGCTATCCACCTTGCTTTGTTCCTTTTACAAGGATTATTTGGGCAAAATGTGTCATCTGCCACCTAGTGAACCAACCAATAGTCTCGGGCCTGGACTTTCTACGACCAGTATTCCTGTAGTTAGCAATGGGATGCACAGTTCAATGGGACAGGTCCAAAATGGAATGAGGTAGCTCTGTGCAGGGCTTCATCTAGAAACCTGTAAACTGATTAAATATACCTTTCTGAATTAGATGTTTGCAGTAAGCAATAACACTTGAGATTTAAACCTGCAACCTTGTCTTGCTGCTGAACTGCTCTGCTATTTATACAGCCAATTTGGTAAATGTGCCTTCCTTCAGATGTTGACCACCCCATTCCTCTAAATTTCTTATAGCCATATGACCAACAGGTTACTGTGGTGTGTAATGAATCCAAAAGGATCTTGTCAATTGCTATCTGTTTCAAATCAACACATTTTAAAATTGCTACATTTTATATTGTTGACTACCCTTCAAGTCAACTGATGATCTTGCATGCTAAATGATATGAAGGTGGTGAGATGATTGGTATATCTATTATTCATATGTTATCCCTCTGGTTATCAGTGCTGGAAAATGAACTTTTGATGTGTGATGAAGTTGCAGACATCAATTTTCTGTTAATTGTCTGTTCATATTGGAATTTCTGTTGGTTAACTTATACTGGTAGTTTTAGAAACTCGCATGGTATTTAAGATCATGCCTCCTTCAAACATTAGGCAACGTTCATTGCACTTTTCCTCAGAGCACTTGTTTAAGCTGATTTATTTTTGCCATGGTATCAAGATGGGAATGGATTACATCATCCCCCTCCTTCAAATCAGTGCTGTTTCTTGTAGTAAATCGGTTGGAACTAACAAATCGCATGAATGTTCGCAGCTTTGAGTTGTGTGAACTGATGGGCCTTTCTATAGTCTGATTCTTAAGAATTGCCATGTGATGTGTCTTGGTAGCTGCAGTCCTGCCCCCTTTAATGAAAGGATTGCCACTGGGTTTTCAGGCGTGTGATTAAATATAAACCGCTGAAAATTGTAGTCTTAATGTTCAAGCAGTGTTAATTTTGCAAAGGCTTGCTCACTGACCTCTGTCAGTGATCAGCCATCTTTAGGGGCAGATTAGTTCATTCAGAACTGTGCCGATGAGGTCATTCCTTAGAATTTTAACTCTGCATTTTGGCTAATTCTTTTCAGTCAGTTCAGAACTACAATAGGGGGTGTTCTCTTTTTTCAACAGTTAAATGGTCTGCTAACATACAGAAAACAAGTCTGTTATTTGTATTGGTCTAGTCATTAATGATTGCTATTTAGGACAAGGGGTGGAGTAATTAAAATCCATTTCCATTTATTTTAAACTAATTATCTGTACCCTGATGCTGTGTCGATATGAAAAATACTTTTGATAATCCATCATATTTGTATGTGACCACTTTTGCCATTGTGCAACTTTTTAGTAACCTCAATGTTTGCTTTTTAATATGCTGTTGGTAGTGATTTTGTTTCTTCACTGTTCCATTTCACTCCAGTTCTTCAAAGTAAACCAGAAAAATTGATAGAGGCGTGAACTTGATTGCCATTTGTAAACAAAAAAGTATATTTGTACAATTTTAGGTATGGCTCCGAACCTGGAAAATATTGATAGCCTGATCTTATACATGACACTTTTAGAATAGCCACAATTCTATTGTTCATTCTAAATGGTTCTGTCTTAAATGGTTACAATGATGCCTTGAAGGGCAAGTGGCTTTAACATTAAAATTAGGTCAAGATTACTTTGTTCCTATGAGTTAAGCTGCATTCAGCTATTGGAGCGTAGCATTGCAAAGTCTCTGTTTCCATGGTCACTGAGCAGTTGGAAAATATGCGGCCTGCAGCATGTTCGACTACCTTTAGTCGACAATCCTGATAGTCTCCCAAAGTGTGGGCCTGTTAGTATGTATAGAAATTTGGCAATACTGAATGCCCTAATATGCTTGTTTTAGGGTTCTAATCTCTAGCTATAGTGTGATTTTAAAAATAAAATCAATACCTTAATAGAAACCACCCAGACAAGAGGACAGTTAACCTCTGAACTTTGAGCATGTGGTTAAGGTTGAAATGGGAGTTCTGAAGGGCTAGTGAGTTTAACAACACTTGTATGACCCTACTTGGTCTGTAGAGAACTGCCCTTTTCAAAGATCTAGGCCAGAAGCCAAGAAATTAGTTGTACTTTACTCACTTGTTTGTCAGCATTGATTGAAACTTAAAAGACTGGAGATTTTATAGATTGCTTGTCCATGTTTACAACTGAGTCTGGAAAGCACGACAAGCTCTTGCAAGTTGTACCTTTTTAAATTACATATAATGTAATATTTTACAGCACAGTTTGAAAAATAATGGCTTCACTGCAGCGTAAAATGATCTTTGCAAATTTCCACTGTATAGGGCTCAAATTTGCCCAGGAGTTGCTCCGGTATTTTTTTGGGGCAACTTGATTTTTCTGGAGTATCTTAAAAATCTCCATTCTGCACTTTTAATTCGTGCCAGTGTAAATGAGTTAGTTAGGATTTTTTTAAGTTTAGTTTTATTTTTTCAAAAGGGGGCGTTACCAGCCACCTACGCCTGTTTTGGCCATTTAAGCCAGTTTGGACAGCTTAATAGTTGCTCCAAACTAACTTAGGCCAGCACTTGTGGTCGCACAGAAAACCCTTGCGAAGAGTTAAGAAATCAGCGCAAGTAGCCAAAGATGGTGGGGTGGGGGGAGGGAAGCGGAGAGGACCTTGCAAACCTCTAAGCACTTTCACAACATTCAAGAAGCATAAAAACCATCAATAACTAATTAAATAAATAAAAAAAATAAAACTTAAGTCCTACCTTTATAACTCAGCCAGGGAAGTCAGCGGGCCGGCCGGTGCGGGAGGCCACTCGGCCGGGGATGGGGGCGGGAGAACGCACCGGCAGTCAGGAGAACTCGAAGAACGCACTGGCAAGCCCTTCGGCTAGGGGCGGGAGAACGCACCGGCAAGCTCGTTGCGGCCGCACCAGGCAGTGAGAAATGCCGATCGAAGTTTTCCACCTGCTGGCTGGCTGCTTGCTGCTCCACTTTTAACTAGCCGGCCAAGCTGGCTTCCGAAGAAAGGTGCTCGGCTTGCTGCCCCCCCCTTTCCATCCAGCAACAGTGACTGCTCGGCATCAGGTCCCACGCTGCAGAGGAGCTACTGCACATGCACGATACCTCCAGTGTGCATGCGTTGAGCTGCCGGCACTCTTTTGAGCGCAGGGCCCTAGCTCCGTTCCCCCCCCCCATTGTAATTGCCACACCGTGCCAAGCAAAAGGACAGTCAACAGAGTGGGGAGAATACGGCGATATCTTTTCGGCGCCGTTTTGAGAGTAGAAAGTCGCCGCACCTCATGTAACTGCGCCGAAAAAAACGGAGGGCCAAATTTGGGCCTTTAATGTGGTGAGAAGGAAATGTGATGACAGACGAAGAAAGCAAAAAAGTAATATTTGCATTTAATTTTTAAAAAAAATACTCCATGGAGTGATGCTGGAAATTGTCAATCACAGCTCAAAGGACAAGTAGTTTATATATTCCCACATCAAGTGCTGGAGTATTTCTTAAAATCACTGTTCCCAAGTTTATGGTTTCATTGTGCTACATGTCAGTGTGATTCACATGTTACAAATATATATTGGTGATTCTCACAGGTGGGCTGAATATTTTTTTTAACATGTAATGCCACTGATGACCTGAGATCTGTTTTAATATTGGTGATTGTAATTCTTAATAATTTCAGCTGTCGTCATCATTGCTTAATTTTTTTTTTAAATTGAAATCATTCTGGAGACTGCCTGTGTGCTGTTCATCCAGTTTGGGTGTATTTACACTCCAACTGTAGAACTGATGTCGAGAAATTTCACTTTACACTGCCACTTTGCAGTTCTTGTCTAAGTGCAGCCTGAATCCATTGTTGAGACTGACCTCGCATCTCACTACAGTAGAATGAGACTCCCTTGAAGAGGATTTACTTTGGGCCTTCACACCTGATTTACACTCAACAGGATTAGTATTGTCACAAAGCCAAAACTGCTTCACTCCAACATTGAACTTGTAGTCATTCATTACCTAAAAATTTGAGAACTGCTGCAAATGTATTGTTCAAGAACAAATTCTTTCCTTCATGGAGAATCCTTACAGAAAGCTTTTTTTTTTCCAATAGATTTCCCTACTAGGCTGCACAATCCTACCAACAGCCAGGGTGCAGTATAAAAAGCATTTAATTTGGGGATTCTGAATACTCCAGGGGTGGGTCATGATGATTGTGAATTAGTAGCAAGATGAGCACCCATTCAACAGCTGACATTTTCTCTACCAACATGTGATGAAGCCCTTTTGTTCCCGTCCTCTCCTTCTCCTCCTCCCCAGGATACAATGCTTTGGTGTTGAATTCTATTTTTATTTGTACCTGGGATTTGGGCATTGTTGGCAAGGCCAGCATTTATTGCCCATCACAAATTGCCCTTGACATGGTGGTGGTGGTGAGCCGCCACCTTGAATCTCTGCAGTCCTTGTAGTGAAGGTACTCCCATAGGAGGGGGTTTCAGGATTTTGACACAGCGACAATGAAGGAAAGGCAATATATTTCCAAGTCTGGATGGTGTGTGACTTGGAGGGGAACATGCAGGTGATGGTGCTCCCATGCGCCTGCTGCCCTTGACCTTCCAGGTGGTAGAGGTTGCTGTTTTGGGAGATACTGTTGAAGAAGCTTTGGTGAGGCGCTGCAGTGCATCTTGTATGGTAGCATGTGATACAGTAGTGTAGTGGTTATGTTATTGGGCTAGTAATCCAGAGGTTAAAAACTGAAAATGCTGGAAATACTCAGTAGGTCAGGCAGCATCTGTGGAGAGATAAACAGAATTAACATTTCAGGTTGATGACGAAGGGACATCAACCTGAAATGTTAACTCTGTTTCTATCTCCACAGATGCTGCCTGACCTGCTGAGTATTTCCTGCATTTGCGATTTTTATTTCAGATTCCAGCATCTGCAGTATTTTGCTTTTGTATAAGTAATCCAGAGGCCTGGACTAATCCGGACACGCGAGTTCAAATCCCACCAGCGCAGTTGGGGAATTTAAATTCAGTTAAGTTTTTTTTTTCATTCCAGATGTATTTAATTATCAGTAATGGTGAACATGAAGCGATCAGATTGTCATTAAAAACCCATCTGGTTCACTAATGTCCCTTTTAGGGAAGGAAATCTGCTGTTTTTACCTGGTTTGGCCTGCAGTAATGTGGTTGACTCTTAACTGCCCTCTGAAATAGTCTATCAAGGCACTTGGATATATTCAAGGAGGTGGCTCACCACCACCTTCAGGGCAATTTTGGATGGGCAAAAGATGCTGTCCTTGCCAGCACTGTCCACATACCGTGAATTAATTTAAAAAAAAATGCAACCTGCTGCCACTTTGCACTGGTGGTGGAGGGAGTGAATATTTAAGGTGGTGGATATGGTGCAGATCAAGTGAGCTGCTTTGTCCTGGATGGTGTCGAGCTTCTTGAGTGTTGGAGCTGCACTCATCCAGGCAAGTGGAGAGTATTCCATCACACTCCTGACTTGTGCCTTGTAGATAGGGAAAGGCTTTGGGGAGTCAGAGGTGAGACACTTGCCACAGTATACCCAGCCTCTGACCTCCTGTAGCCGCAGTATTTATGGTCCAGTTAGGTTTCTGGTCAGTGCTGAGCCCCCAGGATGTTGATGATGATGGAGGATTCGACGATGGTAATGCTGTTGAATTACAAGGGGTGGTGTTTAGACTCTCGCTTGTTAGAGATAATCATTGCCTGGCACTTGTGTGGCGCGAATGTTACTTTCCACTTAGCCTAAGCCTAAATGTCATCCAGATCTTGTTGCATGTAGGCATGGACTGCTTCAATATCTGAGGAGTTGTGAATGGAACTGAACACTGCAATCATCAGTGAACATCCCCACTTCTGACCTTATGATGGAGGGAGGTCATTGATGAAACAGCTGAAGATGGTTGGGCCGAGGCACTGCCCTGAGGGACTCCTGCAGTGATGTGCTGGTGCTTTGATGATCAGCCTCCAACAACCACAACCATCTTCCTTTATGTTGGGTATGACTCTAGCCATTGGAGTGTTTTCCCCCTGATTCGCATTGACTTCAGTTTTACTAGGACTCCTTGATGCTACACTCGGTCAAATGCTCCCTTGATGTCAAGGGCATCCACTCTCCCCTCACCTCTGGAATTCTGCTCTTTTGTCCATGTTTGGACCAAGGCCATAATGAGGTTTGGAGCCAAGTGGTCCTGGTGGAACCCAAACTGAGCATCAGTGAGCAGGTTATTGGTGAGTAAGTGCCGATTGATAGCACTGTTGACGACACCTTCCATCACTTTGCTGATGATTGAGAGTAGGCTGATGGGGTAGTAATTGGCTGGATTGGATTTGTCTTTTTGTCGAGGAAATACCAGGGAAGTTTTCCACATTGGGTAGATGCCAGTGTTGCAGCTGTAATGGAACAGCTTAGCTAGAGGCACAGCTGGGTCTGGAGCGCAAGTCTTCAGCATGACAGCTGGGATGTTTTCAGAGCCCATAGCCTTTGCTGTATCCAGTGCATTCAGCAGTTTCTTGATATCACATGGAGTGAATTGAATTGGCTGAAGATTGGCTTCTGTGATGGTGGGACCACACGAGGCCAAGATGGATCATCCACTCAGCACTTCTGGACGAAGATTGTTTCAACCGCTTCAGCCTTGTGTTTTGCACTTGCGTGCTGGGCTACGCCATCATGGAGGATGGGGATATTCATGGAGCCGCCTCCAGTTTAATGATCCACCACCATTCATGACTGGATGTGACAGGACTGCAGAGCTTTGATCTGATCCATAGATTGCGGGATCGCTTAGCTGTCTATAGCATGCTACTTCCGTTGTTTAGCATGCATGTAGTCCTGTGCTGCAGCTTCCCCAGGTTGGCACCTCATTTTTAGGTCTGCCTGATGCTGCTCCTGGCACGCTCTTTCACACTTTTTTCTCATTGAACCAGGTAATTGGTCCCTGGCTTAAAGTGAGGGATGTGCTGGGCCATGAGATTACAGATTGTGGCGGAATATCATTCTACTGCTGCTGCTGATGGCCCACAGCACCTCATGAATGCCCAGTTTTGAGTTGCTGGATCTGTTTGGAATCTATCCCATGAGCATAGTGGTAGAGCCACACAACATGTTGGAGGTTGACCTCAGTGTGAAGACTGGTCTTTGTCTCCATAAGGACTGTACGGTGGTCACTGCTACTGATGCTGTCATGGACAGATGCATATGCAGCAGTTAGATTGGTGAGGTTGAAGTCAAGTAAATTTTCCCTCATGTTGGTTCTCTCACCACCTGCAGTAGGCCCAGTCTGGCAACTATGTCCTTCAGGACTCTGCCAACTCGGTAAGTAGTGGTGTGACTGAGCCACTCATGGTGGACATTGAAGTCCCCCACACAGAGTACATTCTGTGCCCTTGCTACACTCGGTGCTTTTGCCAAGTTGTATTCAATGTGGAGGAGTACTGATTCATCAGCTGAGGGGAGGGCGGTAGGTGGTAATCAGCAGCTGTTGTTGCTTAACTAGCCTGTGGGGCAGCTCTCCCAATTTTGGCACAAGTCCCCAGATGTTAGCGAGGAGGACTTTGCAGGGTCGACGAGGCTAGGTGTGCCGTTGTGCCTGAAGCCGGAGCCGAGGCCATTGCCGGGTGGTCCATCCGGTTTTATTTTTGTTTCTTATACCGGTTTGTTGCAACCGAGAGGCTTACTCGGCCATTTCAGAGGATAGTTGAGAGTCAACTACATTGCTGTGGGTCTGGCATCACATATAGGACAGACCAGCTAAGGACAGCAGATTTCTTTCCCTAAAGGCCGTGAGTGAACCAGATGGTTTCTCACGACAATCTGGTAGTTTTTATAGGGACCAAGTTTTGGCTGTCCCTCAGAACAGCGCACCTCCGAGAAGCTCGCCTAATTTGTAGAATTCAAAGCGTGCCTAAAACTTGCCTCGCAATTCTCGGGGGTCAGCAGGCCTGTTGAGCAGTCGGCGCGGTGCAGCACAAGTAGGTGGGCGCGGAGCTACAGCCCTGCGCCGAAGAGAGTGCCAGTAGCTGTGCGTGTGTCGCCCTCCCAGCGTGTCCTATCTCCGGGCGACCCTATCCCTGGCCGAAGGGATGTCACGATGTTCGCCGCCCCAATCCCAGACCGAGTGGCCTGCCTGCCTCACCGTCCCTTGCCTCGATGCCACTGCCCTTGCCTCCTCCCAGCGGCGGGCCCCGCCCGACCAGCTCTTCAGCAGGCAGGGCTTCGTGTGCTGTTGGAGGGCTCCCGGTGCTCCCAAACGGATAGGTGCTGCAGTAGCTGAGTAGAAACGTTACATTTTATTTTTTGATATTTTTGTTTTGTGTTTGATTTATTTATCATTTATTATTGATGGCTCTTTATTGCTAAAAATGAAGTGTTTAATGCTTTGGAAAATCCCATAACTTCCCTTTCTCTCCCCACCTCCCCCCCCCCCCCCTCCCCCCCCCCCCCCCAATCTCTGGCTACCTGCGCCTAATTTCTAAACTGTACGCAAGGTTTTTCTGAGCGTACAAAAGTCGACACTTACTCTGTTCTAACTTAGTTTGGAGTAACTTTTCGCTGCCTAAACTTGCAAAACAGGTGTAAGTGGCTGGTAAAGCCCCCTTTTTGGAAAAAAAACCTGAACTAAACCGAAACTAAACTAACTCACTTGAACTGGAACAAACTAAATGCCGGGAATTACGATTTCTAAGATACTCCAAATTAAACTAGTTGCTCCAAAAAATTAGGAGCAACTCCAGCCGAAACTAGGGCCCATAGGGCCCAATACTGGCCATGACTTGCATTAATTTTTTTGAAGTAAGTTTTTTCTGGCGTAAGTTTAAAAAGAAATGCCATTTGCTCCAGAGTAAGCCAGTTAGGTACGATTTTTTTTTTGGTCAGTTTTTTTTCAAAAGGGGGTGTTCCCAGACACTTATGCCAGTTTTGCCATTTATGCCACTTTGGCCAGCATAAACTTACTCCAATCCAGTTAGGTCAGCGTATGTGGCCAGCTCTGAAAAACCTTGCGGGCAGTGAAGAAAAAGCAGCGCACATTCGGCAGACATTAGGGCAGGGATAGGAGCGGGAAGGGAACTGGAGAGGACTTCAACAACCAAGCATCAAACATGACAAGAAAAGCTCAAACGATTAAAATACTAAAAAAAATGAAGTAAATCCTACCGGAGAAATGCGAGCTGCTGGCCGCGATGTCATGGGTTTGGGGGGTGGGGGGGTAACCAGAGAGAGAGAGACCCTTCTCTTCCCCCTCTTCCCCCTCCCCCCCAAAAAAAAAAACCTCTCCCTCTCCCTCTCCCTCTCCCTCTCCCTCTCCCTCTCCCTCTCCCTCTCCCTCTCCCTCTCCCTCTCCCTCTCCCTCTCCCTCTCCCTCTCCCTCTCCCTCTCCCTCTCCCTCTCCCTCTCTCTCTCCACCCCCCCCCCCCCCCCCAATCAAGTCTCCAGCACAGCCACTAAATAAAAAATAAAAGCGAAGTCCTACCTGCCTGGGAACTCAGCGGGCTGGCCGGTGCGAGAGTCCACTCAGCTGGGGATAGGGTATGGCGAGATCGGCGTCCCTTCGATCTGGGATAGGGGCTGCGAGCATTGGGTCCTGCTCACAACCCGCAGGAGCATGCGCGCAGACGTCACTGAGCATGTGCGCAGGTACTGGCAGTGCTTTCTGCGCTGGCCTGTTGCTTTGCCCCCCCCCCCCACCCCCTTTCAGTCGCCACGCCAGGACTCCGAAGAGCGGCCAGGATGGGGCCCATTTTTCTGGTGCCCTTTACAGCGTGCAAAGTCGGCGCGCTTCAGGTCAGTACACCAAAAAAACGGCTTGGGCAATGTTGGGCCCAATTTCACCATTACTGATGCTAGCTTTTTATTTCAGATTATTTAATTAACTGAATTTAAATTTCACAGCTGCCGTGATGGGATTATTAGGGCATTTCCAGATTATTAGTCCAGGTCTCTGGGTTACTAGTCCAGTAACATAACCACTATGCTACCGTTCCTGTCCGTCTTGTCTGTCTTCTTCCCCCCTTCCCCCCCCCCCCCCCCCCCATATCCCCATCCCCACCTTGGCATCCACCAGTAATACTCCCACAACATAATACAGTGCTTCCAATTCTCTGACCTTGGGGCCAGCCTTCTAACACCACCAAGCCACATGCTTCCCATTCCCAGCGCACTCAAAGCACTGAGAGCAGGGGTGGAAAAGCGGACTTTGGGGATGGCAGTGACTGGGTGTAAGAGCATCAGGGAGGAGGTTCCTACATGTAGGACTCCTGGGAGGGAGATCCTGATGGGTGGGAACGGTGAGAAGGTATGGGTGCTTGGCATAAGGGATGGAAGCATAAGGGGGGGGGGGGGTTCAAGGTGTGGAAAATGGGATTATTAGGGAATATCCAGATTATTAGTCAAGGTCTCTGGGTTACTAGTCCAGTAACATAACCACTATGCTACCGTTCCTGTCTGTCTTTTCCCCCCCCCCCCCCCCACCATCCCCATCCCTACCCCCCATCCCCACCTTGGCATCCACCAGTAATGCTCCCACAGCATAATACAGTGCTTCCAATTCTCTGAGCGGAAAAGTATGGATGCTCGGGCTGATGCAACAATCCAAGAGTTCAAACCTACAGTCTGCTCCTTTGACAAAACAGCAGTGTAACTTAAGATTCTACCAACTTTTAGCAAAAGGCAGTAGGAGAGACTGAGGAGAGGGAGAAAAGATGCGGATACATGGAGCATGAGGAAAGAGAAATAATACTTCCACTCACCAGCATGATACAATAGAGGTTTCCCTTGTATTCTGGGTAGGCCTCTCTTATTTAAACTACATAGTCAGCAGTATCTATTTTGAATAATACCATTACCCATGTTACAACAGTGACTGTAGTTCAAAAGTACTTCACTGACTGTAAAGTCATTTTAGAAGCATAGAAAACAGTTAAAGTTTTAAGCCAGATGCTCAAAAGTCCCAGTTTGAAGGAGGAGGTTGAAGGTAAGTACTTGCAGTTCAGGAGCATGGTGAGATTTTATGGATTATTACAGCAGTGTGGGGGGGGGTGGATATATTATAGAAAAATGGATGCATAAAATTGCCCCATTAATTTCTTAGCAGCATTTTTCATATGAGAAGGGAGAAAGAGAACTTCAGGTAGTGCCTCATCACGACTCTCTGAATGCCTCAAAGCACATATATATATATATTTTTTATATATATAAAAGGAATAACTTAAGTACAGTTGTATAAGTCGATGCAGCAACCATTTTGTGCATGGGAGGTCAAAAAGCATTAAAAACCCACACTTAATCCTGATTTACATAAGGAATGGTAATTTCTTCAAATGACATGTCTTATAGAAACATAGGAATCTACAGCGCAGAAGGAGGCCATTTCGGCCCATCGTGTCTGCACCGGCCGACAGCCACACGGCCCTCGGACAGCAGCCCTGAAGGTTACACACAAACCTATGAACAATGGCGGACAGTAAAGAGCATCCGGCCCAACCAGTCCGCCCCACATTTTTCCCGAACTTTTCCTTTTGTAATATAAAGGGGATGATCTTTATCCTATAATGGCATGTTTATGCAAGTTCTTTCACTTATAAGATTTTGAGCACTAATTACTTTGCACAGTGAAACTTCAGATCATTTTTTTCCGAAGAAATATTTACGTTATTTCAGGTGAAATAAATTGACAGTACAAATTAGAAAAGTCAAAATTAGCAGCCTGCCCATAACAGCTGAAGAGACATGTCCATAAATTTTATCTGACAGTTTTTGTTAAAATAAATACAAATTCCAAACTTCAAACAAAAATTATTGAACAGTTGGAGGTCTGGCATAAAATGAATGAGACTGTATATATCATAAGATATGATGATGCCATCTGATGAAATAGAAACACTAAGGGACATTGTGTACAACAAATCCTTAATGTCTATATAATTTCCTGTAGTATAAAATTTACTGTTTTGTCAACTGCCAAGTGTGGCAAATCTTGTTTTGGATTTAGCCTTCTAATACCAGTGGGCCCCACACACACTGCCTCTTTTTAGCCTGTGGGAATCAGACGGTTCAATTTGCTCTTATTTTTAAGTACTACCTTCAGGGACTCTAGCATGCACCAGCACAGTACTACCAGGAGAGAAAGCCTGCATTTATTTAGCATCAAGTCCTCCATACATTCTAAAGCACTTCATATTCAAATCATTAATTTTTTTGAAGTGGCCACTGTCCTTGTATAGGCAAACAACAACAACTTGTATTTATATAGTACCTTTAACGTTGTAAAATGTCCCAAGGCGCTTAACAGGACATTGCAGACCCCATTGTCTCAAATTGATGAGGTATGCAAGAAACACAATTCTCTGGCTAGCTACTGGGTCAAACATGGTTTCCAAGATAGGTTGTGCGTTGTGTGAATGCTGAATTTATTTTAATAGCTACACCTCGAAACAAGTTATCCTAACATTCCTCCTCCGTTAAATAATCTCAAATCTCAATGTGACAACCCATCTTTGTGAAACCTAGGCCGCATACAGTTTTATGAATGTTTTCTCCTACTTTTAAATATTTGTGTGCCTGAACCTTTAAGTTTCTCCGCTTTTCTACTTTTGAAGTGTTATTGTTTCGTAGATATTTCCTCTCCTTGTTCTTCACAAAATATATCACCTCATTCTCTGCTTTAAATTTTATCTAACATATCTACCCAATTGACTAACATGTCTATGTCCTCCTGAAGTTGCTTGGAGTCCTCCTATACTGTTGTTAATGCTCCATATTTTTGTATAATCACTGCTAATTTTGATATTGTTTACAAATTCTTTGGGGGTGTAATGAGGGTATGTGTCCATTCTGGAATAGATACTTTTGCACCTATGCCTTCTGCAGTTAAGTATTCATACATAACTTAGATGGTTGGATGATCTAAACCATTACTACAAGGTGCCAACTGTGAGGACTGTGGTGGTTACTCTCATTTCAACTTGCTGTCTGTCTGTAAGCCAAGATTCAGCCATTAGGGGCAGCTTGGCTCAGTATTAAGAGATTGGGAATTAATCTTGCCGCTTTTGCTCTACAGCAGTGTATAAATACTTAACACTGTACATCTTGTAATTATGTTAAAGTGCTCACAAACTTGAAATCAAATTAGATAAATGTTATAAAGGCAAATATTTTGGGCACGGTTGTTGACTGCTCTCTAGTCTGTTAATACTGTATTTCTCTGCTTAACATACCACCAACAGCAAGTTTAAAACTCCATTTGCTAAATTAGCTGAAATTATTCAAACTTGATACGAGAAGCAAGCCAGTTGATTAATGCAAATCCATGTGCGCAATATTTTCTGGGATGAAGTGGTCAGTATATAGTTAACATTAACAAAGTGACGAGAAATGCAGAGTACTGTGGAAAATTAACCAGTAACTTAAAACATGCATCAAAATAAAGTACGCAATTTCAAATCCTCCACGCATCAAATAAGGCTACAATTTACTCGAAGCTACAAGGTTAGTGAGGAATGCTAAAATCAGCCTTGGTATCTGTGGGTTTGAGAAGGGAAAATTTGCCAAGATTGCTATTACTGGCAGCTATACTGTAGCCTCTGCTAGAAATGGATGTTGAATAACGACATGATAAAGCTTGGCTATAATCCCCAATGTGCACTTTTGTGGGATAACAGAGGGTGATTGCTTCTCTGGAACTGTACCTATTGAGGGAGTCAACGCCTTCAGGAGTAGAGGGGAGAAAATTTAAAAGGGAAAAAAAAAAACCTTGCGTTGCACTGCCACCAATGGTAAAAGATGGGGTCTGGAGATTGTGTATTTTGATTGGTTGATGTTAATGGCCTTCAGATGGGTTCAAAAAAGGCGATCACTGAAAGCGGAGAAAATGTTCCAAGGTAATCGTGGATGAAAGGTTGATGGTGTTTAGCCTGTGTAGTGGAAAGAAAGTGAGACACAGGAGTATTGTGTAGTAGAAATGCTATGGTGCTATTCAATGCTTCAAGTACTGAATAGCACCATAGCAGTTGTCACTGAATCAGCTAAAGAAATTAGATTTATAACTTAAATTTGACCCAGAATCAGAAAATAGATGCAGCATTTTATTTGTTTTTTTTTAAACTTCGTTTCTCATTCAAGTTCCTAACACATTTGGCAACAGTATTGTATCCCCGATATCATGTCATTTTTATCTTTTCAGCTAGTTACAAAGGGACCTCTGTTGTACATTTGATCCCATCACTCTCACAGAATCTTGTAAATATGGCAACATCTTGCTTTCATAGGGAAAGTCTATAGAAAACGTTTTCAGGATTGTAAATTAAGCAAGAAAAAGCGCAATGATTTTAAAATAAATTGTATTGCTGTGTTGACACACTGTGACTCTGTTCCTGTAGCACCAGTTCTTCATGCATTATTACAAGTAGAAGCACTGTATGTTGTGTGGAGACAGATTTTTTATAGCAGAGTACATAGTGTTTATCATTTGAATGCATTAGCATTCCATAAAGTTAATGTTTTTTTTAATGTGTGCGAATGTTGTGTATCATTTTATATAAAGATTGCAAGATTGTTTTGTACCATTATATAAATATTGTGGAGAAGATTTTTGTCTTGTGCTTTGGGACAAAGCTCCATGCAAAGAGGAGAATTGGGTGGGGAGAATTACACATGTAATGGAGGCCAGTTGATATTCTGGCCATTTAAATTAATAGGTAAAAATTGAGCTGGCTTGAAACTCGCTTATCCAGTTTTCCTCTGTTGCCCTGGTGAAAGAAAGGAAAAAAAAAGACTTGCATTTGTATAGCGCCTTTGATGACCACCAGACATCACAAAGCAGTTTACAGCCAATCAAGTACTTTTGAAGTTTGGTCACTGTTGTAATGTAGGAAACGCAGCAGTCAATTTGCGCACAAACAGCAATGGCCCTTAAATTCCGGTCGAGCTCTTTGCACGGGCAAACGACAGAAAAAGAGAAAAAAGATGCGCACTTGCCTGTTGCTGCTGCACCCGTTGGGACTTCCAAGCCTGAGGCCTCTTGTGACGCGTGCACGTGGGGACGTGCGCAGATGGGCTGCTGTCTCCAGCTCCCGATCAGGTGTAGTATAGTAATAGTAATGTAAGTCTGGAACTCCTATTACTGTGAATGAGAACCCCCCCCCCTCCGCAAACACCCAAAACACAATAAAAAAAATAGAAAATAAACTACATATTTAATATTCATTTAAATTAAAGTTGTTGTATAAAAAAATATTTTCCTGACATTTTTAAAGTTTTTTTTTTAAATTAAGCCTTAAAATAAACTTACTGCAGTGGGGAGGGTTTTTAACAATAAAATGTGTTTTTATAACTTTATTTTAAATGATTTTGTGTATTTTTAAACACTTGCGCCTGAAAAGTAGGTTATATGCCTGCTTTTTCAGGCGCAAGATTTTAAAGGACATTTGCAGGGCAAAATATTCGTAAATATCGGAAATCTTGCCCTTCAAGTGTCCTCGCTTCCGAGATACGGAGGATCTGTCAAGCCAGAAACTTGCTAGATCGGAAAAGCCGATTTTCAGCGCATGCGCATTGCGCGCTGAAAACCGGCTTTTCCGATGCCTTCCCGGGTCCATAGAAACTTCGTATGGACCCGGGACATCGGAATTTTGGGGCCAATATGTTTTTTTACTAATTGAGGGATAAATATTGGTCAGGACACCAGGGATAACACCCCTGCTCTTCGCAACAGTGCCGTGGGATCTTTTACGTCCACCTGAGAGCAGACAGGGCCTCGGTTTAACATCTTGTCTGAAAGACGGCACCTCCATCAGTACTATACTGGAGTGTCAGCCTAGATTTCTGTACTCCAGTCTCTGGAGTGGGACTTACATACACAACCTTCTAACTCCGAGGCGAGAGTGCTACCCACTGAGCCACAGCTGGCACTGTATCCCAGTGTTTCTTTGAGCAATGCTAGTGCACCATTTTCCACATTAAGTGTACTCTTACAATTGAGTCTTGGTTGCAATTCATTTTCCTTGTCCATTTTCTGACAACTGAAATTTATATTGCAGCTGTATTCCTTCCATTTTCTCCCTTCCTCTCTTGAAAGTACTGCCTCCTGCTGGGTCACGGTTCAGTGTTATTATACGCTGCCCTCCCATTCCTTAAACAAATGATCATTCTTCATTGTGTGAGCCTAGATAGTGAATGCCAGTGTGTTATTCCGCTGTGGAGGATATTATGATTCAACCCGATTCTGTTCCCCGTCTCGTGCCCACGGATGCACACCTTCAGCTGCAGTCAAGTGAGAGCCATAAATATTCTCTTTCAGCCTCCCTAGACTATGATTCACTATTCAACTGCTAACTAGATTCCGCCCAGAGATCAAACTTTAGAACTCTAGTCTCTGTGGTTGAAACAAAAATGTTAGGTCACTTTTGTCGGATTTTAAAAATCATTTTGTTAGCTGCACAGATCCATGGGCAGTGTAATGTCTGAATTAAACCCCAGTTTGCAGCCAGAGGCCTGATTATGTCAATGGCGCAACATGGATTTGTGTTTGAACTTCTAATCTGGAAAAATAACATCTTTGAGAAGAAATAAAATGAAGATTTTCTGTATTGTGAGGGAGGAAAAATTACAAATTGACAGTTCGCAGCTTATTCACACATCTAGTGACGTGTGCAAGTAGGCTGTTAACAGAAACTTGGGAGCAGATCTGCCTGTTTAGGGAACGGTGCAAGTGTAGCTGTCCTTTTTTGTGTGTCGGGGGAGGGGCTTTAAATTGTAAAAAGCAAAAAAAAAATCTAAGTTTTAATTAGCAGTATTTTAAAAGAAGTGAAATTCCCACAGAGTAATTATTTCCCCCTTTGTGCTAAGCTGAGCAGGATGATGTAGTTTAGCTATTTGTGCCAATTCTGTGATTTATTTTGTGCTGCTATTTTGAAAAGGTTAAACTTTCCATTTGTTGCATTGCTGCTGGATAACTCTGCTGCAGTATTCACAAACCTGGGCACAGGATGTCTCCAAAACTTGCCAATGTTACAGATCACCATTCATGCCAGCACCAACACCTTGCATTTCTATAGCACCTTTTAATGTAGTAAAACATCCCAAGGTGTTTCACACGAGTGTTAAACAAAATTTAACACAGAGCCACATTAGGAAATAGGACAAATGACTAAAAGCTTTGTCAAAGAGGTTAGGTTTTAACGAGTGTCTTAAAGCAGGGGAGAGTGGCAGAGAGGAGTTTAGGGAGGAAATTCCAGAGCTCGAGCCTAGGCAGCTGAGGGCACGGCTGCCAGTGTTGTACTTATTTAACATTTTGAATGTGCAAGAGGCCAGAAATGGAGGAGTGCAGCGATCTCAAAGGTTTGTCGGGCTGGAGGAGGTTAGTGATGGGGAAGGGCGAGACCATGGAGGGATTTGAAACAAAAGCAAAATTCTGCAGATGCTGGAAATCTGAAATAAAAAGCAAACAATGCTGGAGATACTCAGCAGGGGAGAAACAGAGTTAACGTTTCAGGCTGATTATCTTTCGTCAGGGATTTGAAAACCAGGATGAGAATTTTAAAAATTGAGGTGGTGCCGGACCGAAACCACATAAGTCAGTGAGCACAGGGGGGGGGGGGAAGGTCATGGCGGATTGTGACGAGTGATCGGGGCGGAGGAGTGATGAGGGATTGTGGGTGATCGTGACGGAGGTTCGGCGAATGTTTGGTGCGGTGAGTGTTTTTGTGGCGGAGGAGCAGTGAGGGATCGTGGCGGAGGTGCGGTGAATGCTTGTGGCGGTGGAGCTGAGAGAGATCGTGGCAGAGGTGTGATGAATGACTGAAGAGCCGAGGGCCCAGGGGCAGCACGGGCCAGCCCACACTGCGATATGTGTGCGCACTAGGTCCGTACAGCAGAGCAGGTCTCCAGTCGTCCTGGTTAACCCTTGCCACTGGATAAAGGCCTAGCTCTGTCGAGCCCGTGTGGTGGCTGGTGTGCAACGGTCACCCCACGTTTATAAAAAAAAAAATCTACACACAGGCATCTCAGTTGGAGTTCAGGGGTGGAACATCGGGTACTTCATTGAAACATTTGTGAACTCGTGTGGAAGCAAGTCATCCTCGTTTGAGGGACCGCCTATGATGATGATGGCTCAATGGAATTTGGCATGAGTTAGGATACAGGCATCAGAGTTTTGGATGAGCTCAAGTTTATGTAGGGTTGAATATGGGAGGCCGGCCAGGGGAGAGCATTGGAATAGTCAAGTCAAGAGGTAACAAAAGCATGGTTGAGGGTTTCGGCAGCAGATGAGCTGAGACGAGGCGGAGTTACGGAGGCAGAAATAGGCAGTTTTGGTGAGGGAGCAGATATGTGGTTGGAAACTCATTTCTGGGTCAAACACAGCACCAAGGTTGCGAACGGTCTGATTCAGCTTAAGCAGATGAGCCGAATGGCCTCCTTCTGAGCTGTATCATTCTATATGATCTGGGGATGATCTTTTAGCATCTTACACTCCTGAACAGGATACAGGAAAAACATGTGGGTCAAGAGTTTCCGCTAAGTTGTGCTGGTTTTTTTCAGCGCAGTTCTCTTGAAATAGCTCAAACCAGCGCAAAAGATCGAGGAAATTCAAGCACAAATTATGTCCAGTGCAAATAGTTGCCGTGATCTTTTGCGTTAGTTTAAAAAAACATCGCTTTAGAAGCAGGCCCAGCTCACAAAACTGACCATGCCCTACCAGATTGAATTAATCACCATTACATGCTTCCGCTAATTACACCCATTTTCAGGCTTTTGAGAAGACTCTTTAAAATTAAGCTTTTTTTTAGGTGCAAGGTCACTAACCGGTGGCATTTTAAAAGTTTTAAGTGTTTTAATTTATTAAGAAACTGTCACCAATGTAACTAGTAGATGGTTTTGTACAGTTTTAAAAAAAAAGTTATTTAAAATCTGGTTACTCACATGGTGAACCAGAAATTCCCATTAAAAATGCTTATTTTTTGTGATTTTAAACCCATGTTCAGCTGTATTAATAAAACTGCACCAAGTTACTAACCTTAAATATATCAAGATTTTTTTATTGCAAATTTTTTTTCAATACGTTTTAAGACTCTGCCCCATTGCACTGGTTCATGGAAGATGTTATTGTGCCTTGCTGAAAGATTGCATCTTGAAAATTGTATTCTTCTCTGCTTCTGTCTCGTTGCATCACGTCACTGAGGGTAAACAGGCCACAGATGTGTACCAATGATGTGTAATTGGTTACATATAGCAATGTCCAGACAACAGTTTTGTTTCAATGGGCTCAATTTTTCCCAGTGATTTTTGCCGTTATTTTGGTGCGTGCTGTTTTTTTTGGCGTGTTTAAAAAAAATTAAAGTTTTCCCCAAGGAATGTGCGCCAGCATAACTCGGTCAGTTGCAATTTTTTTAGGTTGGTGTCTTTTTGCATCATAAGGGATGTAACCTGATGTCTGTGCCAGTTTTTGTCAATTATGGAAGTTTGCCCCCCCAAAAATATCTCCTAGATCGGGGTATGTGACCACTCCAGAAAAACCTTCTGGTGAGTTAAGAAAAAGCAGCGCACATTGAAAAATTGGCGCAGAAAGACGCCATTGTTTCTCAGCCAGTGAAGTTTTGGAGGGAGTCCAGAAGACTTAAATATGCATAATAAAGATTACAATTTTTTAACCTTATCACGCAGTAAATGGAAGTTTGATGGAATTCTAAGTTGTCATGTTTTTTCAACTGACCGCCACCACCGAAAGTCTGCAAGCAGGGCTGGAAGGTTGGAGTGTCGGCCGGCAGAATCGGTCCCGTGCCCTGACACGGGCCCTTAGTGTTCCCTTATTGCAGCAGCTAACTCCAAAATTCCCTCCCTCGTGCCTTGACAGTATCTCAACTACCTGCAACATTCCCTCCGTCATGTTCACTGAGAATGTTTAAACTACCTGCGACATTCCCTCCCTCATGTTCTCGGACAGCTTTTCCATTTCTCCAGAGTGTTGTTACCACTCCTGACAGTCCTGATCCATCATCACCCACCCCACTGATGGTGTCCAGGAGTGATCGTGTAAGGTCAATGCTCTCCCCACTCATTGCCATCATCTAAACCACATCTGTTAGATCCTGCACCTCAGGAGTGTGCTGTCGAGCTCTCCTTCCCCTCCTCATCCTGGGCGTGGCTTGCAGCATTCTAGTGGGACCTGCAGCATCAGACGGTGGGGCCCTGGGTGTGCCTCACTGCACCCCACTGGAATCCCCAGTCTCAGATGGTGAGAAATCAAGGAATGTCCCACCAACACTCAAACCATTACTTGGGGAAGGGGCTTGCACTTCAATGTGCAGCACCTGCACCTCTTCAAAAGTGGGGACTTCATCCATCCCCTCCCCCTCCCACACCATGCTCTTGGTCTGGAAGTTGGGATTGGAAAATGTTCTCTAGGTTAGTCAATGTCTGAATTTTCTGCATCGTCATGGTTGACTTTCAGTTCTGCAAAATATAACACAACAGACAAATGGTTAGCAGCAGAGGAGGGGGCAGGCTGACATGAGTAGACTCTCACAGCGCAGGCATCAGGCTGATTTGAAGGACCACAATGAATGATAGCACATTGCATCAACCGAAGCGTAGCTGACGGTGACATCCCCATGAACCGAAGCATGGCTAGCCCGCGCAGTATTTAACATTTGGCAAAGCCAGACTGTGGAATTTGCAGGACTTGCCCTCTCCCTCGAGAATGGGCCTAACTTTGCAGTGGTGGTTGCTTTTCTCCAGGCAGGACCCATCAAAGCAGCAACCCTCTCTTCCAAGGGTGTCAGTGGGTGCAGATTTGCCGGGCCTCTTCCTGTTTGTTCTTTCTCGTTTGTTGTGTGCCACTTTGCTCTACAAAGACTAAAATATAACATTTTAGAGAGGGTGTCTTTCTGCTGGGTGGGACATATACAGATGGTCACATTTACAATTGCAATTCCATTGAATAAATGAAAATATTACTTACACTAACTACTTGACCAAGGTCCTGCCACTTCTTTTTGCACTGGCCTCCAGACCTCTGGGCGGTCACCATTGCACAGTAATCTTCAAGTTGGTTCCAGTGTTTGTTCATTTCTTTGGGTGGAACTTTTGTGTGACCTCTGCTGGTGTCCAGCTCCTGCCATCTGCCCTGAATCACAGTAACTAGTGCCTCTGCTAGTCTTTGGTCCTTGTGCCACGTTGCACCTGTATTGCAGCTCCAGTTTTTCCAATGAGAATTAAAGTTCTCACACACAAGTGGCTCTTTAAAAATGGCCGATTGCAGACCGGGAGCTGTACTGCGTATGTGTGCCCATAGGAATCATGCCAAAAACATCCTTTTTTTTTTTCCCCGCACATGCGCATAAGGGACGGCATTGCTTTTTCAGCGCAAACAGGCTCCTCTTTCCCCCCCCCCCCCCCCCCCCCCACCCCGAGGCTATAGGATGGGCTGCGCAGCACCAATTTTGAAAGAGTGAGGAAACTTGGCACATTTAATTTTGAAGTCGTTCTGGCCGAGAAAAACGAGCATAACTCTGGCAAAATGCCAAAAAATGGCTTTGGGCAAAATTGAGTGCAGTATCTCTAATTGTGGAGAGCTGCCTGATCTCTGATGGCATGGCGGACTTTGAAAATTCACCATGTGGGCGGACTGTGAGCAATCCTTGTCCTTTCCTGGCATAGTATTGTGAGTTGGAGTTCCTGTGCCATTGTGAAAGAGAAAATTTGTATTCATACAGTGCCTTTCATGTCCCTTGCACATCAGAACCAATGAATTGCTATTGCAGTGTAGTCACTATTACAGTGTAGGGAAACATGGTAGCCAATTTGCACATAGCAAGGTCCCACACACAGCAGTGGGAGGAATAACAAGTTAGTGTTTTTGATGATGCTGACTGAAATGTTGACCAGGACACTTAGAGAACGTCGCTGCACATCAAATAGTGCTTGGGATCTTTTACGTCCACATGTGTGGCCAGGCGGCTCCTTGATTTAAAGGCTCATCTGAAAGATAGCACCTCCAACAGTGCAGCTCTCCCTCAGTACTCGACTGGGGTGTCAGCCTGGATTATGTGCCCAAGTTCTTAGAATGGGGCTTGATCTCTCAACCTTCTGACTTGGAGGCGAGACTGCTGTCACTGAGCCAAGGCTGACACTACCCAAAACATTCATTTTCTTTTCTTTTGTTACCCAACTTCTGACAGATGGGATGATTGAAATGAACAGTTTTAAATGATTATTATTCAGATGTAGAAGTCTGAGAAAATCACAATTGAAGTAATTAAAAACCTGAGTAATGACTTGCATAATTCTATTATTCCTGTCTTCACACAGTTAAGCAGCAGTTGTGAGAACTGATATCTGAAGAACATACACTGTTGTATTTTCATTGCACTGGTGCGAAACAATGAAACTGTTGGAGAGTAAATAAGTTAAATCTTTCAATGTGTTTGGACAGTTGTTTTTTCTTCCTAACTCAATTCTATTGCATTGGTGGTTTAGTCACTGAGCTGAATAACCAGATGATGTGCTTAAGCAGCTTTCTCTGGTTCTCACTGATCCTCCGAATTTGAGATGTGGTACAATTGTTTGCCACTCGTGGCTTTGAAAGAACTACTGTTCTTGTGAGTCACCACGCCACCGGAATAATTCGTCTTAGTTCTACTACCCATTGAGTTTCACCCACCAAGAGCAATAGCGGTTATGCAGTAACTACCAAAAGAAGTATGAACACATTTCGGAAAGTACAATCTGTTGTGTATCTGTAAAGCATGCACTCCTATGTTCCGCCACCAGGGAGCGCATCCCTTGAAGTCCCAAGGGATCCCAGCATCCCTTGGGAGCACTGTATATAAGCCGCCCCCAAGGCCAGTTCCTCACTCTGGAATGTCTTATTAAAGACTGAGGTCACTGTTACTTTAACCTCCGTGTGCAGTCTCATCTGTGTTAGGAATACAATACAATCCAGTTTGGAGCGTTGCTAGTGAATACAGAAGACTGGGCTATATTGTTACTGAATGCGTGCTATGAAAAAGAGTCTGTTGTCATCTGTGAGACCCAAATATTTCCCAGTAATTAAATACCAATTAAATCTGGTTTCTATCGACAATAGCTACAGGTGTCCTTTGTTTAAAAGTGTCGTGTAGTTTTTACTCAATATTGTGGAAATCAATAAGTTTTTCCAGCTCGTTTTAGCAGATTATCTTTTACCAACCTGTTATAAATCAAGAATAAATTGTGTGCATTACAGCAGTATGTTTCTATGTACACAGGGATTTCTGTGTTTTGTGAAAGATGTCGGTTGAGCACAGGAATGAACACAACTACTAAATCAACACAATTTTGGGATCCATTTTTCTACCTAATTTCTAATTAGCTGCCTTACCTTTTTTCAGAATCTAAAATAGGCTGCACACGTCACTGCTCCAATTTTGGAGTTCTCTGCCTGGCAGGAATGGGGTGGTAGCACTCTAAATTGCAGTGCGGTAGTTATCGTCCTATTCCTGTTCCCAATCCGCCGGCTGCTTTTTTATTTCCCCCAGGGTCTTCATTAGGGCGGCCCTGGCACCCACTTGTTTCAAGCAAGAGCCTACTTTTAATTGGGGTTCGACACCAGTTGTGGGACCCGATGCAATTTTGAGGTACCAATGGGTGGAGTGTACACTAAGCATGCTCCAACCATTGGTACTAGGCATTACAGACAGGCTGCTCAGATAAAAGTAAGTCGAAGTTTTTTCAAAGATATTTGTGCAGCCAGGAGGAGCAAGCATGCTTCTCCTGGCTCCACAAAAACCTTCCAGTCTGTGCTCCTCCTCCTTGTGCCCCCCCACCCACAATAAGTCTCAACTTCAGGTTTGCCAATTGGTTGAAAGATGCTGTACTCTCTCTCCCCACCCTCTCCTCATATCTTCTGAGTGGTGAGATGCCCATGAGCACTGGTTACATGCCTGCAGTTCACTGTTCATGTATTTGTATATCCTGCCCTCAAAATGGCTGGGATCTCATGGCAAGAACGGGCGGTTCAAGCACTCCTTCCATCCAAAGAGCAAATCGGCCCCACAGTTCACAACTCATTCACTGAGCTAGACTTAACAATTTGACAAATAAAACAATTCAATATTTTCATATTTCATTCTGAAGAGAAGAGGACGCTGGGGATGAACAAGTAACATTTTAAGTACAGTACACAGGAACAACTTGTGAAGATCTTAAAACGCAAGCTGTGACTTCCAAAGTATTTTGATGGGGTTAGAACATAAGAAATAGCAGGAGAAGGCCATTTGGCCCCTCGAGCCTCTCCGCCATTCAATAAGATCATGGCTGATCTGATCTTGGCCTCAACTCCACTTCCCCACCCGCTCCCCCATAACCCTCGAGTCCCTTATCATTCAAAAATCTGTCTGTGTCTCCATCTTAAATATATTCAATGATCCAGCCTTCACAGCTCTCGGGTAGAAAATTCCAAAGATTCACAACCCTCAGAAAAGAAATTCCTCCTCATCTCAATTTTAAATGGGCGACCCCTTATTCTGAAACTATGCCCCCAGTTCTAGTTTCCCCCGCGAGGGGAAACATCCTTCTACCCTGTCAAGCCCCCTCAGAATGTGTTTCAATAAGATCACCCCTCATTTTTCTAAACTCCAAGTATCGGCTCAACCTTTCTTAATATGACAACCCTTTCATCTTGGGAATCAACCTCATGAACCTTCTCTGAACTGCCTCCAATGCAAGTATATCCCTCCTTAAATAAGAAGACCAAGACTGTACAAAATTGTGTATTCCACTTTTTTTTTTACACAGTTGCCTTGAATAGCCCTTTTAATGCTTTTTACTTTCATCTTCTCATGGTCAGTGAATAGTTCAGTAACACATGTTCAAGTGTTTTAATAATTTGAGAAATCCAGCATAAAATGTTGTTGCAGATGATAACAGAGTTCAAGTATGTGTTGTGACAACTGAAGAGGAGGCTGTTAGCCTGCCTACAACATACATTGCTAACTGTTCCAAAGCAAATTCCATTTGCAGATAGCTTGATTATTGAGGATAACTGCATTGGGATTCTTTTCAAAGTATGGAAAATCTTTGGAAAGTGCCAACAATTGTTCAATTCCAGCATTCACACGGAGCAGACTTGCTGGCCATTATTCAACACTTCGATAGGTTTCTTGAAAAGAAATCTCATCAAAACAGACCTTCTTTCGGGCAGCTTAGAGATTTGATAGTTGCTCAGTGCTAACTGAAAGATAAAACATCTATATGCAGCTAATGATTCCTGTGATCTGTTGATCATGTTTGGTTTTGTTTCATAAAGCAAAATAACAACTGGGGTGAAATAACTTATGCATTTGGCATAGAATAGAACGCAGCCTTCTGTGTCTCCAGACACTGAACTGCAAATTGTGATGAGTGAGCAGTGAAACATTTATGTCCGTGTCTTGGTTAAAGCCACGCACTCAAATGGAGGCCAGCACAGGAATCTCACTGCCAAATAAATGTTGAGAATAATCAGTCAGAAACTTCAGATCTCACTAGCTTTTTTGGGGGGATGTGGGAGGAGAGAATGAGATTTGTAAAGATGTTTTTATGTAAAAAATGTAATTTATAAAAATGAAGCCCATTAACATTATAAACCACAAATAAATGGGTATTCCTTCTACGAAAGCCAAATACTGCAGATGCTAGAAATCTAAAATAAAAGCAGAAAATGCTGGAATCACTCAGTGGGTCAGGCAGCATCTGTGGAGGAAAAAAAACAACTTAATGTTTCAGGTCAATGACCTTTCATCAGAACTGGAACAAGTTTATAAGCTAGTACAGAGCCAGGAAAAAAGGTGGTGTGGGGGGAAAAGAACAAAAGCGGAAGGTCGGTGAAACAGTGGAGGGCAGGAGTGATTAAATGACTAAAGGATGATGGTGCAAGGCAAAAAGGTGGGGTGGTAATGGGACAATTAAGAAACAAAAGATGGGTCCAAAAGAAGGTATTCCTTCCACAAAAATAATCAGAGGAGAATATTAATAAAATACAATGGACAGTAAGGGTGCAACTTTATTCTACGTGCTAAATGAGTAAGCTCTGGTGCAGATAGGCTCAGAAAAATTCTATTTAATGGCATAAAAGTGCCATTTGATGATGTCACATAAGAATGCGGCATCTCATAAGGGAGACTTAAGCTTTTTTACGTTGGTGTGGTAGAATTGGTGTGGTCTGACTAACTTGATTGAATGTTTTGAGGAATTAACCAGGAGGGCTGATGAGGACAGTACATATGTAGTGTACATGGATTTTAGCAAAGCTTTTGATAAGGTCTCACATGGCAGACTGGTCATGAAAGTAAAAGCCCATGGGATCCAGGGCAAAGTGGCAAGTTGGATCCAAAATTGCTTCAGAGGAAGGAAGCAAAGGGTAATGTTTGATGGATGTTTTTGTGATTGGATGGCTCTATCCAGTGGGGTTCTGCAGGGCTCAGTGCTGGGTCCCTTGCTTTTTGTGGTGTATATCAATGATCTGGACTTGAATGTTGGGGTATGATTAAAAATTTTGCAGATGACACTAAAATAGACTGTGTGGCTGATAATGAAGACGAAAGCTGTGGACTGCAGGAAGATAGCAATGTATTGGTCAGATGGGCAGAACAGTGGCAAATGGAATTCAATCCGGTTAAGTGTGAGGTAATGCACTTGGGGAGGTCTAACAAGGCAAGCGAATACACATTAAATGGTATGACACTGAAAAGTGTAGAGGAACAAAGGGACCTTGGAGTGCAGGTTCACAGATCCCTGAAGGTAGGAGGCCAGGTCGATAAGGTGGTTAAGAAGGCATATGGAATACTTGCCTTTATTAGTCGAGGCATAGAATACAAGAGCAAGGACGTTATGCTTGAACTGTATAAAACACTAGTTAGGCCACAGCTGGAGCACTGTATGCAGTTCTGGTCACTATATTACAGGAAAGATGTGATTGTACTGGAAAGGGTGCAGAGGAGGTTTACAAGAATGTTGCTTGGACTGGAGAGTTTTGGCTGAGGAAAGATTGGAGATGCTGGGTCTGTTTTCTTTGTAACAGAGGAGGCTGAGGGGAGACCTCATTGAGCTGTATAAAATTGAGGGGCCTGGATAGGAAGGACTTGTTTCCCTTGGCAGAAGGGTCAACAACCTGGGGACATAGATTTGAAGTAATTGGGGGTAGATATCGAGGAGATATGAGGGGAAATTTCTTCACCCAGAGGGTGGTGGAGGTCTGGAACTCACTGCCTGAAAGGGTGGTAGAGACTGAAAGCCTCACCACATTTTTAAAAATACATGGATGTGCACTTGAAGTGCCATAACCTACAGGGCTACAGACCAATTGGGGTTCAATTTTCCCCAAAGCATGTTTTTGGCGTACTTGAAGCGGTACGCACAATTTTTTGGGGATCGAAGTACGTCAAAAAAAAGATTCTAAGTACTCTCACTCTCCTGTGTGTGTGTGTGTGTGTGATCTGGGGACCGAGAATGGGACCGGACAGCCTTCGGGCAGGGTTGGAGGTAAGTTGCTATGTGTTTTTCAATTGTGTGTGTGTCTCCGGGCAGCTGCTGTGCCGATTTCCTTAACTCTAGGGATGGTTTTTCAACAGAGGCCACATATGCTGGCCTAAGCAGAACTGGAGTAACTCAGCTGGCCAAACTTCCCTAATTGGCATAGGTGGCTCGTTACGCCCTCTTTGGCTGAAAACAAAACTGACCTAAAAAAATCGTAACTAACTGACTTACCCTGGTGCAAATTGATTTTTTCAACTTAGGCCAAAAAGAGCAGCCTGCTCCAAAAAATCGACGCAAATCACTGGGGAAAATTGCGCCCCATGAGCTGGAAAGTGGGATTAGGCTGGATAGCTCTTGGTTGGCTGGCACGGACACGATGGGCCAAAATGGTCGTCTTCTGTGCTGTAAGCCATTTGGAAACCACATCACCCAGACATTTTAAGCAGAATCATTTAAACTTCTGTTTAGGGTGTTGGTTAAATACTCAGTAGAATCTTATGTTGATTTGTCAGCTGCAGATTTCACATGCCATGTGCACATGGTTCCATTTTTAATTTTGTGTTTAAATGTTTATAGTAACAATGCACTAGTTATTTCAAATATAATGCCAATTCTTCAAAACCCATCTATGAGCATTTTCTTTTCCCAATTTGTTTTTTTTCCCTTTCATTTCCACATAGAAGACATGGAATGTTTTTTTTCAACGTTTAAAACCTTTTTCCATGTTTAATCCAATTAATTCTTGAATGCACAGACCACATTATATTATAATAAAATATTCAAAAATGGCCTTGTGATAAATTTCATGTAGAAATTGCAACATGCTGCGCTGCAGAGGGACCTGGGGGTCCTTGTGCATGAAACTGTGCATGAATCCCAAAAAGTTAGTTTGCAGGTGCAGCAGGTAATCAAAGGCGAATGGAATGTTGGCCTTCATTGCGAGAGGGATGGAGTACAAAAGCAGGGAGGTCCTTCTGCAACTGTACAGGGTATTGGTGAGGCCGCACCTGGAGTACTGCGTGCAGTTTTGGTCACCTTACTTAAGGAAGGATATACTAGCTTTGCAGAGGGTACAGAGACGATTCACTAGGCTGATTCCGGAGATGAGAGGGTTACCTTATGATGATAGATTGAGTAGACTGGGTCTTTACTCGTTGGAGTTCAGAAGAATGAGGGGTGATCTTATAGAAACATTTAAAATAATGAAAGGGATAGACAAGATAGAGGCAGAGAGGTTGTTTCCACTGGTCGTGGAGACTAGAACTAGGGGGCACAGCCTCAAAATACAGGGGAGCCAATTTAAAACCGAGTTGAGAAGGAATTTCTTCTCCCAGAGGAAATCTGTGGAATTCTCTGCCCAAGGAAGCAGTTGAGGCTAGCTCATTGAATGTATTCAAATCACAGATTTTTAACCAATAAGGGAATTAAGGGTTATGGGGAGCGGGCGGGTAAGTGGAGCTGAGTCCACGGCCAGATCAGCCATGATCTTGTTGAATGGCAGAGCAGGCTCGAGGGGATAGATGGCCTACTCCTGTTCCTAATTCTTATGTTCTTATGTTCTTGTGTTCTTATGAGCTCATGCAACACTCTGCCAACAGCATAAACTGTGTGTAAAACCAGGTGCATGACTTCTTTCCTGGCAAGACCACCGTACTCCTTTCTAAAGGCACTTTGCTGCTGTTTAAGCGTAAGGATCAAACACTTTTTTAAAAACCGAGTATTTCAAATATTTAATTGTCCACCAGGTGCTGCCTTTTCCCACAACCATTAATTTTCCTGTGCTACAGCAACAACTTGTATGTATATAGCACCTTTAACCTAGTAAAACATCCCAAGGTGCTTCACAGGAGTATTATAAGATGGAAAAAATACATTTGACACCGAGCCACATAAGAAATTACGGCAGATGACCAAAAGCTTGATCAGAGATGGGTTTTAAGGAACGTCTTAAAGGAGGTTTTGGGAGGGAGTTCCAGAGCTCCAGGCAGTTGAAGGCACGGCCACCAATGGTTAAGCAGTTCTAATGAGGGATGTTCAAGAGGGCTGAATTTGATGAGCGCAGATATCGGGGATGTTCACTCCCTCACTGATGCTATGGGTAATTTTGTCCTAACTCACTGAGCAGGAAACCCAGAAGATTATATGGAACACAGGTTTTATACCTCAACAACAGCGACAAATGCAGCTTGCATTTCTCTAGCGCTTTTAACATAGTAAAATGTCCCAAAATTGACACTGAGCCACATTTTTAAAAAATTCATTTGGAATGTGGGCGTCGCTGGCACAGCCAGCATTTATTGCCCATCCGCAATTGTCCTTGATAAGATGGTGGTGAGCTGCTGCCTTGAACCGCTGCAGTATTATTTTTTCGTAGCAGTTTGATGAGCGCAGATATTGGTGGCCGTCTTAAGCTGCATGGAGCCCTGGAACTCCCTCCCTCAACCTCCCTTTCCTCCTTTTAAGAAGTTCCTTTAAAACCTATCTCTGATCAAGCTTTTGGTCATCTGCCGTAATTTCTTATGTGGCTCGGTGTCAAATGTATTTGCTAGGCGATTTCAGAGGACAGTTTAGAGTCAACCACATTGCTGTGGGTCTGGAGTCACACATAGGCCAGACCAGGTAAGGACAGCAGATTTCCTTCCCTAAAGGACATTAGTGAACCAGATGGGTTTTTTACGACATCCAATAGTTTCACAGATATCCATTACTGTTGTGAGCTTTTTATTCCAAATTTTTAAAATCATGTAATCAACTGAATTTAAATTCCCCAGCTGCAGTGGTGGGATTTGAACTCGTGTCTCTGGATCATTAGTCCAGGCCTCTGGATTACTAATCCTGCAACATAACTGCACCCATAAAGAGACATGAGCTATTAGAGCAGACCTTGGTCAAAGAGATAGGCTTTAAGGACACCTTCAAGTAGGTAGAGAAGTGAAGCCTAGGGCCTCGGCAGCTGAAGGCATGGCTGCCAATGGTGGGGCGATTAAAGTTGGACGTACAAGGAGCCAGAATTGTGGCAGGAGCGCAGATATCTCGGAGAAAGAAAAAAGAAAGACTTGGATTCTATAGCGCCTTTCACCACCACCGACGTCATGGTACTTTACAGCCAATTAAGTACATTGAATGTAGTCACTGTTGTAATGTAGGAAATGTGGCACAAGCAAGCTCCCACAACCAGCAATGTGATAATGGCAAGATAATCTGTTTTTACTATGTTCATTGAAGGATAAATATTGGCCAGGAGACTGGGGATAATGCCTCTGCTCTTCTTTGAAATAGTGTCATGGTATCTTTTACGTCCACTTGAGAGCAGACAGGGCCTTGGTTTAACTACTGAGCCACAGCTGACATTAAGAGGGTTGTAGGGCTGGAGGTGGGAGAACAGGCAACATAATGGAGGGATTTGAAAACGAGGATGTGACTTTTAAAATTGAGGCAATGCTTAACCGGGAGTGAATGTAGGTCAGTGAGCACAGGGAGATGGTGGGTGAACGGCACTTGGTGCGGGTTAGGATATGGGCAGCAGAGTTATGGATAACCTTAAGTTTATGGAGGGTGGAGGATGGGAGGCCAGCCAAGGTGTTCTTTGGCATAAGAACATATGAATTGGGAGCAGGAGTAGGACATATGGCACCTGGAGCCTGCTCCGCCATTCAATCGGATCACGGCTGATCTTCTACCTCAACTCCATTTTCCTGCACTATCTCCATATCCCTTGAATCCCCTAGAGATCAAAAATCTATCTATCCCAGCCTCTGATATGCTTAACTATTCAGCATCCACAACCCTTTGGGGAAGAGAATTCCAGCGATTCAACCCTCTGATGAAATTCCTCCTCATTTCAGTCTTAAATTGACGACCCCCTTTTTCTGAGATTGTGCCCCCTAGTTCTAGACTTTCCAGCCAGGCGCAAAAAAACCTCTCGGCATCTACCCTGTCAATCCCCCTCAGAATCTTGTATGTTTCAATGAGTTCACTTCTTATTCTTCTGAACTCGAGAGAAAAGGGCCCATTGTACACGATCTCTCCTCCTAGGACAGCAGTTTCATCCCAGGAATCCATCGAGTGAACTTTTGTTGCACCGCCTCCAAGACATATATCCTTCCTTCCACTGATGAGACCAAAACTGTGCAGTGTCAAGTCTAGGGGTAACAAAGGCATAGCTAAGGAATAAAACCCCACCCAATATTACTTTCAATGAAGAGTGTAATCGGGCGGTGTGTAAAACCAGCCTGACAGCCGGTTTAAGTTAAAATTGACTCCAAATGCAACTACTTGACACATGCAGCCTTGGGAGAGGAGAACGTGTAGGAAAGATTTCGCAGAAAAAGATGTTTGTTGCGTGGTGGCATACTATTTCCAAACTCTGCCGAGTTAGTGCTTTCAACTGTGTTCTTTGGGAACAATTAGAGGGCTATCTCCTTTTATGGGGCTCAACTTTGGCCCACCCCAGATTGTACCGCTTTTCTCCATTGATAAGTACGCTGAAAAAGTTGCTCCCCACTTTGGCCGCTCCTCGGTTGTCACGCAGTGTGGCCAGTCCAGTTGGGGGCGGAGCCAGCGTCCTGCCCTGAAAACTGTGCCGGGACATCTACACCTGCGCATTGGAGTCGGGTCGTGATGTTCGCGCATTCGCAGTAGCACTGAAATTTGGCAGTTGGCCATTTTTAAAGGGATACGTCGTTGCTTTAGTTTTGGTGCCAGAAGGAGTGCTGTGGAATGAAATTAACTGCTGGAATCAAGAAGCAGTGCTCTGTGTGTTAATATCTGCTGCATGCCTGAAAAAATGCTAGAAGGAGTGCTGTATTTCTGAAAATCATTGCTGCATGCAAAATAAGGACTGTTTGGAAAAATCACTGTGTCTAAGAGCATTGGAAAAGTGCTGAGTGTGTCAATACAGCAATGCAACAATGTGCACTAAGAACGAAGAATTTCTTGCATGACGAAGTGGAGATACTAATCAATGTCATTGAGCAGAGATGGCAGGAGCTGGATACCAGCAACGGAGGCCGCACAAAAGTGCCACCTTAAGAAATGAAGAAACGCTGGAACCAAGTTGCAGAAGATTACTGCGCAGTGGTGAACACCCAGAGATCTGGAAGCTATTGTAAAAAGAAATGGCAGGACCTTGGTCAAGTAGTTAGTGTAAGTAATATTTTCATTTATTCGATGCAATTGCAATTGTAAATGCGACCAGCTGTCCCACCCAGCAGAAAGACACCCTCTTTAAAAAGTTGCATTTTCATTTTTGCAGAAGAAATTGTCCCACAACAAAAGGGAAAGAACTCGAACAGGAGGAGGCCCGCCAAACTTGCACTTACTGACACCCTTGGAAGAGAGGGTCACTGCTTTGATGAGTCCTACCTGGGGAAAAGCAATCAGTACTGCACAAGCTGGGCCCACACTTGAGGGAGAGGGTAAGTCCTGAAAATTCATGGTGGCCCTTCAAATCAACCTGCTGCCTGGCCTGCTATGTGTGAGCCTACTCATGCCACCCATCCTGCTCCCTCCTCTGCTGCTAACCATTTTGACTGTTCTGTAATATTTTGCAGAACCTGATGCCAATCGTGAAGATCCAGAAGAAGATTCAGACGCAGATGAGCCGAACCCTGCAGACCAACTGAGGGGTGGGGGAAGATGAAGATGGATGAAGGGGACTGAATATGGATGAGGCTATGTTAATGGGCATGGCGTTGGCAACCCCTTCCATGAATTCTGGTGTGACATTCCTTGGTTTCAGCCAGTCCATGATTGGAGGTTTCAGTTTTGATGTGACATTTCATGGTTTCCCAGCATCTGAGGTGGAGGGTCCCAGTGGTGGTGGGATACAGCATGGACACCCAGAGCCCCACCGTCCCAGCCTGCGCCCCCCCACTGGGGTGCTGCGAGGCAGACCCATGGTGAGGGTAAGGAGAAATCAACCACGCTCTCCTGCGATGCAGGATGCAACAGATATGGTTCAGATCATGGCATTGACCTTACCCGATCACTCATGGACACCACCGGTGGGGTGAGTGATGAGGTAACGGGACTGTTGGGAGAAGTAACAGTAATCACACGGGAAATGGTAACGATGTCCGGGAACATCAGTGAGGGAATAGTGATCATGAGGGAGGGAATGTCAGAGGTAGTGACCGGTCAGCCTGACATCGGTAGTGGGTAAAATGATGGAATCAATTATTAAGGATGTCATAGCAGTGCATTTGGAAAGAGGTGACATGATAGGTCCAAGTCAGCATGGATTTGTGAAAGGGAAATCATGCTTGACAAATCTTCTGGAATTTTTTGAGGATGTTTCCAGTAGAGTGGACAAGGGAGAACCAGTTGATGTGGTATATTTGGACTTCCAGAAGGCGTTCGACAAGGTCCCACACAAGAGATTGATGTGCAAAGTTAGAGCACATGGGATTGGGGGTAGTGTACTGACATGGATTGAGAACTGGTTGTCAGACAGGAAGCAAAGAGTAGGAGTAAATGGGTACTTTTCAGAATGGCAGGCAGTGACTAGTGGGGTACCGCAAGGTTCTGTGCTGGGGCCCCAGCTGTTTACACTGTACATTAATGATTTAGACGAGGGGATTAAATGTAGTATCTCCAAATTTGCGGATGACACTAAGTTGGGTGGCAGTGTGAGCTGCGAGGAGGATGCTGTGAGGCTGCAGAGCGACTTGGATAGGTTAGGTGAGTGGGCAAATGCATGGCAGATGAAGTATAATGTGGATAAATGTGAGGTTATCCACTTTGGTGGTAAAAACAGAGAGACAGACTATTATCTGAATGGTGACAGATTAGGAAAAGGGGAGGTGCAAAGAGACCTGGGTGTCATGGTACATCAGTCATTGAAGGTTGGCATGCAGGTGCAGCAGGCGGTTAAGAAAGCAAATGGCATGTTGGCCTTCATAGCAAGGGGATTTGAGTACAGGGGCAGGGAGGTGTTGCTACAGTTGTACAGGGCATTGGTGAGGCCACACCTGGAGTATTGTGTACAGTTTTGGTCTCCTAACCTGAGGAAGGACATTCTTGCTATTGAGGGAGTGCAGCGAAGGTTCACCAGATTGATTCCCGGGATGGCGGGACTGACCTATCAAGAAAGACTGGATCAACTGGGCTTGTATTCACTGGAGTTCAGAAGAATGAGAGGGGACCTCATAGAAACATATAAAATTCTGACGGGGTTAGACAGGTTAGATGCAGGAAGAATGTTCCCAATGTTGGGGAAGTCCAGAACCAGGGGTCACAGTCTAAGGATAAGGGGTAAGCCATTTAGGACCGAGATGCGGAGGAACTTCTTCACCCAGAGAGTGGTGAACCTGTGGAATTCTCTACCACAGAAAGTTGTTGACGCCAATTCACTAAATATATTCAAAAAGGAGTTAGATGTAGTCCTTACTGCTAGGGGGATCAAGGGGTATGGCGAGAAAGCAGGAATGGGGTACTGAAGTTGAATGTTCAGCCATGAACTCATTGAATGGCGGTGCAGGCTAGAAGGGCCGAATGGCCTACTCCTGCACCTATTTTCTATGTTTCTATGTTTCTATGTAGTGGAAAGGACGACACTGGCAATGACACAGGCCATGAGGGATGGCATGTGTGTTAGCTGCGGCAATAAGGGAACACCACTCTCACTGCAATCCCCGCACCAGCTAGGCCCTCCACATTAACACCTGATCCCTGCCCCCCCCCCACCCCCCATGAAGTGCACATTCACCAAGATGGGGATGAAAAATGGGTGCAGCCTTTCTTTGCTGTTGTTGATACTGTTGTAACTGTTTACAAATTGAAAGATTTTTGTAAGTTTATGTAACTTTACAAGTTATAAGTGATCTTAACATAACACAACTTTACGGAACAGCTCCAAAAAATAAACATGTTCATGCGGAATAGTTGTCGCTGAGCCCTCGGGCATCAGTAAAGGGTTCACGGATGAGCTGCTGGCGCAAGGCTCAAGCAATCGTTAGAGGAGCATGATGGACCGCCCTCCTCCGATGTCGTGCTCCAGCCTCAGGCACTTGCATGATTTCCTCATCCTCGTCATCATCCTCCTCCATCTCCTCCTGCTCATCAGCTGCATCTTCCAAATCATTATCATCAGGCACTCTCACCGCAGGTGGGTGGTCTTCCACTATCAGCTGCTGCTGCCTCATGATGACTAAGTTATGCAGCATACAACCGTGAACTGATCGACAATCTCAGGGGAATATTGCCAGTAGCATCCGGAATGGTCCAGGCATTGGAAACGCCGTTTCAAGATTCCAATGGTCTTTTCTATGATGCTGCGTGCCGTAATGTGCGACATTTTGTATTGGTCAGCTTCCGTCCGGGTTCCGAATAGGGAAGTCTTGAGCCAGGTGACGAGGCCGTACCCTTGGTCTTCCAGTAGCCAGCCCTGCCCTTCTGGCTGCTGCTCAAACATGTCAGATATAATACTGTCGCGTAAGATGAACGCATTATGGGTGCTGCCAGGGTATCTCTCATCAACTGACATGATGCGATGCATGTTGTCATACATGAGCTGCACATTCACGGAGTGGAAGCCTTTTCTATTCCTGAACAGCTTGGCATCCTCCAAAGGCAGGGCGATGTGGGTACAATCAATGCACCCCTGGATCTTTGGGAAGCCAGCAATCCTTGAGAACCCCACAGCCCTGTCATGGATTGCTTGGGCGGTCATTGGGAATTTGATGGTCATTCCTCCGCACAAACAGTGCAGCCGTGACCTGGTGAATGCAGACATGTATTGCATGTTGAGAGATGGCGCACACACCTCCAGTTGTGGCTTGAAATTATCCCGAGGCACAGAAGGAAAATGCAGCTGTAACCTTCACTTCAACTGACAAAGCAGTCCACCTGCTGCTTCTCGGCTGTAGGTCTGGTCTCGGCAACTCTCAGATTTCACGGACAACTTCTCTGCGGAAACGCAGCCTTCTGACGCAATCTGCATCTCTCTGGTCCAGGTACGAATGCCTGACTTGAAATTACCGAAGTGGGTAAGGGCTCCTGCCCAGCAGCCTATGGGCTCTGATGTTCCTGATGGGATGAGCTCTAATCAATTGTCTCCTAAGTAGCACAATGATGCAAAACGCTCGCAAAAGGTGTGGCATTGATATTATTGCCCCCATAGTTAAAGTTAAACTTTCAAAGGAGGTCAAAATGGCAGGAAAGTGGGCAGCACAGGTTTGCAGTGTGTTCTCTCTTTTTCTTTTTTTTCTCTCTCTCTCTCCTCTCTCTCTCTCTCTCTCTCTCTCTCTCTCTCTCTCTCTCTCTCTCTCTCTCTCTCTCTCTCTCTCTCTCTCTCCTCCCCCCACCACCACCACCAAGGTAGGACCGCTCCCAAAAGTTTTTTGTCCTCTTCCCCCTCCCCCCTTGAGTCATGTGACCACTCTCTCTCCCTCCTCCTCCTCTCTTTCCTCCTCTCTTTCTCCCCCCCCACCCCCCCCGCCTGTTGCAGCCTGTCTGGTGAGTTTGCTTCCTGTAGCCTGTGTGCGCTCTGATGTTGGCAGTTCTCACCCCTACCCCTGACCGAGTGGTCTTCCAGTCATCCCGCACCTATCCCAGGCCGAGTGGCCTCACGCACCAGCCGGCTCACTGTTGAAGTAGCTGCTTTTGTTTTGCCCTTGCTGCAGCCTGTCCGGTGAGTTTGCTTCATGCAGCCTGTGTGTTCTCCGATGTTGGCAGTTCAATCGCTCCTGCCCCTATCCCTTGCCGAGTGGTTTCTCGGTGCGTTGTCATCCCGCACCTATCCCAGGCCGAGTGGCCTCCCACACCAGCTGGCCCGCTGCCTTCCCGAGCTGAATTTTCAGATGAAGGTAGGACTTAGTTCTATTTTTTATTTCTTCTTGAATGCTTATTACTTTTTGTGTTTTGTTTAGTGCTTTGTAAGTCTTGGTGCTTTAGGTGCTACCCTTCCCGCCCCTATCCCAGGCTGAATGGTCTCCGATGTACCTACCTGCACTGCTTTCTTAACTCCAAGGGTTTTCTGAAGTGGCCACATACACTGGCCTAAGTAGATTTGGAGTAACTATTAGCTGGCCAAAGTTACCTAAATAGCCAAAACTGGCGTAGGTGGCTGGTAACGCCCCCTTTTGAGAGAAAAAAAACTAAACTAAAAGAATACTAACTCCTTACACTGGCGCACATTGTGCAAAATGGGGATTTTTAAGATACTACAGATAAAACAAGTTGCTCAAAAAAAATGGAGCAACTCCTGGCCAAATTTGAGCCCATGGAGTAAAGTAGCTTCAGGGTTGACTCATGGACTCCTTCCAGTGATTATGCACAGCCGCAGCCTGCGAGCAGAACATGTAGAAGAATGTGAGTGGAACTTTATACAGCATCTGTGTGATCTCATTGCCTCCCTCAGTACTGTACTGAAGTGTCAGCCTAGAGATTGTGCTCATGTGTCTGGAGTGGGACATGAAGCCGTAATCTTCTGATTTGGAGGTGAGGATGTTACCCACTGACCAAAACACTTGGATACATTCTATCCATTATATCATCACATTGGCCAGAAAGCAAAAAAATTAAAGATTGGAGAGGGCTTGGTGCAAATTTTAAACAACACAACATAGCATTGCGTAGTTCAGAGCATTTGGCATTTAATCATGTTGGTTATTAAGTTGGGTTGCGTTCCCTTTAATATTTTGTTTTGAATGGCTCATGGAATAATGTAGCTATGGTTTCACTTCTACCAAATGCGTGGACAGGCAAATGTGTTCCGAAATATGTCATCAAGTTCATGCCTACACACACTGACCTTCATAGTGTACATTAGGCCTATTGGACTGCTTCATCCAGTCTGATGTATGCCATTTTACTATTTTATATTTTCCATAACAGAACAAAAGCTGTCTGTTAGGCTTGTTAAACTTATTATGGAAACTTTTATTTTAACTTCCTCCACCCAAAACAGTCTGTGTCTGAGTCACTGGAAAGGTATGTTAATTGCCATACTTTAAACAATTTCACTCTAAGAAAGACATGCACAAGAGCATTATGAGATTCACGTGGAAAGGAATAACTAAATCTCTTTACATAGCTGCTGAGATGACAAAGAATTTTCAAACTTTAACATTGCTGCCCAAGTTCATTTATGAAAAGGTAATATGAAGAGAAGGCATTAACGAAAATCTCCTTGATAGTTTTCTTATGCAAATTTGAACCCTATTGTAATTTATAGCAAGAATGAGAAGTGTCAATACACATTTGGCTTAAATATATCTCAAATTCTAGCCTGAAAAGTGAACTGTATGAAGGAGAAGCACTAGATAATTTTGCCAAGTTGGGTACATTATTGATGATGGCTCTTTATTTGTAAAACTGAAGTGTTTAATGTTTGTAAACTTCCCTTGAATTTCTCCGCCCCCCCCCCCATTTCCTACGCCTGATTTGTAACCTACGCCTGATTTTCTAAGTGTAGACAAGGTTTTTCTGAGTGGACAAAAATCTACACTTACTCCAAACTAACTTGGAATGGAGTCTGTTTTCACTGCCTAAACTTTCAAAATGGGCGTAAGTGGCCGGACACGCCCCTTTTGGGGAAAAAAAAATCTGTTCCAAACTGAAACTGTTCTAACTGACTAGAACTGGAGCAAACTCAATGCTGAGAATTGCAATTTCTAAGATACTCCATTCTAAACCAGTTGCTCCAAAAAAACAGGAGCAACTCTGGCCGGAACTTGGCCCCAAGGTGTTGGTTCAAAAATGTGTTGTAGGTGTAATTTTATGGAACTTGTGGGTAAACAATTTGCTGCCTTTTAAAGAATGATGGTCAGTAATATGATCATGGCTCATCCGTAAGGAAAGCTGTTTGGGCAGTCGGTTTGTAGATTATTTTGAATAAAAAAAATTGACTAACAGTACTTCAACTAAACAAATGTAATTTAACTTAATTGGTATAATTAAAGTTGTGGATTCAAGTCCCATTGCAGGAACTTGAGCACATACATCTAGTCTGACACTCCAGTGCAGTTCTGAGGGGAGCACTGCACTGTCGGAGGTGCTATCTTTCAGATGAGATGTTAAATCGAGGTCCTGTCTGCCCTCTTAGGTGGACGTAAAAGATCCTGTGGCACTATTTGAAAGAAGAGCAGAGAAGTTATCCCTGGTGTCCAGGCTAATATTTATCCTTCAAGCAACATCAAAAAAACACATTATCTGGTCATTATCACATTGCTGTTTGTGAGTGTTTGCTGTGTGCAAATTGGCTGCCGCGTTTCCTACATTACAACAGTGACTGCACTCCAAAAGTACTTCATTGGCTGTAAAGCGCTTTGAGATGTCTGGTGGGTGTGCAAGGCGCTATATATGTGCAAGTCTTTCTTCTTAAGTTAATAACTATTACTGAATTATCCGTTTGTGTTTGAAGATTTGTTCTTTCCCCCCACCCCCTCCCTTTAATTAACTAAGTATTCCAACATCAGATATGGTTTGGCAGCAGTTTTGAGCGAACTGTTGTGTTTGTTTTCCACATAAACTATCAATGCAATGTGTTCTGCACCACTCGGCCTGGTGATTTTGTGAAATGGTGCTGTGTATTTATGCGATGAAAGAACTTGCATTTATATAACACCATTTACATTCTCTGTACATGCCAGATCACTTCACAGCCAAAGAAGGTACTTTTAAAGTAGTCACTGTTGTAATGTAGGAAAACATGATGTGCTACGCTACAAGGTTTTTTTTTTGGTCAAGCAAATTTGAAAGAAAAGTGAGATTTTCTCCCAATCTGATACTCATGTGCAGCACCCCTTCCCTGGGCAAAAGGCCAGACAGATTGGCTGTGTTCAGATCTTTCTAGGTCACACTCACTGTGCAATTCACAATATAGTTTGTGGAAAGTGCAGTTATCATCCCTAAAATATCAGATGAAAAGAAAAAGTCCAAATTCTGGAAATGCATGTTGAGTCCATCTATGTTGAGAGGTCAATATTCCAGTGTGATCATCAGAACTAAAGAAACAGATTTCTGCTGAGGCTAAGCGCAGGATTTTCTAGAGGGTCAGTGGGCATGATCGGTGGCGAGTCAGGTGGGAAAATGTGTTTTTTTTGACAGCGGGTCAACCCGCTGCCACGCACCTTTCCCAAATGTTGGGTTTGTCAGCGCTGAGCAGACCCGACATGCTGCGGCAAGAGAGGCAATTCAGGTCATTATGACTGTTGACAGAGGATTAAGAACTATTTTCAGCTCCCCTTCAGAGTTTACCAGGTCATCCACAGGGATCACGTCGGGTAAGCAGGGCGGGAGTTGAATGGCCTTGGAATCATCTCATTACTTGATACGTGAAAATGTGCTATAAAAGCTCCTATCTCACAGCTGTTCACTTTCCAAGCTCAGAAGCTGTTGCTTACTGCATTTAGAAGACAGATTGAGCTTTATGCCGGTTGCAGGTGTTTGGAGCAAGCTCTCCTATCCAGTGTTACCTCATTGGAACAACCGCTCACCATTGACAGATTGCTTCTGTCATCTCAAGTTCACCTGCCATCTATTCCATCAGCATCGTTGCTCTTGAAACTATTTCACATTGGTCCTCAGAATCCCACCATGATCAGCCCCAACACTGGTAGCACCAGGCACACCAGCAGCACCAACAACAACAACCTTCTTCGCAATCTACTGATGCTGCACAGGACAGAGTGCATCAGCACATGACCACATTGCTGCCAGGGATGGCCTCACCATGGCCAGATTTGCTTCACTTGAAGCTGTACATCCTGGTTGCCACATGATGCACCAGATTGGAACATAGAAACATAGAAAATAGGTGCAGGAGTAGGCCCTTCGAGCCTGCACCACCATTCAATATGATCATGGCTGATCATGCAACTTCAGTACCCCATTCCTGTTTTCTCTCCATTCCCTTTGATCCCTTTAGCCGTAAGGGCCACATTTAACTCCTTTTTGAATATATCTAACAAACTGGCCTCAACAACTTTGTGGTAGAGAATTCCACAGGTTCACAATTCTAAGTGAAGAAGTTTCTCCACATCTCGGTCATAAATGGCTTACCCTTTATCCTTAGACTGTGACCCCTGGTTCTGGTCTTCCCCAACATCGGGAACATTCTTCCTGCATCTAACCTGTCCAATCCCGTCAGAATTTTACGTGTTTCTATAAGATCCCCTCATTCTTCTAAATTCCAGTGACTACAAACCCAGTTGATCCAGTCTTTCTTGATATGTCAGTCCTGCCATCCCGGGAATCAGTCTGGTGAACCTTCGCTACACTCCCTCAATAGCAAGAATGTCCTTCCCAGATTAGGAAACCAAAACTGCACACTATATTCAAGGTGTGGCCTCACCAAGGCACTGTACAACTGCAGTAAGACTTCCCTGCTCCTATATTCAAATCCTCTCTCTATGAAGGCCAACATGCCATTTGTATTCTTCACCGCCTGTTGTACCTGTATACCAACCTTCAATGACTGATGTACCATGACACCCAGGTCTTGTTGCACCTCCCCTTTTCCTAATCTGTCACCAGTCAGATAATCTGCCTTCCTGTTTTTGCCTCAAGTGGGTAACCTCACATTTATCTACATTATACTGCATCTGCCATGCATTTGCCCACTCACCTAACCTGTCCAAGTCACCCTACAGCCTCTTGGCATCCTCCTTACAGCTCATACTGCCACCCAGCTTAGTGTCATCTGCAAACTTGGAGATATTGCATTCAATTCCTTTGTCTAAATCATTAATGTATATTGTAAATAGCTGGGGTCCCAGCACTGAATGTTGCAGTACCCCACGAGTCACTGCCTGCCATTCTGAAAAGGACACGTTTATTCCTACTCTTTGCTTTCTGTCTGCCAACCAGTTCTCTGTCCACGTCAATACATTACCCCCCAATACCATGTGTTTTAATTTTGCCACTAATTTCTTGTGTGGGACTTGTCAAAAGCCTTTTGAAAGTCTAAATACACCACATCCACTGGTTCTCCCTTGTCCACTACTAGTTACATCCTCATAAATCTAGAAGATTTGTCAAGCATGATTTCCCTTTCATAAATCCATATTGACTTGGACCGATCCTGTCACTGCTTTCCAAATGTGTTGCTATTACATCTTTAATAATTGATTCCAACATTTTCCCCACTACCAATGTCAAGCTAACTGGTCTATAATTCCCTGTTTTCTCTCTCCCTCCTTTTTAAAAAAAAAAAAAAGTGGGGTTACATTAGCTACCATCCAATCCATAGGAACTGATCCAGAGTCTATAGAATGTTGGAAAATGACCATCAATGCATCAACTATTTCTAGGGACACTTTCTTAGTCTGCATCCCAGAATACTTATCAGGCCCTGAGGATTTATCAGCCTTCAATCCCATCAATTTCCCTAATTCAATTTCCTGACTAATAAGGATTTCCTTCAGTTCCTCCTCGCTAGACCGTCGGTCCCCTAGTATTTCAGGAAGGTTATTTGTGTCTTCCTTCGTGAAGACAGAACCAAAGTATTTGTTCAGTTGGTCTGCCATTTCTTTGTTCCCCATTTATAAATTCACCTGATTCTGACTGTTCTGACCACCCCATACCAACAGCATAGAGCATCCATACAATGTCCAATCCATACCTTTCACATTCACAGCATTGTGGAGGTTATCGTTGTGTTCCACCATTCACTGCAACTTACCTAGCCACTTCCAAAGGTTCACACACATCTGTCCAAGAATACAAAATGTGGAAAGGTTTCAATGTTTGAACAACCCATTAACAGAAACTTCACTTCAACATTGGCTGAAAGACCCAAGTGTGTTAGTTGGTACGATTGGATTAAGATGCAGGTGAGGAGTGGCAAGTGAGATGGGAAAGTGATAATGGAGAGGGATAAGGTGGTGGTGAGTAAGGATGTGCAGGAGTAGGGTAGGGAAGTGTGTTGGGGATGTGATGAGTGGCACAGCAGGATAAGGTTGAGTATGGCTTTGCAGTACTGTTTTGTGATCATCTGAGATCATTGAAAGGTTTCTGCCACTGCACCCAGGTCCTCCTGACCACATCCCTACTTGTGCTCTCCTGTGCAGTGTGCAACCAGGCGATATTGGTTCCCAGGGAGGTCTCTTCCACCCATAGGAAGTAATTGCAAGTATGTATACGCAACAATCCTAATCCACCACACCAGTAATTTTGTGAACACAATGGCTTGAAAAGGCATGAATTCTTATATGAACAAAGAATACTCAATAGTATTGTGTCGCCAAAATACAGTCCATCAGCAAAAGCTTTTCTGCAATGGCAGCAGAAATATAAAATTACCTTACCATCTGATAACATAGAATAAGCATATGGAAGGAGTTCTGAGAGAGCCTTGGTGTAGTCCTGCACCTTTGGGCAGTACTTGTCTGTGTTTGCAGCACCTCAATGCTGCAAAATACCGACAGCACAAATGTCAACATCAATTTGTGCATGATCCCTTCAATTGGCTGGCAAACATGCTGGGGGGGTCTAACAAGCTCAATCAGGAGAAAGACATTTTGGGCAGCAGGCTGGAACCAACAGCGAGGTCACCTGCCACTGACCCGCCTAGGTTGGAGAAATTCAGCCCGAAGAGTTTGCACTTAATTTACATTATCTATTCTATTATCAGATGGTAAGGTAATTTTATATTTCTGCTGCCATTGCAGAAAAGCTTTTGCTGATGGACTGTATTTTGGCGACACAATACTATTGAGTATTCTTTGTTCATATAAGAATTCATGCCTTTTCAAGCCATTGTGTTCACAAAATTATTGGTGCGGTGGGTTAGAATTGTTGCGTATACATACTTGCAATTACTTCTGGTTTTATTATGTGGTCTTTTATAAACCCTGAAAATATTACCTGAGGAATAACTGGGAGAATTTTCTTCCTCTTGGATTGGAATAGTCACTTGCTAGGGTGCAGTATCTTTGAGAGGCTTGGATTTAGCTCCTTTCTTTCAGGGGATTCAGACACAACATTTAGCCTTCAGGCCCAGATTTTAATAAGTGATGGTGTAATATTCGCTCTTGTTCTGAGCATGGGGACGAGAAAAATCTTGCTTTATTTCCATAGTTCTTTGAGGATGGTCACAATAAGGCCCTCTCATATTGCACAAAGAATGAGAGCTGACTTGCTATGGACATTTTTCTTAAGCAGCCTTGGGAGTCAGATTCATATCTAGTACAATGGTTTACTTTTTCCCAGTTCACTCAGTAACCAAATAGGCCACCATACATTTCTGAGTTATCTTCTCCTTTTTCTGATGTCATAAAGGGCAATTAGCCTTCATAAGTAAATGGTTTCCACTGTACATTTAGTACATAAATATTCTCGATAGTAATGGATAACTTTGCACAAGCTACTGGTAGACTCAAAGGATTAAAGTAGATATTCAATGTTCGAATACTTTCCCTTTCACCTTGTAGACTAGAGCAGAACTAATGTTGCCCACATTCTGTCTGGATTAGATTGAGGAGATTAATTATGAAAGCAATCTGGGAGTTGGTGAGAAATCCATCAATTTTGCTAAATTCATACTAGCCTTGACAAAATAGCTCCAATTATGGATCAAGGTGAATTGGCAACCAGAGATTCAGTTGTGATTGAGATGTTAGAACAGCTTCTCGTTTTCTGTAACGTCAACGAGGTTTAATTTGATTAGCTGATCTTGGTCTGCAGTTATTGGGGGTTGTTTTTTTTTGGAGGGGGTTCCAAATCCATCACAAGGATTACAATGTTTTGCTGCTTTACACTCTGGGACAATGCCATCTGACCAGTCTCGAACATAGAAACATAGAAAATAGGTGCAGGAGTAGGACATTCTAGCCTGCACCGCCATTCAATGAGTTCATGGCTGAACATGCAATTTCAGTACCCCATTCCTGCTTTCTCGCCATACCCCTTGATCCCCCTAGTAGTAAGGACTACATCTAACTCTCTTTTGAATATATTTAGCGAATTGGCCTCAACAACTTTCTGTGGTAGAATTCCACAGGTTCACCACTCTGGGTGAAGAAGTTTCTCCTCATCTCGGTCCTAAATGGCTTACCCCTTATCCTCAGACTGACCCCTGGTTCTGGACTTCCCCAACATTGGGAACATTCTTCCTGCATCTAACCTGTCCAAACCCATCAGAATTTTAAACGTTTCTATGAGGTCCCCTCTCATTCTTCTGAACTCCAGTGAATACAAGCCCAGTTGATCCAGTCTTTCTGGATAGGTCAGTCCCACCATCCCGGGAATCAGTCTGGTGAACCTTCGCTGCACTCCCTCAATAGCAAGAATGTCCTTCCTCAGGTTAGGAGACCAAAACTGTACACAATACTCCAGGTGTGGCCTCACCAATGCCCTGTACAACTGTAGCAACATCTCCCTGCCTCTGTACTCAAATCCCCTTGCTATGAAGGCTAACATGCCATTTGCTTTCTTAACTGCCTGCTGTACCTGCATGCCAACCTTCAATGACTGATGTACCATGACACCCAGGTCTCGTTGCACCTCCCCTTTTCCTAATCTGTCACCATTCAGATAATAGTCTGTCTCTCTGTTTTTACCACCAAAGTGGATAACCTCACATTTATCCACATTATACTTCATCTGCCATGCATTTGCCCACTCACCTAACCTATCCAAGTCACTCTGCAGCCTCATAGCATCCTCCTCGCAGCTCACACTGCCACCCCACTTAGTGTCATCTGCAAATTTGGAGATACTACATTTAATCCCCTCGTCTAAATCATTAATGTACAATGTAAACAGCTGGGGCCCCAGCACAGAACCTTGCGGTACCCCACTAGTCACTGCCTGCCATTCTGAAAAGTACCCATTTACTCCTACTCTTTGCTTCCTGTCTGACAACCAGTTCTCAATCCATGTCAGCACACTACCCCCAAATCCCATGTGCTTTAACTTTGCACATTAATCTCTTGTGTGGGACCTTGTCGAAAGCCTTCTGAAAGCCCAAATATACCACATCAACTGGTTCTCCCTTGTCCACTCTACTGGAAACATCCTCAAAAAATTCCAGAAGATTTGTCGAGCATGATTTCCCTTTCACAAATCCATGCTGACTTGGACTTATCATGTCACCTCTTTCTAAATGCGCTGCTATGACATCCTTAATAATTCATTCCATCATTTTACCTACTACTGAGGTCAGGCTGACCGGTCTATAATTCCCTGTTTTCTTTCTCCGTCCTTTTTTAATAAAGTGGGGTTACATTGGCTACCCTCCACTCGATAGGAACTGATCCAGAGTCAATGGAATGTTGGAAAATGACTGTCAATGCATCTGCTATTTCCAAGGCCACCTCCTTAAGTACTCTGGGATGCAGTCCATCAGGCCCTGGGGATTTATCGGCCTTCAATCCCATCAATTTCCCCAACACAATTTCCTGACTAATAAAGATTTCCCTTAGTTCCTCCTCCTTACGAGACCCTCTGACCCCTTTTTTATCCGGAAGGTTGTTTGTGTCCTCCTTAGCGAATACCGAACCAAAGTACTTGTTCAATTGGTCTGCCATTTCTTTGTTCCCCGTTATGACTTCCCCTGATTCTGACTGCAGGGGACCTACGTTTGTCTTTACTAACCTTTTTCTCTTTACATATCTATAGAAACTTTTGCAATCCGTCTTAATGTTCCCTGCAAGCTTCTTCTCGTACTCCATTTTCCCTGCCCTAATCAAACCCTTTGTCCTCCTCTGCTGAGTTCTAAATTTCTCCCAGTCCCTGGGTTCGCTGCTATTTCTGGCTAATTTGTATGCCACTTCCTTGGCTTTAATACTATCCCTGATTTCCCTTGAAAGCCATGGTTGAGCCACCTTCCCTTTTTTATTTTTATGCCAGACAGGAATGTACAATTGTTGTAGTTCATCCATGCGGTCTCCAAATGTCTGCCATTGCCCATCCACAGTCAACCCCTTAAGTATCATTCGCCAATCTATCCTAGCCAATTCACGCCTCATACCTTCAAAGTTACCCTTCTTTAAGTTCTGGACCATGGTCTCTGAATTAACTGTTTCATTCTCCATCCTAATGCAGAATTCCACCATATTATGGTCACTCTTCCCCAAGGGGCCTCGCACAACGAGGGCCCAGGAAACTGCAAGCATTTATGTATAATTCATCAGTTCAAGCTTCTGCAGCAGGACCGGGCTGAGGGGTCATAGTTGATGAATCATTTAAGGTCGACCAGGAGCGTGACATTGTAATTGGGAAGACTGTTTTATTTGAGTTGGATAAGGCATATTACGATGGGCATAGATGATTAGCCAGTGAATCTGTTTATTTTGGTAGTGTTGCATGTGGGAGGAAAGTTGGCCAAAAATTCTTAGCCATGTGGTAGCTAGCTGCATGTATAGGGGTCAGAGAGCTTAAAAACTGTGCCATCGGGGTTAAGTTTAAGGAGATGTTCAACTTTCTTTTTTCTGATCATCATCTTTGAGTTGATATATTTCAATTGGACCTTTGGTGCCAGATTATGGTTCACAGACGATTTTTCAACTAACACGGTGCACAACTTGAAATGCTCAATTTCTGGTATTCTAGGGCCCAAGTTTCGAGCCGTGCCTAGAACGGCGCAGTCCCGACCTGGACGCCTGTTTTTCATGCCACAAAGTGTGCCTAAAAAAAAAATTCCAGGTTCTGCAGCTCCCTGCTGGTCATTTGCAGCTTGGCACAGTGCAGCACGAGCTGTAGGGGGCGGAGCCAGATCCCTGCGCTGAAAAAAGTGCCGGGACCTCTGCACATGCGCGCTACAGTGGGCGCACATGTGCAGTAGCTCCAGGCGCCCAAAACTGTGTGGGAGGGGCCCGAAGCACGCTGCCCCTAGCCCTGGTCAAATGGCCTCACTGGGGCTGCGTGAATAAGGCTCCTCCCACGCTCAGCTCCTGCTTCCTCCCAACCCGACTCGACTCCCGCTTCCCGCCCCCCCCCGCCTCCAACCCGACTCCCGCTTCCACCCCCCCCCCCCCAGCCTCGGGACCGGTCCTGACCCCGACTCGACTCCCGATTTGCCCCTCCCCCCGCCTCCGGACCGGACCCAACACCGACACCGACCCGACTCCCGCTTACCCCCCCCCCCCCCCCCCTGCCCCGGACTGGACCCGACCTGACCTCCCTCTCCCTCCCTCTCTCCCCCCGAACCGACCTCCCTCCCACCACCCCCGACCCACGCTCCCCCCGACCCGACCCAATGCCACCTACCTGTAAATCTGGTGCTGGGGACGGGCCCGGCCCGTTCAGCCTCCCTCCCCCATCTCCTTTCCTTTCCCCCCCCATCTCCTTTCCTTTCCCCCCCCATCTCCTTTCCTTTCCCCTCCCCATCTCCTTTCCTTTCCCCTCCCCATCTCCTTTCCTTTCCCCCCCACATCTCCTTTCCTTTCCCCCCCATCTCCTTTCCTTTCCCCCCCCCATCTCCTTTCCTTTTACCCCCCCCATCTCCTTTCCTTTTCCCCCCCATCTCCTTTCCTTTTCCCCCCCATCTCCTTTCCTTTCCCCCCCCATCTCCTTTCCTTTCCCCCCCCATCTCCTTTCCTTTCCTCCCCCCCCCATCTCCTTTCCTTTCCCCCCCCCATCTCCTTTCCTTTCTTCTCCTCCCATCTCCTTTCCTTTCTTCTCCTCCCCCCCCCCCCCATATCTCCTTTCTCTTCCCCCCCCCCCCCATCTCCTTTCTCCATCTCCTTTCTCCCCCCCTCCACCCCCATCTCCCCCTTCTCCCCCTTCTCCCCCCTCTCCCTTCTCTCCCTGTCCCCTCGCTGTCAGAAACACAGACACTGACAGACAGAGAGATAGAGACACACACAGACACACTGGCGGGGGCATCCCAGCACACTGTTGGAGGGCTCCCGGTGCTGCAGTCGGTAAGTAGAAAATGTTTTGTTTTATTGATAAAAAAAGAAATTATTTCTTCTTTATTTTTTTTTTTGATTTTATTGGTTGATTTATTGATGTTTTTATCATTTATTATTGATGATGGCTCTTTATTTGTAAAACTGAAGTGTTTAATGTTTGTAAACTTCCCTTTAAACCCCCCCCCCCGCCATTCCCTACGCCTGATTTGTAACCTACGCCTGATTTTCTAAAGTGTAGACAAGGTTTTTTCGAGCGTACAAAAATCTTCACTTACTCCATTCTAAGTTAGTTTGGAGTAAGTTTTCACTGCCGAAACTTTGAAAACGGGCGTAAGTGGCTGGACACGCCCCCTATTGAAAAAAAAATTCTGTTCCAAAGTGAAACTGTTCTTACAGACTAGAACTGGAGCAAACTAAATGGTGAGAATTCCGATTTCTAAGATACTCCGTTCTACACCAGTTGCTCCTAAAAATCAGGAGCAAACCATGGCGAAACTTGGGGCCGTAGTGTTGCTGAATGGTCAAGCAAAAATTCTCAAACTTGTAATTAGTTTACTGAATTGCCATTTGCCCTGTCATCCAGTGTTATCTTAGCTCAGTGGCAGCAAATCAATCTCTTGAGTTAGAAGGTTCAGTGTTTCAAATCCCAGTATCGACTTGAGCTCATATTCTAAGCTGACACTTCTGTGCAGTGCAGAGAGAGTGCTGCATTGCCAGATGTGCTATCTTTCAGAAGAGATGCAAAACTGAGGCAAATCAGCTTGTTCAGATGAGTGTAAAAGGCCCCATGGCTTTTGTTTGAAGAAGTGTGAATATTTTTCCTGTGTTCTGGCTAACATTTATTCCTCTGCCAACACCACCAAAATAGCTAAATTAGTCATTCATCTCATTGTCATTGTGGGACTTTGTTGTGCAAATTGGCTGAAAATTGGAAATATTGGAGAAACCATATTCAAAAAAGAACAAATTAGTCAATGGATGGGCACAGACACTTTTAGATGTTTTCTTTTGAAGGGTTCACATCTGAAGTGTTAACCTGTGTTCTCTACCCTAGATGTTAAGAGATCTAACTCACATTACTAGAGCCGCTTACTAAAAGAAAATGAGAATGAATGCAATGATATGTACTTGGGCCCAGGAAACTTCAGCCATTTATGTATAATTCATCAGTTAAAGCTGCAGCAGGAGCAGGCCCAGGGGTCATAGTTGATGAATCATTTAAGGTCGACGAGGAGTGTGACGAGGTAATTGGGAAGACTTTTTTATTTGAGTTGGATAAGGCATATTACGATGGGCATAGATGATTAGTCAGTGAATCTGTTCATTTTGGTAGTGTTGCATGTGGGAGGAAAGTTGACCAAAAATTCTTAGCCTAGTTTGCAAATTGCCATGGAATCCTTTAAATCCACGTGTGCATGCAGCAAGGGTTTCAGTTTAACATCTTAGCAGAAAGATAGCACTTTCTATGATGCACCTCTTCCTCAGTATCACATCGAAGCATCAGCCTAGATTATGTGCTCGAGTCCAGGCGTGGAGCTTGAAACCCACAACCTTCTAACTCGGGAGACAGTGCTACCACTGAGCCAAGCTGTCATAATAGTTACTACTATTGCTAGCCAAAAGAAATATCAAGCTAAGGAGGCTTGTGTGGAGTGTAAACCGGCATAGACTTGTTGGGCCAAATAGCCTGTTTCTGTGCTATAACTCTTGGGGCTGGAAATTCAGCAATTTTGCGATTGGGTTATTCGTGCTATTTCACTTTTTTGGCAAACTCAGTCTGTGGAAAATTCAGTTAGGTTTGGCGGGCGGCAGTTTTCAAATACCGCTGGAGAGAGGAGTGCCGCCGTGCAAGACCTGAAATAGCGTTTTTGCCAAAGATTTGGCTCTGTGTGCAACTGTATTTTGCATGAAAAAAACCAATGTAAAAAGCTGCATTGCAACTATTGAAGCAGCGGTAAATATGGAGACCTTCCAAAAAAAAAAGGTAAGTTGAAGTTTTTATTAATTTTGTAGCGATTCGATAGATAAGTGTCTTGTAAATGTGTTGTGAATTTTTTTTCCCCAATTTATTTTTAGGTGTTTTTTCGCCTCCATCATCATCATAGGCAGTCCCTTGGAAACTAGGAAGACTTGCTTCCACTCTTAAAATGAGTCCTTAGTTAGCTGAACTGTCCAATATGAGAGCCAGTCCCTGTCGCAGGTGGGACAGATAGTCATTGAGGGAAGGGGTGGGTGGGACTGGTTTGCCGCACGCTCTTTCCGCTGCCTGTGCTTGATTTCTGCACGCTCTTGGCGATGAGACTCGGTGCTCAGCGCCCTCCCGGATGCACTTCCTCCAGTTAGGGGGGTCTTTGGCCAGGGACTCCCAGGTGTCAGTGGGGATGTTGCACTTTTTCAGGGAGGCTTTGAAAGTGTCCTTGTAACGTTTCCTCTGCCCACCTTTGGCTCGTTTGCTGTGAAGGAGTTCCGAGTAGAGCACTTGCTTTGGGAATCTCGTGTCTGGCATGCCAAAGATGTGGCCTGCCCAGCGGAGCTGATCAAGTGTGGTCAGTGTTTTTCCGCCCTCCTAAGTCCCAACTCGCAGCGGTATTGGCTTCGGATTAAAGTTGGCGAGGATCGCGATTTGCGCCACGAATCTGTGCAATGCCGATTTTTACCGCTGTACAAATTAAAGCTTGAATTTCCAGCCTGATAGCGATCGCAAAACAATAACGGTAATTTTGGTGAAAAAATACCATTATCGCGGAGAACCGAATTTCTAGCCCTATGTAGTTTTATGTTCTGACATCAATAAGGTTACAACAATATATGCTTTATGATTGTTTTGGCAAAGTTACGTATTTCGCATATTGAGAACATTCTTCTTTAAAGGCATATTTTGACCTCCCAAGGTCTTCCCTTCAGTCAAGGATGATGCATACAGGTATATTTTGACCTCCCAAGGTCTTCCCTTCAGTCAAGGATGATGCATACTTAGGGAAAACTAGTAATCTGCTCCCAGGTCTCACCCTGTGTCTCTGAAATCAGCTGCTAGGCTTTAAAGCACTGTAGTTGTTGAGTTGCAGACCATTTTGTATGAGCATGAAGCATCTTTGTGAATCTATTCTTCATGTTCGGAGAATTCTGAATTCTCAGCAGCTCCTCAATTCCTTATAATCGCACGTTAGGAATGCCTACAAAGGAATGGGGATGTTCTATTTGTTTGATGGCTTATGATTGTTTAAGAATTAATATATTGGTTAACAGAAAAAAGGTCTGTTGGAAAAAAAATACAAGTTTTTGTGACTAAAACTCGTGTTATCTTTTGGCAGGAGTTGCTGAAAGATCCTTTGTACATTGGACTAAGACACAAGAGAGTGAGAGGTCAAGCATATGATGATCTTGTGGAAGAATTTATGCAGGCTGTGACTGAAAGGTACACGCATTTTGTATATAAACATGCATTTCCTTCCACTTGGCTATTGGAGGTTACTGTGATTTTCTTCCCCCCTGTACTGTCTTTCATTTAATTTTGGTTATTTCCAGTTCGCAATAGATTTATCACCCTGAAGCTTTCCAGACATTTTTGGAGCCTGTCCAGAATTGGGTGAAAATGTTGGAGACTTGTTCTTCCCCCCCTCTTCTTCATGTAACTTAATCAGTCCTTAGTAGAGTTCTTTCATATGGATCAAATTCCATTATAGTCTGTTTTATGTGTGGGAAAACTTACTCATCAGTCTGTTTTTAATGGTTTAACCCACAGATTCCTGTTCATTGTACTGAGAATTCAGTTCCTGTGTGGGTGAAAGGGCTTAATCTGATGTTTCAGAAGGGTATTGCAAAATATGCACTGGTTTTGAGATTCTTCAGCTTAGATGGGCCATATTTAATTTTTGTAATATTTCATAACCTTGCAATGACTGTTAATTTTCATTTTTCATTTCAGGAGCGCACAGTTAAATAATCTGACATTGCAAAAGCAGAGGGACATTTTAATTTGAAAACTGAGTTTAAAATATAGTTTTATTGTCTTTTGGATTGATTGCAGCTGGCTCATTACTACAGTTCAAACATTTTCTAACATTGTTTTCTCCTTCAAATGCCCCATGTCAATTTCCATAAGTGCTCCATGCCCTTTTGATCTGAAATCAGCATTTTTTACTATTAAAGCCCGACTAAGCTTTTTAGTGGTGAAACTGGAATTTACATAGAATTCGCACAGAAAATATCACTAAGCTATTAAACTTAATTTACAATTGAATGTACAGAAGCAAAACTAGTAGACATATACTATCTAGTACAAGTAGAATTTAGAAATCTATATATCTAGAATTTTAAGTTAACAATCCAGATATTCAGCTTGTCTTAATTTATTGGAGTGGAACGGTCTCTTGGTAAACAGAGTACATTGCTGAGACGGTTCCTCATGTTTACATAGAAATATAGAAAATAGGTGCAGGAGTGGGCCAGTTGGCCCTTTGAGCCTGCACCACCAATCAATATGATCATGGCTGATCATGCATTTCAGTATCCCATTCCTACTTTCTTTCCATACACTTGATCCCTTTAGCCGTAAGGGCCAATCTAACTCCCTTTTGAATATATTTAATGAATTGGCCTCAACAACTTTCTGTGGTAGAGAATTCCACAGGCTCACAAATCTGAGTGAAGAAGTTTCTCCATCTTGGTCCTAAATAGCTTACCCCTTATCCTTAGATTGTGACCCCTGATTCTGGACTTCCCCAACATTGGGAACATTCTTCCTGCATCTAACCTGTCAAATCCTGTCAATGTTATGTTTCTATGAGATCCCCTCTCTCTCATCTAAATTCCATTGAATATCAGCCTAGTCGATCCAGTCTTTCTTCATATGTCAGTCCTGTCATCCCGGGAATCAGTCTGGTGAACCTTCGCTGCACTCCCTCAATAGCAAGAATGTCCTTCCTCAGATTAAGAGACCAAAACTGAATACAATATTCAAGGCGTGGCCTACCAAGGCCCTGTACAATTGTAGTAAGACCTCCCTGCTCCTATACTCAAATCCTCTCACTATGAAGGCCAACATGCTATTTGCCTTTACCGCCTGCTGTACCTGTATGCCAACTTTCAATTACTGATGTACCATGACACCAAGGTCTGGTTGCACCTCCCCTTTTACTAATCTGTCACCATTCAGATAATCTGCCTTCCTGTTTTTACCACCAAAGTGGATAACCTCACATTTATCCACATTATACTGCATCTGCCATGCATTTGCCCACTCATCTAACCTGTCCAAGTCATCCTGCAGCTTCTTAGCATCCTCCTCACAGCTCACACTGCCACCCAGCTTAGTGTAATGGAACTATTACATTCAATTCCTTCTTCTAAATCATTAATGTATATTGTAAATATCTGGGGTCCCAGCACTGAACCCTGTGGTACCCCACTAGTCACTGCCTGCCATTCTGAAAAGGACCCATTTATTCCTACTCTTTGTTTCCTGTCTGCCAACCAGTTCTCCATCCATGTCAGTACATTACCCCCAATACCATGTGCTTTAACTTTTCTCACTAATCTCTTGTGTGGGACCTTGTCAAAAGCCTTTTGCAAGTCTAAATATACCACATCCACTGGCTCCCCCTTGTCCACTCAACTAGTTATATCCTCAAAAAAAAATCCAGAAGATTTGTCAAGCATGATTTCCCTTTCATAAATCCATGCTGACTTAGTGATCCTGTCACTGCTTTCCAAATGCGCTGCTATTACATCTTTAATAATTGATTCCAACATTTCCCCACCACCGATTTCAGGCTGACCGGTCTATAATTCCCTGTTTTCTCCCTCCTTTTTTTAAAAAGTGGGATTACATTAGCTACCCTCCAATCCATAGGAACTGATCTAGAATCTATAGAATGTTAGAAAATGACCACCAATGCATCCACTATTTCTAGGGCCACTTAAGTACTCCGGGATGCAAACTGTCAGGCGTTGGGGATTTATTGGCCTTTAAGCCTATCAATTTTCCTAACCCAATGCATGTGGAATATGTTAGCCTAAATGCTCATGGGCAGTGCATCTGACTGGATATTATCACTCCTGCTAGAAGCAAGAAGAACTAGTAGGCCTAGGATACATTTGATTACTTTAATATAAAACCTTTCTTTAGAAATAAAGCAGACTGAATGTTCAAATCACAGTAAGCAAATGGAACATGCCATGTGACATCCGCAGTCCCCATCTGTGCTTTTGTCACTTCTGGACTCGACTGTTCCAATGCTCTCCTGGCTGGCGTCCCTTCAGCACATCCAAAACTTTGCCGCCTGTAAGTTATCCTGTACCAAGTCTCTCTCGCTCATTACCCCTGTACTTGGTGACCTATATTGGCTCCCAGCACTCCAAAGCCTCAAATTTAAAATTTGTATCCTTTGTATTTTAATTCCTTCATGGCCTCTTCCTTCTCTACCATTGTAACATTCTTCAGCCCTACCACTCCGCTCCCCCCCCCGAGAACTCTGGCCTCTTGTGAATCTCCCACTGATTCCACCCCACCATTGGCGGCTGTGCCTTCAGCAATCTAGCACCTAAACTCTGGAATTCCCTCTGCCTCTCCATCACCCTCCTCTCCTTTTAAGACCCTCCTTAAAACCCATCTCTTTGACCAAGCTTTTAGTCACCCTCATAATATCTCTTGCCTCAGTGCTAATTTTTGTCTGATTACACTTCTGCAAAGCACCTTGGGACATTTTTCTATGTGAAAGATGCTATATAAATGTAACTTGTCTTAATGTGCAACAGCGGCCTAGTCAATGTTTGATATTTGGGAATTGTGTTTTAGTCTAGTATTACAACAGGATCTGTTTACATAAACCATCACTGAGGAAGACTCCATGAATGCTAATTGGAAAGTGTACACCCACTGGAATCTTTGCTGCTTTCAGTACTTCATTGTCTCATAGCAGTTACCCTGGAAAACCAGCATAAAGCTAATCAACAGCAAAACTTTTGACGGCTCAAAAACAGTTCTGAACATAGACCTGCAAAATGTGAAGCCAAATAGTTAGAATGAGAATACAGTGGTAAATGGGCTTTTCATATCCCAAGTTGCAAGCATTCTCGAGTTTCCATCACTTTTATTGCAGTACACAAAAACACAAGTAGCAGAAATGGTGATTTAGAAATTTCTGAAGGGGCATAAGAATTATTTTCTATGTGACGTTCCCCTTCTCTGCTCAACATTTTTGATATTTGATTTGGTGCATTTTAATGTCGTTTGGAGACCATATTGCAATTTAGTGAGTGTGAATCTCACTAATATTTTCACAAGTAAAATATATCATTTGTGCAACCTTGGTTCCTATTTTGTTTCTTGATGTTAACTGCGCATCTCGAAAGACGAAGGTGTAAGAGCCAAAGTTACTTTGCCATCGTGAGTGGCTGAAGAGTCCAATTCTCGAGCGATAGTTCATGGTGCAGATGTAAATCACCGGGTCAGATTATGAAGCTGGCACAGTATCAATTGAAGCTGCCCTCTGCCCTCTGCCCTCTTTGCTCCTCACTCTCCGCTCTGCTCTCCACTCTTGGAAGGTAGCAAATGTAACCCTGCTATTCAAGAAAGGAGGGAGAGAGAAAACCGGAAACGACAGGCCAGTTAGCCTGACATCAGTCGTTGGGAAATTCTGGAATCCCTTATTAAAGAAGTGGTAACAGAGCATTTAGAAAATCACATGATTGGGCAGAGTCGACATGGTTTTATGAAAGGGAAATAGTGCTTAATAAATTGAGTTTTTTGAGGATGTAACTAGCAGAGTAGATAAAGGGGAACTAGTGGATGTAGTATATTTGGATTTCCCAAAGACTGTCTAAGGTGCCACATAAAAGGTTGTTACTCAAGATAAGGGCTCATGGGATTGGGGGTAAAATATTGGCATGTTGATGATTTGTTGAAGGGCAGAAAACAGAGTGTAGGGATAAATGGGTCATTTTCAGATTGGCAGGCCATAACTAGTGGGGTGCCACAAGGATCAGTGTTTGGGCTTCAGCTATTAGCAAATCATATTAATGACTTAGATGAAGGGACTGAGTGCAATGTATCCAAGTTTGCTTACAAAGCTAGGTGGGTTCTGTGAGGAGCACACAGAGCCTGCAAAGGAATATAGACAGGTTAAGTGAGTGGACCATAAGGTGGCAGATGCAGTATAATGAGAAGATATGAGGGTATTCACTTTGGTAGTAAGAATAGAAAAACAGAATATGTTTTAAATGTTAAGAAACTATTAAATGTTGGTGTTCAGATAGATTTAGGTGTCCTCATATAGGAAACCGAGTTAGCATGCAGCTACAGCAAGCAATTAGGAAGGCAAATGGCATGTTGGCCTTCATTGCAAGGGGGTTGAAGTACAAGAGTAAGGAAGTCTGACTATAATTGTACAGGGATGTGGTGAGACCACACCTCTAGGACTGTACACAATTTTGGTCTCGTTATTTAAAGGATATACTTGCCTTGGAGGCAATGCAACGAAGGTTCTTTGGTTCGCTAGATTGATTCCTGGGATGAGAGGGTTGTCCTATGAGGAGAGATTGAGTAGATTGGGCTTATACTCTCAAGTTTGGGAGAATGAGAGGTGATCTCATTGAAACATACAAGATTCTGAGGGGGATTGACAGGGTAGATGTTGAGAGGGTGTTCCCCCTGGCTGGAGAGTGTACAAAGTCTCAGGATAAAGGGTCAGCTATTTAAGACTGAGATGAGGAGAAATCTTTTTTTGTTGATAGTTATGATTTGTTGTAATCCTCTGCCCCAAAGGGCTGTGGATGCTGAGTTGTTGAGTATATTCAAGATAGATTTTTGTATTCAACTGGAATCCAGGCTCGAGGGGCCGTATCACTGACTCCTCCTAATTCTTGTGTTGTGTTCTTTCTCTGCCACCTTTCTTCAGCCTCTTTGGCTTCCTGATGTAGACATCACTTTAATGAAGCCTGTTATTAGCCATATCTTCCAAGCTTGTAAAATTTAAGGGCTATAAATTTGTTATAGCCCGGTTTGAGGCGGTGACACTGCCGAGGCACTAATTTTAGGATCAAATGATGTTTACCGCTTCCAACTGGAATGTTCATTGGCACCCCAAGAGGGGAGTGGAGTGCTAAGGTAAGTGTACCAGACTACTCTTAGGACGCTATGGGGTGGTAGCGCTGCAGGGATAATGAAGTTCTGGTGCTAGGAAACCAGCATCCTAGCGCCTAAAGGAGAGGTCAGCTGGACTACCTGAAAAATGAGAGAAAGTTGAAGGGAGCATTGGAAACATCAGCAGCAGTATGTCAGAGCTCTGAGTCACAGCAATGTTAAAAGATATTACACTGAACACCCACCTGCTCCTGCTTTATAATATCGCCCCAGGAGCTTCCACGGAATGTCTGCTCTCCGTCAGTGATGGCAGCAGGCGCTATGGCAAGCGAAAGGAATGAAGTTCGGGATTGCGGCACTAATGTGGCGTTGCACACTCATGACGTTACCTAGTGGTGGTGCTAGAGTGTGCAACGCTAACTGATAGCGCCGCCGCTAAACCACTGATGAAGTTTGCAGCAGGCTTGGGTGGTGAGCGCTTTGCGGCCCGTTAGCACAGGTACGAACGAGTGGCACTAAGCAACTGAATTTCACCCCCTAAGTCTTTAAACCTGGCCTTGAACTATCTGCAAGTTCTCCATACAAAAGACCTTTTATACTATGATCGTCTACCATCCGATGTGAATGATCAAGCCACTGGCGGTCTCTGAGGAAAAATGATTAGAACTTTGCTTCCTCAAGTAGTTCAGTGTCAGAAACTGTCTCTTCCCATTTGATATTTAGAATAGGGCAGAGACAGCGAGTGTGGAAAGAGTTTAGTCAACTCAAATGCCTTCTGTAGGTGGTCCAGGTCTCACTGCCATACAGCTGCATGCTCTGACCACACGTTTGGTGGAGCTACATTTTTGAGTGTCAATATTCATTTCCTATTTTTCCACACACACTTAGTCAATTGGCCAAATGTGGTTGCTGCCTTTCTGATGCAAGAGTTTAGCTTGTTATGCACAGGTAAGTTATCCGATACAGTACATGCTAGGTAGCAGAACCTGTGTACCATTTCTAGCATGGTGTTGGCTATTGAAACTTCTGGAGCAGGCAACACACCCTCTAACATCATTGTCTTCTTTAGACTGGTAGCCCAAGCTCATCACAAGCTAGCGAGCAACTGATATAAAATTGTTTAAGCTCTATTTCATAGTGTGTAATGAGCACTACATCATTGGCAAAAGTTCTCTCTCTCTCTTTGTTTCTAAATCATGTTCATTGCATAAGGACTGTACCTGAATTGTCAAATAAAGCCAGTTAGTGCATTCACACCAGGAAACATCCACTTTATCGTTTTTTTAAAAAAAAGCTGCAACCAATATTGAAAGAAAATTTTACACAAGACAATTATCAGCCATGCTATAGAAAGTTTGAAGTAAAGAATAAAAGGTTTTTCGAAACTACATTTTAGTACAGCTACAATGTCTGAAATCCAGAATCCTCGGGACTGAGTCCGTGCCGACTTTTGGGTTTTTCCAGATTTCAGACATCACTGCAGCCGAATCCATGCCGGATTTCAGGTTTTGCCGGATTTCAGATCTCACTGCCCGCCAATCCTCCGTTTCTCGCCCTTCAGCGAACTGTCAGGCTTTTGGACAATTCTGCTTTTTGTAAGTCTGGATTCGGGACGTTGCACCTGTCGTTTATTTGTACATTTTTTTCACAAAAAATACTCAAACATTCCCATAACTGGAACTCTCAGAAACCAAATACTGAATTATAAAAACAAAATGCCTCCTGTTTGTACACAAGAAACAATGGGAGAAGTTGGGAGAAAGCAAGATTTGATTAAATCTAGTCCCACCCTCCGACCTATTTGGTTCTGACAGGCTCCAGTCCCACCTTCCAAATGATTTGATTGTTGTCATCATCATAGGCAGTCCCTCGAAATCGAGGAAGACTTGCTTCCACTCTTTTTTTTAAAAAAAGAGTTCTTAGGTGACTGAACAGTCCAATACAGGAATAACAGTCTCTGTCACAGATGGGACAGACAGACAGTCATTGAAGGAAAGGGTAGGTGGGACTGGTTTGCCGGACGCTCCTTCCACTGTCTAAGCTTGGTTTCTGCATATTCTCGGCGATGTGACTCGAGGTGCTCAGCACCCTCCCGGATGCACTTCCTCCATTTAGGGCGATCTTTGACCAGGGACTCCCAGGTGTTGGTGAGAATGTTGCATTTTATCAAGGAAGCTTTGAGGGTGTTCTTGAAACATTTCCTTTCTCCACCTTGGGCTCGCTTGCCATGTAGGAGTTCTGAGTAGAGCACTTGCTTCGGGAGTCTTGTCAGGTCTGCGAGCAATGTGACCCACTCAGCAGAGCTGGTCGAGTGTGATCAGTGCTTCGATGCTGTGGTTGTTGGCCTGATCGAGGACGCTAACGTTGGTGCGTCTGTCCTCCCAGGGAATTTGTAGGATCTTGCGGAGACATCGTTGGTGGTATTTCTCCAGCGATTTGAGATGTCGACTGTATATGGTCCATGTCTCTGAGCCACACAAGAGGATGGGTATCACTATAGCCCTGTAGACCATGAGATTGGTGGCAGATTTGAGGGCCTGATCTTCAAACACACTTTTCCTTGGGCGGCCAAAGGCTGTGCTGGCGCACTGGAGGTGGTGTTGAATCTCTTTGTCGATGTCTGCTTTTGATAATAGGCTCCTAAGGTCTGGAACATGGTCCACGTTGTACAAGGCCATGCCGTGGATCTTGATGACTGGGGGGGGGGGGGGGGGTAGTGCTGTGTGGCGGGGTCAGGTTGGTAGCTTTCGTATGCCTCAGTGAAGATGTTGACTATGACTTGGAGTTCAGTCTCTGTGCGCAGACGCATGCATCGTCTGTATACTGTAGTTCGACAGCAGAGGTTGGGACAGTCGTGGATCTGGACTGGAGGCGACAAAGGTTGAACGGGTTCCCACTGGTTTTGTAGTTTAGTTCCACTCCAGCCGGGAGCTTGTTGACTGAGGTGGAGCATTGAAGTGAGGAAGATTGAGAAGAGGGTTGGCGCGATGACGCAGCCCTGCTTGACCCCGATCCGGACGTGGATTGGGTCTGTAATGGATCTGTTGGTCAGGATCACGGCCTGCATGTTGTGGTGGAACAGGCGAAGGATGGTGCCGAACTTTTGGCGGCATCCGAAATGGAAGACGTCGCGATTGATTGTGTCAAAGGCCTCCGTAAGGTCAAAGAAGGCCATGTATAAGGGTTGGTGCTGTTCCCTGCATTTTTCTTGCGGCTATCACGCTGTAAGAATCATGTTCGTTGTACCCCGAAGAGGACGAAATCCGCACTGACTCCGGCAAGAGATCCTTAGCCATGGGGAGAAGACGGTTGAGGAGGATTCTAGCGACTACTTTCCCAGTGGCTGATAACAGGGAGATTCCTCTGTAATTTCTGCAGTCGGACTTGTCCCATTTTTAAAAGATGGTCATGATCACTGCATCTCGAAGATCTCCCAGCATGCTCTCCTCCCTCCAGATGAGTGAGATAAGATCATGTATTCACGCCAGTAGTGCCTCTCTGCCATACTTTAGTGCCTCAGCGGGGATTCCATTCGCTCACATTGCCTTGTTCTTGAGCTGGCGGATGGCCTTTTCTACCTTGTGCAGGACTGCGGTTTTGCTAACATGGTGACCGGTAGCATGCTGCGGGATAGAGTTGAGGACACTCAAGTCAAAGGCAGAGTCTCGGTTAGGGAAATCTTTGCAGTGCTCCTTCCAGCAGGTTCTGACTGCCTCGGTGTCCTTGATGAGTGTTTCCTCGCTCTTGGCCAGCAGTGGGGTCGGGCCTTGGGTGTTTGGGCCGTAGATGGCCTTGACTGCGGTGAAGAATCCTCACACGTCATGGCTGTCGGCCAGTTGCTGAATCTCCTGTGCTTTCTCCATCCGCCATCTATTCTTTTGGTCATGGGTTTTTTGTTGGACCTCGGCCTTATGCCATCTGCAATGCTGTTTTGCTGCTCCCGCGTTGGATTATTTTAGGCTCATGCCCTACGCATGTGATTTGTTAGCTCTTGGATCTCCTGATTATTCTCATCAAACCAGTCCTGGTGTGTTCTGGTTGAGTGACCAAGTGTCTCTTTGCAGGCACTGGTTATGGGGGCCTGGAGGGCAGACCAAGCACTGTGGGCATTCTGTGTCTCGGGATCATCAAGGGTTGCCACGTTAGCAGTGAGGTGCTGGCTGTATAAGACTCTCTTAGATTGGTCTTTGAGTGCCCCGGCATGGACATTTTTGCGGCACTGCTTCTGCTGCTGTCTCCGCTTCGGGGGTATGTTGTTGGAATGGATTAGGCGGTGATCCGTCCAGCAGTCGTCAGCTCCTGTCTTGGCGCGGGTGATGCGCACATCCTTGCGATCCCTGGCTCGGACGATGACGTGTCGAGCAGGTGCCAGTGTTTGGAGCGAGGGTGTTGCATCGATGCCTTGTACTTGTCCCTCTGGTGGAACAAGGTGTTGATGACCAGGCCGTGCTTTCGGCATTTTGTCAGGAGCAGGGTACCACTGGAATTGGCTTTCCCTACCCCGTCTCTGCTGATCATGCCTCCCCAGAGGGCTGTGTCCTTGCCGACTCTGGCGTTGAAGTCGCCGAGGAGGATCAGTTTGTCATCTGTAAGGACACGGAACAGGGATTTTTCGAGGCTGGAGGAAAAACCCTCTTTGGTCTCATCGGTTTCTGACCGGCTCCAGCCCTCTGGTCTCCGACAGGCTCCAGTCCCACCTTCCAAATGATTTGATTGGTTGATACGAACAGTCTCCAATGCCGGTGATTGGATTTTTCTTTGTATAATATCAACAAGCTGACATCTGTGTGGAAAATCTGACAGTTGGCAGGTATATTATCTGCAGGCTAAACAACACGAGACTGTTGATAACCCGCTCAAGTTAGTTCACAATGATTAAAAACATGCAACCTAATTCACACACCGATCGATAGAACTTGAGACCAGATGATTGCTTTGCAGACCAAGTGTCCAGCAGTCATTTTTGATTTTATCAAATCAAACGGAATCCGTCTTCGATTTGGGACCACAACGTTAAAATATATGTAAATATATTATATTTTATTTCACGTACATATTGTATATCAATCTGTCTGTATCGGCACTAAGGGGCTCCTTTCAGTAAAGATTCGAGTTTTGCGTCTGCCTGGTTGTGGTGTTCGGCTTGGGGTGGGGTGGTGGCAGGTGGCAGAGCTGACCTTGTGGTCAGGATTCTGGCAAATGGGTGGGGCTCGATAAACTGCTTTTACTGCAAGATTTCAGGCTGTGTGTGTAATGTCTGCAGGGGAGTTCCTTAACCTTTAAACGCAGGCTATCATTTAAAAAGATATTCGAGCCTTTAATTATTTTTTTTTTTTAAAAGCAGGGCTGAACATTTGTGTGTTTTGGGGAATATTTCTATTGAACACGGAGTTCTTATGATTTTAAACAAATTAACCCTTCGGTATAAGGGACGAGGAATAACCATCGGGGATAGCCATTAATCCAGAGTACATTATTGATACTAATGTAGTTAATGAAGTACTGACTTTCACAGTCTCGCCATTGAACCAATTTCCTTCGATGATATCATTTGGTGTCTGAAGAAAATTGTATTTCATAAGTCGACAATGAAAAATAATTAAAGATTATTAAATTAGAAGAAAAAATAATTGATGCAGAAACAAAGTTTTGCTGTGTCAGAAATCCAGGAGGAGGTTTCAGACCTGATCTGTTGTGGGCAGAGTGCTGTATAACTCCAGTCTTCCCAAGTTTAGGTATAGAGCTGTAAGTGACTCTCTGTACAATCCCTCAATGTGCAAGGCATCCCCAAAACAAAGACCATAATGGATCAGGGCAGCTGTAAAGTATTTAACCAATATCTCGCAACACATTTATAAAGCTGATATTGTCCAGTACTTACAGAAACTTCATGCACACGAGCTATAGCATGTGTGCATGACCATCCATACTTGCCTGTCTTAACACACCTGCTTCCATTATCTGTACATGAAGTGGCTTTCAAATCGTAAAGAAATGGATTCAGTGCTGTACCAATACAACTTTTGGCTTGATTACGAATGTGAATCAAACCAGTGCCGCTTCAGACTGATGTGTGTAGTAAAACTGCAGCCTTTGACACTACATGGGAGTACATATTTTCAAATAAAACAGCATATCTCCCATAGCATTGTGTGCAGGTATACCGGGGCCTGGAACGCGGTTGTGATCTTTAATTGCTCGCCTGGCTTGTCCCTTTTAAGGCCATTGCTGAAATACTCCCTGTGGAGAAGTAGTCGAAACCAATCCTTGGGTCAACCTGGTAAGTACGGTTTGGTGAATGAAGTTTGCAGATTGGCAGGTGCTTGTAAATTCTGGCGCTATGCCAGCATGGCACTCTCTCTCTCTTTCAATATACCTTTGACACTGCAGAATATGATGGATGTGTGCAGGTAGTTTCTTTGCACAATTTTATTACCGTTCCAGAAATAGTGTACTCTAATAAATTATTGTACTCATCTGTTTGTATGTCTTTGATTGCTTGGGGAATAAATATGAATACTTTAAAATAAACTTCTCCAGTAACTTGAGTGGGGCGGTCATTGTAAGCAGTAAGGCTGTATGTTAGCCCAAACAACGTAATACGCTTGGAAATGTTTACAGTGCCAGAAATTTGAGGTTCAAAGTTTAAATTGACCAATAGTTTATATAATAAAAATGATGGTGGGTGGAACTTTACCTGCTAATGATGGATTTTCAGGATTTTGCTTAAAAAAAAAAACAATTTCACATGGAAAGTATAAAATACTTTGTTTTAATAATGAGGACTAATCTAAAAATTCCACCGTACTTGGCAATTCTACTATCCACAGTAACATGAGACAATTGTTCCACTATTTTGTACTGCACATTTAATTTTTACTCAGCACTAGCACAGTTCATTTGATGTTCTTCACTTACATGCTAAATTATGAACATACAAAAATAACAGGCAGGAAAAGTGCAGCTGGTAGATCAACACACGATGGCTGGAACATCATGGCTAGACATTTCCAATCTGTCATAGAAACATAGAAAATAGGTGCAGGAGTAGGCTATTCGCCCCTTCGAGCCTGCACCACCATTCAATAAAATCATGGCTGATCATTCCCTCAGTACCCCTTTCCTGCTTTCTCTCCATACCCCTTGATCCCTTTAGCCGTAAGGGCCATATCTAATTCCCTCTTGAATATATCCAATGAACTGGCATCAACAACACTCTGCGGCAGGGAATTCCACAGGTTAACAACTCTGAGTGAAGAAGTTTCTCCTCATCTCAGTCCTAAATGGCTTACCCCTTATCCTTAGACTGCGACCCCTGCTTCTGGACTTCCCCCAACATCGGGAACATTCTTCCTGCATCTAACTTGTCCAGTCCCGTCAGTATTTTATGTTTCTGAGATTTCCTCTCATCATTCTAAACTCCAGTGAATACAAGCCCAGTCGATCCAGTCTCTCCTCATATGTCAGTCCTGTCATCCCGGGAATCAGTCTGGTGAACCTTCACTGCACTCCCTCAAGAGCAAAAACGTCCTTCCTCAGATTAGGAGACCAAAACTCAACGCAATATTCCAGGTGAGGCCTCACCAAGGCCCTGTACAACTGCAGTAAGACCTCCCTGCTCCTATTTTCAAATCCCCGAGCAATGAAGGCCAACATACCATTTGCCGCCTTCACCGCCTGCTGTACCTGCATGCCAACATTCAATGATTGATGTACCATGACACCCAGGTCTCGTTGCACCTCCCCTTTTCCTAATCTGCCATTCAGATCTGCCTTTGTGTTTTTGCCCCCAAAGTGGATAATCTCTCATTTATCCACATTATACTGCATCTGCCATTCATTTGCCAACTCACCTAACCTGTCCAAGTCACCCTGCAGCCTCTTAGCGTCCCCCTCACAGCTCACCCAGTTTAGTGTCATTTGCAAACTTGGAGATATTACACTCAATTCCTTCATCTAAATCATTCATGTCGCCCCACCACCACTTGATCTGATGAAGGGTGATTGACCTGAAATGTTTCTCTCTCCACAGATGCTGCCTGGCCTGCTGAGTATTTCCAGCATTTTCTGTTTTTATTTCAGATTCCAGCATCCACAGTATTTTGCTTTTGTATGAGTGATTTGCTTGCATTTGTTCACACCTGTTGGTCAGCTAATTGCAGTCATTGATATAAAGCATTGTCTAAATGTTAGTTTATAATATACTTCCTACATTACTGTATTTTAATGATTGCTATTCTAAACAGGAATTTTGAATTGTATTTCGAGTGGTCAATTTTTGGTGAGTAGGTATGCTTGATGGCATATACATTGGACTAACCAAACTCATAGCAATACTGTGGAGGAGGAATTTCCTGGAGTGTATTAGCGATGGTTTTCTAAACCAATATGTCGAGGAACCAACTAGAGAGCAAGCCATCCGAGACTGGGTCTTGTGTAATGAGAGAGGATTAATTAGCAATCTTGTCGTGCGAGGCTCCTTGGGGAAGAGTGACCATAATATGGTAGAGTTCTTTATTAAGATGGAGAGTGACAGTTAAATCAGAGACTAGGGTCCTGAACTTAAGAAAAGGTAACTTCGATGGTATGAGACGTGAATTGGCTAGGATAGACTGGCGAAAGATACTGAAAGGATTGATGGTGGATAGGCAATGGCAGACATTTAAAGATCACATGGATGAACGACAACAATTGTACATCCCTGGCTGGCGTAAAAATAAAACCGGGAAGGTGGCTCAACTGTGGCTAACAAGGGAAATTAGGGATAGTGTTAAATCCAAGAAAGAGGCATATAAATTGGCCAGAAAAAGCAGCAAACCTGAGGACTGGGAGAAATTTAGAATTAAGCAGAGAAGGACAAAGGGTTTAATTAGGAGGGAGTAAAGAGAGTATGAGAGTAAGCTTGCAGGGAACATAAAAACTGACTGCAAAAGCTTCTACAAGATATGTGAAGAGAAAAAGATTAGTGAAGATTAATGTCGGTCCCTTGCAGTCAGAATCAGGTGACTTCATAATGGTGAACAAGGAAATGGCAGACCAATTGAACAAATACTTTGGTTCTGTCTTCACTAAGGAAGACACGAATAACCTCCCGAAAATACTAGGGGACCGAGGGTCTGGCGAGAAGGGGGAACTGAGGGAAATCCTTAGTCAGGAAATGGTGGGATTGAAGGCCGATAAAATCCCTAGGGCCTGATAGTCTGCATCCCAGAGCACTTAAAGAAGTGGCCGTAGAAATAGTGGATGCATTGGTGGTCATTTTCCAACATTCCATGGACTCTGGATCAATTCCTATGGATTGGAGGGTAGTAATGTAACTCCACTTTTGAAAAAAGGAGGGAGAGAGAAAACAGGGAATTATGGACTCTTTAGCCTAATGCTGGAATCAGTTATTAAGATGTAATAGCAGTGCATTTGGAAAGCAGCAAGAGGATCGGTCCAAGTCAGCATGGATTTATGAAAGGTAAATCATGCTTGACAAATCTTGTAGAATTTTTTGAGGATGTAACTAGTAGAGTGGATAAGGGAGAACCAGTGGATGTGGTGTATTTGGACTTTCAAAAGGCTTTTGTCAAGGTCCCACACAGGAGATTAGTGTGCAAAATTAAGGCACATGTTATTGGGGGTAATGTATCAGCGTGGATAGAGAACTGGTTGGCAGACAGGAAGCAAAGAGTAGGAATAAACGGGTTGTTTTCAGGATGGCAGGCAGTGACTAGTGGGGTGCAGCAGGGTTCAGTGCTGGGACCCCAGCTATTTACAATATACCTTAATGATTTAGACAAAGGATTGAATGTAATAGCTCCAAGTTTGCAAATGACACTAAGCTGGGTGGCAGTGCAAGCTGTGAGGAGGCTGCAGGGGGACTTGGACAGGATAGGTGAGTGGGCAAATGCATGGCAGGTGCAATATATTGTGGATAATTGTGAGGTTATCCACTTTGGTGACGAAAACAGGAAGGCAGATTATTATCTGAATGGTGAGAAATTAGTAAAGGGGAGGTGCAACGAGACCTGGGTATCATGGTACATCAGTCATTGAAGGTAGGCATGCAGGTACAGCAGGCAGGAAAGAAAGCATTTGGCATGCTGGCCTTCATAATAGCAAGGGGATTTGAGTACAGGAGCAGGAAGGTCTGACTGCAGTTGTACAAGGCCTTGGTGAGACCACACCTTGAGTGCAGTTTTGGTCTCCTAATCTGAGGAAGGACATTCTTGCTATTGAGGGAGTGCAGTGAAGGTTCATCAGACTGATTCCTCGGGTGGCAGGACTGACATGAAGGACTGGATCGACTAGGCTTATATTCACTGGAATTTAGAAGAATGAGAGGGGATCTCAAATAAACATGTAAAATTCTGACGGGGTTGGACAGGTTTGATGCAGGAAGAATGTTCCCGATGTGGGGGAAGTCCAGAACCAGGGGTCACAGTCTAAGGATAAGGGGTAAGCCATTTAGGACTGATAAACTTCTTCACTCAAAATTGTGAACCTGTGGAATTCTCTACCACAGAAAGTTAGATATATTCAAAAGGGAGTTGGATGTGACCCTTGGGGCTAAAGGGATCAAGGGGTATGGAGAGAAAGCAGGAAAGGGGTACTGAAGTTGAATGATCAACCATGATCATATTAAATGGTGGTGCAGGCTCGAAGGGCTACATGGCCTACTCCAAACGTATTTTCTATGTTTCTATGTTGATTCCAGAGATTAGGTGGTTGACTTCTGAGGAAAGGTTGAGTAGGTTGGACCTCTACTCATTGGAATTCAGAAGAATGAGAGTGATCTTATCAAAATGTATAAGTTTATGAGGGGGCTTGACATGGTGGATGGAGAGAGGATGTTTCCACTGATTGGGGAGACTAGAACTAGAGGGCATGATCTTAGAATAAGGGGCTGCCCATTTAAAATGGAGATGAGGAGAAATTTCTTCTTGGTTGTAAATCTGTGGAATTCATGGCCTCAGAGCTGTGGAAGCTGGGACATTGAATAAATTTAAGACAGAAATAGACAGTTTCTTAAACGATAAGGGGTTAATGGGAGCGGGCGGGGAAGTGGAGCTGAGTCCATGACCAGATCAGCCATGATCTTATTGAATGGCGGAGCAGGCTCGAGGGGCCGTATGGCCTACTCCTGTTCCAATTTCTTAGGTTATGTTCTTAAACGTTATGTACAAGAGCTATAATGATAGGGGATTCGATTGTAAGGGGAATAGATAGGTGTTTCTGCGGCCGCAACCGAGACTCCAGGATGGTATGTTACCTCCCTGGTGCAAGGGTAAAGGATATCTCGGAGCGGGTGCAGGACATTCTGAAAAGGGAGGGTGAACAGCCAGTTGTCGTGGTGCACATAGGTACCAACGATCTAGATAAAAAATGGGATGAGGTCCCACGAGATGAAATTAGAGAGCTAGGAGCTAAATTAAAACGTAGGACCTCAAAAGTAGTAATCTCAGGATTGCTACCTGTGCCACGTGCTAGTTAGAGTAGGAATCGCAGGATAGCCCAGATAAATACATGGCTTGAGGAGTGGTGCAAAAGGGAGGGATTCAAATTCCTGGGACATTGGAACCGGTTCTGGGGGAGGTGGGACCAGGACAAACCGGACAGTCTGCACCTGGGCAGGACCGGAACCAATGTCCTCGGGGAGTGTTTGCTCGTGCTGTTGGGGAGGGGTTAAACTAACATGGCAGGTGGATGGAAACCGACACGGAGACAGAGGGAAATAAAATGGAGTCAGTAGCAAAAGTTAGAAAGGAGAATAGTAAAAGTGGAGGGCAGAGAACCCCAAGGCAAAAAACAAAAAGGGCCAAATTACAGTTAAATTCTAAAGGGGCAAAGTGTGTTTAAAAAGACAAGCCTGAAGGTACTCTGCTTCAATGCGAAGAGTATTCAGAATAAGGTGGACGAATTAACTGTGCCGACACCAGTTAATGGATATGATATAATTGGCATCACGGAGACATGGCTCCAGGGTGACCAAGGCTGGGAACTCAACATCCAGGGTTATTCAACATTTGGGAAGGATCGGCAGAGAGGAAAAGGAGGCGGGGTGGCATTGCTGGTTAAAGAGGAAATCAATGCAATAGGAAGGAGCGACATTAGCCTGGATGATGTGGAATCTGTATGGGTAGAACTGCGGAATACCAAAGGACAGAAAACGCTAGTGGGAGTTGTGTACAAACCACCAAACAGTAGTAGTGAGGTTGGGGGGACAGTATCAAACAAGAAATAAGTGATGTGTGCAATGAAGGTACAGCAGTTATCATGGGCGACTTTAATCTACATATTGATTGGGCTAACCAAACTGGTTGCAATGCAGTGGAGGAGGATTTCCTGGAGTGTATTAGGGATGGTTTTCTGGACCAATATGTCAAGGAACCAACTAGAGAGCTGGACATCCTAGACTCGGTGTTGTGTAATGAGAAAGGACTAATTAGCAGTCTTGTGCGAGGCCCCTTGGGGAAGAGTGACCATAATATGGTAGAATTCTTTATTAAGATGGAGAGTGACAGTTAATTCGGAAACTAGGGTCCTGAACTTAACGAAAGATAACTTTGACGGTATGAGGCGTGAATTGGCTAGAATAGACTGGCAAAGGAGACGTAAAGGGTTGACGGTGGATAAGCAACGGCAAACATTTAAAGATCGCATGGATGAACTTCAGCAATTGTATAACCCTGTCTGGAGTAAAAATAAAACGTGGAAGGTGGCTCAACCGTGGCTAACAAGGGAAATTAAGGATAGCGTTAAAACCAAGGAAGAGGCATATAAATTTGCTAGAAAAAGTAACACGCCTGAGGACTGGGAGAAATTTAGAATTCAACAGAGGAGGACTAGGGGTTTAATTAAGAGGGGGAAAATAGAGTACGCAGGGAACATAAAAACTGACTGCAAAAGCTTCTTATAAATATGTGAAGAGAAAAAGATTAGTGAAGACAAATGTAGGTCCCTTGCAGTTGGATTCAGGTGAATTTACAATGAGGAACAAAGAAATGGCAGACCAATTGAACAAATACCTCGGTTCTGTCTTCACGAAGGAAGATACAAATAATCTTCCGAATGTACTAGGGACAGTGAGTCTAGTGAGAAGGAGGAACTTAAGGATATCCTTATTAGGCAGGAAATTGATGGGATTGAAGGCTGATAAATCCCCGGGGCCTGATAGTCTGCATCCCAGAGTACTTAAGGAAGTGGCCATAGAAATAGTGGATGCATGGGTGATCATTTTCCAACAGTCTATTGACTCTGGATCAGTTTCTATGGACTGGAGGGTAGCTGATGTAACACCACTTTTTTTTATATAAAAAAGGAGAGAGAGAAAACGGGTAATTATCGACCGGTTAGCCTGACATCAGTAGTGGGGAAAATGTTGGAAGCTATCATTAAGGATGAAATAGCAGCGCATTTGGAAAGCAGTGACAGGATGGTCCAAATCAGCATGGATTTATGAAAGTGAAATCATGCTTGTCGAATCTTCTGGAATTTTTTGAGGATATAACTAGCAGAGGGAGCAAAGGAGAACCAGTGGATGTGGTGTATTTGGACTTTCAAAAGGCTTTTGACAAGGTCCCGCACAAGAGATTGGTGTGCAAAATCAAAGTGCATGGTATTGGGGGTAATGTACTGACGTGGATAGAGAACTGGTTGGCAGACGGGAAGCAGAGTCAGGATAATCGGGTTCTGTTCAGAATGGCAGGCAGTGACTAGTGGACTGCCACAGGGCTCAGTGCTGGGACCCCAGCTCTTTGCAAAATACATTAATGATTTGGATGAAGGAATTGAGTGTAATATCTCCAAGTTTGAAAATGACACTAAACTGGGTGAGCTGTGAGGGGGACGCTAAGAGGCTGCAGGGTGACTTGGACAGGTTAGGTGAGAAGGCAAATGCATGGCAGATGCAGTATAATGTGGATAAATGTGAGGTTATCCATTTTGGTGGCAAAAACACGAAGGCAGAATATTATCTGAATCGTGGCAGATTAGGAAAAGGGGAGGTGCAACGAGATCTGGGTGTCATGGTTCATCAGTCATTGAAGGTTGGCATGCAGGTACAGCAGGCGGTGAAGAAGGAAAATAATATGTTGGCCTTCATAGCTAGGGGATTTGAGTATAGGAGCAGGGATGTCTTAATGCAGTTGTACAGGGCCTAAGTGAGGCCTCAACTGGAATATTGTATTCAGTTTTGGTCTCCTAATTTGAGGAAGGACGTTCTTGCTATTGAGGGAGTGCAGCGAAGGTTCACTGGACTAGTTCCAGGGATGGCAGGACTGTCATATGAGGAGAAACTGGATCAATTGGGCCTTTATTCACTGGTTCACTCAGTGACTGACATATGAGGAGAGACGATCCAGTATTCACTGGAGTTTAGAAGAATGAGAGGGGATCTCATAGAAACATAAAATTCTGATGGGATTGGACAGGTTAGATGCAGGAAGAATGTTCCCGATGTTGGGGAAGTCCAGAACCAGGAGTCACAGTCTAAGGATAATGGGTAAGCCATTTAGGACTGAGATGAGGAGAAACTTCTTCACTGAGTTGTTAACCTGTGGAATTCCCTGCTGCAGAGTGGTGTTGCCAGTTCATTGGATATATTCCAGAGTGATTTACGGCTAAGAGGATCAAGGGGTATGGAGAGAAAGCAGGAAAGGGGTACTGAGGGAATGATCGGCCATGATCGTATTGAATGGCGGTGCAGGTTCGCAGGGCCGAATGGCCTACACCACCTATTTTCCATGTTTCTACGTTTCTAAACCTGTCCCACCCACCCTTTCCCTCAGCAACTATCTTTCCCACCTGTGACTGTGACTGTGGTTCTCGTATTGGACTGTTCAGCCACCTAAGGACTCATTCTAAGAGTGGAAGCAAGTCTTCCTCGATTCTGAGGGACTGCCCTATGAAGATAATGATCTTATCTGTAATGAGCAGCGTGCTCGAGTTAATCTCCTGTGAAATAGGGCCGAACCCTCTGAACAACAGGAGAACTAAAGCTTTCCAATATTTATAATGTTACAATTATCAGCCTTACAATTTAGGCAAGGTGTGTATCGGAGAACTCATCTGGACATGGTGGCATTTCGGGTGTTCTGTTTGGTACAAAGAAATACAGTAGCGTTTAAATAGGTTTCACGGGTTATAATATTTATAATCAACTGCAGTTGTGCTCTAATAGAAACATAGAAACATAGAAAATAGGTGCAGGAGTAGGCCATTCAGCCCTTCTAGCCTGCACTGCCATTCAATGAGTTCATGGCTGAACATGCAACTTCAGTACCCCCTTCCTGCTTTCTCACCATACCCCTTGATCCCCCGAGTAGTAAGGACTTCATCTAACTCCCTTTTGAATATATTTAGTGAATTGGCCTCAACTACTTTCTGTGGTAGAGAATTCCACAGGTTCACCACTCTTTGGGTGAAGAAGTTTCTCCTCATCTCGGTCCTAAATGGCTTACCCCTTATCCTTAGACTGTGACCCCTGGTTCTGGACTTCCCCAACATTGGGAACATTCTTCCTGCATCTAACCTGTCTAAACCCGTCAGAATTTTAAACGTTTCTATGAGGTCCCTTCATTCTTCTGAACTCCAGTGAATACAAGCCCAGTTGATCCAGTCTTTCTTGATAGGTCAGTCCCACCATCCCGGGAATCAGTCTGGTGAATCTTCGCTGCACTCCCTCAATAGCAAGAATGTCCTTCCTCAAGTTAGGAGACCAAAACTGTACACAATACTCCAGGTGTGGCCTCACCAAGGCCCTGTACAACTGTAGCAACACCTCCCTGCCCCTGTACTCACATCCCCTCGCTATGAAGGCCAACATGCCATTTGCTTTCTTAACTGCCTGCTGTACCTGCATGCCAACCTTCAATGACTGATGTACCATGACACCCAGGTCTTGTTGCACCTCCCCTTTTCCGAATCTGTCACCATTCAGATAATAGTCTGTCTCTGTTTTTACCACCAAAGTGGATAACCTCACATTTATCCACATTATACTTCATCTGCCATGCATTTGCCCACTCACCTAACCTATCCAAGTCACTCTGCAGCCTCATAGCATCCTCCTCGCAGCTCACACTGCCACCCAACTTAGTGTCATCTGCAAATTTGGAGATACTACATTTAATCCCCTCGTCTAAATCATTAATGTACAATGTAAACAGCTGGGGCCCCAGCTCAGAACCTTGCGCTACCCCACTAGTCACTGCCTGCCATTCTGAAAAGTACCCATTTACTCCTACTCTTTGCTTCCTGTCCGACGACCAGTTGTCAATCCACGTCAGCACACTACCCCCAATCCCATGTGCTTTAACTTTGCACATTAATCTCTTGTGTGGGACCTTGTCGAAAGCCTTCTGAAAGTCCAAATATACCATATCAACTGGTTCTCCCTTGTCCACTTTACTGGAAACATCCTCAAAAAATTCTAGAAGGTTTGTCAAGCATGATTTCCCTTTCACAAATCCATGCTGACTTGGACCTATCATGTCACCATTTTCCAAATGCACTGCTATGACATCCTTAATAATTGATTCCATCATTTTACCCACTACTGAGGTCAGGCTGACCGGTCTATAATTCCCTGTTTTCTCTCTCCCTCCTTTTTTAAAAAGTGGGGTTACATTGGCTACCCTCCACTCGATAGGAACTGATCCAGAGTCAATGGAATGTTGGAAAATGACTGTCAATACATCCACTATTTCCAAGGCCACCTCCTCAAGTACTCTGGGATGCAATCCATCAGGCCCTGGGGATTTATTGGCCTTCAATCCCATCAATTTCCCCAACACAATTTCCCGACTAATAAAGATTTCCCTCAGTTCCTCCTCCTTACTAGACCCTCTGACCCCTTTTATATCGGGAAGGTTGTTGGTGTCCTCCTTAGTGAATACCGAACCAAAGTACTTGTTCAATTAGTCTGCCATTTCTTTGTTCCCCGTTATGACTTCCCCTGAATCTGACTGTAGGGGACCTACGTTTGTCTTTACTAACCTTTTTCTCTTTACATACCTATAGAAACTTTTGCAATCCGCCTTAATGTTCCCTGCAAGCTTCTTCTCGTACTCCATTTTCCCTGCCCTAATCAAACCCTTTGTCCTCCTCTGCTGAGTTCTAAATTTCTCCCAGTCCCCAGGTTCGCTGCTATTTCTGGCCAGTTTGTACGCCACTTCCTTGGCTTTAATACTATCCCTGATTTCCCTTGATAGCCACGGTTGAGCCACCTTCCCTTTTTTATTTTTACGCCAGACAGGAATGTACAATTGTTGTAGTTCATCCATGGGGTCTCTAAATGTCTGCCATTGCCCATCCACAGTCAACCCCTTAAGTATCATTCGCCAATCTATCCTAGCCAATTCACGCCTCATACCTTCAAAGTTACCCTTCTTTAAGTTCTGGACCATGGTCTCTGAATTAACTGTTTCATTCTCCATCCTAATGCAGAATTCCACCATATTATGGTCACTCTTCCCCAAGGGGCCTCGCACAATGAGATTGCTAATTAATCCTCTCTCATTACACAACACCCAGTCTAAGATGGCCTCCCCCCTAGTTGGTTCCTCGACATATTGGTCTGGAAAACCATCCCTTATGCACTCCAGGAAATCCTCCTCCACCGTATTGCTTCCAGTTTGGCTCACCCAATCTATATGCATATTAAAGTCACCCATTATAACTGCTGCACCTTTATTGCATGCACCCCTAATTTCCTGTTTGATGCCCTCCCCAACATCACTACTACTGTTTGGAGGTCTGTACACAACTCCCCCACTAACGTTTTTTGCCCTTTGGTGTTCTGCAGCTCTACCCATATAGATTCCACATTATCCAAGCTAATGTCCTTCCTAACTATTGCATTAATCTCCTCTTTAACCAGCAATGCTACCCCACCTCCTTTTCCTTTTATTCTATCCTTCCTGAATGTTGAATACCCCTGGATGTTGAGTTCCCAGCCCTGATCATCCTGGAGCCACGTCTCCGTAATCCCAATCACATCATATTTGTTAACATCTATTTGCACAGTTAATTCATCCACCTTATTGCGGATACTCCTTGCATTAAGACACAAAGCCTTCAGGCTTGTTTTTTTAACACCCTTTGTCCTTTTAAAATTGTGCTGTACAGTGGCCCTTTTTGTTCTTTGCCTTGGGTTTCTCTGCCCTCCACTTTTCCTCATCTCCTTTCTGTCTTTTGCTTTTGCCTCATTTTTGTCTCCCTCTGTCTCCCTGCATTGGTTCCCATCCCGCTGCCATATTAGTCAAGGATCAAGTAATATTCATTTCATGAAGTATAAGCTAACATGTTTTTCTTGTCCTTTGTTTTTTAATGTAATCTTTTTCCCTGGTTAATTTCGAAGGATTTGGTATGGAACAATCCCAATGATAATCATATTTGCTTGGAAGTATTTGCTAAACCTGGCAAAATACTAGGTTTCCTTGGCATGAAAACTGAAAATGAAATGTGCATTTATATAAATTCCATAACCATTGCCTCAATCCATCATAAAGCTTCTAGTAAGATGTTGCCTTTGGCAAATGAAAAGCTTGCCCTTAGTCTTAATCGACCACACAAAATACCATCTGTATCATTGCACGTACGCCAGTAAATATATTAAAAATGCCATGAACAAATTTTAGCAAAACCACAATTTAAACCTTCGACACTAAGGGGTTGATATTAACCTCTCCTACGATTGGGTAGGGAGGTATTTAAAAAATCCACTACGTACATGCCTGGCCCCATTTTTACGTGGTGGGTTGCATGGCACATCAGTTTCCTGTCTTGGACAGGGTGAGACACTCGGCAACATATTTTAAACAGGCTCCCTCTGCAGCTGTGAGCATGATCGAACTGTTGCAGTCCAGGGCTAGGGAAACTCTGCAGCCAAATGGAGAATGGACATGCTGAAGGCAAGTGATTTTTAGAGCACTGCTTATGAGCCAGGAGGAGGAGGTGCAGGAGTGCATCACCTCCCCCACCCCCCCCCCCACTACTACCCCAGTCCCTTGAGGAAAACTTCTGCTAAACACAGCCCCTCATCCCTGCTGCAATTAGCCGAATTCCCCTCCCCTCAATCCCGAATCTCACTCCCAGTGATCTGCTGCTCCCCCCCCCCCCCCCCCCCCCGTCCAGCCGCCGGCGATCCTGAGCCTTTTAACCTGCGATCCCTCTGGATTCCCAGTCCACTTCACAAGTATTTAATTGACTGTGAAGAGCTTTGGAAAGCCCTGATATCATGAAACTTGCTACGTCAATGTAAGTTCTTTCTCTTTCTATATGACAACACATTCTATGGGTTTCTCTTCCAGTAAAACAATTGGCTTGTAGCCTGGAATTGTGATTGCTGCTTCCACTTACTTCAATTGATTCCTTCGTTGGAATTGGAGTTTGCACCAGTATATCTGTTTACCACTTAGACAACTTTAGTGTAATAAATTAGACAAAACAGTTAGGTTATTGCCTCTTTGGATATTTTTCTGAAAAATATATAGTGGTGACTAATTCAATAGAAAATAGGTGGCAGTTATATCGCTCATGGAAGTCTCAAATAACACATAATTTTCATCGCTATTTGGTACATCCTAATAGATATGGAGACTGAATTGATGTTGATTTTAATCCCATCATCTAGATTTACTTCAGTGTTAATTTAACTTACAATTTCAGTGACCTGTTTTCTGGATCACAAAATTAATGTTTAAATACTAAACCTAATTAACAAAGTTGTTTATACCAGATTCGTGTCTTATTATGCATTTTGTGTAAATAGGGCCATTGCAAATGCAGTACCTCTTGAGCTTGAATTCCTTTTGGTCAAATTTCACTGGGAAATTATTCTATTTTTACACTAGCAGTTGAAGAATTGAGACTAGAAGGCAGAATAATTTGTCTGCTGGGAACTTAACTTGAGCTGAGCAGCACAGTATGCTGCCATTTCTCTCTTGTTATTGAAGACTGGTCAACTACTTAGTGCAAATACCAGTCGTCTAGCCAAAAGCATTGAGAATTTGACAGTTTTTTGGACTTCCTGATTAAGAGCTCTAGACGTGAAAAAGTATTTCAAACTGAATTAAGTTTGCAGAATCAGATGTGTATGTTGAAATTCAGAGGTCTCGCAAATAAATTGAAAGCATCATTTTCTGTCATCATTTGAGTTGGGTGGGATTTCCGCCCGCCTCTGTGACACTGCTATTAATGTACTAGTTTCCCAAAAATGGCTGAATTATGTATTCCTGGTGGGTTTATAGCAGTAATACTGCTTCCTGTTGGTTTGCCACCAGTGGGAGGGAGGGAAATTCATCATTTGAAGTGCTGCATCTGATAACAGGGGCATAACTTCTTTTGGTAGAGAGCAATGCAGCAATGACTGAGGTAAGAGCAGCCTCTGTTTGGGACAGGGGTTGGGGGGGGGGGGAAGTGTTTAGCAGCAGGAAGGGCTTCTGGGTTCTTCTGCGGATGCCCTCCTAACAAAAATAAAGTCCAGAAGAGAAGGACTCCTTGGGGGAGGAGGGCAGTAAGCCCACAAGACGGTAATCAGACCATTAAAGCAGATGGTTGCAGAGGCAGTCAGTGCAAGCTACACCAACCTATGAGCTGCGACGAGAAGATTGTTTAAGGCACTGTGGCCCAGGTACAGTCTGCAGGAATGATACAGTGGATGTAAAAGATCCCATGGCACTATTTCGAAGAGCAGAGGAGTTATCCCTGGTGTCCCGGCCAATATTTATCCCTCAATGAACAGAACAAAAAAAAACAGATTATCTGGTCATTATCAAATTGTTGTTTGTGAGAGTTTACTTGTGTGCAAATTGGCTGTCAGGTTTCCTACATTACAACAGTGACTAAACTCCAAAAGTACTTCATTGGCTGTAAAGTGCTTTGAGACGTCCGGTGATCGTGAAAGGCGCTATATAAATCCAAGTCTTTTCTTTCTTTCTACCCCTTATGCTCTCTCGATACAATTAATTGGGTCATTTATAGGAAACCCCTGCAAACAACAATGTACTATGTTAACTTCAAACCACTGAGAACTCATTGCGCGCCACAATGAGTTTTGTTATCCATAAAAGCGAGGTTGTTAATGGGAGCCTGCACCAAGTCTGATGATGGTATGCAGTATTCTGGCCAGTTGCTTTCCTTTAACTCTGTTCTCTCATTGTAAAGGAAAAGGTAGAATACAACCAGTGCCAAAGAATTGCCATGGAGGAGGAACAGCATATTTGAATATTTTAAATCCATATGAGGAAGAAGCTTTGCTGCTTGTTGGAAAGAAAGAAAGAAAAAGAAAGAATTAACTAATTTATATTTTTATTATGCCTTTCATAACTTCAGGACGTCCCGAAGGACTTTTGAAAATGTACTCACTGTTGTAATGTGGGAAAACTCGACAGTCAATTTACACACAACATGGTCCCACAAAAGCAATGAGAGAAATATAAAAACAGATAGCAAGAGTTTCTATAGGTATACAAAAAGGAAAAGTGTGACTAAAGTAAATGTTGGTCCCTTCGAGGACGAGACCAGAGAATTAGTAATGGGGAACATGGAGATGGCAGAAACTCTGAACAAATATTTTGTATCAGTCTTTACGGTAGAGGCCACGAACAATATCCCAACAGTGGATAGTCAAGGGGCTATGGGGGGGAGGAACTTAATACAATCACAATCACTAAGGAGGTTGTACTCAGTAAGATAATGGGACTAAAGGCAGATTAATCCCCTTGACCTGATGGTTTGCATCCTAGGGTCTTAAGAGAAGTAACGGCAGGGATAGTGGATGCATTGGTTGTAATTTATCAAAATTCTCTGGATTCTGTGGCGGTCCCAGCAGATTGGAAAACTGCAAATGTAACATCCCTATTTTATTTTTTTAAAAAAAAGGAGGCAGACAAAAAGCAGGAAATTATATAGACTAGTTAGCCTAACATCTGTGGTTGGGAAAATGTTGGGAGTCCATTTTTAAAGAAGCAATAGCAGGACATTTGGAAAAGCATAATTCGGTCAGGCAGAGTCAGCATGGATTTATGAAGGGGCAGTCATGTTTGACAAATTTACTGGAATTCTTTGAGGCTGTAACAAACAGGGTGGATAAAGGGGAACCAGTGGATGTGGGGTATTTGGATTTCCAGAAGGCATTTGACAAGGTGCCACACAAGGTTACTGCACAAGATAAAAGTTCACGGGGTTGGGGGTAATATATTAGCATGGATAGAGGATTGGCGAGCTAACAGAAAACAGAGATGAGGAGGACTTTCTTCTGAGGGTTGTAAATCTGTGGAATTCGCTGCCTCAGAGAAGTGGAAGCCAGGACATTGAATAAATTTAAGACAGAGGTTCTTAAACGATAAAGGGTTATGGGGAGCGGGCAGGGAAGTGGAGCTGAGCCCATGATCAGATCAGTCATGATCGTGTTGAATGGCGGAGCAGGCTCGAGGAGCCGTGTGGCCTACTCCTCCTATTTCTTATGTTCTTATAATCTGTTCTGGTGGTGTTGGTCAGTACCAAGGTGGAATACAAAACGTATAGAGAAGAACTGAAAAAGGAAATAAGAGGGGAAAAGAGAATATGAGAATAGATTAGTGGGTAACATAAAAGGGAACCCAAAGATCTTTTTTATAAACACATCAATATTGGAAGGGTGGGACCAATTAGCGATCAAAAAGGAGATCATCTTGTGGAGGCAGAGGTACTAAATTAGTTCTTTGCATCCAGAAGGGAAGGACACCTTGGGGGAGGAGAGCAGCAAGCTCTAAGTGGGTAGTTAGAAGGTAATCGAGATATTGGATAGGATTAAAAGTAGATAAAGAGGAGGTACTTAAACAGTTGGCAGTCCTCAAAGTGATGAGCCACCCAGTCCAGATGAAATGCACCCTGGGTTACTGAGGGAAGTAATGATGGAAATTGTGGAGGCTCTGGCCAAAATCTTTCAGTTCCCCTTCGATATGGGAGTGGTGCCAGATAACTGGAGGATTGCAAATGTTACACCCATGTTCAAAAATGGGGAGAGGGATAAACCTGGTAACTACAGGCCAATCAGCTGACGGCAGTGGTGGGGAAACTTCTAGAGACAATAATCCGGAACAATAATTGTCACCTGGAAAAATGTGAGTTATTAAATAACAGCCAGAATGTATGTTAAAGGCAAATCATGTTTGACTAACTTGATTGAGTTTTTAGCTGAAGTAAGGGAGAGGATTGATAAAGGTAATGTGGTTGATGTCGTGTATATGAACTTCCAAAAGGTATTTGATAAAGTACCACATAATAGACTTGTTTGCAAAATTGAAGCACAAAATTAAACGGGCAGTGGCAGTGTGAATATGAAGTTGGTGAAGAGACAAAAGCAGAGAGTAGTGGTGAACGGTTGTTTTTCAGAATGGAGGAAAGTATACGGTGGTGTGCCCCTGGGGTTGGTATTCAGACTGCTGCTCTTTTTGATGTACATTAATGAGCTGGACTTCGGTATACAGAACATAATTTCAAAATTTGCAGATGACACAAAACTGGGAAGTATAGTAAACAATGAGGTGGTAACAGACTTCAGGAGGATGTGGAATGGTGAAATAAGCAGGCACATTGCAGATGCAGTTTAATGCAGAGAAGTGTGAAGTGATTCATTTTGGTAGGAAGAATAAAAAGAGGCAATACAAACTAAATGTTGCAATGTTAAAGGGGTTGCAGGTATGCAAATCTTTGAAAGTGACAGACCAAGTTGAGAAATCAGATGAGATCCTTGGCTTTATAAATAGACTCATCAAGTACAAAAGCAAGAAAGTTATGCTGAACCTTTATAAATCACATGTTAGGCCTCATGGAGTATTGTGTCTAGTTCTGACGACTACACTCTTTAGGAAGAATGTCAGGGCCTTGGAGACGGTACAGAGAAGATTTGCTATAATGGTACAAGGGCTGCAGGACTTCAGTTGCATGGAGAGATGAAAGAAGCTGGGGCTGCTCTCCTTAGAGCAGAAAAGGTTAAGGGGAGATTTACTAGATGTTAAAAATCGTAATGTTTTAATAGTAAATAAGGAGAAACTGTTGCTAGTGGCAGAAGGGTCGCTAACTAGAGGACACATAATTAAGATAATTGGATAAAGAACCAGAGACAAGCTGAGGAGAAATGTTTTCATGCAGCATGTTGTGATCTGGAAATGCTCTGCTTGAAAGGGCGGTGGAAGCAGATTCAATAATAACTTTCAAAAGGGAATTGGATAAATATTTGACTTTGGGGAAGAATTTTCAGGGCTGCGGGTAAAGAGCAGGGGAGTGGGACTAATTTGATGGCTCTTTCAAAGAGCCAGTACAGACACGATGGGCTAAATAGCCTTCTCCCGTGCTGTATTTTTCTATGGTTCTATAAGCCACGTACAAGTTTCCGCAGCTAAACAAGTTTGTGTTGTTGAAATCCTTCGAGGCCACCACTTCAGATAAACAGCTGGGCTCATCAAAATTGACAACTCTTACCCGATCCTCAAACTCCATCCAGCCCTAAAAATAAAACTGACGTGGAGCTGGGCACATAATTGGACAACTCTTTCAAAGAGCTGGCACGATGAACAGAATGGCCTCATTTTGTGCTGTATGATTCGATATAGAGCTGGATTTTCGGTAACTTTGTGATGGGGTTTTCACCGCGTTTTGACCCTCTGCAGTGAAAACGCGGTCAGCGGGATCTTCGGCACCTCTTTGCGGCAGTGCTTCCACATACCGCCGGGGAATGGACATGCAACGCCATGGATTGCGTTACTGCCGTACTTTCGGCTCTCTGGACCTGTTCTCTGTGCCCAGAATACCGACCGGGTCAAACCTATCGGTGCAGCCCTGCCAGCAGCGGTAAGTGTGAAGACATGCAAAAAAGGTAAGTTAAAGTTTTTATTAATTATTTTTCAGTGATTTAGTAGGTAAGGGTTTTGTGAATGTTTTTTGCAATTGTATTTGGTTTGTTTTCCCCCCTCCCAAGGCCTTTCTCTCAGCGCTACTGGCCCTGAACTAAAGTTGCCGGAACTCGCTGTTTGCACCGCGATTCCTCGTACAACGCAGACTTTACCGTAAAAACCGAAAATTCGGCCTAAAAATGGTAGTGCAGGGAAAACGGTAATTTTGACGCAAAACTACTGTTTTCACCAAAATCCGAAAAAAGTTGGGAGATCACAAGAGATGCCTGGGTCAGAAAAGCAATCTATAGATGCAAGTCTGCCATTTTGAGAAAATTCAACAATTGAAGGCAAACACCCACTTGGATATTTAAAAAAATGGCCTATTATCTGTGATGCCGAAAACAAAAGTTCTTGTTGAATTGAAATTTTTATTCAAGTAATCCAATAAATGTTGATGGGGGAGAGGGAGCTTATCCTCTACTCGATCGTGGGTTTCTAAAATGATCTGTCAGATTCAGAAAAAAGATTTGCATTTATATAGCGCCTTTTACTTTGCAACCAATGAAGTACCTTAATGTAGTTGAAAACAAGGTAGCCAATTTGTGCACAGCAAGGTCCCACAAATAGCAATGTGATAATGACTAGATAATCTGTTTTAGTGATGTTGGTAAATACTGGCCAGGACAAATTCCCAGCTCCTCTTCATAAGTGATGTCCACCTGAGAGAGCAGACAGGGCGTCAGTTGAACAACATTTCTTAGTGTGGCACTTCTTACAGTGCAGCACTTCCCCAGCATTACGCTGGAGTGTCGTCCTAGATTTTGTGTTCAAGTCCCTGGAGTGGGTCTTGAACCCACAACCTTCCGACTCTGAGGCGAGAGTGCTACCGACTGAGCCACAGTTGACACCTGGTAGTATATGCCAGGAGATTGCCTGGCCATAATTGACACACACAATGATTACTGTCATATCGACGTTCAGCCTCGTTACAATGTTCGACATTCAGTTCTCAAGGAAGTAGTTGCCAACTACAAGTACTCCTGTATTGGTGTCCTGTTGCCCCTTCTCCAAGCCCTAATACAACAACAACTTGTATTTATATAGCGCCTTTAACATAGTGAAACATATCTAGGCGCTTCACAGAAGTATAAGATAAAAACATTTGACACTGAGCCACATAATTAGAAATTAGCACAGGTGACCAAAAGCTTGGTCAAAGAGAGGATTTAAGGACCGTCTTGAAAGAGGATAGGGAGGTATAAGCAGGGAGTTCCAGAGCTTGGGGCCTAGGCAACTGAAGGCACAGCCACCAATGGCCGAGTCATTATAATCAGGGATGTAAGGGCAGAATTAGAGGAGTGCAGATATCTCTGGGTGGGTGGGGAGAGGGGGCTAGAGGAGATTAGAGATAGGAAGGGGCGAGGCCAAGGAGTGATTTGAAAATCAGGATAAAAATTTGGAAATCGAGGCGTTGTTTAACCGGAAGGCGCCGTTTGACCAGAAGCTAATGTAGGTCAGCGAGCACAGGGGTGATGGGTGAGCAGGACCTGTTGCAAGTTAGGACATGGGCAGCTGAGATTTGGATCACCTCTAGTCTAGGGGTAGAATGTGGGAGGTCAGCCAGAAGTGTGTTGCAATAGTCAAGTCTAGAGGTAATAAAGGCATGAATGAGCTGAGGCAAGGACGGAGACGGGTGATGTTACGGAGGTGAAAATAGGCGGTCTCAGTTATGCTGCGGATGTGTGGTCGAAAGCTCATTTTAGTGTCAAATATGACACCAAGGTTGCGAACAATGTGGTTCAGCCTCAGACAGGAGTTGGGGAGAGGGATGGAGTCATTAGCTAGGGAAATGAGTTTGTGGCAGGGACCAAAAACGAGGGCTTTGGTCTTCCCAATATTCAATTGGAGAAAATTTCTGTTCATCCGGAACTGGATGTTGGACAAGCAGTCTGACAATTTAGAGACCTTGGAGGGGTCGAGAGAAGTGGTAGTGAGATAGAGCTGGGTGTCATCAGCGTTCATGTGGAAACTGATGCTGTGTTTTTGGATGATGTCACCAAGGGGCAGCATATAGATGAGAAATAGGAGGGGGCCAAGGATAGATCCTGGGGGGACACCAGAGGTAATGATGGGGCAGGAAGAGAAGTCATTGCAGGTAATTCTCTTGCTTCAATTAGTTAAGAATGAAACCAGGCAAGTGCAGTCCCACCCAGCTGGACAATGGTGGAGAGGCATTGGAGAAGGATAGAGTGGTCAACCATGTCAAAGGCTGCAGACAAGTCAAGAACGACGAGGAAGGATAGTTTGCTTTTGTCGCATTCACAAAGGATGTCATTTGTGACTTTGATGAGAGCCGTTTTGGTACTGTGGCAGGTGTGGAAACTGGATTGGAGAGATTTAAACATGGAATTGTGGGAAAGATGGGCATGGATTTGGGAGGTGACAACATGTTCAAGGACTTTGGAGATGAAAGGAAAGTTGGCGATGGGGTGGTAGTTTCCCATTCCTATTTTCAATATTCCCATAGCATTTTATTTGCACCCTGTTCAACTGCAGCACTTGCATGCTTGTGTACAAAACACTTTCCTATTATTTAATAGCATAATGCATTACACAGCTAACTTTTTAAAGCATGCCATTTTCTTCCATTGCCTCTCTTGTATTGTCCTAGTCTTATTGTATGGAACTGTTCTTGCATGGTACCAGTCCTACATGTCTGAATGCACCTAGCATATCTGCAATAATTGCTTCTGTTCCTGCCCCTGCACTGGCACCACTGGCATCTCCCAAAGATCTGTTTTAATGACATCATCCACAGGCATGGGATCATGCTGTCAACACCAGAGGCATTCATTTTGGCCCCCACCATTAACTCTTCCCCCTTGCCAATGCCTCCATCCATTCCCTGGCCACCTGCTCAGGCTAGACCAGGCTGTATAAAATCTTGGCACCATGTTTGACCTTGAGCTGAGCTTCAAACCTCACATTCTATCCATCATGAAGATAATTTCTGCTTCTGCAATGTTGCCTGCCTCCATTGTTACCTTACCCCCACTGCTACTGAAACCCTATCACTTAATTTCAATGTGCCTTTGCTGGCATCCTATTCTAATTGCTACCTTGTTGAAAAGGTAGCTGCTTGCATCCTGCTTCCCACTAAGTTCTGCTCGCCCATCCTTGCCTATCCTCACTGACCTGTATTGGCTCCTTTTCATTCAATGCATTAACATCCTCATCCTCATCTTCAAATCCTTCAATGTTCTTGCCCCACCTTGTTTCTGAAATCTCCTCCAGCCTTGTAACGCACCCCCACCCCCTCCCTTCTTGGTGGTAATATGTGGAGCTGCTCAAACCACTCCACCTCTCCACTTCTCACTCCACCTTTTTAGAAGCCCAATTTTTTGACTAAGCTTTTGATCACCTCTCCGAACTTTCTGCACTGTAATGGTATTTCCTAATTCCATTATTGTTGTACAACTGCTTTCACAATAATTCACCGATGCAAAAGTTTTAGTTCAATTTAGGAGTCGGGATGATCTCACTTCCAAGCGAATGAAGTCATACCATAACTTGGCAATTACCCCTTCATTTGTTTTTTCCTCTTCCATCTCCCATCCATGTAAATCCCTGCCAAGTTGATACTATTGCTGCCACTGTTTGGTCGACACTAATGGATTCATTGCTTAGCTGGAAATGAAGATATAAAATTATTTCTCCATGATTAGCTCCACATCATAACCTCATGAATTTTGGACTGCTTTGAGTGGGAGCTTTTCACTGGTGGATTCTTAGTTTATTAATTGCAGCTGCATTTCTTAGTACTGTAAAGACATTTTGTTTCCAAAGAAAATTCTTGTGTATGTCTTCCCAGAGTGTGCCAAAGTACCACTATACAGCACTGGGATATGATTGCTGCTGATGCAGATGGTTATCTGTTCCTTTCCTGTCAGTACTGGAAAAAAAGTAATAAATGGTAAGCTGTTGCAGCAAGTTCATTCCATGTGCCAGGCATATCACTGGCAAGCAAATTTGCTGCTGCTGCACTCTGGAATGAAACAACTCTGCTTTGTTTGGACTAAATCAGAACTGTGATCATTTTTCCCACTGTAGATTTTCTGTGGGAAAAGGACAGAAACTTAGCGGTAAATTCACTTGGAAAATGTTTCCGACAAATGTTGTTCCAACTAGTTATCCAGTGATTTGATTCCAAGATGCAATTTTCCCACTTACTTAGTGATTTACTGATAGATTTACTCAAACTGGCTATGATTTGTGTCTGTGACAGTTCAAGAGTTGATCATTTTAATTGTGTCAAGGGATAGATAAAATAGATTTAAATTTTTAAAAATCAAAATAGATTGATCAGATTTCATTTTGGTTTGACAACAGGTTGCTAATAGAACAAAGGATGTAAGGGTGTGTTTACACAATATAATTGTGCAGGCTTTTTGCTTTGAACCAATGCTGCAGTTAGCATCATGCAACCTGAATTGCAGGTCAGGGTGCAAAGTTATGCTGGAGCGAAACAGATTGAGATTATGCCCTCCGCTTTACTTTAGAGTCAGTTCAGACCTTGATGCCTGATTTACATTACATAAGTTTGATTTTGGTGTGAAATTAAAACTGCTTTGCACTGATAAACGTGTATTGTTAAGCGACTCTTAAGTTCTGCAATAGTTAGTGTTTGTGTTTTCCTCCCTCCCTCTTCCTTCTGTGGATTACACAGAGTTAGTGTCCCGCTGCTCTGTGGTATTATTGAAAGGGTTTTTTTAAAAAAAGGATTCCGTTGGGCTTTATGGTGGATGGAATGTCATGGTAGGGGATTACAAGAAATCAACACTTCTGCAGTTCATTCTATCACCAACAACTGCAGAGAGTGATTGTATATGAAAATCTTTTTCTGAATACAAGTCAATATTACTAATTGCAGTTAAGTATTAACTTTTATAGTTCTACGTTTAATCCGCTAAATAAGCTCATGACAATTGAAAACTTCTTTTTTTTAAAAATGAACAAAATCCTCTTTGCATAATGTTGCAGTTGTATGATGCCAACATCTCATACTTTCTCACCTGGTAAGTTACATAGCTTACCTGGGCTGTTGGAGAACTTTCCCTATTGGAAGAAAAAATTGGAGAGTACAGGGACTCTCGGCTATGCTTCTGTAGCAACCAGGCACATTGGCATAGCAGCTTAAGAGCTGTCACCTTCGCAATTTTCTCCCTCCCTCTTTAGGTTCCTTTAGGTGATGAAGGATGTGTAAATTCCAAGAAAATGAAGACTTTTTTTTAAATGGATTTAATTTGTCATCAATTGAATTCTCTTCAAATGCCTGTGAGCAAAATACAAAAAAACCCTTTTGAAAACCCTGCAAAAACACAACTTTTGAGAGTAATTTTTCTGCTTAAAAGGCAAAACTTAAAATGATAGATTAGAAGTTAACAAAATTTATTAGTAAACTGCATTCAAAAACCTGCAGATAATGTTTAGGTATTAATAGGCTTGTAAATGGGACAAATATACTGCGTTTTATTTGTGTTTTGTATTCCGGACAACATTTCTGCTGGGTGTGTAGAAGTGATTCTAACAGCATTTGCTTTAATTTGAATTTCTCAAGTGGGAACAGAAAATCTACTTTGACTTTAATTTAAAAAAAAATCTGGTATGGGTGTCGTTGGCAAGGCTTGGTTTTATTGCCGATCCCTAGATGCTCTGAGAGGGTGGTGATGGTCCTTCTTGAACCTCTGAAATTGTGTGGTGAAACATAGAAACATAGAAAATAGGTGCAGGAGTAGGCCATTCAGCCCTTCGAGCCTGTACCGCCATTCAATGAGTTCATGGCTGAACATGCAACTTCAGTCCCCCATTCCTGCTTTCTCGCCATACCCCTTGATCCCCCTAGTAGTAAGGACTACATTTAACTCCTTTTTGAATATATTTAGTGAATTGACCTCAACAACTTTCTGTGGTAGAGAATTCCACAGGTTCACCACTCTCTGGGTGAAGAAGTTTCTCCTCATCTCTGTCCTAAATGGCTTACCCCTTATCCTTAGACTGTGACCCCTGGTTCTGGACTTCCCCAACATTGGGAACATTCTTCCTGCATCTAACCTGTCTAAACCTGTCAGAATTTTAAAAGTTTCTATGAGATCCCTTCTCATTCTTCTGAACTCCAGTGAATACAAGCCCAGTTGATCCAGTCTTTCTTGACATGTCAGTCCCGCCGTGCCAGGAATCAGTCTGGTGAACCTTCGCTGCACTCTCTCAATAGCAAGAATGTCCTTCCTCAAGTTAGGAGACCAAAACTGTACACAATACTCCAGGTGTGGCCTCATCAAGGCCCTGTACAACTGTAGTAACACCTCCCTACACCTGTACTCAAATCTCCTCGCTATGAAGGCCAACATGCCATTTGCTTTCTTAACCGCCTGCTGTACCTGCATGCCAACCTTCAATGACTGATGTACCATGACACCCAGGTCTCATTGCACCTCCCCTTTTCCTAATCTCTCACCATTCAGATAATAGTCTGTTTCTCTGCTTTTACCACCAAAGTGGATAACCTCACATTTATCCACATTATACTTCATCTGCCATGCATTTGCCCACTCACCTAACCTATCCAAGTCACTCTGCAGCCTCATAGCATCCTCCTCGCAGCTCACACTGCCACCCAACTTAGTGTCATCTGCAAATTTGGAGATACTACATTTAATCCCCTCATCTAAATCATTAATGTACAATGTAAACAGCTGGGGCCCCAGCACAGAACCTTGCAGTATCCCACTAGTCACTGCCTGCCATTCTGAAAAGTACCCATTTACTCCTACACTTTGCTTCCTGTCTGCCAACAAGTTCTCAATCAACGTCAGCACACTACCCCCAATACCACGTGCTTTAACTTTGCACATTAATCTCTTGTGTGGGACCTTATCGAAAGCCTTCTGAAAGTCCAAATACCCCACATCCCACAGATGTTCCCGTGATGCTGTTGGGTAGGGATTTTGACGCAGTGACAATAAAGGCACATCAATTTATATCCAAGTCCGAATGGTGTGTGACCTGGAGGGGAATGTAGAGGTGATGGGATTCCTCTGCACCTGTTGCCCTTGTCCTTCGAGGTGGTAGATTTGGAAGATACTGTTGAAGAAGCTTTGGTGAGTTGCTGCAGTGGAGATAGTACACACTGCAGCCACAGTATGAGGAAGATCGCGGTTGAAGGGGTAGATGCTTAGGCAGGTGGATGAGATGCTAATCAAATAGACTGCATGTTCGGGATGGTGTTGAGCTTCGAGTGTTGTTGCAACTGCACCCATCCAGGCAAGTGGAAAGTATTCCACCGTACTCCTGATTTGTGCCTTATAGGTGGTGGAGAGGCTTTGGAAAGTCAGGAACTGGGTCATGCTGCAAAATACTCAACCTCTGACCTGCTCTAGTAGCCGTGGCATTTATGTGGCTGTTCCAATAAGTTGCTGTTCAATGGTAACCCCAAGATTGTTATGGTGGGGGGAACTTGATGGTAATGCCATTGGATGTCAAGGGGAAATGATTAGGCTGTCTCCTGTTGGAGATGGTCATTGCCTGGCACTTGTCCAGCACAAATCTTTGTCACTTATTGGCTCAAGCCTGGATGTTGTCCAGATCTTGCTGTATGTGGGCATTACAAATGGAACTGAACACTGGAATCATCAGCTAACAGCCCCACTTCTGACTTTGTGATGAAGGCATGGTCATTGATGAGGCAGCTGACTATAGTTGGGCTTGGACGCTGTTCTGCGGAACCCCTGCAGCAATGTCCTTGGGTTAAGATGATTTGCCTACAACAACCACAACCAGTTATAGAAATTAAAGTAGATATTTGATTTGAAATGCAAGTCGGCTGTGCTAAGAATACTTTCTTTTTATGAAGCTCGTACGTCTTGTGTTCTGTGAATTCCTTATTTTAATTAGGTATGCATTAACAGCCATGTAAAACCTTTCAAAGTTAACTTGTTTTAGGTGATTAAAATACAATACAAATGTCTTTTAAATGCATGCAACAATGCATTATTGACACTGGCCTAATAGTTTTGATACTGGACAAGCAAACTAAAGATTGTGATTTCAAATCCCACCATGGCAAGCTATGAAATTGCATTCAATCAATCTGGTATTTTGTGGACTCGCACCAGAAAAATAATCAGGAAAGCTTCCAGCCTGCTTCACTAAGGTTCTACAGGGAAGGACACCTGCTTACCCTGATCTGGTCTGCCCGACGCTATGTGGATAACTCTTAATGCCCCCTGAAATAGTCTAGAAAGCCAATCAGTGATAAAAAATTGCTACTAAGGAACAAAATCAGATGAATTGTCACCAATGATCCAGAAATGATATAAATTAGCACCGTGCCAAGTGGGATAGACTAAGGACAGATCTAGCAGCCCAAAACATGAGGCCATCAGCAGCAGCAGAATTTTATAGGATCTTGATCTCAAACCAGGAAACCAACCCTGGTTCAATGAAACAGCACCAGGCATACCTTAGAATAAAGCGATGATGGACACCAAAAGCTCAAAGTATAGACAGAGATAAAGAGCCCCACAACCAAATCAGAACATAGTTCTGTAGCCCTATCATATTCAGTTAAGAATGTTGATGGACAACCAGGTAACGATCGGGAGGAGGAGATCCATGAAAGCCCCCATCCTGAACCATGGTGCTGTCCAGCACGTGGGTGCAAGAGACAAGAGTTTGCAAGCATTTTCAGCCGAACGTACCAAGTGAACAGTCCGAATTGCCTCCTCGCCTTAAACGCTGATATCCGGTCAGTTCAGTTCACTCCACATTACATTAAGAAGCAGCTGAGTGCACTGACCATGGCAAAGACTATGGGCCCTGACAACATCCAGGCTTGTAGTGCTGAAGACCTGTACACCAGCAGTAGCCACTCCACTAGCCAAACAGTTCGTATACAACTGTGGCACTGGCATCTACACAACAAGTGTACAAGATTGCGCATGTACATCCTATCCACAAAAAAATAACAGATAAATCTAACCTGGCCAATTACCGCTCAATCATTAGTGGAAGCATGCTTGCAGGCCATTACTCAGTAAAAATTCTTGTTCCACTTGAAATGCTTACTCAAATGGACCAATATCAGTTCCTTCATGCCATTTGCATATTTAACAGAAGCCTCAGTTTCCCAACTACACATTGCAATGACGAAAATGACAAATCCATTGCATCTCTTTAATGATTCCAATTGATCCTTTGCAAGAAGAGAAGTGGAATGCTTTTCTTGGCAGCAATGGCTTCCATTTTCAGAGGTTGTAAAAGTTGTTAAGCTTGTATGTGTACATAAACAACAACTTGCCTTTGTATAGTGCCTTTAATGTAGTAAAACATCCCAAGGAGCTTCACGGGAGCATTATCCAACAAAATTTGATACTGAGCCATATCGAGATTTTAAGACAGGTGACCAAAAGTTTGATCAGAAGTAGGTTTTACGGAGTGTCTAGAAGGAGGCGAGGCAGAGGGGTTTAGGGAGGGAATTCAAGAGCTTGGGGTCTAGGCAGCTGAAAGCATAGCCGCCAATGATGGAGTAAAGAAAATCGAATATACACAAGCGGCTAGAATTGGAGGAGCGCAGACATCTGAGGGTTGTCGGGCTGGAAGCGATTGGAGATAGGTAGGGGCGAGGCCATGGAGTGCTTTGAAAACCAGGATGAGACTTTTCAAATAGAGGCATTACAGGACCTGGAGCCAATGTAGGGTGATAGGTTAACGGGACTTGGTGCGAGTTAGGATAAGGGCAGATTAGTTTTAGATGAGCGCAAGTCAGTGAAACATTGGATCTACCCTTGATAGTTGTCAGAAATGTGGCAGAAGGTGGATTTCTGAGTTTCCCTGATGTCTCGACAAGATTGTCTCGTAAGTGACTGAGCGAATCAGACGAGGGTGATATCCAGTTCAATTCCTGATCGATTGGGAGTTAGCTGACCTCTGGTACAGTGGAGGTAGGAGTACTGCACTTGGACTCAGCAGCCCTGAGGTTGGAAGGGGAAAATTGGGCAGGGTTTCCATTCTGATTTCTATCTAAGGAACTCTGCTGTAAGTGTGTGCCTGTGGCTGTCAAATGGTCCCAGGACTGGGATCAGATCTGATGACCACTTATTGAATAGCTTACTGCAATTCACAATTAAGACAAGAATAATGGATATTTGAAATAGGCACTGGAGAGCACTTGGCACATGGAACTGTACCCGAGTAAGTAGTCAGTGTCTTTTGGAAGGGAACATTTTTTTTTGAGTAGAGATAATAGATTTCGGGTCACTAGCTGCTAACTCTTCAGAAACCAAGACAGCATTTGCTATATTACAATAGGTACCTGCAATGCATGAAAGTATTGCAATTTTTTTGTTGTTTTTGCCCTATCAAATTTTTGAAATGCCCCTTTTTTTAAAAAAAAGGCAATCATTTATTAGACTAATATTGGTAGTGTGGGGGATATAGTAGGTATGAGTGGTAATTTTACAATAGTTTGCTGCCAGTGGGGTGCTTTGCCTGCCAGCAGTGCACATAGCTCTCAACTTTCTGTAAAATTTCCAATACATGCCATTAGCTGGCAAGGCCCCCCAAACACAGACTTGTAAAATTACATTAATTGTACTTTGTGATTCCTTACTTTCTGCTTAGCTTGCCAATTGTGGTGTAGATCCAACTGCACATGATGGAACTATAAAAGATGCCAAAAAAATCTTCTGTAGCAACCCCCATCCCAGTCTCTCCTTTTATGTAGAACTTTTGATCCAAACATGAAATGTTCCATAATTATCCTTTTTTTTAAAAAAAAATTCAATAAATGTGCTCAGCTCACTGCCACATTTTAGATGTCTGATCACTTTTATGTAACTAAATATAGATTTGTGCTGAGTATTAGTAATTTACTGGCAGTTGTTTTTATTGTACGGATGGAATTACTGGTTTACCATTACTTAATCACTCAAAGATGTGAAAAGTAGCTCCTTTGTGTGTATCTGTACAGTCTAGTTGCACAGTTATCGAATAAATATATATATATACTATATATATAAAATATATGCTCATGGTCCCCTCCGTGTGTTTGAACTGAAGTCTGCATGGGTTAAGAATAAATCTTAATCTTGAATATTATAAAACAAGAAGTTCCATAAAATTCTTTATCAGCATAATGTTCAGAAAGAAGTGATTATGTTGGAAAAATATTATTTTGGGCTAAAGAATAAATTCTAATTTGAGGTACTGCATATTGAAACAGGAAATTTGGCATATACAATTTGATGCCCAATAGCAAAGGTAGAAATTGAAGGATATGGATGGGATAATTGGCCACTAAAAGCGTCCAGCCAGTGTTGAACTGTTAACAAATTGATCAAGTACCGCAGTGCATTTTAAGGGTATTTGGCTATAAACTGAAACCAGTTGTCTTAACTTTTGTATGGATATCTAATGATGTCACTTGTGGAACTGTGTATACAATTTTAGCATCCTACCTTCAAAAGGACTGTGATGCTTTGGAGAGAGTTCAAGGAAGTACAACAAAGATGATTCCAGGACTTGGGGTTCAAAATTATGAAGAGCCATTAACAGAATTAAGAGATTAAAAGGAGAGGTGAAAAAAGTATTTTAAAATTCTAAAAGGCACTAGCACTGTAAAAATGTGATAGAAACTCTCCACGTGCCTGGATAAGTGCATCAACAATACCCAAGAAGCTCGACACCATTCAGGACAAAGCAGCCCGCTTGATTGGCACCCCATCCACCACCTGAAACATTCGCTCCCTCCACCACCGGCGTACCGTCGCTGCAGTGTGTATCATCTATAAGATGCATGGCAGCAACTCGTCAAGGTTTCTTCGGCAGCGACTCCCAAACCCACAACCTCTACCACCTAGAAGGACAAAGACAAGGACAGCAGACGCATGGGAACATGATCACCTACAAGTTGCACACCATCCTGACTTGGAAATAGGTTGCCATTCTTTCATCATCACTGAGTCTTAATCCTTGAGCTTCCTCCCCAACACCACTGTGGGAATACCTTCACTGCAAGAACTGCAGCAGTTCAAGGAGGCAGTTCACCACCACCTTCTCTAGGGCAATTAGGGTGGGCAATAAATGCTGGCCTTGCCAGCGATGCCAACATCCAAGGAATTATTTTTAAAAATCCATGCAGTTCTTCAACTTGGACTGTGAGCATAGATTTACAATTGGCAAGGCTCAAGCACCACAAAAGAATAAAACCTTTCCCACAGAGCAGTAGGATGTGTGGAACAGACTCTCAGAAAATATTGTTATTGCTGTTTTGATTGAATCTTAAAGGGCTGGCTAAATATCTAATTGAGCCTGGGCTTTGGGAGATTTATGGACTGACCTCGATGATCAAGTACTGTGGAGCATGGTGATTCCTGTGTTCATGAGGGTCCTGTGTCATTGTGTAATGTGTAATGTCAACAAAGGGCAGCATGTATAAAGTCAAAGAGGAGGATCCTTTGGGAATTCTAGAGGTGACTATGAGATCTGGAGTTGAAGCCTTTGCTGGAGAAGCAATGGTTGCACAGACAGATGTGAGAGAAGGTCTTGAGGTGGTGTATGAGGATGTTGTAATTGTCAAACACTGTAGAGGTTAAAGAGGACAGGGAAGGACATAGTGTTGTGCTCACGTTGTGATTTTGACCAGGCATTCTCAATACTGAGAGTGAGCATTTATGGAGCGCCTTTAACGTAGTAAAAATGTCCCGAGGCGCTTCACGGGAGTGTTGTTATACCTAATTTGACACTGAGCTAATAAGTGGATATTGAGTCGAGAGACCAAAAGCTGGTCAGAGATATGTTTGATGGAGCAACTTTAAAGGAGGAGGAGAGAGGTGACGATACGGGGAGACTTAGAGAGGAAATTCCAGAGCTTGGGGCCAAGGCAGTTGAAAGCACAGCCACCAATGATGGAGTGCTGAAAATTGGGGACATGCAAAAGGGAAGTTCATAGGCCATGGTTGGTTATAGGGCTGAAGGAGATTTTGGAGATAGGGAAGGGCAAAGTCATGGAGGGATTTGAACACCAGGATGAATATTTTAAAATTGAGGTGCTGCTGGACTAGGAGCCAGTCTCAGTCAGTGAGCACGGGGGTGATGGGTGACTGGGACTTGGTGCGAGTTAGGATACGAGCAGCACCGTTTAGATGAGCTCGAGTTTACAAAGGGTCGAAGGTGGGATGCTGACCAGGAGAGCATTGAAATAGACAAGTCTAGAGGTAACAAAGGCATGGGTGAGGATTTTAGCAGCAGATGAGCTGAGTTGGGCAGAGACGGGCAATGTTACGGAAGTGGAAGTAGGCGGTCTTGGTGATCGAGAGAATATGGGTTTGGAAGCTCAGCCCGAGGTTAAGTCGGAAGCTGATGTTGCGAACAATCCAGTTCAACATCAGTGACCAGGGAGGGGATGAAGTCTTTGATTAGAGTACAAAGTTTGTGGCGGGATCTGGAGACGATTGCTTGGTGGAAATTTCTTCTCATCCAATACCTGACAAAAATAATGCTGAGATTTGTACAGCGAGTTAAGGGAGAAGTCCGCACATTCTGGGACCTTGGGGAAGGTTAGGTTACAAATGGTGCAATATTTGGAGAAGATGGATGAGAAGTGTTTTTTTTAATAAAATGGGGTTTTGAAAGAGAATGATGGTTGGGGTTTGGGATGATAAGAGGGAGTTGGTGGCAAGAGTTGTGGATTTTTTACCCTCCAGAATGATGCTGGTATAGTTGACAATTGAAAATATTCGGACTCAACTGACACCTTGTCTCTCTTGTGGTAACTGGACTGGAAAAGTAGGACCATAGGCGATGGGGCTGATTGGATGGGAATGAAGACATTGAAGGCAGGAATGCAGGAGCGGCTTAACAGGCCAACAACAACAACAGCAGAAATGTCATGTCTGATGGAGTGCCAGAGGAAGCGGAGTTGGGAGTTTACGAATGTTTTGGAGTAGAAGCCCAGGGGAGGGGAATGTTTTCCACAGGCAATGGGTGAGGAGAGTAGGATTGGAGGTAGGTGAGAGAGAGGAGAAAGTGGTTGAAGATCTCCATCAATGATCATCACCTCTGAGCTAATGTGGCCACATGAGTTGACTGAGTGGGAAAGTTGATGTGACAAGCAAGGTTAAAGGAAGACTGAAAACAGAAGTCAAATAATAGGGAGCAGGAAGAATTAAAGTTAAGGGTAAGACGAAGCCTAATAAATAAATTTTCTGTTGCGTGGTTTTGGAAATCTATAACCCTGATCTCATGATTTACAATTAATTTTTTTAAAAGCTGCATTTGTTTCAAAATGTTACAGGGTGGAATTTTTATTTTCAACTTTTTGTGGTAAAATTATCAATGACCTAAGATCTTTCCATTCCTTTTTGATTCCTTGCATAGCATGCATCACTGCAAGCTGAGAGTGACACCAGGAAGCCACTCCCAAAGTCCTGCTTTTGCCCCTCTTTATCTAACCACCAGTGGTGCATGAGAAGGATTGGGGTGGCGATTTGCTGGTGTCTGTTCCCCCTCTCAGGAAGTTGCGAAGTTCCACCTGACCTTGATTTGAATTTTCACTGTGTTCACGACCCAACTGATATTTTGCCTCACTGCATTGCAGAACACTAATGTATTCTATTTGTATTTCTCTTGCTTTCAATGAGATGACCATATATGTTTATAGAATCATAGAAAATGACGACATGAGGCCATTCGGCCCATTGTGCTGGGCCGGTCGAAAAAGAGCCAAATCCCACCTTCCAGCACTTGGTCCTGTAGCCCTGTAGATTACGGTTCTGTAATTGCACATCCAAGTACCTTTTGAATGTGATGAGGGTTTCTGCCTCTATCGCCCTCACCACCCTCTCGGTGAAGAAATGTTTCCACATCTCCCCTCTAATCTTTCTACCAACTACTTTAAATCTATGCCCCTTGGTTATTGACCCCTCTGCAAAGGGAAATAGGTCCTTCCTGTCCACTCTATTTAGGCCCCTCATAATTTTATACATCTCAATTAAATCTCCCCTCGGCCTCCTCTGTTCCAAGGAAAATAATCCCAGCCTATCCAATCTTTTCTCATTGCTAAAGTTTTGCAGTCCTGGCAACCTTTTCGTAAATCTTCTCTGCACCCTTTCTAGTGCAATCACATCCTTCCTGTATTGGGACCGGAACGATACACAGTACTCAAGCTGTAGCCTAACTAGTGTATACAGTTTTAGCATATCTTCCCTGCTCTTGCATTTTATGCCTCGGCTAATAATGGAAAGCATTCCGTATGCCTTTTTTAACTAATCGACTGTCCTACCTTTTAAGGATCTGTGGACATATACTCCAAGGTCCCTCTGTTCCCCCACATCTCTCAGTATCCTCCCATTTATTGTGTATTCCATTGCCTTGTTGCCCCTCCCCCAAAGCATTACCTCAAACTTCACCGGATTGAATTCCATTTGCCATTTTTCTGCCCAACTGACCAGTTCATAGATATCTTCCTGCAGTCTAAAGCTTTCCTCTTCTTTGTCTACCACATAGCCAATTTTTGTATCCTCTGTGAATTTCTCTTATGCCCCCTACATTTAAGTCTTAAATCATTAATATATACTACAAAAAGTAAGGGACTGAGTACTGAGCCCTGTGGAAACCCCACTGGAAACAGCCTGCCAGTCATAAAAACTCCCCTCTGCCATTGAGCCAATTTTGGATCCAATTTGCACTCTCCCTTGGATCTCATGGGCTTTTACTTTTTTGATCAGCCTGCCATGTAGGACCTTGTCAAAAGCCTTGCTAAAATCCATGTAAAGTACATCAAACCCTCATCAACCCTCCTTGTTACCTCCTCAAAGAACTCAATCAAGTTAGTCAGACACGACCTTCCCTTAACAAATCCATGCTGACTGTCCTTGCTTAATTGGTGCCTTTCTAAATAAAGGTTTAAACTGTCCCTCAGAATTGATTCCAGTAATTTGCCCACCACCGAGGTTAAACGAACTGGCCTGTAATTGCTCTGTCTATCCCTTCCTCCCTTTATAATCAATGGTACAATGTTAACAGTTCTCCAATCCTCTGGCACAACTCTTGAAGCCAGGGAGCATTGAAAAATAGTCACAGCATCTGCAATTTCCTCCCTTTTAGTAGCCTCAGGTATATATTTCATCTGGTCTTGGTGATTTATCTACTTTCAAGGATGCTAAACCCCTTAAAAACGTTACTATGTTTATCCTGTCCAATATTTCACAGTCTTCCTCCTGAACATCAACATTGGCATTGCTGGTATTACTGATGCATAGTTTATCAGCATGGTCAGTCCGACAGTTCAGTATGAGCTGTGTGGGAAACTCATTAATTAAAAAATATTTAACGTAATCTACTAGCCACCAATAATTGATTGAAAAACAAGCACGTTAAATTGTGTCTTTATCAGAGCAAATTCAAATCTGTACGCAGTATTTAAGGTGAGGAAGTTATCAGCCCTACGATGTGGTGCTGTGAATAATTGGATGTGTAATGTCTGCACAACAAACTTGAGTTGAATCACAGATGAAACACATTCAGCAGCAATAAATGGATAAGCTAAAGGTTTACATTTGACATGCCCTTTGTGACCATTTTAAATTTCTACCATCTACTGAAGCTGCTACTGTTTTCACAAAAATATTAGCACGATGTGGAAGAATTTTTTTCCCCACATATGGATGTCATTTCTGTTCTTCAAAATGAAATTAAAAACCTTGTGATGATTCAGTTAATATATTGCATTATGTATATTTAGCGATCAATCTAATCTCTCAAATTTGCAGAACGGCAGGAGAAAATTTGTCCCAACACTGGTATGCAATCAACTAAGGGAAATAGTATTTTACATAGAAACATAGAAAAATAAGTGCAGGAGTAGGCCATTTGGCACTTCAAGCCTGCACCGCCATTCAATAAGTTTATGGCTGATCATTCCTTCAGTACCCCTTTCCTGCTTTCTCTCCATACACCTTGATCCCCTTAACCGTAAGAGCCATAATCTAGCTTCCTCTTTAATATATGCAGTGAACTGGCATCAACAACCCTCTGCGGCAGGGAATTCCAGAGGTTAACAACTCTGAGTGAAGAAGTTTCTCCTCATCAGTCCTAAATGGCCTACCCCTTATCCCAAGACTGTGTCCCCTAGTTCTGGACTTCCCCAACATCGGGAACATTCTTCCCGCATCTAACCTGTCCAGTCCCGTCAGAATTTTATGTTTCTATGAGATCCCCTCTCATCCTTCTAAACTCCAGTGAATAAAGGCCTAGTTGATCCAATCTCTCCTCATATGACATCCCATCCATCCCTGGAATCAGTCTGGTGAACCTTTGCTGCACTTCCTCAATAGCAATAACGTGCTTCCTCAGACTAGGAGACCAAAACTGAACACAATATTCCATGTGAGGCCTCACTAAGGCCCTGTGCAACTGCAGTAAGACCTCCCTGCTTCGATATTCAAATCCACTAGCTATGAAGGCCAACATACCATTTGTCTTCTTTACCACCTGCTGTACCTGCGTGCCCACTTTCAGTGACTGATGAACCATGACACACAGGTCTCGTTGCACTTCCCCTTTTCCTAGTCTGCCGCCATTCAGATAATCTGCCTTTGTGTTTTTGCCCCCCAAAATGGATGACCTCCCATTTATCCACATTATACTGCATCTGCCATGCATTTGCCCACTCAGTTAACCTGTCCAAGTCACCTTGCAGCCTCTTAGCGTCCTCCTCACAGCTCACACTGCCACCCAGTTTAATGTCATCTGCAAACTTGGGGATATTACACTCTATTCCTTCATCCAAATCGTTAATGTATATTGTAAAGAGCTGGGGTCCCAGCACTGAGCCCTGCGGCACTCCACTAGTCACTGCCTGCCTTTCTGAAAAGGACCCGTTTATCCCGACTCTCTGCTTCCTGTCTGCCAACCAGTTCCCTATCCACGTCAGTACATTACCCCCAATACCATGTGCTTTGATTTTGCACAACAATCTCTTGTGCGGGACCTTGTCAAAAGCCTTTTGAAAGTCCAAATACACCACATCCACTGGTTCTCCCTTGTCCACTCTACTAGTTACATCCTCAAAAAATTCCAGAAGATCGTCTAGCATGATTTCCCTTTCATAAATCCATGCTGACTTGATCCGATCATGTCACTGCTTTCCAAATGTGCTGCTATTTCGTCCTTCATGATCGATTCCAACATTTTCCCCACTACTGATGTCAAGCTAACCGGTCTCTTATTATCCGTTTTCTCTCCCTCCTTTTTTAAAAAGTGGTGTTACATTAGCTACCCTCCAGTCCAGAGGAACTGATCTAGAGTCGATAGACTCTTGGAAAATGATCACCAATGCATCCACTATTTCTAGGGCCACTTCCTTGAGCACTCTGGGATGCAGAAAATCAGGCCCCGGGGATTTATCGGACTTCAATCCCATCAATTTCCCTAACACAATTGCGTGCCTAATAAGGATATCCTTCAGTTCTTGCTCCTCACCAGACCCACTGTCCCGTAGTACCTTCAGAAGGTTATTTGTATCTTCCTTCGTGAAGACAGAACCGAAGTATTGGTTCAATTGGTCTGCCATTTCTTTGTTCCCCATTATAATTTCACCTGAATCCGACTGTAAGGGACTACGTTTGTCTTTACTAATCTTTTTCTCTTCACATATTTATAGAAGCTTTTGCAGTCAGTTTTTATATTCCCTGCAAGCTTCCTCTCGTACTATATTTTCCCCTCTTAATTAAACTCTTAGTCCTCCTCTGTTAAATTCTAAATTTCTCCCAGTCCTCAGGTTTGTTTTTTTTAGCCAATTTATATGCCTCTTCCTTAGCTTTAACACTATCCTTAATTTCCTTTGTTAGCCATGGTTGAGCCACCTTACCCATTTTATTTTTTACTCCAGACGGGGATGTATATTTGCTGAAGTTCATCCATGTGATCTTTAAATAATTTCCAATGAAATACGAACTCCGATGGTAGTTTTAACTTTTTAATCTTGGCAGAGAGTAACAAGCTGCTGGCTGATTGCCAGTTCCTTTGTCTTACTGGGACACATGGTCAAAATGGTTGTATTTTATACCGGGTTCAGTTTCCAGAAAAGAACTCGCCTTCTTTGACCTTATTGGCTCAATCAATATTCTTTTAACGTTTTAATTGGCTCGCTACCCAAGTTGATTGATGAGCTAATGCAACATGCCGAACTGCATATAGCAGCCTTGACTTGGGGGGGGGGGGGGTTCTGTGAATTTTCACAGTCTGTCTAAATGAGCCTGTTTGAATACTCTATCCACCATCAACCCTTTTAGTATCGTTTGCCAGTCTATTCTAGCCAATTCATGCCTCATATTGTCGAAGTTACCTTTCCTTAAGTTCAGGACCCTAGTTTCCAAATTAACTTTGTCACTCTCCATCTTAATAAGGAATTCTACCATATGGTCACTTTTCCCCAAGGGGCCTTGCACAACAAGATTGCTAATTAGTCCCTTCTCATTACACAATACCCAGTCTAGGATGGCCAGCTCTCTGGTTGGGTCCTAGACATATTGGTCTAGAAAACCATCCCAAATACACTCCAGGAATTCCTCCTCCACCGCATTGCTATCAGTTACGTTAGCCTAATCAACGTGTAGATTAAAGTCACCCATGATTACTGCTGTACCTTTTTTGCACACATCCCTTATTTCTCGTTTGATACTGTCCCCAACCTCACCACTACTATTTGGTGGTCTATACACAACACCCAATAGCGCTTTCTGCCCTTTGTAATTCCGCAGTTCCACCCATACCGATTCCACATCATCCAGGCTAATGTCCCTCCTTACTATTGCATTGATTTAATCTTTAACCAGTAACATTACCCCACCTCCTTTTCCTTTCTGTCAATTCTTCCTACATACTGAATACCCCTGTATGTTGAGTTCCCAGCCTTGGTCACCCTGGAGCCATGTCTCCGTGATGCCAATCACATTGTATCCATTAACTGCTATCTGCGCAGTTAATTCATCCACCTTATTCCGAATACTCCTCTCATTGAGGCACAGAGCCTTCAGGCTTGTTTTTTTTAAACACACTTTGCCCCTTTAGAATTTTGCTGTAATGTGGCCCCTTTTGGTTTTTTGCCTTGGGTTTCTCTGCCTTCCACTTTTACTATTCTCCTTTCTATATTTTGCTTCTGCCTATTTTTTTATTTCCCTCTGTCTCCCTGCAAAGGTTCCCACCCCCCTGCCAAATTAGTTTAACTCCTCCCCAACAACACTAGCAAACACTCCCCCGAGGATATTGGCTCCGCTCCTGCCCAGGTGCAGACCGTCCGGTTTGTACTGGTCCCACCTCCCCCAGAACCAGTTCCAATGTCCCAGGAATTTGAATCCCTCCCTGCTGCACCACTCCTCAAGCCAAATGTGTTATGAATCCTCTAAATGTTAAAAGCAAAGGTGGAGAAATTGGGGTGGTTTGCGCCCCCTGCGGGGGATACACAACATTTTGCCTAGGTACGGCACCGTTAACCACTCGTTAAATTCCGTGGGGGTTTTGTGGCGGCGGTAGCCAGAAGTATCCCACTCTGCTGCGCCAGCGATGACAACGTCATCACCATGTGTAGCAACCAGTTAGCGCCCCAGAGCAAAAATTCGGTATCATCTCCTGAAGGTGTGCTGGGCGATGCCAGCGACAACTTCGGGGACGCGTTAAAGGGGAGGTGATCTGCATGTGAATAAAGAAAATTGGCCGACTTACTTGTTGCAGCCCGTTGCCTCCTTGAATGCGGGGTACGTGCCACGATCTGGCACCCCACTTGAGCGCCGGGTTGATGACACGTCACCCCGCTTCCCAGTGGTACAGGTAGGGCCTCACCGAGTCTTCAGCTTGGCCCTTCCCTTTAATGAAAGGGAGGGTCCATTCTACGCAGCCGCACTGTACGGCCTAGTGAGTAGCGCAGTGCCACGCTTACTTCACTCCCGCCCTGTTAGAAACATAGAAACATAGAAAATAGGTGCAGGAGCAGGCCATTCAGCCCTTCTAGCCTACACCGCCATTCAATGAGTTCATGGCTGAACATGAAACTTCAGTACCCCCTTCCTGCTTTCTCGCCATAACCCTTGATCCCCCGAGTAGTAAGGACTTCATCTAACTCCCTTTTTGAATATATTTAGTGAATTGGCCTCAACTACTTTCTGTGGTAGAGAATTCCACAGGTTCACCACTCTCTGGGTGAAGAAGTTTCTCCTCATCTCGGTCCTAAATGGCTTACCCCTTATCCTCAGACTGTGACCCCTGGTTCTGGACTTCCCCAACATTGGGAACATTCTTTCTGCATCTAACCTGTCTAAACCGTCAGAATTTTAAACGTTTCTATGAGGTCCCCTCTCATTCTTCTGAACTCCAGTGAATACAAGCCCAGTTGATCCAACCTTTCTTGATAGGTCAGTCCCGCCATCCCGGGAATCAGTCTGGTGAACCTTCGCTGCACTCCCTCAATAGCAAGAATGTCCTTCCTCAAGTTAGGAGACCAAAACTGTACACAATACTCCAGGTGTGGCCTCACCAAGGCCCTGTACAACTGTAGCAACACCTCCCTGCCCCTGTATTCAAATCCCCTCGCTATGAAGGCCAACATGCCATTTGCTTTCTTAACCGCCTGCTGTACCTGCATGCTAACCTTCAATGACTGATGTACCATGACACCCAGGTCTCGTTGCACCTTCCCTTTTCCGAATCTGTCACCATTCAGATAATAGTCTGTCTCTCTGTTTTTACCACCAAAGTGGATAACCTCACATTTATCCACATTATACTTCATCTGCCATGCATTTGCCCACTCACCTAACCTATCCAAGTCACTCTGCAGCCTAATAGCATCCTCCTCGCAGCTCACACTGCCACCCAACTTAGTATCATCCGCAAATTTGGAGATACTGCATTTAATCCCCTCGTCTAAATCATTAATGTACAATGTAAACCGCTGGGGCCCCAGCACAGAACCTTGCGGCACTCCACTGTTAGTCACTGTTAGCGCCCCAGAGAGGATGTACAGCGCGTTTTTTTTTTTTTTTGCGCTTCACTTCCCCTCTAGGGCGGTAACCCCAATTTTGCAAATAGGGCAGGAAGTCCTGCCTCTCATGTTACCGCCCCCAAATGGGTCACTACTCAATTCTTTAAATTTAAATGTGTTTCAAATCAAATCCTTTGCCAATCATCCCTCTGCTCTGCTTTTGGATCGCGTATTAGTTTGTCCAGTGATCGAGGTCCTTTTAATCTCGAAGATGAAAACAGTTGTTGCAGAAAGAATCTTGTCTAGCTGAATGCATTGATAGCTATAAAAACATTGAGAGGCACAAGCTCTTCCATGTGTTTCACAATCTGGGGTTGATGTGCTGCTACTATTGCCACTTCTCCTTTGTGACCATCATGCTGGCTGACACTGCTGTATATTGCTACCCATGTAATTAGCAGTAAGGTTCTTTTATCGATTGCCATTGGTATAAGATGTGCTTAAATGTGTTTTGAATTGGGTACAATCACTACTTTGATTCCATTTGCCCTGTTTCTGTTCACGTACAAGAGCTATTTTGGCATTCCAGAGTCTTCCATGCAGAACGTGGCACTGAAAATGCATGTTTTGAAATACATATGGGGGAGACCGAAGCCATTGTTTTCGGCCCCCACCACAAACTCCGTTCCCTAGCCCCTAACTCTCCCTTTCTCTAACATCTGTCTGAGGCTGAACCATACTGTTTTCACCCCAACCTTGGTGCCATATTGGACCCTGAAATGCACTTTTGACCACACATACATGGCATAACTAAAACCGCCTATTACCCACCTCTATAACATCACCTGTCTCCATTCTTGCCTCAGCTCATCTGCTACTGAAGCCCTCATCCATTTCTTTGTTACCTCTAGAATTGACTATTCCAACGCAATCCTGGCTGGCTTCCCACATTCTACCCTATGTAAACTTGAGATTATCCAAAACTCAGCTGTCTGTGTCCTAACTCATACCAAGTCCTGTTCACCCATCACCCCTGTGCTCGCTGACCGACATTGGCTCACGGTTAAGCAACGCCTCGATTTCAAAATTCTCATCCTTGTTTACAAATCCCTTCATGGCCTCACCCCTCCCTATCTCTATAATCTCCTCCAGCCCCACAACTCCCCCGATATCTGCTCTCCTCTAATTCTGCCCTCTTGAGCATCCTTGATTGCTCAATATCGGTGGCCGTACCTTCTGTTGTCGAGGTTCTAAGCTCTGAAATTCCCTCCTTAAACCTCTCCATTTCTCTAACTCTTTCCTTCTTGAAGACTCTCTTTAAAACCTACCTCTTTGTCCAAGCTTTTGGTCATCTGCCCTAATTTTTCCTTATGTGGCTTGGTGTCAAATCTTTTGTCTTCTACTCCTATGAAGCACCTTGGGATGGTTTTACTACACTTAAGGCACTATATAAATACAAGTTGATATTTGTGGCAGATTAGAGGTTAGTGGGCTTGCATTTTTGGGCGGGACCTATTCATGCTGGAATCCACCCTGTTTGAGATGCCCTGGAATGTCTGGGAAGTAAGCAGACAATGCTTTACTGCGGCAGAGATGGAGCCTACTAAAAAGGCAAATGCTGATATTACCAGTTTAAGGCCTGCTTTAGATATACTCTCAGATACAACTGTCCTGAACATTACCATAAATGGTCTGAGTATCTTGTGTTAAGAGGTATGCCTAAACTGTCCAATAACTAAACTATATGTTGGCATAATCCAGGGAATAACAATAGGACTCCCTTGAGATCTGAACTGGATATCATGTCTTTCACACATACACTCCTCCACCTTTTTTCAAGGCAGACTGAAATTTTTGATGAGACAAGGCTAGATATGAATCACTCAGCTATTTTATTTCACACAGTAAATAAGCGTACAGAGCACCAGTCAAAAGGAAATTCCAGGTTACTCAGCTTAATCTAACTTCTTCAACATATGGGAATGTGCCTTGTCCCTTTCGTGGGCTAACTTATTTTTGGCATTACCTTTCAGAGTATGCTAACTGCAAAGTCTGCATTTGTATTTTAGCTTCCAACTCCAGCCCTCGGCCTTCTTCAAAACTCAGCTGGCCGTGTGCCTCTGTCTCCAGAAGGGAGGACTGAGCTGCTGCCTTCCTCATCAATAATTTGGCAGTAGACCTGTCAATAAAGCAGCCATCTCTCCTTCCCTCTTGGAGTGAGAGTCTTAAAGTAGACGGCATAGATTTTCCAGACTTCCACCCAGACCTTGCCATAATCCTTGACAAATTTCCTGTCTTGGGCAATCATTCGGCATTTATGACAGTATTCCCATGAGAAAGTATGAGGTCGCCATCAGCTGATAGGAAATGCCAGATGGTCCAGAAGAGGCAGAAGCCAAATTTAATGGCAGTAAAGCCCTTAATATTTCAATGTCTCTCCCACTGGAGGCCTTGGCTGAGACCGAAGCCTTCAGTAACTAAGTGCTGGGGTTGAATTGAAGTGAGAAGAGTCCTCTGTTAAGCCCCTCATTTGCCACACAGAGCCATTCCCACCGCTAACCAGGCCTAATGGCAGATAGTAGCAGGAGTAGAATTGAATGGGTTGGGAACCTGAGCCTGTGCCCTGCTAGCATTAGCATGCAGCAGGCCAGGAAGGAATGGTCAGCAGTAGTCCTGGCAGGGTGAGGGAAATTGAGGGGTGGGGAAGCCAATTCTTTTTACTTTTCCCTCCACTGCTATCTCACCCATTTTTGGGCAGGATAGATGAGAAAACCCATACCAACAACTCCTATTCTCGTGTTGAATGTGGGCCATCCTGGCCAGCTGACCTGGGATAGGACAGTTGACCCTCCCTCACTGTATCAACAGTGAATTCCATAAATCAGCCTGCCACTTGTTTTAATACACAGCTCTTGAATATAACTCAATCCCTAAATAATTTCTGGGGAGGAGAAAAATGATCAAAAAAGCCAAAATCTGCTTGGGTCCAAATCTGTAAATGTGGATTTTGGGATTGCATAATGGTTCATATTACATAGAAAGATAGAAACATAGAAAATAGGTGCAGGAGTAGACCATTCGGCCCTTCGAGCCTGCACCACCATTCAATAAGTTCATTCACCTCGGTACCCCTTTCCTGCTTTCTCTCCATACCCCTTGATCCATTTAGCCATAAGGGCCATATCTAACTCCCTCTTGAATATATCCAATGAACTGGCATCAACAACTCTCTGCGGTAGGGAATTCCACAATTTAACAACTGTGAAGAAGTTTCTCCTCATCTCAGTCCTAAATGGCTTACCCCTTACCCTTAGACTGTGACCCCTGGTTCTGGACTCCCCAAACATCGGGAATATTCTTCCTGCATCTAACCTGTCCAGTCCCGTCAGAATTTTATATGTTTCTATGAGATCCCCTCTCATTCATCTAAACTCCAGTGAATACAGGCCCAGTCGATCCAGTCTCTCCTCATATGTCAGTCCTGCCATCCCTGGAATCAGTCTGGTGAACCTTCGCTGCACTCCCTCAATAGCAAGAATGTCCTTCCTCAGATTAGGAGACCAAAACTGAACACACTATTCCAGGTGAGGCCTCACCAAGGCCCTGTACAGCCAGTTCCTATCTGTGACTAGATTACCCCTGATACCATGTGCTTTAATTTTGCACACCAATCTCGTGTGGGACTTTGTCAAAAAAACTTTTGAAAGTCCAAATACACCACCTCCACTGGTTTTCCCTTGTCCACTCTACTAGTTACATCCTCACAAAATTCTAGAAGATTTGTCAAGCATGATTTCACTTTCATAAATCCATGCTGACTTGGACCAATCCTGTCACTGCTTTCCAAATGCGCTGCTTTTTCATCTTTAATAATTGATTCCAACATTTTCCCCACTGTCAGGCTAACCGGTCTATAATACCCCGTTTTCTCTCTCCCTCCCTTTTTAACAAGTGGTGTTCCATTAGCTACCCTCCAGTCCATAGGAACTGATCCAGAGTCGATAGCCTGTTGGAAAATGATCACCAATGCATCCACTATTTCTTGGGCCACTTAGTCTACATCCCAGAGTACTTATCAGGCCCTGGGGATTTATTGGCCTTCAATCCCATCCTGACTAATAAGGATTTCCTTCAGTTGCTCCTTCGCGCTAGACCCTCGGTCCCCTCGTATTTCCAGAACATTATTCATGGAGGGTTGGGCAAGCCAGAGCGAAAGGGGCTACTTTCACCTATTTCCTGTATTGTCTGCTCAACCAGCTGGCACTGTACCCAAATACCTCAAATTCCTAAACTTTCCACATATTACTGACCTTGGATGTTGGGGATGGAACACGTTTTAATGTTAATGACACCAATACATGCAGGACTGCAGAGAATGTTGTGGTCAATGCCAAAAGTGTCGTTGGTTCAATGTGGAGCATTTTCCCGATGCCGCCTAATAGAGCGGTGGGAATTTTCCTTTTCCCTACTCGGGCATGTTAGAATGTGGTTTCCGCCCGTCTTTCTAAACCTGCCATGACCCTGGCCCATTTTCTTGGTAGGGGCTCTTTCTGTATGCTGGGTGGTCTTGTTGGATATCTGTCAGCAGGTGGAAGCTTGCCACTCCCAACGAGGGAAATTCTGGTGGGACTGCTGTGTAACTGAGCCAAAGAAAAGATTGGGGTATTCAGCCTGATGGGATGGAGAGGTATCCACTAGGTGGCCTCTGATACTTTCTTCTTCAACTCCCAAAATAATCAAACCATGAGACCGGAGCTCCTTATATTCTCCACTAGCTAGCAACTTACCTTCCATGACTGATTCGGCTCAGTGTCTGTGCTGGACCTTTGCTGGAGTAATGCAAAGCTACTCCTATTGCTCTATGCTGTCCAGGATTGTACTATTAAAGCCAAATACAAAATCAAAACTCCTATACTTGGACTACAAGTAAAACTCACTGATGTGAGTTTTGGTTCATGGACAATATTAAATATTTGTAATGGCACTTCTGCATGATATAAACATGTCTGGAGATTGAGAAGATTGTGCCGAAGAGAGAGTGGATGTCTGGAACAGAGTACATGAGGGGACTGTCTGTGTAAATACAGTAAACTGTAGTTTCTGTTTACAGTGTACCTGAAAATGTACTAGATTGCATCATTTTACCTGTAAATTCTTTGAATTTTCTGGTGGATCCAGAGTCCTCTAGAATAATAACCAGTCCCTTCATGGAGGAAGGGGAGGGTGGGCAACACAACAGTCCTTGCAGGGTTCGTCTCCTCCATGATTGTGGTAGAATACATGGAGCTTTATTCTGTATGTGGCCATGTCATTTATTCATGTTGCTTCATCATGAAAATTTGTCAAAGTTCTGTAATATTGGAACTCAACTTTTCTTTCTGCATGCAGTATTGTTTGCTGCTGTTTTCAGTGGCTGCAAGAAGCCTGTGAATGAGGTGAGCATTATGTTGTACAGCCTACTTCCCACCATTTCCACCTCTCTCGCACTGGTATATCTTGCATCCAGTGTTTTGAGGTACCTGGGAGAAGGTGGAAAAGTAAATTGAAGAGTCCTGCATTAGGTCGAAGCTTATTTCGGACACACTTTTCAATTTTTTTTTTGCTGTTGCCAATGACTTTGACAGCTGCCATTGTGCAATTTGCTGTGGGGCTACCATCTGTTTCACAAGGGGAACAATGGATATTCCATTGGTAACTTCCTGGTGTCTTTGCTGTTTGGAAGAACAGGAGGTGCCAACGCCAAGCAGCACTGGCGATCTGTGGCACCCACCTGCCAGCACCCTTAATATATACCAGAATATACAGGCAGAGGTGCATGCAGCTGTATTTGTCAACGGAGCAGTACCTGCAAGGGTCGTTGCTTTGTAAAGGAAGCTGTCACCAAGTTATGGATAGAATTTCATAGTAAGTGCACCCATGAGTTCCTGAGAGATGTGCTCCCAGTGGTTGAGGTTCCCTGTCAGGAGTGCAATTATGGTGAATCAAGTCTCGGGTGTTGACATCAAGCACCAGTACAGGAATGTTGTAAACCAGTACAGCACGGGGTTTTACCCCAACAATATACCCTGAAGCTAAACCTCAGAAGATCACTGCACTATTCTGAATTTTCTGCACCAGCGACCCTCATGACCCCTGATTTTCAAATTGTGGCAGTTTCCAACAGTTTTAAAAAGTGGAATAAAAATAGAAAATGCTGGAAATACTCAGCAGGTCAGGCAGCCTCAGTGGAGAGAGAAACAGACCTAATGAAAGGTCATCGACCTGAAATGTTGACTCTGTTTCTCTCTCCACAGATGTTGTCTGACCTGTTGAGTGTTAACAATATTTTCTGTTTTTATTTAATTTCCAGCATCTGTAGTATTTTGCTTTTGTATTTCTGTTTAAAAAGTGGGTGTAAAGTGGCCTAAACTGATTAAATAGGCCAGAAGGAGGAGGATTTTCATTCCATCAGTCTGGACCAGACTTGATCCCAGAGCCAAAAAGATTTTGCTAGCCAACTATGTCTCCCATCCTTAGATTTTGCCCAAGAATGTGTATTGCAGGATTATTTTCATAAGCTGTTTTTCAAAGAAAGCATTTAACATTTTGCGATCTGGATTTATATATACTTGTGCCAAAAGAAATATGTCCCAAATTATTTGATGCAATACCTCCTCATCATCTTTTGAGGTATGTAGCAGTGATGCTAAGTACTGAATGTTGCCTGTCATTTACTGAGAGTCTGAATATTGATATGCATAATTTCAGTTTTCTTGCAGAATATGAATGAAATACACCCTGCAGGAAAGCTCTGCCCATGCCAAGTGTTTAAGAGTTAGAGGTTGATGTGTTGCTCTTGGCTTCAGAATTCTTATTGCTGGAAGACAATATGAAAAGGCATTTTCCAGCATTAGTTTTTAACGGTCAGAACTATGGAAATAAGTTTTGAAACATAATATTTTAAGACCTTTTTATATCTAGGTCCATTAATTTCTTTTTTTGCCATATGCTTCTGTTCTCAAATCTGGCTCTCTTCTGCTCAAGGCCACCAACATTGCTGACTCCCTCTAAATCATCCTGAATAAGCCTTGCTGAGCATAAATTGGCTGCTGCATATGTCTTTAAAACAAAAGTGACCACACTTCAAAAGTAATTTGTTTGCTGTAAAGTACTTTGGCACATCCACAGGATGTGAAAGGCACCATACAAGTGCAAGTTTATTCTTTGTTACTCATCTGATACCTTACCAGAGTTTGTGTAGACTAAAAGTGGTAAACACAAATAAAGCCACCAGTTGAACTTGTACAAGTACTTTGTAAATGTCAGCTTGGTTTAGTTGGCAACGCTCCTGCTTTTGAGTCATTAAGTTGTGGGTTGAGGTTCAACTGCAGGACTTGAGCACATTAATATAGGCTGACACGAGTACAGTACTGAACACTGCACTGTTGAAGGTGCCATATTTTAGATGGGACAATAAACTAAGTCTGCTTACTAAAGTGGATGTAAAGGAACCAATGACACTATTCAAAGAAGAGCAGAGTGTTCTTGTGTGCTGGCCAATATTTCTCCTTCAACCAACAGCACCACAAATGCAGATAACTGATCGATCATTTCCTTTGCTGTTTGTGGAATTTTGGTGTGTGCAAATTGAATATTATGGCATAGTAATTCGTCTTGGGTGGTGACGCAGTATCGGATCGGCCGCCCGTTAAACACACCGCTTGATATTCAGTTCCATTGCATCATATACTTTTCCGACTTAGCTAAAATAACACTTCAAAAGTAATTCATTGATTATAAAGTACTTTAGGACATCCTTAGACATGATGATACAAGTTGTTTTTTTTACTTGCACATTTTACTCATCCTTTTTTATTTAAAGAGCAAGGGCCTGAAAAATCCATGGGACATGAGCGTGCTCGACAGTGCCCTGCTAGGTTGATGGAGTCAGTAGAAGGGCAGCTCATTTTTATGCAACGGTGAGCACAAGTGCAGTAGCACTCTGGTATCTGCAGCTGGAAGATCTAGCACCTGGCAGCCATTGTGGGATTGGGTGCAAAGTGCCTAGGCCTCCCTGTCTCCCTTCCCAGAATCCCATAAAAAATTCCTGAGGAATGAGTTTGATTTTTTTAAAAACCCGTCCGGGTACTTTTTGGTCCAGTCCAGTTCCTCAAACTGGATCTAAATTCCAACCTTTTTTTCCACTGCTGCCCACCCCCAGACCCCCGCCAGTCCCATCCAGAGGTTGGTAAACCTCATTTCGTAGTTAGGCAACTGAAGGTTCAAGCAGCAAAGGGAGGGGGCGATGCACAGGAGACTAGAGTCAGCTATGATGAACTTTGAGGGGGTTGCAGTGCTGGAGGGACATTTAGGTGTGGTGAGAAGGACGCTATGGAGAGATTAAAATACAAATGAGTCATTGGCCAGCGAAGGTGGGAGCTCCTGATGCAGTGCAGGACAGCATATAGGCCAGAGGTTTGAATAAGCTGTAATGTATGGAAAGTGGGGGATGGGAGGCCATTCAGGAGGCAATTGGAGTAATGAAGTTGGGAGGTGACCAAGGTATGGATGGGGAATTTAGTAGCTGAGAGGCTGAGGTAGGGATCGAGATGAGTGATGTTACGGATTGGAAATCGGCAATATTTGTAATAGAGAGAATATGGACTGAAAGTTCAATTTAGGGTGGGACAGGATTCTGAGGCTGCGAATAGTCTGATTCTGCTTGAGGCAATGGCGGGGATGCAGGATGAAATCAGTGGTGAAAGTAGATAGGCTGAGAAATCAGAAAGCCTAAAAACAGGCGGTGCAGCTGCGGGCGAGGTTTGTCCATTTAAATTTATTGTAACCGTTATTTTGTCGCTGCTGGCTGATTTGAATGATTGCAATGCACAACCTAGTGTCCAACGCCCTGCTTCAGGTGTGCACTGGGCAGGAGGCCCAATGTACCTTGGCCACAGCATCCCTGGAGCGAGGCAGTCTTAAAGCTCGGCTGTCATTTTATAAAGCGGTCTCGAGCCCTGAAAGGAGAACTGCCTTCTAAAATGAAAAAAAAAATATCATTTAAGAATAGGCAGTCTTTAGCCCTTAGAGCTCAATTGCCTTCTGAAAAAAAAGCAGTGTTCAGCTCTTAAAGCTGAATGGCCTTCCGCATGTAAAAGCAAAATGGTAGAATTGCTTCAGCACTAACACACATGGTTCAACAGGCCAGAGAAATGTTACCCAGAGTCCCACACACAGCACTCCAGCTTTGTGCAGGGGATCAACACTGCAAGAGAAGTCCTTGACCTACAGGGGGCCAGGAAACCATCCAGATGAGATCGGTGAGGCCGTCACTGCCAGCAGTGTCGCCCCCAAGACCTGGTTCCAGTGCCCAAAGAAGTTTTGTGACCTTGAACGATTGGTCAAGATCAGTGAACGCGTCTTCAAAAGCCTTCTCCTACCATCTGCATCACTAGCATCACGCACTGCTCAATGTACGAACTGCTCCCCGCCCCCACCACCCCCCGGCCAATCACTTACTTATGAACAATCCCTACCAAGCACAAGGCACACTTCCCATTCCTAGCTTCACCTCACCCTCTTGGAGGAGACGCTGCTGACCACTCTTGGCAAGGGTATGGCTAACCCCTTGAATACAAGATGCTGCTTTCCTCCAACGTTCTCTTCCACCCATCCCACTTCCCCCTCATCCCACAATCTCCTCTGATGTACAAGCTGTGCATGGTGTAAGCATGCAGCTCTTGCTTCCCTGCTCTCCCCTCACCACATCCTTGTGCCTTCCTTAATTCAGACACCCAAGAAATCCAGCCTGCCCAGTTGGCGGTTGGCCAAGAGGAGGCAGAAGAAGAAATGAAGTCACTCGATTTGGCACTCCCAGCCTCAAAGTCGTCTTGAGGCCATCTGCAGTGTCCCACACTGAAGGTCAGCAGCCTTCCACCAGCCATTCTGCAGCAACTGGGGTAGCACTGCATGATATCAACTGTAATTTTAGAAAGCACTCGTGCCCTTAAAGGGGTACTGCCTGCTAAAATGAAAAAATAAATATCATTTAAGAATAGGCAGTTTTTAGCTGTTCGAGTTCAATTGCCTTCTGAAAATAAGAAAAATATTAAAAATAATTTCAAAAAAGCAGTCTTCAGCCCTGAAAGCTGAACTGCCTTTCACACACAAAAAACAAAATGGTAGAAGTGCTTCAGCACTAACACATACGGGTCAACAGGCCAGGGAAAGGTCACCCAGGGTCTTGCAAGCAGCCCTCTACTTTTGTATCCATCATTATCTTCCATGATGGGCAAAGGCAGTCACTAATGGAATGCACAAGCATGATTAGTTGATTTCTTGATGTCATATTGGATGAATGTATGGATAAAGTTGGATTGGAAAGTTTGCTTTGTAGTGGCTTTTATTACAGCATTGTGGCCAAGCAAATGCTGTGATGGTCAATAACCGAGGGGAAGGTAAGCTGTGGGACTAATGTTGAAAGGGGAATTGGGGTTGCGGTCACCGGTACCATAGGTGGATGTTTCGGTCCCGGATATCCCAGCCAGAAAGGATTGCATCCTTCTGCTTTTTTCTCTTCTGCTTCATCTCCATGTGCCCCCCAGGTCTATGAGCAAGTGATCATCTCGGGCAAAATACTGCAGATGCTGGTAATCTGAAATAAAAGCAGAAAATGCTGGAAATACTCAGCAGATCAGGCAGCATTTTGACCTGAAATGTGAACTCTGTTTCTCTCCACAAATGCTGCCTGACTTGCTAAGTATTTCCAGCATTTTCTGTCTTCTCAGAGGTCTTCGTTTGCCATACAAAGCCTTGCAAGTGTCCAGCAGCACACTGTGCACACTTTAACAACATTTTAAATGTATTGAACCAAGCCACGACTTCAATAAAATATTTTTAATAAAGACCAAAGGCTGAAATCTAAACTTAGCATCCCTTTAAGAAGCAGTGACCATCTCTGCAGTGCTGCTACATGCTCGTTCTTCCATGTGTAGTTCGGAAAAGGCTTCAAAAATAGCAATTATATTGTTTCCAATCATTCGTTGCATTGAATTTGAGAGGCCAGTGCTGGCAACTGCAGCATTATGGAGCTCACCAAAATGACAGCCGGCATGCCCTGTGCCGGAAGCCAGGCAGCTGCCATTTATTTGAAGAAATACGCCACAAACATACGCCGTTAAGGTCGGCGATAGTTTGTGGTGGAGACTTAAGATGCTAGCTTTAGCTTTTCCAATATTTAGCTGAAAGGAGTTGCAGCTCATCCAAGACTTGATGTCAGGCGAGCAGTCTGGCACCACAGAGGCATGGATGGGTTGGGAGAGGTGGTGGGGGGAGAGTTGCATATCATCAGTGCACAATGTGGATAATCTGTCAATGGGGTACATTTTCAATTTGAAAATCTACCCCAGTATGTAGATGAGGACGAGGAGGAGGTCAAGGAATGGATCTGTGGGAGTGGGGACAGAAATATTGCTGGAGATACACTGGCTACAATTGGATAAGTAAGAGTGAAACCAAGCGAGGACATTCTCATGGAAAATGACAATATTTTCATGAACCTTGGAAAGGAAAGGAAAGTTGGGAGATGGGATGGTTTTTTGAGGAGGGGTTAATGATGCCAATTTTGAAAGGGAGAGTGCCTGAGATGAGGGAAACATTTACAATATTAGCTAGCATCTGGGCCAGGAAGAGAAGCTAGGCGGTTTAAGCGTTTAGTGTGAATGGGGTCTAGGAAGTTGGGAATAGACCCATGGTTAAGATGAACTTGGAAAGAGTGCGGGGAGAAGCCAGAGCAAGATGGGGTTTCAGGTTTCTCTCTCTGATCTCGGCAAAGTTGCTACGAGGCTTGGGGAAAATTGCAGCGTCTCCATTAGGCCAACTATGTATAGCCTTGGTGGTGGACTGGAACTGGTGACTTCCTGCCATTTCTGTTGCATGAGGTGCATAGCATGTGTTGGTGAGGAAAGGATACAAGTAGAGGGCACCTTTTAATTTTATTCTATGAATTGGTGATCAGGCTTTCAATGTATTGGCATGATTCTGCAGTGTTTTGTTACATATTTGTTATATACTAGCACCTTTCAGGTAACATTGTATAAGAACGTAAGAAATAGGAACAGGAGTAGGCCATACAGCTCCTTGAGCCTGCTTCGCCATTCAATAAGATCATGGCTGATTTGACCTTGGCTGCAACTCCACTTTGCTGCCTGCTCCCCATAACCCTTGACTAAACTATTGTTCAAAAATCTGTCTATCTCCACCTTAAATATATTCAATGACCCATCCTCCACAGCTCTCTGGGGTAGAGAATTCCAAAGATTCACAACCCTCAGAGAAAATTCCTCCTCATCTCCATTTTAAATGGGCGACCCCTTACTCGGAAACTATGCCCTCTAGTTCTCGATTCCCCAGGAGGGGAAAACATCCTCTCTGCATCTATCCTGCCGTGGCCCCTCAGAATCTTGTGTTTCTATAAATCACCCTTCATTCATCTAAACGCCACTGAGTATAGGCCCAACCTGCTCAAGTGTTCTTCATAAGACAACCCCTTCATCTTGTGAAACTTCTCTGAACTGCCTCCAATGCAAGTATATCACTTCTGAAATAAACAGAACAAAACTGTACGCAATACTCCAGGTGTAGTCTCACCAACACCCTGTATAGTTTAGCTTCCCTATTTTTATACTCCATCCCCCTTGTAATAAAGGCCAACATTCAATTTGCTTTCCTAATTACTTGTTGTATCTGCATGCTAACTGTGTTTCATGTACAAGGACACGGAGATCCCTCCTTACTGCAGCATTTTGTAGTCTCTATTTAAAAAAAATAATTTGCTTTTTAAATTCTTCCTAGCAAAGTGAATAACCTCACATTTTCCCACATTATACCATCTGCCAAATTTTTGTCCACTCTCTCAACCTATCCATATCCTTTTCAGATTCTTTGTCCTCCTCACAACTTGCTTTCCCATCTATCTTTGTATCATCAGCAAATTTGGCTACAGTATACTTGGTCCCTTTTAATATAGATTGTAAATAGTTGAGGCCCCAGCACCGATCCCTGTGGCACCCGACTAGTTACAGTTTGCCAACCTGAAAATGACCCATTTATTCCGACTTTCTGTTAGCTAATCCACTATCCGTGCCCCAACCCCGTGAACTCTTATCTTGTACAGTAATCTTTTTATGTGGCACCTTATCGAGTGCTTTCTGGAAATCCAAATACACTACATCCACTGGTTTGCTTGTTACATCCTCAAAGAGCTTTAGCAAATTTGTCAAACATGATTTCCCTTTCATAAAACCATGCTGACTCTGCTTGATTGTGTTATGATTTTCTAAATGTCCTGCTTCTACTTTCTTAATAATGGACTCCAGCATTTTCCCAATGACAGATGTTAGGCTAACTGGTCTATAGTTTTCTGCTTTCTGTCTCCTCCTTTCCTGAATAGGGGCATTACATTTGCGGGTTTCCAATCTGCTGGGACATCTCCAGAATCCAGGGAATTTTGGTAGATTACACTATCTCTGCAATCACTTCTTTTAAGACTCGAGGATGCAGGCCATCAGGTCCAAGGGACTTGTCCATCTTTAGTCCCATTATTTTACCGAGTACTTTTTCTTTAGTGATGTGATTGTTTTAAATTCCTCCCTCCCTATAGCCCCTTGATTATCTATTATTATTGGGATGCTTTTAGTGTCTTCTACCATGAAGTCCGATACAAAATATTTGTTCAAAGTCTCTGCCATTTCCCTGTTTCCCATTATTAATTCCCCAGTCTCATCCTCTAAGGAACCAATGTTTACTTTAGCTACTCTCTTCCTTTGTATATACCTGTAGAAGCTCTTACTGTCTGTTTTATATTTCTTGCTAGTTTACTCTCATAAGCTATCTGCTCCCTCTTATTTTTTTAGTCGTCCTTTGCCGGTTTCTTAAAACATTCCCAATCCTCTGGCCCACCACTAATCTTTGCAATATTGTATGCCTATGTTTTCAATTTGATACCATCCTTAACTTCCTTAGTCACGGTTGGTTCATCCTTCTCTTGGTCTTTCTTTTTCACTGGAATATATCTTTACTGAGAGTTATAAAATATCTCAAAAGTCTGCCACTGCTTTATCTACTGTCTTACCCTTTAATCTATTTTCCCAGTCCACTTTAGCCAACTCTGTCTCCATACCTTTTTGTAATTGCCTTTATTTAAGTTCAGGGTATCAGTTTGAGACCCAAGTTTGTCACCCTGAAACTGAATTTGAAATTCTACCATGCTACCTCTTCCCTTCAGGATCCTTTATTATGAGATCATTAATTAATCCTATCTTATTACATATTACCAGATCTAAAATATCCTGCTCCCTGGTTGGTTCCACAACGTATTCTTCCAGGAACCATCCCAAATACACTCTATGAACTCCGCCTCAAGGCTACCTTTGCCAATTTGATTTGTCTAATCTATAAGATGATTAAAATCTCCCATGATTATTGCAATACCTTTCTTACAAGCCCCCATTATTTCTTGATTAATACTGTCCTACAGTGTAGCTACTGTTAGAGGGCATATAGACTACTCCCACCAGTGACTTATTTCCCTTTATTATTTTTTATCTCCACCCAAACTGATTCTACATCTTGATCTCATGAGCCAATATAATTTCTCACTGTTGCACTGACCTCATCTTTTATTAAGAGGGAACCCACCTCCTTTTCCTTTGTCTTTCCTTCCAAAATGTCAAATATCCCTGAATATTCAGTTCCCAACCTTGATCACCTTGAAACCACATCTCTATAATGGCTGAGATCATTCCCATTTATTTCTATTTGTGCCGTCAACTCATCTATCCTGTTACGAATGCTGCGTGCATTCAGATAAATAGCTTTTAAATTTGTCTTTATACCTTTTTTTCCTAATCTGATTCTCTACTTTTTGGTGCATTCTTATATTTGTATGCTCTGTCCTTTCCTGTCGCACTCTGGTTATCATTATCCCTATCGCTACCCTGCACTATTGCTGCCGCCTTTCTCTTTTGACTTTTACAATTTCCCCTCACCTGAACCGCCCATCCATTATTTAGTTTAAAGCCCTATCTACAGTCCTAGTTATTCAATTCGCAAAGTCCCAGCATGGTACAAGTGAAGCCCCTCCCAATGGAACAGCTCCCTCTTGCCCCAATACTGTTGCCGGTGCCCCATAAATCAAAACCTATTTCTCCCACACCAATCTTTGAGTCGCGCAGTCATCTCTCTGATCTTATTAACCCTATGCCAATTTGCTTGTGGCGCAGGTAGTAATCCAGAAATTATCTTCATGGTTCAGCTTTTTAATTTAGCCCCTAGCTGCTCATACTTCCTCAGCAGAACCTCTTTCTTTGTCTTATGCAGCTGAAGTGGATGTTGGGCTGTGTGTCAGGGAGGTAGGTCAAGACCAGTGCCAAAGTTTAGCGTGAGAGCCTGCAGGGTTGAAATTTTGGATTTGCAGGTTGGGTACTGACAGATTGTTTGATGTACAAAAGATGAAAGAAAATGAAAGTTAAACTCGACTGGAATATAAGCTGATACAGAAGAGGGTGCTGGCTTCTTCAATTGATTCACACCGATGTGCTGTATGTGGAGTTGCAGGTTTGTGCAGGTAATATCTGCCATTTGTTCCTCAGAGCACATAACCCATTTGCCTGAGAATCTGCAACATTTATTTCCATTGGAAAATCTTCCCCTCCGTCTCTATTGCTGTGCAGTAATGTGCATTTTTTTCCACGGCAGTGTGAACAAGAATTTTTTTGCCGGAATGTGATTGCGGGCGGGGGGGGGGGGGCATTGGATCAAGGGAGCACATTTTTAACAAAAGGAAATAATCCAATTACAAAAGTAAAGTAATTACTGTTGGATCAGCAAGTTGGCAATGTAAATGATGTACGTGGGGTCCATATGTCAATTTTACAGGTTTTGAATTGCTTAAAATATGAATTTTAAATTGTAAGAGGTATGCTGCACTGCAAAATCTAATTTATATGGAAAAATGTTCAATGTCCACTCTGTAGTTAGTTTGCAACTGTTTGTATAGCTGCAAACTTTAGTTACACAAAATAGACTATTAATAAATTCACATTTAGAAATGTGAGATTGCACAACCTTATTGCTCACAACAGCAATAGGTTTTTATACAAAAAATAGTGGAAAATGTTGGCATTTAAGAAGAACTATGCACGCACCTAAGGGAGTATAAACATAAGTGGATTTATTGTAATTGGTGTAATTTTCTGTGGTAAAATGCAGGCAAAAAGCCAGGCTGAATCAAGAGTAACTGCGGCTCAGAGTGAAGCATATTGTACTACAAAATATCCCATATATAATGGTGAGAAAATAAACACACTCATTATTTGGAATGAGAGAGAAATATTGAATGAACACCATATCAAAGCTAATTGCAGCCAATCCAAAGATACACAGTTCTGTTTTTTCAAATAGCTATACAGCAGAGAAAGTTTATAGAATCATGGAAATAAGAGCACAGAATGAAGCCATGTGGCTCCTCACGCCTTTGCTGGTGCTGGCTCTTCAACTGAACCTATCTAATCCAATTCCCCTGCCATTTCCAGTTTCTTTTTGTAGTCTTTTTAAATGTTCATCCATTCTCTCTTAAATGGTGGTATAGGCTCAGCCTCGAGTCACACGTGGTAACTAAAGCATTCCATGTTCCAATAACCCTCTGAACTAGCTTTCCCTTTGTTGTTCCAATCCAGAGTTTATGTTGCTTCATTCTAGAATTGGCAACCAGTATAAACACACTTTTTCATTTTTTACCATTGCAAAATCTTTCATAACGTTGAAAACCTCTGCAATCTCCCCTTTAATTTCTCTGTACCAATAAAAAGAGCTGCAATTTTATGAGCAGTTCCTTGTAGATAACCTTTCATCTCTAGTGTAATTTCAGTGATTTTTTTTTTGCTGTAAGCTTATGAGGACCCTACCAGCCTTCCTATAATTTGGTGCCCAGAGCGAAACATTTAGATCTAATTCTGCAAAGACTAATTAAGTACTTAGCTACATGCCAAGGGGCTGGATTTTCGGCTGTTTACACCCCCCTTTAGCACCTCGGTGGGGCGTAATAATTATCTTTTGAGCGTGAAACATTTCAGCCGATTTAGCATCTGCCCGGGAACCCGCCCAGAAAAATCAGTCGGACCCAGGGCACACCAGGCACCATCTTGGAAACTGAGGAGAACGTTATAGTTGTAAGTGATTAAAAGCATTGGGAGAAGAATGCTACATTACTGCATACTCTGATTGTGAAGTTTGAGAGTTTCTAGTTTGTTTTAAAGGACATTTAAGGATATTTTAAAAGATGGGGGCCATGCTATGTCGGGAGCCAGTAATCCTGGCTGCTATATTCATACGGTGTTGAGCTGGAAGAAGACTTATTGATAATTTGCAATGTAATCAAAGAGGTCGGAGATGTATGGGGAGGAGGCTTTACCCCCCATGAGTTTACACCATAGCTTCAGCTCTCTGAGGCACAGTGCGTTAGAAGGCTGCGCTGGCAAAAAATTTGAATCCGCAGCAAATTGCGCCCAAAAATGGGCGAAAATCCAGCCCAAGACTTTAAGAAAATGCAAAGCTTGTTTAGAACCTTTTCTGAGATCATTGTTGTGGCCATATTTAAAGTATTGCAGTATTTTGGGAATCCTAACTTTGAAAGGACATTGGGAAGAGCTCAGAAGAGCCAAAGTTTATTCCAGCACTTTTGGGCTGAGTTGAAAGACACAGCAAGCTGAATTTATTTTTGGTGGAAGAGAAAATTGAATGAAGGGATATGAGCTGAGTTATTAAAATACAGAGGGCTGGATTTTCCGGTGATCCTCATCCTGGGTTTCGCCCTGCAGTGGCGTGAAAGGCGGTGCTGAGGTCTCCAGTGCCCCACCGTGATCCTCCGGTCGGGTTTTGCGGCGGTGCTGAGCAGCACTGCCGGGAAGAGCTGCGCCGGGTGTGCAATGCACCGGGTGTGCAACGCCCCTGGTTGCGACACTGGCACGAGGTTGAGCTCCTGCCTGACCTGTTCGGATGTGCGCCTGCAATGACCGTCTGGGAAATCAGAGTGGTCCAACCATGCCGGTGGCAGAGAGGAAGGTAATGGACTGCGACTGTTCTCTCAATTTTTTTTGCGACTTATGTTGTGGTGGCGTGGGCAATGTTTTGGGAATGTTTTTTTTTAAGTTCCCCTCCCCCCCAGGCCTCTCTCTGAGCGCTCTCGGGCTGGCACTTTAGTTCGAGTTTCCTATCCTTGCGCCAAGAGAGGTGTACAATGTCTCCCTTAGCACTGTACCCCCAACGCAGGGCCCAGATGCCCAAACTTAACAACCAAGTCGCAAACTATTCCTGGCCGGTAACTTTCCCGCCCCGCCTCCATTTACGCCTCCAAAATAAGAAAAGCCTAAAATCCAGCCCACAGAGCGTGGATAATGTACGTGTAAGCAAGTTATTTTAACTTGGACTATATTTGCATAACCAGAGGAAATCATACTCCAGCACAACAAGGGATGAGAGGATTTTTTTCAGATGAAGCAGTAAATGATGTGTTGATTGGAACCTGTTTTGGAGCTGGACAAATATTTGTTTCTAGGAAGAGAAGTGATATTTTTTTATACAAAGGTTATTTCATGGAGAATCCTACAAAGGTGGAGGCAGAGAGAATGTTTCCACTCATCTTGTCGTGTCCCTGCACCTTGCTACTGAATCACACGAGGCATGTACTGCAGACGCGGTCACTGCGTGACCTTTCTTTATTCCCAGGACCAAGAAGTGATGACCCTGCGTGGGACCTCCCTTTAAATACCTGAGTGCCCAGGTGAGGAGTGTTTCCCACAAGTTCACCCCCTGTGGTCAAGGTGTGCATTTCCAGGACATATATACAGTGTGGTTGCATGAAGGTTACAGTTACAAGAAGGTTACATACATGACATCACCTCCCCCTCACATCTTTTTGTGTCAAAGGTCAAGTTTTTCAGGTGGTCGACGCTCTCTCATGGAGCACCACAGTTGGGGCTCTGGTGGCTGAGCCTCGGCATGCGTCTCTGTCACCTGAGGTGATTCCGACCTGTCCGGGCTGGCCACAGGGACTGTGCATGTCGGTGAATGTCCTTGTTGCTCATTCACTGGCAATGGTGTGGGTAACATCTCATGCTCTTCCTCAGGTTCCTCAGTGTCTATGCTGAACCTTTTCTTTACTTGGTCCAAGTGTTTGCGGCATATCTGCCCATTGTTGAGTCTGACCACTATGACCCTATTCCCCTCTTTGCCAATTACGGTGCCCTCAAGCCACTTGGGTCCCAAAGCATGGTTAAGAACAAATACCGGGTCATCAATTTCTATACACCACCCCCTTGAGTTTTGATCATGGCACTCGGTTTGGGACTGGTGCTTGCCCTCAACAATGTCTGCCAGGGCTGGATGAATGAGGAACAGCCGCGTTTTAAACGTGCGTTTCATGAGGAGTTCTGTTGGCGGGACTCCCGTGAGCGAATGTGGCTGGGACCTGTAGGCCAGCAGGAGGCGCGATAGGCAGTGCTGAAGGGAGGGTCCTTGGATACGGAGCATGCCCTGTTTTATGATTTGGATCGCACGTTCCGCCTGGCCATTGGAAGCCAGTCCGGACGTGTTTGATGCCATTACCCGACATAAACTCCTGGAATTCATGGCTAGTGAAGCACGGGCCATTGTCGCTGACCAGAATGTCCGGCAAGCCGTGGGTCGCGAAAACCGTGCGCAGACTCTTCACTGTGATGGATGTCGTGCACAAGTTTAATATGATGCACTCGATCCATTTCGAGTATGCATCGACAACGATCAGGAACATTTTTCCCATGAACGGGTCCGCGTAGTCTACATGAACGCGTGACCATGGCCTGGTGGGCCACGGACTGAGGGGGGCCTCCCTTGGGGCATTGCTTAGCTGGGCACACGTCATACACCTGCGAACCCAGTGTTCCAGGTCTGAGTCAATTTCTGGCCACCATACATGTGACCGGGCAATGGCCTTCATTTGCACGATGCCAGGGTGCTTGCTGTGGAGTTCCCTGATGAATGCTTCCCTTCCTTTCTGGGGCATGGCTACCCGGCTGCCCCATAGCAGGCAGTCGGTTTGGATGGAGAGCTCGTCCATCCATCTGTGAAATGGTCTGTCCTCCTTGGGGCACGCCCTGTGTGCGGGTGCCCAATCCCCAGTCAGAATACATTTCTTTATCATGGACAGGAGGGGGTCTTTGTTGGTCCAGATTTTGATCTGGCGGGCTGTGATGGGGGAGCCCGCAGTGTCAAAAGCCTCAACGGCCATGACCATCTCAGCGCTTTGCTCCGACGCCCCCTCAGTGGTGGTCAGTGGGAGCCTGCTGAGCGCGTCAGCGCAATTCTCGTTGCCTGGCCAGTGCCGTATGGTGGTGTCATACGCAGCCAGCATGAGAGCCCATCGCTGTATGCGAGCTGACACATTGGCATTGACAGCCTTGCTGTCGGACAACAGGGATGTTAACGGCTTGTGGTCCGTTACTCGCTCGAACCGCCTATCGAAAAGGTATTGGTGCATCTTTTTCACACCGTAAACACGAGTGCTTCCTTTTCGACCATGCCGTATCCATGCTCTGCCTGGGAGGGCGACCTGGAGGCATAAGCCACCGGTTGGAGTCGGCCATCAACCTTACTCTGCTGCAACACGCACCCAACCCCATAGGATGATGCATCACACGTTAAAACCTTTTTTTTTTTTACAAGGGTCGTACAAGGTCAACAGCTTGTTAGAACACAGCAGGTTCATTGCCTTATTGAAAGCTCGTCTTGACCGTCCCCCCAAAACCATTCACAACATTTACGCAAGAGCACGTGTAACGGCTCCAACAATGTGCTTAAGTTCGGCAGAAAGTTCCCAAAATAGTTCAAAAGTCCCAGGAATTATCGCAACTCCGATGTGTTGCCAAGCCTGAGCGCCTGGCGGATAGCCTCAGTTTTAGCTTCGGTGGGACGGATCCCGTCTGCGGCAACTCTCCTGCCTAAAAAACTTGACCTCTGGGGCCAAAAACACACACTTGGGCTTTTTCAATCGCAAGCCTACCCGGTTCAGTCGGTGTAGCACCTCCCCCAGGTTTTGGAGGTGTTCCTCGGTGTCTCGACCCATTATTAGGATGTCGTCTTGGAATACGATTATTCCAGGAATGGATTTAATCAAGCTTTCCATGTTCCTCTGAAAGATAACGGCCGGCGATCGAATGCCGAACGGACACCTGTTGTAGATAAATAGCCCCTTGTGCGTAGTGATGGTGGTCAGAAGCTTGGATTCTTCAGCCAGTTCCTGATTCATGTAGGCCGAAGTGAGGTCCAACTTGGTGAACAGCTTGCCCCCTGCCAGCATGGCAAAAAGGTCCTCTGCTCTCCGAAGCGGGTATTGGTCCTGCAGTATCACTTGGTTGATGGTGGTCTTGTAGTCGTCACAAATCCTGACCAAACCATTCGCTTTGAGAACAGGAACGATGGGGCTTGCCCAGTCACTGAATTCAACTGCCAAGATTATGCCCTCTGAGCAGCCTGCCCAATTCACTTTCAATTTTCTCAGGCATTACATACGGCACCGCTCTGGCTTTGTGGTGCACTGGTCTGGTGTCCGGAGTGATGCGTATCACTACTTTGGTGCCCTTGAAAGTCCCGACACCAGATTGAAACAGTGCCCCAAATTTCTGTAGGACCTGTGCACATGAGCTTCGCTCCACAGATGAAATGGCGTGCACATCCCCCCCCCCCCCCCCCCCATTTCCAGTTCATCTTGGCTAGCCAGCTACTCCCCAAAAGTGCGAGGCCATTTCCCAGGACAATCCAGAGTGACAGCCGGTTCTCTGACTCATTGTGTTGCCACCAAGTTTGTACTGCCTAGAACTGGGGTGATCTCTTTGGTGTACGACCGTAGCTGCTTGTCAATGCGTTCCAGTTTTGGCCTGCTAGCTCTGTGTGGTCATCATCTCTCAAATTGTTGGGCGCTCATAAGGGACTGGCTGGCTCCTGTGTCCAGCTCCATGCGCACTGGGATGCTATTCAATAAAACTTTCATTATGGGTGGTGTTTTGGTATGAGCTGTAGACGTCAGCCACATGAACCTGCTGAACTTCAGCATCCATGGCTTTGCCCCAAGCATCATCCTGCAATGCAGGCCCCTTGTTTGGTTCCTCTGTCTCATAGATTAGCCTCGCTACAGCCTTCCTGCACATTCTGGCCAAGTGTCCATTGATGTTGCAATTCCTACAGATAAATTGCTGGAACCTGCAGCTTTTCGCAGTATGTCTACCCCCATACCTCCAGCATGAGCTGAGGTGGTTGTTAACAAAAGGACAGTTACCAGGCATTCCTCTATGATTGTCTCTTTGGTTGTTTCGAAGTGCTCTGATGGGAGTCAATGGTCCCATCACGGGACGCATTGTTCTTCGAGATGGCGTGAATAGCCGATCCCCTTTCCATTGTCCCTGTTGCGGGCCCACCTTAGCATCTGTTGCTGCCTGGCCGGTTTCAAAATGCTCTTGCCTGCCTGAGGGGTCCTGAGCCGCATTCACAATGTTAACTCCCTGGTCCATCGCCACGTTGGAACCAGAACTGTGCGCGTAAATTAGCTTGGTCTCCTCTTCCCCTGCCATGAAGGTCTGGGCTATCAACACTGCCCTTTCTAAAGTCAAGTCCTTGGTCTCTGAACTTCCTCAAAATCCCGGCATGACTAATGCCCTCAATGAAGAAATTCCTTAACATCTCTCCCCTGCAGGCGTCTGTGAACTAAGAGACTGGCTAAGCGCCGCAGGTCCGCAATGAAGTCCGAGATGTTTTGTCCCTCCCGGCGCCGGTGTGTGTAGAGCCGGTGCCGGGCCATGTGTACGCTACTCACTGGTTTGAGATGCTTGCTGATCAGCTGGCTGAGCTCTTCAAAGGACTTGTCCGCCGGCTTCTCGGGTGCGAGCAGGTTTTTCATCAGCGCATACGTCTGTGGTCCGCAGCTGGTCAGTAGATGCGCCCTCCGCTTGTCAGCTGCTGCCGCTCCCAGCCAGTCCTTCGTGACGAAACTCTGCTGGGGTCTTTCAACGAAGTCGTCCCAATCCTCACCCACACAGTAACGTTCCTCTGTGCTACCGGTGGCCATCCTCGTGGTTCGGTGATTCCCGTTTCTCGTCGCCAAATGTAGTGTCCCTACACCTTGCTGCTGAATCACACGAGGCATGTACTGCAGACGCGGTCACTGCGTGATCTTTCTTTATTCCCAGGACCAAGAAGCGATGACCCTGTGTGGGACCTCCCTTTAAATACCTGAGTGCCCAGGTGAGGAGTGTCTCCCACAAGTTCACCCCCTGTGGTCAACGTGTGCATTTCCAGGACATATATACAGTGTACAGTGTGGTTACAAGAAGGTTACAGTTACAAGAAGGTTACAGTTACAAGAAGGTTACAGTTACAAGAAGGTTACAGTTACAAGAAGGTTACAGTTACAAGAAGGTTTCATACATGACACATAGGGGAAACTAAAACTGGAGCCCTTGGTCTCAAAATAAGGGGCTGCCCATTTAAAACTGAGAAGGAGAAATTTCTTCTGAGGGTTGTTAATCTGTGGAATTCTCTGCCCAGAGAGCTGTGAGGCTGGGTCATTGAATATATTTAAGGTAGAAATAGACAGATTATTGAGCGATAACTGAATAAAGGGTTATAAAAACATAAAAATTTACAGCCCAGAAGGAGGCCATTTCTGCCCATCGTGTCCGCGCCGGCCATTGAAGCGCCACACGGCCCTGAAGGTTACATATAAACCTATGAACAATGGCAGAAAGGTAAAGAGCACCCAGCCTATCCAGTCCACCCTACACAACTGCAATACCCCATGTATCACAACATTTTACACTCCATCCCACGCAGAGCCATGCGATCTCCTGGGAAAGGCAAAAAAAACAGTTTAAAAACCCAGGCCAATTGGGGGGAAAAAATCTGGGAAAATTCCTCTCCGACTCATCCAGGCAATCGAAACTAGTCCAGGAGATCACTCTGGCTGCATTAGATTCCCTAAATTACTTACCATCGTATCTGCGCCAGCCAACAAGAGGTTATCCAGTCTAATCCCAATTACCAGCTCCAGGTCCGTAACCCTGCAGGTTACGGCACTTCAAGTGCCCATCCAAGCACCTTTTAAATGTGGTGAGGGTTTCTGCCCCTCTCTCCTTTCCAGGCAGTGAGTTCCAGACCCCCACAACCCTCTGCATAAAGAAGTTTCCCCTCAAATCCCCTCTAAACCTTCCACCAACCACCTTTAAAACTATTGACCCCCTCCACCAAGGGAAATAGGCCCTTGCTATCTACTATATCCAGGCCTCGCAAAATTATATACACCTCAATGAGGTCTCCACCCAGCCTATCCAATCTGTCCTCATAGCTAAGATTCTCCATTCCAGGCAGCATCCTCATAAATCTCCTCTGCACCCTCTCCAGTGCAATCACATCCTTCCTATAATACGGCGACCAGAACTGCACGCAGTATTCCAGCTGTGGCCTTACCCAACCAGTGTATGATACAGTTTAAGCATAACCTCCCTGCTCGTGTATTCTATGCCTCAGCCAATAAAGGCAAGCATTCCGTATGCCGCCTTAACCACCTTATCCATCTGGCCTGCTACTTTCAGGGATCTGTGGGCAAGCACTCCAAGGTCCCTTTGTTTATCTGCACTTCTAAATGACCTACCATTTAATGTCTACCTTTCCTTATTAGCCCTCCCCAAGTGCATTACCTCACACTTCTCCGAATTAAATTCCATTTGCCACTGTTCTGCCCACCTGACCAGTAGATTGATATCCAACTGCAGTCCATGACTTTCCTCTTCATTATCAACCACACAGCCAATTTTAGTGCCAGCTGAAAACTTCGTAATACTCCCAATATACAAATCTAGATCATTGAAGTATACCACAAAAAGCAAGGGACCCAGTACTGAGCCCTGCGGAATCCCACTGGAAACATCCTTCCAATCACACAAACACCCATCACCCTTTGCTTCCTACCTCTAAGCCAATTTTCAATCCAACTTGCCACTTTGCCCTGGATCCCATGGGCTTTTACCTTCGTGACCAGTCTGCCATGTGGGACCTTATCAAAAGCTTTGCTAAAGTCCATATACACTACCCTCATCGGCCCTCCTGGTTACTGTTATGTATGAAGAAAGAGTCTAAATGGATACTGTGAGCTCAAAGTAAAGTGTGACCTTAGTCTTTTATTGCAGGTCTCCAGAGTGCCTCTGCAGCGTGTGAGGCCTCTTAAAGTACCTGTGCTCCCAAGGGATTATGGCATTCCTTGAGACTCCAGGGGATGAGCCCTCTGGTGGCTGTACAAAGTATATTCAAGTTTACATATATAACAACACTTTGACCCCCCCCACCCCGTCACCCCACTCCACCCCGCAAAGTCAACAGTGTAACTATTTACAAGGTGAGACGATCTGGGGCCCTTCTTTCCCTGGTTGATCGTCTCAGTGCAGATGCTGGTATTGGTGAACCGTCTGTTGGGCCCTCGCTAGGCTGCTGTGCAGCTGGCCTCGCTGGGCTGCCTGGTGTGGTGAGTCCTGCTGGGCTGCTGTAGAGGATGGGTTTTGTTTCGTGGCCAACCGCGGTGTCTGTTGCCACTGGTGTATGTGTTGGGGGGTCAAATTAGGTAGGGTCCAAAGCTCAGGATAGTCCGTGAATCTGAGTTTGATCTGCTCCAAGTGTTTCCGGTGAATGAATCCATTTGAAAGTTTGAACCGAAACACCCTGCTCCCCTCTTTGGCCACAACAGTGCCAGGAAGCCACTTGGGACCTTGTCCATAATTCAAGACAAATACAGGATCATTGATTTCAATTTTGCGTGACACATTTGCGCTATCATATGTACTTTGTTGAAGCCGCTTGCTCTCTACCTGTTCATGTAAATCAGGGTGAACTAACGAGAGCCCTGTCTTAAGTGCTTGCTTGATAGTTTGCACTGCTCTCTCTGCCTGATCATTGGACGCTGGTTTAAACGGGGCAGATGTGACATGTTTGATCCCGTTATGGGTCATGAATTCTTTGAACTCAGCACTGGTAAAACATTGCCTGTTATCGCTCACCAGGACATCGGGTAGGCAGTGTGTGGCAAACATGGCCCGCAGGCTTTCAGTAGTGGCAGCGGACGTGCTAGTCGACCTTATCTCACATTCAATCCACTTGGAGTACATGTTTACAACCACAAGGAACATTTTACCCAAGAATGGGCCTGCATAGTCGACGTGTACCCAAAACTACGGTTTGGAGGGCCAAGACCATAGACATAGTGGCGCCTCCCTGGGTGCATTAATTAACTGCGAGCATCTGTTACATCTGTGCACGTAGGATTCTAAGTCCGCATTGATACCGGGCCACCACACGTGGGATCTGGCTATCGCTTTCATCATTACAATGCCTGGGTGGGTACTGTGGAGGTCACTGATGGTGTCTCTGCCCTTCTTGGGGACCACTACCTGATTTCCCCACAGAAGACAGTCTGCCTATATAGACATTTCATCTTTGCGCTGCTGGAACGGCTTTATCTCTTCCTGTATTTGCACTGGGACACTGGACCAACTCCTGTGAAGTACACAGTTTTTAACTAGGGACGGTAAGGGGTCCTGGCTCGTCCAGGTTCTAATCTGTCGAGCTGTGACAGGTCATTGCTCACTCTCAAACGCTTCCATAACCATGACTAAATCTGCGTGCTGCGCCATTTCCACCCCCATGGTGGGCAATGGCAGCCTACTGAGCATTGGCACAGTTTTCTGTGGCGGATGGCGTAGTTGTATGCAGACAACGTGAGTGCCCATCTCTGGATGCGGGCCGCTGCATTCGTATTTATCTCCTTACTCTCGGAAACAGGGCTATCAGTGGCTTATGGTCAGTTTCCAATTCAAATTTTAGCCCAAACAGATATTGATGCATTTTGTTTACCCCATAGATACATGCTAACACTACTTTTTCAGACTCCTGGATGCATAAGCAACCGGTTGCAATTTCCCAAAATCATTAGCTAGTTGCAATACCCACCCGACGCCATACGACGATGCATCAGATGCTAGTACCAAACACTTACATGGATCATACAACACAAGCAATTTGTTTGAGCATAACAATTTTCTAGCTTTTACAAAGGCATTTTCTTGACTTTTGCCCCATACTCATTCATCTCCTTTACACAGTAAGGCGTGCAGTGGTTCTAACAGTGTGCTGAGACCTGGTAAGAAGTTACCAAAATAGTTCAGGAATCCTAGAAACAACCGCAGCTCCGTCACGATCTGTGGCCTCGGTGCATTCTCGATTGCCTCTGTCTTTGAATCGATGGGCCTGATGCCGTCCGCTGCGATTCTTCTCCCCAGGAACTCCACTTCAGGCACCTGGAAAACACACTTCAAGCGTTTTAACCTGAGCACCATGCGGTTGAGTCGACTAAGAACCTCCTCCAGGTTCTGCAGATGCTCAATTGTGTCCTGACCTGCAACCAAGATGTTGTCCTGGAAGACCACCGTGCCTGGGTCTGACTTCAGTCAGCTTTCCATGTTTCTCTGGAATATCCTGCCGCTGATCGAATTCCGATCGGGCATCTGTTATAAATGAAGTGACCTTTGTGCGTGTTGATGCAGGTGAGGGCCTTCGATGATTCCTCCAGCTCCTGCGTCATGTAGGCCGAGGTCAAGTCCAGCTTCTTGAACGTCTTTCCTCCCGCTAGCGTAGCAAAAAGGTTGTCGGCCTTTGGTACTGGGTATTGGTCCTGCAGGGAGAAACGATTGATAGTTACTTTGTAATCACCACAAATTCTGACGGTGCCTTGAGGACAAGAACAATCAAACTGGCCCACTCGTTGAACTCGATCGTCAAAATGATGCCCTCTCTTTGCAGCCGGTCTAGCTCTATCTCTACCGTTCGTCTCATCATGTACGGTACTGCTCTCGCCTTGTGATGGATGTGTCGCGCCCCCATAATTAGGTGGATCTGCACTTTTGCTCCTTGGAACTTCCCGATGCTTGGTTCGAACAGCGAAGGAAATTTTTTAAGACCTGGGCACACGAAGTGTCGTCAGCGGGCGATAGCGCTAGGACGTCGGCCCATTTCCAGCGTATCTTTTCCTGCCGAGCAGCATGTGACCATCGCCCAGTACCACCCAGAGTGGTAGCTTGTGCACTGCTCTATCGTCAAAGACTTTTACAGAAGCACTGTCGATTACGGGATTCAGTTCCTTTGTATAAGTTCTCAGTTTTGTGCGAATTGGAGTCGACACTGGCCTTGATGCCATGCTGCACCACAATTTCTCAAGTCTTTTTGCTCATAATGGACTTGGACTTACTCGTGCCCGTGTCCAGCACCATTGACACCGGTAGTCCATTTAGTTTAAACTTCAGCATTATAGGGGAACACTTTGAGGTAAATGTGTGCACCCCATACACCTCTACCTCCTCGGTCTGAGGCTCTGGTTCGTCGTGATCCGCCGTGGATCTGCCCTCCTCTGCAACATGGTGGTTTGCAGGATTTGCAGCTCGCCTGCACATACATTGGAGGTGTCCCATTGTTCCACAGCCCTTGCAAATGTACCCTTTGAAGCGGCATGAATGGAAATGATGATCACCCCCGCAGCACTAACAAGGTGTTAATGGCCTTGCATTCATCACCCTTGATGGTGGACTCTGAGACATCTGCACACGTGCAGCTGAAGCCATGTGGGGCCTGCCTTGTACATTGCGATTTGAAAACATCACTTGGTTCACAGTACTTGTAGCAGCACTCATGTGCTGAGAGATTTGCTTAGTATTGTCACTGGTGGCAATTATCGCTATGGCCTTAATCAAGGTTGGGGTCTCTGCAGTCAAAAGTTTGCGAAGTATCATTTCATGACCAATGCCAATTACGAAAAAGTCTCTGAGCATGTGCTCCAAATGTCCTTCAAATTCGCAATGTCCTGCAAGGCATCTTAGTTCGGCGACATAACTCGCCACTTCCTGGCTTTCAGATCTTTTGTAGGTGTCGAACCGGTACCTCGCCATCAGAATGCTTTCCTTCAGGTTCAAGTGTTCCCGGACCAGTGTACACAAATCATCATATGATCTCTGTGGGTTTTTCTGGAGCAAGCAGATTTTTCATGAGGCCGTACGTTGGTGCCCCACAGAAGGTGAGGTGAATCGCCCTTTGGCAGCGTTCGCTTCTCCTTCCAGCTCTTTGGCCACGAAGTATTCGTCGAGTTGCTCCACATAGGTTTCCCAATCATCTCCCTCCGAGAATTTCTCCAGGATGCCCCGCTGTTCTCTACATCTTTGGGTTCGTTATCTGTATCTCGTCGCCAGTTATGTATGAATAAAGAGTCTGACTGGATACTGTGAGCTCAAAGTGAAGTGTGACAGTCCTTTATTGCAGGTCTCCAGAGTGCCTCTCCAGCCTGTGAGACCCCCTTAAGTATCTGTGCTCCCAAGGGATTATGGGATCCTTGGAACTCCAGGGGATGAGCCTTCTGGTGGTGGTACAAAGTATATACAAGTTTACATGGGTAACAGTTACCACCTCTCAACATTCAGGTTAGTCAAACATGATCTTCCCTTAACAAATCCGTGCTGACTGTCCCTGATTAATCCTTGCCTTTCTAAATGTAGATTTATCCTGTTCTTCAGTTTTTCCAATAACTTTCCGACCACTGAGGTTAGGCTGACGGGCCTTTATCCCTTCTTAAATAAGGGTACCACATAAGCAGTCCTCCAGTTATGGGGAGCGGGCAGTGAAGTGGAGCTGAGTCCATGATCAGATCAGCCATAATCTTACTAAATGCTGGAGCAGGCTCGAGAGGCCAAATGGCCTACTCCTGCTCCTATTTCTTATGTTAAGTGCTTATAAATTCAAAATGGAAAACAAACATTTCACAACTAATAATCAATGTATAAAAATGTTTTTCTCACTTAAAGAATTATTGTACCCTTGTTTACATGTTTTTGTAAAAACATATGGTCATGTATGTGGGCATGTTTACTGCTTGTACTATTACACATGATGTGCCACCAGAGGGCACTGCAGTGGGAGACTTGTCGGCTACCTGTACAGGTGAGCCAGGTCTAGTATAAAAGGCAGGCCACCATGTGTGATCTTCACGAGTTATATTCAATGGACTAAGGTCACTATAGTTGAAGTGCAGTACGTTGCCTTGTGGAGTCGTCATCAAAGCATCCAAAGACATAACAATTGGCGACGAGGTTATGGACTTTCACGCGAAAATGGCTAACCTTTGTACATTGCAGCAGTTCGCTGATGATGATGATTGGGATGCCTTTGTGGAGAGGTTTGACCACTTCTTCTCAGCAAACGACCTGGCAGGAGATGTTCCGGCCACACTGGCTGATAAGCGCAGAACTATCCTGCTAACCAGTTGTGGGTCCACCATCTATGGCCTCGTCAAGGACTTGCTGGCGTCAGCGAAGCCAATGACCAAGACGTATGAGGAGCTTGTTACACTGATCCAAGAACAACTCAAGCCCAAAGAGAGCATCCTTACAGCCAGACACCGGTTTAATCCCACCGATGGTCCGAAGGCCAGGAAATCGCAAAATATGCTGCTGACCTTGAGGCTGGCGGCACTGTGATTTCGGTGACCACCTCACCGAAGCGCTGCGGGATATCTTTGCCATTGGAATCGGCCATGAGGACCGCCTTCATAAGCTACTGTCTGCGGATACCACAGTCACACTGCAGAAGGCTGTAATGTCCTTACTCAATGGCACAAAACCCACACGCGACACATTCTATGGACGAGGTCACTCTGTGACCTGAACCTTTATTCACAGGACCAAGAAGTGATGACCCTGCGTGGGACCTCCCTTTATATACCTGGATGACCAGGTAAGGAGTGTCTCCCACAAGTTCATCCTGTGGTCAAGGTGTGCATTGCTTAAGTATATACAATATTGCAGTGGTGTTACATAGAGGTTACATACATGACACAGGCCATCACCATGAGCCAGGCATTCATGACCTCGACCTGCGGCTCTAGGCGGATGACTCATCCTCAGGACTCAAACTCAGCAAGTACTGTACACAGACTGGCATCTCTTAGAGGCTGGACAGTAGAACGTGAATCTCCTCGGGAGAGAGAACAGTCCCCGCGCCCCCCCCCCCCCGGAGTCCCTTAAGAGTCCCCTGCGGTGGGCTAATCGAGAAGCACCATGCTGGTGTTGCGGAGGGAATCAGGGCTCCCCAGTGCAGTTTTACGGACTGTGTCAAGGCTGCAGCACAAAGGGTCACCTCCTTTGAATGTGTAAAAGAAATATGACTCACTGTGTTGATATAAAATCTGCAGATGGCCATGAATCCAGCGCGGATTATGAAACGATAGTCAAAGAGGCAGCTCAGCCCCACGCTGAGGTGTATGGTATGTTTACCTGCACCACAGAATGTTCCCCCTTGAGGATGGAAGCCGAGAAACGGTGTTCCAGTCTTCATGGAAGTGGATACAGGGGCGAGCCAGTCAGTAATGAATCAAGAAGCCTTTGAGGCGCTATGGGACAATCCAGCTGAACGACCCAAGTTCGTCCCGGTTCAGGCAAAGCTGCGCACCTACACCAATTAACTTATCCCAGTCGTTGGTAGTGCAAATGTAAAGTTACTCCATGATAGCGCAGTGCACAAGTTACCACTGTGGATTGTTGCAGGTGATGGACCAACGCTACTCGAAAGGTGGTGGATGGAGAAGATCCATTGGAGCTGGCAAGATTTCTCTCCTCCAGCGATCGACGCCCTCTGTGCTCAGAGGCAAAGCAAACTCCCACCTGAGGTTGGATCTGGCACCAGAGAGCAGGCCAGCACAGCACCCGAGGCACAGACCACCCAGCACGACTGCATGGAGATGATCCAGCTGAGATGACCCGAATGCATCTTCCAGGCTCCAGTGGCAGGACTCCGGAGGAAGAAAATCTGATCCAAATGTGACTTCCCAGCTTTGGTGGCAGAACCCGGGAAGAAGAGGATCACAGCAGTCGACATTGTGGATGGAAGAAAGATGGTGCCCAAACCATGAGGTCAAGTGCTGAAGGAAAAGATGGTGGCGGCCAGACCACGAGGTGCAGCATTGATGAAGCAACACGTGGTACCAAGCGAAGAGGAGGATTGGGGTAAAGATAGCGAGGTTCTCTTAAAGGAGGCCAGTAACCCACCACACTTAAAGGGTCAGGTCCACATTCTCAATCAATGTAATAGCAACTGGGTGAGTTAAATGTAAAGCTTGTAATTGATGATCAGAGTTTTATACATGTAATAAGGAAAGAAAAGTCGTGCGATTTTGATCGGAGCTACAGTTTATCTGAGTAATGAAACATTGTGCGATGTAGGATTTCAACTGTATTCTGACAATGTAGTGAGCAAACACCCATCGGGAGCACAGAGGTCCAGCAGGTTACCCAATGCTGCAGCCTGCGTCCCTAGGACCAGAGTGATACATCACTGAGTATGGCCACAAGTGGCTAATATAGATAAGCTGCAGAGCAAGCGATCTCAGAAGGGCAATGACACCGGTATCAATATCCTGCCCCTGATCGGCTCCACCTCTCAGGCACCCGATGGTACCAACCGCCACAAGCCTGAAAGGGTGAACTGCGCTAAGGCGCAGCCCCCAGACCCTATCACCATCAAGGCTGCAACCAGGAACGAAGGGTCACCCACAACGGTTCTCCCAAATGGGACTGGGAACAGCCAGGATCCCAAACCAAACAACGCCCAGGCAAGCGAGTCAGCAGTTCCCTGTGCCCTGCTAGACGACTGCTCCTCAGGGAGCAGCAGCGACCCGGGACGTACAGAAAGGACAGGCATCTGTGAACCTGCCCGACGCTAGGAGCACCGCGCCGCCACCAGACTGCAGGGACACCATCCAGCAGTTCTGTAACTAGTTTGTCCTCACGCACCAGTGCTGACACCAGCACTGATTCCAAGTATGTATCAAGAATGTAACTCACCAGTCAAATGTATTTGCCTCACAACCGTACCACAAATGTAACAATGAAAATGCAATGTTTTTTTCTGGACTTGAATTTATATGAATGTAATGAGCCACTGGCATAATCTATATGTGGGGAGGGAGGGCGGGGGGGGAGGGGGGAAAGTGAATGGAGTGGTCATGGACTCGCAAACCGAAACGACCAGCACCTCTACTGCCAACGAAACACCACCTACTCACCCAAGATGGAAACGACCCTCCATGTGTGATCTGTACTCTAGAGTTATATTAAATGGACCAAGGTCACTACAGTTCAAGTGCAATACGCTGCCTCGTGGAGTCATCAGAGCATCCAAAAACATAACGTATGTCTTTTGCAGAAAGTAGATTGTTGGCATGGCTGTGCACATTCGAACTGAAGTTTATGTAAGAGTAAATATTTCTGGAAATAAATACTGTTTGAAATGCCGTAACTCAATGTTCAAATATGTGAAAGCAATTGGTTACCATTGCAAGGCAGGATAGATATTCTGGATGGTCTTTTGGGAGCTGAAAGAAAGTTTGAGAATCTTCCCTCAGGATATTAAAGAAATGTCAGTCCGAATCATCTCTTCCTTTTGTTCCATTGCTTTCCTGTGTCTTAAAGTTACACATTCTGTCCAAAACAGCAAATAGCTTGCTTTTTCATTGCTCAATGGCTTCCGGTTAAGCTGTTGCACCAGTAACCAAGTGGGTTTTACGCTTCTATTTACGCTGCAAAGGCATACAGCTTCAATCGCACATAGAGGATCTAAAGAATGGACCTTCATCCAAAAAATTAAATAATCGATCCCACAAAAGCTGGACCCATTCACTCCATCCTACACTAATAGCCAACTAATTCTTCGAAAGGAATCATCAATATTTTTTCTATTTGTTTTTCATATTCCCTTGCCAGGAATTCACAGTATTCATAAGATTACATTTAAATTGTACGTTGTTAAACTGATAGAAGATAGTCTAGTGGTGTAGTGAAGTGATGTGGCAATGGACAGTGCTGTGGAAAGATAAGATGTTGTTTACCCACTGATTAATTGCCACAAGCTGAGTTCTTGATCTTTCAGCCATTGGGAAATACATTGCTTCCCTGTAGGGAGGAGTGAAACATTATTGAACAATGAATGTACCTGTTGCAGTGTTGCATTGTTAGGAGTACAGGTTATCTGGTGTTCCTATTGGACTTTCAGTCCCTGTGAGTCGAGGATGACTTGCTTCCACTCTGAGTTCTCAGGTGACTGAGGAGTCCAATGCGGGAATTACAGTCTTTATCACAGGTGGGATAGACAGTCTTTGAAGGAAAGGATGGTGGGGGAGCCTGGGTTGACGCACGCTCCTTCCGCGGTCTACACTTGGTTTCTGCTTGTTCTCAGTGATGGAACTCAAGGTGCTTGTGCCCTCCCGGATGCTCTTCCTCCACTTTGGGCATCTTGGGCCAGGGATTCTCAGTAGCCGGTGGGGATGTTGGACTTTGTCAAGGAAACTTTGAGGATGTCCTTGATGCGTTTTCTCTGCCCACCTGGGGCTCACTTGCCGTGTCGAAGCTTCGCATAGCGTGCTTGCTTTGGGAGTCCCGTGTCAGGCATGCGGATGATGTGGCCTACCCAACGGAGCTGATTGAGTGTGATCAATGCTTTGATGCTGGGAATGTTGCCTGAACAAGAACACTGACGGTGCGTCTGTCCTGCCAATGGATTTGCAGGATCTTGCGGAGGCAGCGCTGCTGGTGGTACTTCAGCGTTTTGAGGTGTCTGCTGTATGTAGTCCACGTCGCTGAGCCATATAGGAGAGCGCAGCACTACCCCCCCTCCACACCGATTATCAAAATCCACGACGAAGCCTTGGACAACGTGAACCATTTCCCATACGTCAGGAGCCGACTGTAAGTAAGAGCAGACATTGACGACGAGGTCCAAAATCGCCTTCAGTGCACCAGTGCAGCCTTGGTCGCCTGAGGAAGAGAGTGTTTCAAGACCAGCACCTCAAACACAGCACCAAGCTCATGGTCTGCAGGGCAGTCTTAATACCCTATTGGACCAAAAATTGTGTGAGGAACTTGAAATTAGTCAGAAAAATGTCACCAGGTTCAGATAACATTTGCAAACAGCGCAAGGTTTTCATTTTCTATCTCCTAACCCTCTACTATCTAGAAAGCGTCTCTTAATTGCCCATAATTAAAGCTAATGGTTTAATATTTCACATTTTTCGGGCAACTATCTCCCTGTAATAAGCATGAATTTTTGTTTGTTAGGTATGGCCAGAACTGTCTCATTCAGTTTGAGGATTTTGCTAACACCAATGCATTTCGTCTGCTGAACAAGTACCGTGACAAGTACTGCACCTTCAACGATGATATCCAGGGTACGTACAATGTTTTAAACTTATAACTTGTTGTGATGTGATAAATGACCAAAGATAGATTTCACAAAATTTAATCACTGGACTCTGTTGAATCCTATCCAGGGTTACTGCCAGAATGATTATCTGTCTGTTTAACCTAGGTTTTGGAATACCTGTCAAAGTTGTTAAAAACATAGTTAAGGAACTAAAATGTGTTTTTATCCATAGTTTGCCTTGATGTATGTAGTTTGAATCAGCATTAGAAGAACTGAAATTGTAAGCTTTCTGCTAATTTTGCTATTTAAATATGCATGAATTAAGACGAGATCATTTTATTTTCAACATTTTAAGAAAAATAGTGAGTGAAATTACTTCAGGAAAAGGAAATAATGGACCATCATGTAGCTTTAAGCTTCATAGAACCTGCATAAGTTCAATCTGAAGACTGCATAGTTATACTGATCTAATTCAGAGTTTCAAATGTCAAATGAAACAAAGCTACATATTACTGCTTTTAAATCGCCTCGGGCTGTCTGTTCAGAACATATGTTTATATATTTTTTTTCCAATTTGGATTTTCTTTTGCTGCCAGTGTGCTGTACACCATTGCTGAGGTCCACAAAGTAAGATTCACTGAGCAATTTAGAGCTAATTAATATGATGAGAATATATTTTATAGAAATTATATATATTTGGCTACAATACAGTAACTTCCTTGAAAGTCAGAGATCACCTGAATGTGACATTTTCTTTTACTAGATAATCTCAAAGTGCTCTAATGTCATAATAGTTAAGAGCAAATTTTCAATGGTCCATAGCGATGCTGTCAATGCTGAGATGAGCTCATTGTGATTATTGAGTTGAGGATGATTTCTATTTTGCTTGCTTTGCCCTGCTGGATATTAAGCAGAATACACTGTTTTTGATATCCCATTGTGTCCTAACTGAAGGATTATAACTGTATTAAATACCAGAAACAAACTAAGTTGGGGAGTACATTAATATTGCAATAATTTTCATGTACATGCAGTGATTAGAAACCAAGCTTACATTGTGTACTTTGAGGGGGAGATCAATACAACTATTAAATTTCTATAGCTTTCCTCGTGTGAATAAAACCTCTGAGCAGTTATACAGTGATACAAGTTGGACACCACGGGGGAGAAAACTAAAGTTTAGTGGGTGAGTGGAGTGCTGACTACATTGTTGAAGGAAAGGGTTTTTGAAGGCAGATTTGGTGGTAGTGTGGCAAAATGTAGAGATTTAATTAAATTTAGATAGTGCTCCTAATGCGAAATAAATCCCAGAGTGCTGTAAAAGGATATGTTGTGGCCACGAAGTGGGAAGTAAAGAAATTAAGAGAGGAATTATAAATTTACTATAGCAACGTGTTTTATATTCCACAATTTAAATTTAGCTATTTGAAAACTAGTTAGCTAAAGCACTACAGATTAGGTAATGCAGATTAAGGAGGTGGGGATGCCATATTCCAGCCAGAAACTTAACTGGACCAGCCAAATAAATGCTGTGGCTACAAGAGTGGGTCAGAAGCTGGGTATTCTGCGGCGAGTGTCTCCCCTCCTGACTCCCCAAAGCCTTTCCACCATCTACAGGCATAAGTCATGATTGTGATGGAATACTCTCCACTTGCCTGGATGAGTGCAGCTCCAACAACACTGAAGCAGCTCTAGCACCATCAGGACAAAGCAGCCCGCTTGATTGGCACCCCATTCACCACCTTAAGCATTCACTCCCTCCACCACCGGCGCATCATAGCTGCAGTGTGTACCATCTATAAGATGCACTGCAGCAACTCACCAAGGATTCTTCGAAAGCACCTCCCAAACCTGTGACCCCGACCACCTAGAAGAACAAGAAGCAGACGCATGGGAGCACCACCACGTGCAAGTTCTCCTCCAAGTTACACACCATTCTGACTAACAAATATATCGCCGTTCCTTCATCATCGGGTCAAAATCCTGGAACTCCCTGCCTAACAGCACTGTGGGAGTACCTTCACCTCACGGACTTTGGCGATTCTTCTCGTGGGAAATTAAGGATGGACAATAAATGCTTGCCTTGCCAGTGATACCAACATCCTGTGAATGAATTTTTTTTTAAGTGATGTGATCTGCCAGATTCCATTGTTTTATAAGCCAGCTTCATCAAGTAGGTATATAAAATTGCCTGGCAAACGATCAAACTATTACGGGAAGTTGCTCTCTGTTACTCAGATTCTTTTGGCAGTTCTTCAATTATTTCTCCTGACATTAACATGTCAACACTTGAGACTATCCTAAACATGGAAACCATCCATCCCTCTCTTTCTGGTGGTGATGTTTTCTTTTTGCACCTTTTGTCTTTTGTTCTAAGGAATGTACTGAGCTTTACCCTTATGTTGAACAGCTGTACATGTGCACCACTTTCTGCTGATTCAGTTATGATAGGAATGAAAAGCTCATTGTAAAATCCAATGAGAGCGAATAGAGCAGTGTTCGTACTATCTTCACGTGAAACTCAGCTGTGAACACCATTAAAATTCCTTGTTTTAATCTGGATTGGTTCTTTTAGTGTGACACTTAAATATTATCCACTCAACTAGAGAGTGGCGGAATCGGCTCAAGGGGCTGAGTGGCCTATTCCTGTTATGAGTTTAAAGTATTAATTGTTGCAACACATGCAATTTTGATTATATTTCACTTACATTCTCAATTGATTATACTGTGTGTGTGCTCGCAGTCTGAAATCTTAATTGCTGTAACTATGCTGTTTCAGTCCTCGCTTCCTGCCCCCTCACTCCCAATTTTATGAATTTTTAATACGTGCATAATAATCCAATCCATTTAGACATGTAATAGTTATAGTCTGGGATAATCTCAAACAGGCTGTACTGTGATATCTGCAAGGCAGCTGCATGTGTAGACAATATATCTTCACAACTGTCTCAAAATCTTCGAAAGAAAGACATGTAGTTTGGCAGAGTGTTACTTGACTTGGACCTGGATCTCAGCAGGTAGATCCTCATTCATTCCTGTGAAGGACTACAGTGGGAGTGTTCCCAATGACAGGTTAAGTATAGCTGCTTAAAAAAGAGGGATTATTTTTGGTGAAATAGTCTTCAAATAGAAATAGAATTTGACACTGCACTTGCCATTATTCTAGAGGTTTGCTTGCAGACTGCATGGTAAGGCTCTTGACTGTGTGTTCCTTCAGTTATTGATTTATTGATTCTTTCCCGGTGTATATCTGTATGGGATATTTGTCTTTACAAAATAGTCAACTCATACCTTTAACTGTTTACACTTTTAACATGCTTTTACACTCTCATGCCTTGAAACAATATTTTTTAAATATTTCTTCTTAGTGCTTTTGATTTAATGTGGTTTCTCATTTTAATCAGTATAGCTGGAATTGTTCCCCTTTTTCTTCATGTAGTCCATAAAAATTAATTTTCAGTTTCTTAACTGATAATTGTGCTAAGATCCATGCCCTCGTAAAAGAAATTAAGCTGGTAGATGATCAATATTATGTAATTACATGGAATGTACAACACCGAAACAGGCCATTCAGCCCAACTGGTCCATGCCAATGTTTATGTTCCACACAAGCCGCCTTCTACCCCTATCAACTTATCGGAAGATGCTATTCACCGAAGAAATATTGCACAGACAGATACCCCACTGATTTTCAGAGCTGTAGTAAGTTGAGCTGCTACTTCTCTCACCCGGCTCTGCCAATTAACTTTGTGATTTACGTTATCAATATTTGTGGGTATACAGCTGTATCATTCAGCCATTTTTGGGTGAATAGGTGTACATTGTAAATTTATTTTTTATAATACGTAAAATTACATGACAATTTAGCACAATACATAGACATTGTTGGCATGCTGAAGTCACCTCTTATGACTCGTGAGAACTGTTGATGAGGGATAACCTGAGGGCTGATATTTGTGGAGAGCTTTCCTTCATGTGATATCATGAACTTCTACTTTAGTATCAGACTGAATCAGTCAGTGGGTTGTGGGCAGTACTGCCCATTCAGACAAATCAGTCTTGCTGATGGATAAGTTAACAGCTGCCCTAGCTGAAATAAATCAGATGAGGTTAGAACAGGACTGGAAACTGGGCCATTCCTGATCTATGTGGTTCACTACGACACCATGTTGATACCATCGTTCATAGTTTTTTTTTGTACCAATCAAGGTGCTTTCAGTCAATGAGGCACTAATGTGAATTATTCCAATTCCCACACTTGCCATCCTTATGGCATAGTTAAGGGAACTGGCCTACTATAACTTGAAATTGGTTTCAGATTCCATGAACTAATTTCACATGAGACTCTTACAGCTGACAGTTTGAAGAACAATGTTGACCCGCTCCTTTAAAGTGTTGCAATTGCCTTTTGAAATTCAAGATTTTTTGGCCTTGTAAGTAATGTAGTGTGAGATTTACTGCAAGATGCTACATTCAAACAGTAGGCTGGTATGTTCATGATAATCCCCTACTAAGTTTTCAGTAAGTCTTCATTTGCATAAAAACATTAAATTGTACTTTACATATCCCTGAGTGGGGCTGAAAGATAATTCTGCTTGCACATTGGCAATGTTCTATTTATGTACAATTTTGAAAACTTTAAAACTTCACATGCTTCAGAAGGACAGAATTTTACAAAATACAGCTTAAATCAAAATCCAAGTGGTAAAAGCTTAGAATTGGGCAAAACCTGGTCTCTAGTTTGTATTCCTTCCTTGGGGCCGAAATTCAGGTGGGCCAGAAAGCTGGCGCACCTATGAGTTTTTAGCTGCTGCTCACCGCTGGAACGCTTGGTGCGGTGAGTAGATCCATTTTCAGGACTTAGAATTTTTTTACAAAGTCCTATAGGAAATGGATCATCATGTGAGCAGGCCTTCGACTCAAAGCCAGGCTGACTGACTGAAAATGGGTTGGAAGGCCTGCCCACTGCTGTCAATCAGCGTGGTGACATCACAGCGCGTGTACGTCACCACACTATCTCCCCTCCGTTAAAGGAGACAGCTGCAATCATTATTTAACTTTGGCCACTGGGCGACCAGGGAGGGTTTCGACCAGGGAGGGTTTCGACCAGGCCAGTGGCCTGGCACCCAACAGGGGGTGCCAGGCTGCCCGTTAGCAGCCCGGCCGAACCCAGGCCAGTATTTTGCCAGCTGATCGGCAAGTTTGCTGGCAAAACTTCTTGCAATGCTGCAGAGGCAGTGGGCCCTCTCTTTTAAGGGCAGCCGCGCTGCCAGGCCCGCAGTCACTCTGCAGAGGTGCACTGATCGAGAAACCTGTCGGGGGAATCCACGGAGTGAGGTGAAAATCGCTGGGTAAGTTTTTTTTTAATTGATTTTATTGGTGGTGATACCACTTGGGTGGTATGGGGTCCAGGCCGAAAAATCCCCGACTTGAATTTAGGTTGGGTCGGCCTGTTGACCGCAAAGCGGCGGCCATTCGATTTTTAGGAATGGCCACTGCAAACGGGCGCTAATGGGTCTTTGAGACCCTAAATTTGGATTCCCCTTGTCTCTACCCAGACATCTTGCAGATTTGTCTAATTTGAAGAAGAATTTAACTTAATAGTTCATACCCGCACAAATCACTTGATGGTTTCATGCACTTTCGGTAGGTTAGTGCTGTGTGTGTGTAAAATTAAAAACCCTAAATTGTGCATACAGTAGTACAAATGGAAATGAAGAAATACAGTAGAGCTCTGCAATTCACCAGAAAGATGTCTTTAAATAGATCATTTTAGCTCAGGGTTGTTTTATATAGATTTGTTCTTCACAATTCAAAATTACAGGGTGGTGACATATTCTCTTTAGTAAATATAATTTGTAGCATGACTGTTGGAACGTTTGCAATACATTTTTTTCCTAAAATATTTTTTAAAAACCTTCAATTTTGGTAATTGGAATTCAAATGAAATTACAGCAAATATTTGATGTATGCTAATTTTATACCAATGATTATTAATGGAAATTATATTTTTTAAATGTCTTCACCGTACAGCTTTAACTCCAAGTAAACATTAAACCCATCTTCTCGCAATATAAATGTTGGGACATTTTGGGAACAGGAAGTAGTATGCAGAATGGAAAGTCAAGAATAAATTTAAAGATAATTCTGTCATTTGCCTTAGAATCTTGTTACAGAGCATTCCAATTAATCTCATACATTGCCAAAGTTAAGTTTCAAGGAAACAATTTGTATTTAATCAAAATATGATTCTAGTTCTGGCCCTGTAGATTGGTATAAAATAATCTTTTGCAATATTGCAAATCATAAATGAAAGACATTTTCATACCTCCCCAAAACTTAGCTAAAACAAAACACATGATCTCTTGACCCTGCCAACATTAATAAATAGTAGTGGAAGCATTTTGAAAACTTTAAGTTTGTTCCCAGTCACTGTATGGTGTCATGGCAGCACTCAACAATTGTGTGTTAATGTGCTACAATGATGAACACTCAAGAGAATCCTGTACAGACTCTTATTGAGTGAACTGCAAATAATAGTTTATTAAAGGTCATGGCATGTCAAAGAACATTGTGAATGTTTTTCCTGTCCTCTGGTAGACCACCATCAGCCCCTCAGTAAACCCATTTTTGACCCCTCTATTCTTGCAAACTACTGCTCCAACTCCAACCTCCCTTCTCTTCAGAGGTGTTGTTGCAAATCTATGCCCATCTCTCCCAAACCTCCATGTTTGAGTTTCTCCCTTGCCACATCTGTGACTGTGATTGCATTATACCTCTTTGACCTCACTGTAGCCTTTTGATTCGGTCAATCATACTATCCTCCTCCAAAACATCATCTCTGTTATCAAGCTTGGGAGGGACTGCTCTCTCTTGATTCCACTGTACACTAAGACAGATAGCTCTACCTCTCCTCCAACTCTCTCTCTCTCTCTCCACCAACTCTATCTTTTTCTCTTTCTCTTTCACTTTTTCTCTCTTTTTCTCTCACTCTCCACCCCTCTACTACCTTTTTGATTTGGCAGACTGCTTATCTGACATCCAACTCTGTACTCTTCCACACCCACCCTCTCCACCGACTTCCCAGGTTGAAACAGACTCTTCCCGACCTCAGTGTTTTATTCGACCCAGAGCTGAGCTTTCATACCTATATCCTCTTCATCTCTACTTTCACCTCTAGTAATTGCCTCTAAGTCAATCCAACTGCAATTGATACCTTTATCCATGATTTTGCCACTTCCAGGCATGTTAATTCCAATGTTGGTCTCACACCTATAAATTTCAATTCTATCAATTGCGTCCTGTTTTGATGTGTTAAAGGCTTAAATAAATGCAAGTTGTTATTTGCAATTCACCTGTTCTGCTAAAATGTTAATGTATTTTCAAAATATTGAAATTCAACTGTTAAGTTGTGCTTTTAATTTTCCAAGTGGCATTTTTTCTTTAGTACCAAAGCAGCGATTTATTCTTGAAGTTTCAAATACTGATCAACCAACAAAAGCCAATAGTTTTAGGATTCTTTCTGCAAGGTTGCAGTTAAAAGGATATAATTGCACCAGCCTTTTTACTTTATTGGACTGTCGCACCACATTGACTTTTTTGAACTTTTTAAAGGAGGGGTGTATACAAACAAAATAATACTGTGTCCAGCTAACACAAAACATCTGTGTGGTACTTAAAACAGCATCTTGCAAGTTCTTGGGGTTGCCACGTAATCATAAATGCAATCATGAGAGATATTCATACGTTTACAGATCTAGTCATAGAAACATAGAAACATAGAATATAGGTGCAGGAGTAGGCCATTCGGCCCTTCTAGCCTGCACCGCCATTCAATGAGTTCATGGCTGAACATGCAACTTCAGTAACCCATTCCTGCTTTCTCACCATACCCCTTGATCCCCCTAGTAGTAAGGACTTCATCTAACTCCTTTTTGAATATATTTAGTGAATTGGCCTCAACAACTTTCTGTAGTAGAGAATTCCACAGGTTCACCACTCTCTGGGTGAAGAAATTCCTCCTCATCTCGGTCCTAAATGGCTTACCCCTTATCCTTAGACATGCTATAAAATGACTAGTCACAAGAAGCCATGGAGCAGAAATGTTATTGAAATCCAATCCTCAATGATGTGCATGGCGATAAAAGACAAATAGCATTGAAATACATCTTGTATCACCAGTGATATAATATCTTATTTTTAAAACAAATACAGGATTATTTGGAGGTGGCTGAAATTATACAATACATCTCTGGACCATAAGTTTGATTTCTAACTCCCCTTAAATAAGATGTTGGAACCAGTCCTCTGCCTGTTCTAGTAGTTCAAGTAGACATAAAAATCACATGGCACTTCAGAGTGGAAGGTTCTCCTGATGTTTGAGCCAATGTTTCTCCCTCAACTAAGACCATTTAAACAAATGATGAATCATTAATCTCATGTTTATGAGATCTTGCTCTATGTAAATTGGCTACCATATTGGCTTTCATAACAAACGTGACTATATTTCAAAAATAATTCATTGGATGTGAGGTACTTTAAAAAGTCTTGATGTGCAGGTTTGTTCATACTTTCTGAAATATATGACGATTCTGATAAATACATTATATTTTCAACCCTACCAATGCCGAGATAGGCCTGTCTACATTGTGATCTCTAGCTTTTTACACCCTCTCTAATTAAAAAAAAAATGAGAAATGCAAAGAATTACTGACAAGGTAATTTGAAGTGTGAGGTAAAGCGCAAGAACACCATGTGCACTTGCCGCCAGACTGGCTGTGAATACCAAAGTGGAGAAAAATAGAACATGAATCAAAAATGCCATCTTTATATTGCAGAAAAGGATGTGTATTGTCTGTGTTCACAACAGTGCAGGTGAGGGCCATGTTTGAATTGTCTGATTGCAGCGTTATGAATTTGCAAAAGGCAGAGTTGCATATGTGGTACTCAAACACATGTCCCGAGTACAGCTCACTGTTACCGGCAGTGTGATTTTTAATGACTAACAACAGGTGACACGATGGTTCTTTTTAATAACTAAACAGTAAATGGTGGTGCGACAGTCTTGTGGGCCTGAAATTCCAGTTTTTTTTGGGGGGGAGTTGGAGTGGGGGGGTGGAAGGGGGAAGAGTAGTGGGCTGCAATTCCGGGCATAAGTTGTGTATGCCAGAGTTATGCTCATTCTAAAATGCACTAATCTTGTCAGAAGTGGTGCTGGCAGATGATATAGCTACCTGCATGTCGGTAAATGACAGGTTGATGTGGACGAGGGCAAAGGCTGCTGTCACAGACTTTGACTATTTTACACCAGAACTGCACCTGACTTTAGTTATGCTCATAGAAAAGAGGGCTAAGTTACCAACAGCATTACTTGTCAAACCAGAAAGTGATTGATTTCGCAAGCTCAATGGTCACAAACTTTGTGTGAAACATCAGCTTTGACTGAAGAAATCAACAAAATTCTTTTCTCAGCTGTGCTACTAAGAGAGGATTTTTCATGCAGTATGAGGCTGCACCAAAGAAGATGCTAATGAGGAGTTACCTTTTCATCAGAGTCTACAGAGCAAGCCGATTCCTTGATGATGTCTCTGAAGAAGTCTGATTAGAGGCAATGGCTCAATAACAAGCTATAAAAGAAAATGCAGCTCTTGTTGTAAATAGACCTCCAAACATCCTCCCGATCGCAAATAATAAAGAACAGATGTGATTCAGAACACTGCACTTCACATCACACTATGCACAATTATAATTATAGAACTTACTATATTTTACCACTGTATATTTGGTAATATATTAGCATGGATAGAGGATTGGCTAACTAACCTAAAACAGAGCCAGAAATAAATGGGTAATTTTCAGTTGGCAAACTGTAACTAGTGGGGTGCCTCAGGGATCAGTGCTGGGGCCTCAACTATTTAGAATATAAATTTCTTGGATGAAGGGACCAAATGTAATGTAGCCAAATTTGCTGATGACACAGAGAGGTGCGAAAGCAAGTTGTGTGGATGACAAAGAATCTGCAAAGAGATATAGATAGACTAACTGGGCAAGAATTTGGAAGATGGAGTATAATGTGGGGAAAATGTGAGGTTATCCACTTTGGTAGGAAAAATAAAAAAGCAAATTATTATTTAAATGGGGAGAGATTATAAAATGTTGAGGTACAGAGGGATCTGGGGGTCTTTGTACATGAAAAAAAGTTAGCATGCAGGTACAGCAAATTAGGAAGGCAAATGGAATGTTGGCCTTTATTGTAAGGGTGATGGAGTATAAAAGTAGGGAAGTCCTGCTATAACTGGAGTACTGTGTAGAGTTTTGGTCTCATTTAAGGAGAGATATACTTGCATTGGAGACAGTTCAGAGAATGTTCATGAGGATGATTCCTGAGATGTCGGGGTTGTCTTATGAAGAAAGGTTGGGCCGATACTCATTGGAGTTTAAAAGAATAAGAGATGATCTTATTGAAACACATACGATTCTGAAGGGGCTTAACAGGGTAGATGCAGAGAGGGTGTTTCCCTCGTGGGGGAATCTAGAACGAGGGGGCACAGTTTCAGAATAAGGAGTTGTCCATTTGAAACTGAGATAAGGAGGAATTTCTTCTGAGGGTCATGAATCTCTGGAGTTCTCCATCCCAGAGAGCTGTGGAGGCTGGGTCATTTAAAATATTTAAGGTGGAGATTGACAAATGTTTGAATGATAAGGGAGTTGAGGGTTATGGGGATCGGGCAGAGGAGTGGAGCTGAGTCCAAGGTCAGATCAGCCATGATCTTATTGAATGGTGGAGCAGGCTCGAGGGGCCAAATGGCTGCCTCCTGTTCCTATTATTTTCTTATGTTCTTGTATTTACCTGTATCTGTGCTGTTCTTAAACCTATCCTGATGCCACGCTGATGTGATACCAGAGGGCCAGAGATATCTGCGATGTTTGGCTGTGCTGTGGTGGCATGAGCTGCTTGGGATTGCAGTGGGCCTCATCTCGGTACTTCCGAGTCCCAGGGAGCCCCTTCAGAAAGCACTACCAAGTACGTGGATGGCCTGGTCCTGCAGCCTGGTACCTACATACGCAGGCATCTGAAGAGGCTGGCTAGAAAGATCACTAGCGGTTACGAGGCGGAAGGACGACAACATGAAGGCATACTCTAGCCACACAACATTGGGTCCTGGGTTCTGAGTGGGATATGGTGGGATCAGGTTCTACAGAACCTGAGATATTGCGCTGATACGCTCGGAAATCGCTTTGTGTCATGTATCCTACATGGCTACTGTTGGTACTATCACAAGGTGTGCACCAGAGGGCACAGCAGTGGGAGACTTGTAGGTTACCTGTACAGATGTGCCTGGCCTGGTATAAAAGGCAGGCCACCAGGGTGTGATCCTCACTCTGGAGTTAACAAAGGACTAGGGTCACTACAGTTCAAGTACAACACATTGCCTCGTAGAGTCATTATTAGAGCATCTAAGGACACAACAATTGGCGACGAGATTACGAACTTTCACGTGAAAATGGCTACCTTTTGTACATTGCAGCAGTTCACCGCTGGTGGTGATTGGGATGCCTTTGTGGAGAGGCTCGACCATTTCTTCACAGCAAACGACCTGGCAGAAGACAACCCCACCACAATGGCTGATAAGTGCAGAGCTATCTTGCTAACCAGTTGTGGGCCCACCGTCTATGGCCTCGTCAGGGACTTGCTGGCACCAGCGAAGACAATGACCAAGATGTACAAGGAGCTTGTAACCCTGATCCATGAGCAACTCAAGCCCAAGGAGAGCATCCTCGCAGCCAGACCACCGGTTCTATATCCACCGGCAGCTCGAAGGCCAGGAAATCACAAAATACACCGCAGACCTCAGGAGGCTGGTGGCACCATGCGAGTTTGGCAACCACCCCAAAGAAGTGCTACGGGACATTTTTGTCATTGGAATTGGCCATGAGGGCCGCCTTAAGCTACTGTCGGCAGATACCACAGTCACACTGCAGAAGGCCATCTCTGTGAGACAGGCATTAATGACCTCGACCTGCGGCTCTAGGCAGATGACTCACGCTCCGGACTCAAACCTGGCAGGTACTGTGCACAGTGGTGCTGTTTAGAGGCTGGACTGTAGAGCATGAACCTCTCGGGGGAGAGAGAGAACAGGCCCCCGAGTCCCTTAATCAAAGGGGGCTAATCGAGTAGCTCCATGCTGGCATTGTGGAGGGAGTCACAGGGCTCACCAGTACCGCTTTAAAGACTGTGTGCAAGTGCTGCAGCACAAAGGGCCCCCTCCAGCGAATGTGTAAGAGAAATATGACTCACTGTGTTGATGAGTCTGCAGATGGCCATTAATCCAGCACGGATTATGAAACGATAGGCAGAGAGGCAGCTCAGCCCCACGATGAGGTATATAGCATGTTTACATACACCATAGAGTGTTCCCCGCTGAAGATGGAAGTCGAGATGAATGGCGTTCCAGTCTTCATGGAAGTGGACACGGGGGCGAGCCAGTCAATAATGAATCAAGAAGCCTTTGAGAGGCTATGGGACAATCAAGCTGAACGACCCAAGTTGGTCCCGGTTCAGGCAAAGCTGCGCCGATGAACTTATCCCAGTCGTTGGTAGTGTGAATGTAAAGGTACTCCATGATCGTGTGGTGCACAAGTTACCTCTGTGGATTGTTGCAGGTGATGGACCAACGTTGCTTGACAGAAGATGGATGGAGAAGATCCATTGGAAGTGGGAAGACTTCAACCGTCCAGCGATAGACGTCCTCCACGTTCAGAGGCACAGTAAGCTCTCACTTCAGGGTGGACCCGGCACCAGAGAGCAGACCAGCACAGCACCCGAGGCACAGACCGCTCAGCACGACTGCGTGGAGATGATCCAGTTGAGATGACCCGAACACACCTTCCAGGCTCCAGTGGCAGGATTCTGGAGGAAGAAAATCATATCCAGAGGCGACTTTCCAGCTTCAGTGGCAGAACCGGGGCGAAAAGGATCACACAGTCAACATCGTGGATGGAGGAAAGATGGCGCCCAAACCACAAGGTGAGGCGCTGAAGAAAAAGATGGCAGCGACCAGACCATGAGGTGCAGGGCCGACGGAGCAACACGTGGCACCAAACCGAGAAGAGGATTGGGGTAAAGTAAGCAAGGCTCTCTCAAAGGAGGCCTGCAACCCACTACAATTAAAGGGACAGTTCCACACACTCAAGTAATGTAATAGCAACTGGTAAGTTAGAGACAAAATGTGTAACGGACAATCAGAGTTGTGTACATACAATAAGCAAGGAAAAGTCGCATGATGATGTAAAATGTGTAATTGCTGATCAGAATTGTGCACATGCAACCAGCGAGGAAAAGTCGTGTAATCGGCGCTAGAGTATCCATCATAAGTAATGAAAAGTTGTGCAATGTAGGATTTCAACTGCACGCAGCCAATGCAGCATCGGGAGCACACAGGGCCAGCGAACTACCCAATGCTGTAGCCTGTGTCCCAGGGACCAGAGTTATGCACCATGGAGTGTGGCCACAAGCAGCCAATACACATGAGCTGCAGAGCAAGCGACTTCAGTAGGGCAACGGCACCGGTATCGATACCCTGCCCGATCGGCTCCACCTCTCAGGCACCCGATGACACCAACCGCCACAAGCCTGAAAGAGTAAAGTGTGCTAAGGCGCAGCCCTCCAGACCCCATCGCAACCAAGGCCATAACCTGTAAACGAAGGGTCACTCGCTACAGTTCCCCCAAAAGGGACCGGGACCAGCCAGGATCCCGAACCAAACAACGCCCAGGCCAGTGAGTCAGCAGTTCCCTGTGCACTGCTGGACTACAGCTCCTCAGGGAGCAGCAGCGAGCCAGGGCATAAAGGAAGGACCGGGAGGTCACAGGCATCTGTGAACCTGCCCGACGCTAGGAACCATAGCAACAGCCCCAAGAGCAGGCAACTTGAGCCAACCAGGTTCCCACTGCCAGCACGGGGCACCGCGCTGTCACCAGACTGCAGAGACACCATCCAGCAGTTTTGGAACTAGTTTGTCCCTATGAACCACATCGATAATGTATTGCACCAGTCTAACATACTTGTCTCCCAATGAACCACAAATATAATGCAAACTTGTTTTTCTGTACTTGAATGTATATGAATGTAATGAGCCTCCAGCATAATCTATATGTGTGGGGGGGAGGAGGGGAGGGGAGAATGGAGTGGTCAGGGACGCACACAAACAGCAACCACCAGCACTCTACTGCACCAACCACTCACCCAAGATTGAAACTGTTATGTATGTAACCAGCATTCTACTGCCACCAGAGGGTGTATCTGTTGGAGTCCCAAGGGATCCCACCAATCCTTGGGAGCACTGTATATAAGCAGGCCTCCCATGCTGTACCCAAACTTTGGAGTTAGAATAAAGAGACTAAGGTCACTTACTCACGTCTACAGTACTCAATCACATTAGTTTATTCTGGACATAAAACAAACCACCTGCCAAGGGTCAATCAGATAGAGCCCAGATAGAGCTAAGCCCAGAGCACAATCAATGCAGAGGCGATTTGCACTAAAGGCTTGGAGAGTGATGTCATGTATCCTACATGGCTACTGTTGGTACTATCACAAGGTGTGCCACCAGAGGGCACAGAAGTGGGAGACTTGTAGGAGACTGTACAGGTGTGCCTGGCCTGGTAATAAAAGGCAGGCCACCAGGTGTGATCCTCACTCTGGAGTTAACAAATAAAGGACTAAGGTCACTGCAGTTCAAGTACAATACATTGCCTCGTGGAGTCATTGTTAGAGCATCTAAGGACACAATACTTTCCATCATTATTTCCAAATGGTCCGCCACCCTCAAGGCCAGAGGTCAAAGTATCAACTTTAGATGCACTGCCTGGACTGGAGCGATTTCTATCGGGGCCAGATCAGATGCAGATAATTGTGGACCCATCACCTGTTCAGATAGTGTTGCATTGAGGATTGTATTGAAAGCTGGCATTTAACTCGGGTTCTCCAAGATGGTTTATAGTGTTTGAAACAATGTCTTCCAGTGATTTTTGATAAATTGACTCAAAGCTTCTATCCTGGAGTTACTAGGAGATGCTATTCTAACAATAACTCAAGTTCATAGAATGGCTATTCAGAGTCACCAATCAGAAATAGGCAACAATTTTATTCATTTTGGTTTTTACACAGTGATGCCTTGGGGAGGTGATTGGTTCACACCCAAAAATCTCTCTCTCCTAGAATTTACCCAGTGTTGATAGCTCTGTTTCATGCAGAGTGTTTCCTGTAAATACTGCTCAATTTTGTGCATTCAGCAAAAGGTGTGTGTGTTCACAACATGTCACTGTGTACATTGTGGAAGAGCATTTGGATTTCAGTTTAGGATTTGATGCTATTCTAAAATTTTTGGCTCGCTTGTGCCTCTTAGCACCCCGGAGGGGCGGTAAAAGGTGTTTCTATGCGTTACGGCGGGCATCCAACTTTTACTGCCCAGCCGGCAAATTCGGCTCATGGTTTACGGCGGTGCAAAAACTTACTGCGATCATGACGCCAATCATCGTGCAATGCTCCGCTAGCGCCCCGGGTGCATAGTTAGGCCCTAACGCCTCATTAAATGCCCACCCCAGGAAACATCTGAAAAAAACAGATGTTTCCAGGCAGTATTGGAAACGTATTTAAATGGAAGGAGGAGAATCCTATATCGCAGGTCACATTGACTGCAAAGGTTGCGCACATCACGCTACATGAAGCTCCGACTTGAAAGTGCCAGTTTTAACTGCCATTAGTGTCCTTCCAACGGCAGTGAGAGAATATAATGAAGGCATTACTAGTTCGCCAGTGTGTCGTGCTGCATGCTATTGCCTTGGGGCATCAAGTTAGAAGACTGGCTCTTGGCCACATCGGCCCAAAAATTAGGAGAGGCCGAAAACGTCTAGGGAGGAGGGCTTGTCCCCCACGGCTTTACAGGCACCAACGCTCATATCTCCAGCTCTCTGAAGAGCAGTGTGTGAGAAGGCTGTGCTTCTGAAAGGATATTCCATCTCCTACAGGCAGACCTGCAGCCTTCCAGTGTCAACAGGACTGTGCTGCCCGTCGCAGTGAAGGTCACTGTGATGCTGGCCTTCTATGCCTCTGGCTCCTTCCAGGCTGTAGCAGGGGACAGATGCAGCATCTCTCAATACGCTACATATCGCTTCATTCGGCATGTTGCAAAGGTTCTATACGCCTGCAGAACGAACTTCATATAGTTCCCAATGGGCAGGGACAGCCAGAATGAGCAGGCATTTGGATTTGGCTGAATTGCGGGCTTCCCGAGGGTTCAAGGACCCATTAACTTCATACGTGTGTCCTGGCGAGCACCATTCCACACAGAGGTATTCAGAAACTGAAAGGGATAGCACTCCCGCAAAGTCCAGCTGGGGTGTGACCACACTCAGTGCGTCCTCGCAGTGAATGCCTGCTATCCAGGAAGTGCACATGATGCTTTCATCTTGCATGAGAGCAGTGTCTCATGAATGTTTCAGCGACAAAGGGAAGGGTGCTGCTGACTGCTCGGGGACAAAGGATATGGCCTGGCCACCTGGCTCATGAACACCCTCTGCAACCCCACCACAGAAGCCGAGAAGTGCTACAATAAGAGCCATGCAGCCAACCGCAACATAATTGAACAGACAATTGGGGTGCTCAAGCAGTGCTTCTGATGCCTGAACCATATGTGCCTTCCATAGTTCAACAGCTACCACTATGGCTGGTGACTGAGGTTTTTCAAAGACTGAGAGGAGGTGAGAGGCGGTGAGAGGCAGATAGCATAGCGGCTCAGGGAGATGTATGGAAAACGCATATCAACAGTGCGAGTGGAGTGCAAGGACGCTTGGCAGTGATTAGGGTGCAAGAGGGTAGGTGCATCCTGAATGCAGAGGCAATGGCTGGAGAAGTGAGCCTCCAACTTTCTGCTGCATTCTGCAACCCACACCACTGCCTGCAACACATTGAGAAGGGGCAGCTCCATCAAAGTCTTAACATTCTGTGAGACATTGATAGAAACATAGAAAATAGGAGCAGGGAGTAGGCCATTCGGCCCTTCGAGCCTGCACCGCCATTCAATAAGATCATGGCTGATCATTCACCTCTGTACCCCTTTCCTGCTTTCTCTCCCATACCCCTTGATCCCTGTAGCCGTAAGGGCCATATCTAACTCCCTCTTCGATATCTTGCAAGCATGGCAGGCCGACATAAATGTGAAGGGTATTCACCCTGACAACTCTCGTGAGGACGTTGAACTTCTTGCAGCATTGTGTGCCAGTTCTGGTCACTGTGCGATCTCCCACCAGATTGTTTTCAAATAGCTGGGCAATGGCCTCCTTCCCCCAACCAGATGGAGTGCAGCCCACCTCCTTTCAATGGCCTGCACTGAAGCCTCAGCAGCCGCTGGAGAGAATCGACTGGCACGAAGCTTGCCGCTCTACTGCACCATCTCTCCTGCTGTGTCTGAAGAGGGCTGGGTCATCTGCGCATGTGCACAGGAAACCGGCGTGCCCTCAAGTACCGTCTGCACATGCGTGAAATGTTGAACTTTTTTAACGCTGCAGTTTTTGGCTGAAGCGTAAAAACTTCCCTGTGTAATGCCTTACTTTGTGCCCCCGATCATGGAACCTCATTTTTTTGGCGAAATTTGCAGACAAGGGCGCAAACCTTTTCCAAGCGGTATCAGGACCCTCCCCGCCGCCATTACCACCCCGAAATCACAAAAGCTGAAAATCCAACCCCTTGTCTTACTGAACTGAAACCTGAATTTCGAGACTGCAGCTTGCAAGTCAAAATTTCCCCTGAGGTTTGGAGGTGACGAGTGATGGAAGATCCTAAAATAAAATAGCAAATGCTGGACATGCACAGCAGATCAGTTAGAAAAAGAGCAAGCATTTCAGTTTGGTTGGCATTTAAGTTGCAATCCTTTGTGAAAATTTGAGTTTTGATGGAAGGGTCCCTGCAGTAATTTTGGTTCTGCGTGTTTCTTTAGATGTTGGCTGCCCTGTTGGGCTTTTCCAGCATTCCTGTTTTTTTTTCCCTTCTCTACTGGATAAATGAAACTGAACCAATGATCAGTTTGTTTAATGCTCATTCTTGCTGCACAAGGAACCTTCCGATTCAGAGATCTACTGAAATGGCCATTTTTAACTTGCGTTTACAAGTGATGGCTTGTAATCAATTGGTAGCATCTAATGCTGATTTTTTTTAATTTTAAATTTATACTGTTTGTCCTCATTAACTATTAGGTATTTTGCTATTAAATTAACATGATTAAAATTAAACTTCTGTCCCATGCTTCCCTTGGCAACTCTGATATAATAGTGGCAAGTAACATTCGCACCACACAAGTGTCAGGCAATGACCATCTCCAACAAGAGAGTCTAACCACCTCCCATTGATAATCAATGGCATTCCCATCGTCAAATCCCCTACCATTAACATCCTGGGGGTCACCACTGTCCACACACTTAATTGGACCAGCCACATTATGGCTTCCAAAGCAGGCCAGAGGCTGAGTATTCTATGACAAGTGACTCACCTGACTCCCCGAAGCCTTTTCACCATCTGCAAGGAACAAGTCAGGAGTGTGATGGAATACTCTCCACTTGCCTGGATGAGTGCAGCTCGAACAGCACTCTAAGCTCAACACCATGCAGGACAAAGCAGCCCGCTTGATTGGTACCCCATCCACCACCTTAAACATTCACTCCCTCCACCACCAGTGCACCGAGCCTGCAGTGTGTACCCTCTACAAGATGCACTGCAGCAACTTGCCAAGACTTTGCAGCAATCTCCCAAACATGTGGCCTCTACCATCGAGAAGGATAAAGGGCAGCTGGAGCATGGGAACACCACCATCTCCAAACTCCCCTCAAAGTCTCACACCATCATGACTTGGAAATATATTGCCGTTCCTTCATCGTTGCTGAGTCAAAATCCTGGCACTCCCTAACAGCATTGTGGGAGTACCTTCACCTCACTGACTGCAATGCTTCAAGAAAATGGCTCACGACCATCTTTATTGAGGGCAATTGGGGATGGGCAATAAATGCTGGCCTTGCCAGTAATGCCAACATCCCATGAATTTAATTTAAATAAAATTTGTGCCTCTTTTAAACCCCAAGTATTCAAGTCACAGATAGATTTTTAACCAATAAGGGAATTAAGGGTTACGGGGAGAGGGCGGGTAAGTGGAGCTGAGTCCATGGCCAGATCAGCCATGATCTTATTGAATGGCGGAGCAGGCTCGAGGGGCTAGATGGCCTACTCCTGTTCCTAATTCTTATATTCTTATGTTCTTATGTTCAACTGTTTTAATGTTCAGTTTACAATGTCTTCTTTTCTGATCATGTCTAATGACCTGTAATTACTTGAGGTCATGTGCAACTCAAAGGCATTAAATTACAACTTTCTGAATAACCAAGTAAATATGATTTTACCGTCTTATCATTGGAATCTGAAATGTGAGTGAAATTACAAATGAAGTAATGTCGTACTCAAACTAGTTTTGTTCAGTCATGCAGAGAACAGCTGCAAATGCTTTATTTCAGGCTGAGTAGAAGGAATTAGCACTGAAGGGCATATTGAGAGGGATTAATGACTTGGGAATCTTTCTATTTAGTTTACAAAATTTAAACATTGACAGCAACAACTGTTTAAATTTATATAGCACCATTGACAAAACTTCCCATGGTGTTTTACAGATGGCAATTGGGAATGAATGCTGAGCCAGGTAGAGTGTGTTTCGCAAATTTGGCTGGAGTGCTGGGTTTTAAGAATTTGTAAGATGGCGAGGCAAAGATGTATAGAAAGAGTGTGCCAGAGAGCAAAGCTAGATGCCGGAAGCCTCTATCAGCAATGGTGGGGCGAAGGAAAGGGCGGAGTGCTTGGGAGGAGGAGCTTGCAGAGGTAGAGTGAAGCAAAGCTGTGGAGTGATTTATAGAAGAGAAAATGTTTTTAAATATATAATGTTGTGGGATGGGGAGCCATAGGAGGTCAGCGAGGGTGGGGGCGATGTCCAAATGCAGATATGGTAGTGTTATAGTACTAAACGAGCAACCCAGATTTCATTAATTCACAATCTCACCATGCAAAGTTGTGATATTGAATTAAATAAATTAGATAATATGGGCTGGCACCAGAAAATGATGGTCACCAAAGCTAATGGATTATCATAAAAACCAAACTGGTTCACCCATGTACATCAGGGAAGAAAACCTACTACCCTTAATTTGGTCTATATATAGCTCTAGTCCCACACTACATGGCTGACCCTTAATGATAAGCCAATTGGTTATAAAAACACTTGCTATGGTAACTAGGAATGCAGGCACTCTGACAGTATTTTGGTATTTGAAGTCTTGTTTGCAATAAAAGCAGGGGATCATCTGTAATAAGCTGTGACTGAATTAACGTTGCAAATAATGATTTTTCTCAAGTTTATGAAGGATACTGCTCATTAAAGCCATATAATTCAGGATGTTAAATATACACATTGTGGATATGGAAAATATTTGTTCATTATATAGATCATTTCTGATTATGCCCCTCTTAAAATAACTACTGTGCAAACTCCACAAATTGTAGCAAAATAACTTTCTGTAATACTTTATGCGCTAGAAATTGCATAGCGCCCCGTTTGGGGCGATAACTTTTGAAGGAGCGCAAAGCATCGCCAGGCGAAAAAGATTTGCTGCTCCCGGGAACTTCCGCTTTAGCACTCCAAGAGGGAAGTGAAGCATTAAATCAAGTGCTACCACTTCCCTTCGAGTGCTAAAATGGGTGAGAGGGCCAGTAGCAGCAAAGCCCTGAGCAATGTTCAGGGCAGCGCTGCTGTTTTTTTTTTTACAGGCTCCTTCCCTTGTTTAAAGGGAAGAGCCAATGATGGGTTGAATGAAATTTCATGCTCTCTCTGTTGGGTCACGGGACCTGCGCTATGTGCATAATAGCCCCAAGCACTCTAGGAGAGTGGCGGGCTGAGGAATCATGGTGTCAAAATCAATCAGAAGGCACCAGACTGGGAGAGTAATAAATTTTGCCCTACCTGACCACCACTGCCTTTAAATATCATTCCCCAAGCGGCCAGCCGAACTGACAATGCCTCCTGCAGCTGCCATTGTTGACGCCCGGCGATGCAGGAGCGAATATCACATCCGGGACGCTATGCTCCAGATGACGTCATGATCTACAGGGTGCAAGACAGTGAGGCAGTAAGTGTTAGCGCCAGCACAAAACTGCCAGTAGTTCACGGGCGTCGGTGAAATTGCTGCGCCCGGTCGGTAACCCCTTGGTGTCCCATGACCGCCCCCCTCCGACGCTAAAGGGAGGTGCAAACTCGCCAAATTTATCGTATATTTTGAGAGAGATTCGTAACATAAGAATTAGGATTCTGTTCAAATGTTATGAAAGAAAAAAAATCCACCAGCCCATATCTGTGCCGTTACCTGCTGAATTTTTTAATGAATACATACAGAAATCCGTACATAAAACTTGTTAATATATTATAAAAGATGACATGACAGCTTAGAAACTAAGCTCCTGCATATGATATAATCAACAAATTATTCAGCAAAACCTTGGGGAGCTTTGGCTGATCCTCCTCAGATTGTCCAGGTAATATCAGAGTTGATATTTAAAGCCATTTCATTCATCATACAGCTGCAAGTTAAACAAACCTGTTGTTCTACTCATGATTTCTTTTGAGTTGAATGGGGAAAAAAATGGCAGGCTGATGACTTGAAGTGGTGACTGAGGGAACTATTGTTGGACTTTATGGTTTAGTTTATGATTAAGTAGAACTGTCGTCATACAAATTAGCTGGGGGAATTGAAATGACCATTAATTCCAGGATATTAAAAGTTTTCTGAATGATTGCAATAGTTGCAGTTATTTGAGCTAATAAAAAAAACATTGCTTTCATAATGTTGTATATTGTATTTTAAATGTGTTTAAAAATGTTGCCCAGTTGCAGCTGTGGTGTATTTGACAGGTTGTTATGTGTCGTATATCTTTTGCTGAAGTTGCTGTGTAATTCAAATATTTACCTGTGAAATAGCTTTATAATTATGCTTTTGTAATGAACATATTCCTACCTTTTGAAGAAAATATTTTGCTATTTTCAGTGTTGCAGGTGAGCAGTATGTTTTGGTTGGGGGTTAACTTCTATTTCATTTTCTGTTTTAAATTGCATCATCAACTCTGCTGTTTAAGAATTTTGTTGAGGTGGTAATCTATGGAGTTGCTTTTAATACCCAATTCATGCAACTTTGTGAAGTAATTTGTTGGTTCTTGGAGAGCAGTATATCAGTTTCCTCTGACATGTATATCTCGAATGGATTAAAAATAAAATTATCATTTAACTGTTACGAACAGGTATTGATGAGAAACTAACCTCGAAAGGGTTATTCACATACCCCGCCCCAGTCACCCCCTCACACCCAAATGTGAAGTCAAACTTGCCTGACTATATATTTTTTTTGCCAGTCTTGTGAATTTAGCTGCCTTCCCGGAACAGTGCAGCTGGGATTGGGACCTCAATATCTGTTACTTAGAGTCTGTCCAACATTGCGTAATTTGCAAATTATTCATTGATTACTTCAAAACTGCTGCAAAGTAGTCAGCTATATTTCAAAAAATGTCTCAACTGGATCCATTAGCAAACTGAGTGTCTATTGTAGTTTATGTATGTGATGAGCTGAGGATTCATTTCAGTTGAAACAATCTGATGGAGATGTGCTGCAAATGAATTACTATTTACATTTTAACAGCTGTGGGATAGTGAGATTGATACAGAAAACTCGGGCTACATTTCCTTAGCCAGCACATGTACAAAAGATATGGGCTTGGAAATTCCGGCCTTCCCGGGTCTGTACAGAGTGTCTACAGACCCGGGAAGGCATCGGAAAATCCAGTTTTCAGCACACAATGCGCATGCGCTGAAAACCGGCTTTTCCGATCTGTCAAGCTGGAGCTTGACAGATCCTCCGTATCTCGGGAGCTGGGACATTTGCATGGGCAAGACTGCGGTAATTACCCATATGTCCTCAATTCTTGCACCTGATAAAAGCAGGTGCATAGCCTACTTTACAGGCGTAAGTGTTTAAAAACATCAAAATATAATTCAATTAAATTTTAAAAACACATTTTATTTAAATAAAACTCTTCCCACTACATTATATTTATTTTTAACGATAATTAAAAAAACTTTTTAAAAACAATTTTTTTCTATATTAACTTTAATTTTAATTATGTGACGTCTTTTTTTTTTGTGTTTAGTGTGCTTAGTTTTTTTTTCTCATAGCAATGAGAACTCGTACATACGGAGTTCTCATTGGCATTAATGGGAAAGTTGTGGAATACGTACCTGATTGGCTGAGCAGTCACACGTGACTGCACCTTTTGCATGGGAACCAGGAGGACTGGAGCGCGCTTCGCAGCGCGGGAAAAGGAGGTCTCCCCACCGGAATCCCACGGTCCTCCCGGACCACCAGGCACTGTCATAGAAATGTTTCAGGTCGTAGGCAATTGCCTGTGGGAAGCCTCCGACCACAATTTCAGCCCCATGATGTCACATCAGTACAAGTCCTACAAGGTCACAAAATGGAATGTTATCCCATTCAAATGGATCAGAGACATTTGCCTTGACATTTAGTACAAATGAACCAATTTGAATCTGAAGCTTATTGTGAATCTAACTGAGAACAAAACCACATCTTTATCAATGGAATGTTTGTCAAAATAAGAAATTACAGAATATTTTCCTGACTCCCATTTTCATCATGTCCTTTCAAATGAGAACTAAAACAGAAACTTACATTTATCGTTGTACATTACTTGCACCAGAGACTGGTTCCCATTTCCCAGCACCGTAAATATTATAAATTAAAGTCTAATGTAAAATGAAGGAGTTGAGGCCGATGAGCTGATTGGACCCAGTGACTGATGCAGACACAAGTGGAATTGAGGCAACTAGATGGGGCATTTGACACAGAGGGTATGACTTTGTTGCATTTTATGTTTCTGCATCTCCCCTCAATTCTTAGAGATTTGCTTCATGATATATTACACAGAAACAGGCCATTCGGCCCAACCAGTCCATACTGACGTTTATGCTCCACTCGAGTCTCCTCCCATCTTTCCTCACCTAACTCCATCAGCATAACCCTCTATTCTCTTCTCCCTCATAGGCTTGTCGAGCCTCCCCTTAAATGCATCTATACTATTCACTTCAACCACTCCCTGTGGTAGCGAGTTCCACATTCTCGCCACTCTGGGTAAAGAAGTATCTTCTGAATTCCCTATTTGATTTCTTGGTGAATATCTTGTATTGATTGCCCCTAGTTTTACTCTTCCCTACAAGTGGTAACACTCTGTCTATTCTATAAAAACCTTTCATGATTCTAGAGACCTCTTAAGTCACCCTACAGCCTTCTCTTTTTAAGAGAAAAAAAGACATAGCCTGTTCATCCTTTCCTGATATGTATAACCTTGCAGTTTTGGTATTCTTATAAACCTTCTCTGCACCCTCTCCAGTGCTTCTATATCCTTTTTATAATAAGGCGACCAGAACTGTACATCGTACTGGTATAACAAAGGTTTGATACAAGTTTAGCATTACCTCTACTTTTCAACTCTCTCCCTCTAGAAATAAACCCTAATGCCTGGTGTGCTTGGTTTATAGCATTATTAACCTGTCGTTACTTTGTGATTTGTGTATTTACTCCGAGATCCCTTTGTTCCTCTACCCCATTTAGATTCTCATTTTTCAAGTGATATGTGAATCTCATTTTTCTCAATATAATACAGTTCTGTAGTCCCAGTCGCTGCTCTGGTACCTTGCCCATGTGTCTGTTTTCATGTGCGAGTCTGTTTGTCGTGTAGACTGTGTCAAGAATGGGGACTCTGGGCGGTTTTCTCCTTCCTAACCAGATTATTGAGGCACGTTGTAGCACCAATTGGTCATTCTATCAGCTATCACAAAACTAGCCTGGGATCTTCCTGGTCTGTACAGCTCAGCTGCTCAGCAGATAAACTCGCTGGACCAGCAGGCGGCCTTGAGACAGAATTACTGTAAAATAAAACCTGAATACTGCAGACAATGGCCCTGAATTTGCGGTCAGAGGCGTACCTCCAGCGTACACCTCCGACCCGCGAAATATTTCCAAAATTACCTCCTGGCTTCACAGCTATGGGGAGTTCCCTTCTCCGGCCTCCAGGCATACTCCTGCGTAAAGACCCACTGATCCCAGGGATGCAAGCAGTTCGGAAGTGTCCCAGGGATCACTTGGGCCAGGTCCTCCGATGAGAAAAGAGGATTTCATTGCAGTCGTTTCCGAATGGAATCACCTAATGATATGCAATGGAATCCCCAAATAACTAAACAATTTAGACAACTCTAATAAATATACAAAATATCTGACGAAGGATCATCGACCTGAAATGTTAACTGTTTCTCGCTCCACAGATGTTGCCTGACCTGCAGAGTATTTCCAGCATTTTCTGTTTTTTTTTTATTTCTAATGAATATAAATGCTCTGATTTTCAAATTTAATTAAGTCCCTTAAATACAACAAAAACATTTTGAAATATCATTTTAAACATTTGAATCTGGGCCAATATTTGCATTAACTAATTTTAAGTGTGCATCATTTTTGAATTAAAAATGTTTTAATTTAAGATTGATATTAACTCTTGGTTTGTGGTAGATGCCTGGGATTGAAGTTCCTTGGCAGCTCTGTTTTAAAGTTACAGACTTGTAACAGTGGGAATGAAGGGCTTATTTTGCATAGCATTGTACATAATTGTAAAGGATTTATATGCATTTTGTTTTGGAATTTTGTGGTATATTCCACAAAATATTTTCCTAACAGTTTAATAAAACACAAGTGACCTTGTGTGAAATGGAAGAATTCAAAACTATTTAATTGCGTCAATGCAGTGCCACATGGTAAGTACATATTCATACAGTAAATTGCCTAGAAAAACATCCTGAATGGAAGCTGTTTTATCAGGGGTTTTGAGCGGAATGATACATGGATTGTGTGTCCTCTTAAGCGGGCACTGTGCTTTAGAGAGTCTCAATATCAGGACTCCATTTTAAAATGGAGATTTTTACAAAGCAATATTAACATCCTTCTGTTTTTCCCTGATTTTTGAAAATCTTTTAAATACTGGGTTCTAGTCACTTGACTTTTCCTTTTGGGGAGGTGCACTAACTTGTATGGGAATTGCTGCCATCGGTGTCAGCTTTATGCAAAGACCTAAATCTGGTTTAAGGCAATAAACTGCATCCATCTCGCAAGGTCGAGGAAATAGCATATCTGTGCTTTACTCCACGTTCATTGTGCTGTTACTGCTTAAATGGCTGCTCCCTGACACTGATCTTCAGTTATTGTTTGAGTAGCTGAGTCATATCCCCTGATAGTTACTGGATGAAGCGCCCTCAGCCAATCACTGTTTGGAAATAATCTGAAACAGGTGCTCTCACAATGGGAAATGTGGACATTAGGTGCAGTATACAAGCAGCTGGTGTGAAGCCTTGCTGAGACAACTAAGGTTTTGAGCTTAAAACACTGATAGCCTGCTGCAATGTTACTACTCAGATTTTAATGATTGAAGAGAACTATCTCTTTTCTATCTTCAAACATTTAAAAATCACTGTCGGTGCGAAACACTTTTTACATGAATTTGAGTATATCTGTGGAATCCCAATTTTTGACAGGTTCAGAACAGAGCAAATAGGTAGTGGAAATGTGGCTTTAGCTTGAATTGCAGTGCAATAAAGCCAATTCTATACTATTGATGCTGGAGAAGGAGGAAAAGCAGAACAAAGCTATGGAGGCAGGGCTATCACACACTCTTAGAATTAATTTTAATAGGGGATTATGAATGCTGGGAAAGTTCAACTTTCATTACCTTCTCTTGGTGGGAAGCAAGAAAAGAAAACCACAAAACGGGGATTTACTTGCACAGTGCAAGTGGGAAATCATTCTTGCCCATCTGAGATTCCTGCCAAATCTTGGAAAGTTGCTGGGTCTGGTTACTCAGCCCAAGACTGTGAGAAAGTTGAGCTAACAAATACAATTAAATCAACAAGCTTATTAATGACTGCAGTTCTCCTGGTGGATCATTTTTCTCATTATTCATTTTAGTCATTCCTCAAATCTGTTTCTCTGCTATAATGTCAGTAGTTACTTTTGAATCAAAAATCTTAAATAAATTAACTATTAAATAACATAACAGGTTGTCAGTTAACCAAAATTCTTTGTCATGGTTTGATTTTTTTTTTTAAGTGGCGTCATAATTTTATTTTGGAGTGCTCATTGAAAGCGAGATTCCCTGGAAGTATTTTGCTTATCCTGCTCTTGCCAGCCCTGTGCGAGAGGACAGCTGGGTGTTCTGCTTGGCCCGACCTATGCTTCTCTGAAACCAACCAGCAACAATTTTGTAACAGTAGCTCTGGGTTTTACCCTTCCCCGTGCAGAAGTGTGTCTCTTGGGCATCTCCTCATAGTGGCACAGTAGAAATCGGAACTGTGAAGATGATCATGGATACAAGCCTTGCATCCCTTTGTTCCCCAATCCAGGTGTGCTGCAATGCATCTGGTGAGCTTTACCTGCACCCTTGAAAATTGAACAGTACAGGGTGTCAGCAGCAACCCAGTTAGAAGTCCCATTCAATTAGATTTTCTGCCAACTTAATTTCTGAGAGCATACTTTAAAAGAAAGTAAGACTTGCATTTATATAGAGCCTTTCGTGACCATCAGATGTCTCAAAGCGCTTTACAACCAATGAAGTACTTTTGGAGTGTAGTCTTTGTTGTAATGTGGGAAACGCGGCAGCAAATTTGCGCACAGTAAGCTCCCACAAACAGCAATGTGATAACCAGATAATCGGTGCCTAGTTGGCTGTTGAGCCATTAACTATAAAATAAAAAGTATAATTCCAAAATTTTTAGAGCAGAGAAGGTAAAGCAGAGATTTAATAGAGATGTTCAAAGTTATGGAGGATTTTGAGAGAAACTGTTTCAACTGGCAGGAGGCTCAGTAACCAGAGGATCCAGATTTAAGGTAATTTGGAAAATAGCCAGAGGGGAGATGAGAAGAGTTTTTTTACGCAGCGCGTTGTTGTCGTCTAGAATGTACTGCCTGAAAGGGTGCTGGAAGCAGATTCAATAGCAACTTTCTAAAAGGAATTGGTTAAATACTTGAAGGGGGAAAACTTGCACAAGCTATGGGCAAAGAACAGGGGAGTGGTACTAATTGGATAGCTCTTTGAAAGAACCAGCACAAAAACGATGGGTCAAATGGCGGCCTCCTGTGCTGTATGATTGTAGAATTATCAACTAATAGAGAAAAAAAGGACTTGCACTGATATAGTGCCTTTCATGACCATCGGACATCTGAGTTTTACAGCCAATGAAGTACTTTTGGAGTGTAGCCACTGTTGTAATGTAGCAAATGCGGCAGACAATTTGTGCACAGCAAACTCCCACAAACAGCAATGTGATAATGACCATATAACCTGTTTTTATTATGTTGATTGAGGGATAAATATTGGCCAGGACACCAGGGTCACTCCCCTGCTCTTCTTCAAAATAGTGGCATGGGATCTTTTGCATCCATCTGAGAGAGCAGACAGGGTCTGGAGTGTCAGCCTAGATTTATGTGCTCAAATTCCTGGAGTGGGACTTGAACCCACAACCTTCTGACACTGAGCCGCAGCTGACAATGTTAGATATGTAAACGTACTTGCACTTCTCAACCATTTTAAAGAGACTAAGCAATAACTGCAAGATGTTTTTTCTCCCAGTACCTGCATCAGACAAAGAGCTGTACTTGTTGCCTCGTTAGTGCTCCTGTCATTCTGAGGCCTTCACTTGGAGGTACTGCAGTAATATTACCTCTTCATAATGCATCATTTGCAGCTGCACCACATAAGCTTGGGCCCAATTTTGACCATGACTTGCTCTAATTTATTTGGAGTAAGTTGGTTTTTCTGGCGTAAGTTTATAAAATGCCATTTTCCCCAATAAACTTGCTCCAGAATAACTCGGGTAGGTACGATTTTTTTTTTAATTGAGTGTTTTTTTCCAAAAGAGGGTGTTCAGACACTTAAGCCAGTTTTGGCCATTTATGCCACTAAAACTTACTCCAAATCGACTTAGGTCAGCATATGTGGCCAGCTTTGAAAAACGTTGCGGGCAATGAAGAAAGCAGTGCACATTAGTACATTGGCGGGCATTCGGCCTGGGGTAGGGCGAGAAGTGAACCGGAGAGGACCTGAAACTAAACAACCAAACCAAACATTGCAAGGTAAAGCTCAAACAATTAAAATACTAATAGAAATCAAGTAAATCCTATCTTAATCTTTAAAGTTGGCCAAGGAAGGCAGCGGGCCGGCCTGTGCATGAGGCCATTCGGCCTGGGATAGGGGAGGCAAGACGAGCACCGGAAGTCCATTTGTCCAGGGCTAGGGGCGGCTGCAAATGAAAAGGTGGGGGGGTGGGGTGTGCGGAAGCAGAGCAACAGAACGTGGCATCGGTGGGGGGGTGGGGCGGGACGGGGGCGGCGGGAGGTCACAAGCCCGAAGGGGGGAGAGAGGAGATGACAAAGGACCTTTGGGTATGGTCCATCTGAAGAGAGAGCGAGAGAACTGCAAACCTGTGCTGTGCTGCCTGCTTTGACCACCTTTGAAAGTTTAACTTTAAGTATGGGGGCAATACTCTCAATGCCATATCTTGTGCGAACGTTCTGCATCATTGTGCCACATTAGGAGACAATTGATTAGAGCTTATTACATCAGGAACACCAGAGCCCGTAGGCTGCTGGGCAGGAGGGCTTACCCACCTCGGCAGTTTCGATTACCTGCACCTGAGTGATGCAGTGAGAGTCGGGAGGCTGCGTTTCCGCACAGAAGTTGTCCGTGAGATCTATGACTTGCTGAGACCAGACCTACAGGTGAGAAGCGGCAGGTGGACTGTACTTTCCTTCTATGCCTCCGAATCATTTCAATCTACAACTAGAGATGTGTGCGCCATCTCTCAACATGCAATACATGTCTCCATTCACCAGGTCACGGCTGCACTGTATGCGAGGAGGAATGACTTCATCAAGTTCCCAATGACCGCCCAAGCAATGTATGAGTGGGCTGTTGGGTTCTCAAGGATTCCCAAAGGTACAGGGCTGCATTGATTGTACCCACATCACCTTGCGAGCACCTTTTGGAGGATGCCGAGATGTGCAGGAATAGAAAAGGCTTCCATTCCATTAATGTGCAGCTCGTGTGTGACGATATGCATCACATCACTTCATGTCAATCGATGCAAGATACCCTGGCAGCACCTATGATGTGTTATATCTGAAATGTTTGAGCAGCAGCCAGAAGGGAAGAACTGACTACTGGGAGACAAAGGGTATGGCCCCACCATCTGGCTCATGACGCTACACACAACCCAGATGGAAGCTGACTGTGAATACAATATGTCGCACATTGCGACGCGCAGCATCATAGAGAGGACCATTGGCATGTTGAAACCGCATTTCTGATGCCTGGACCATTCAGGAGGCTACTTGCAATACTCCCCTGAGATTGTCGGTCAGTTCACTGTGTGCTGCATGCTGCATAACTTAGTCATCATGCGGCAGCAGCATCTGGTAGTGGAAGACGACCCACCTGAAGTGAGAGTGGCTGATGATGATGTGGGAGATGCAGGTGGCGAGCAGGAGGATGATGAGGATGAGGAAACCATGCCTGAGGTCGGAGCAGGACATTGGAGGAGGACGGGCCATTGTGCCCCCTTAACGATTGCTCGAGCCTTGCGCCAGCAACTCATCCGTGAATGCTTTGCTGATGGCTGAGGGCTCAACGACAACTATTCTGCATGGACATGTTTATTTTTTGGAGCTGTTCCTAATCTTGTGTTGTGTTCGTACTTAACTTTAGTGTACACTGGTTTCTGCACAAGGTTATTGCTCCGCCCCCCCCCACTGCACTATATACGCCGCGCTCGGACACGGAAGACTCGGCAGAGCGGCCAGGATGGGGCCACTTTTTTTTCGCCGCCATTTCTAGCGCACAAAGTCAGAGCATCTGCGGTAAGTGGTGCCGATAAAAGGGGTTGGGGAAAATTGGGCTCGAGTCCTCTCTGATATTCTGTTGTCTCTCGCCCTAGAGTGTCTGACTCAATTCACTGAACCCCAAGGTAGCCTAATTTTTGCCAGAGCTGCCCATTGCCAAGTAGGAACACAACAGGAATTAAATTAACACGGATATAGCCTAGACAGGATATTACTTCTCTTCTAATCATACTTACAATCTCCAAGTACTATAATTACAGTAAGTTAAGTTGAAGTTACAGCTGTGGTTTTGTCATTGTTTAAAACCTGAACTATCTTGTTCTTGGTTTATGTATCTCAATATTTGGAATTCAACAATGGTACATGGCAGTAGAAACTGCACTCCAAGATTGTCAAATTATTTCAAAAGCAAAATACTGTGGATGCTGGAATCGAGAATAAAATCAGAAAATGCTGGAAATCTCAGCATGTCAGGCAGCATCTGTGAAGAGGAAGCAGAGTTAATGTTTCAGGTTGACAACCCTTCGACAGAACTGGAGTGTTCGGAAAGAATACATTCTTAACGAGCATTGAAAGGGGGAGGGAGAAGAAAGAACAAAAGGGAAGGGGTGTGATAGGGTAGAAAGCAGGAGAGATTAGAGAAACACGAGATGATGGGCCAAATTGAAATGGTCATATTGGAAAAACATTATTCAAGATACGGTGTGAATGGCGGAATAATGATCAGCTGCCAAAGACAATAAGAAAAAAACAGGCTCGTGGGGTGGGGTGGAGAAAGGGAGCCAAAGATTGGCAGGGGTTACACTCTGAAATTGTTGAACTCCATGTTGAGTCCAGAAGGCTGTAAAGTGCCTAAATGAAAGATGAGGCGCTGTTCCTCGAGCTTCGTTGGAACAGTGTTTGGGACCGAGGGCACGGAGATCAGGGTGGGAGTGGAGTGGAGTGGAGAATTAAAGGACAGGCGACCGGAAGCTCGGGGTCACACGAGCAGACTGAACGGAGGTGCTCCACAAAGCGGTCAACCAATCTACGCTTGGTCTCCCCAATGTACAGGAGACCACGTCATGAGCAGTGAATACAGTATACTAAATTGAAAGAAGTACAAGTAAATCGCTGTTTCACCTGGAAGGAGTATTTGGGGCCCTGGATAGTGGGAAAGGAGGAGGTAAAAGGGCAGATGTTGCATCTCCTGCGCTTACACGGACAAGTGCTGGGGGTGACTTCAGAATGGATCAGGGTGAAATAATTGTGTCATGATTTCAGTGGTAGTGTATTGCAAAGAAATTACTTTTTTTTAATGGATGTGATGTATGTAGCACTCAAATCACTGACTCCACGCAGTCTGGTGTTGTAGTAACTGCTGTGACCTTAGTCCTTTATTGTATAACTCCGGAGTGCCCCTCAGGTGTGGTGGGCAGCCTTTTACACTCTGTCTTGCAGGTACTTTCGGGTCTCCCACCACAATGCCCCTTGTGGCGCACGATTGTAACGATACATTTAATGTCCACGGACAATACATAAAATCTCACCCCGACACCCCCCCCCCCCCCCCACCCCACCCCCCAGTTCCAAAAGCAAATTGCTGGTAACCTCGGCCTTGTTCGTCCTGGTTGATTTGAGAGTGAGAATCAATGACCATCCACTTCCCTCTTTCTCTCTCTTTCTCCACCCCCCCCCCCGCCCCATGTAGAGATTATGCTTGCGATCCTGTGCAAGCATGTGGTATTTGCAGTCCTTACATGGGTGATACAAGTACACAAACACAATCTCCAGCAGAAAGCAAGTACACATAGACAGTACATTTGTACAATACATATAGATGCGTTGAAGAGTTACATCAAAAGGTTGCAGGTACACTGAACAGTTATTAGATCCTAGCTCCTCTGCGTGTGGTGGTGGCATACTGCCCCTTTTTGCCCGAGGTAATGGGTCACGCTGAGACAGGGTATTGCAACTAGTGTGTTGCCTCTGTTCTCGGAAAATAGTTGCCTTTGTGGCTTGTCTGCAGCTGCTGAACAATTGCATAAATCACACAAAATCAGAAATCGCATTCATCCATTCGTCATGTTCGTCACAGATGCATTAACCCTTTTAACTGTGCATTGTGATATTAACTCTCTTCACCAATCATACCAATCATATCAATCATTTTAATCACCATAATCATTTTAGCATCAAAATGTTAACTCGTCATGAATCACGTCATCATACAAATCACAGTAATCATTTTGACTCATTCTTGCCCTTACAAAAGTCTCTGCGGGGACTGCCAACGGTGTAAGGCCCCTTTAAGACTCCCGGGTACATTTCCCTTTTAAGACTCCATTTTGTTATTCCCATGAGGTTTCTACTGGGCACCGCCATTTTAGGTGCTCTGCTGGTGCCTGCCTGCGCCTCTCTGCAGAACTCTGCTGCCACGAGGCTCGCCGCCATCTTGAACTCGCTGCGCTGCTGCCTGCTCTCTCTCTCTCTCTCTCTCTCTCTCTCTCTCTCTCTCTCTCTCTCTCTCTCTCTCTCTCTCTCTCTCTCTCTCTCTCTCTCTCTCTCTCTCTCTCTCTCTCTCTCTCACATCCACTCTGCCAAGAACAGGTATCAGTTCTGTACAGTCCTGTCCCCTCATTACAGATTCACACGAGGCATGCAGTGAAGTCAAGGTCACTCTGGACCTGCACCTTTATTTCACAGCTCTGGAATGCTGCACTTGCCTGAGACCTGTCCTTATATACTTGTCTCTTGCAAGTGCACCCCTGGTGGTAAGGTATGCTGGTGGTTACAGGTCATATCTTATTAGTCATTTATAGCATGTTAGGATACAGTTATATATAATCATGTAAGATACATGACATCACCCTCCCCCAAGGTCTTATTGTCTTTATAGGTTCAGTCTCTCAGGTGGTCTACGCTCTCGCGTGGAGCGTCTGTGTTGTGGTTCAGTTGTTTGCCTTGGTGTCTGTTTTTCTTTGGGTGTGGTTGCTGGTATCTCACCTGGGCTGTCTGTTTTGATTGGTGTGATTGTTGTTGACTCGCCTGGGCTGTTTGTTGGGATTGCTCTTTCCTCAGGTTGTTCCCTCTGTCTGTCCACCAGGTGTGGTGCGAGTTCCACATTGTAGTCTGCCTCTGGTTCCGCAGTGTTGTTGGTAAATCTGCTTTTGACTTGGTCTACATGCCTCCGGCAGGTTTTGCCATTGTCCATTTGTACTACCAGTAGCCTGTTCCTTCCTTGTCCATTACTGTCCCTGCAAGCCATTTGGGACCCCTGCCATAGTTTAGTACAAACACTTTGTCCCCTATCTCATTCCATCTCCCCCTCGAATTTCTGTCATGGTACTCAGTCAGCTTACGGCGCTTTGCCTCAACGATTTCGTGCATGTCTGGGAGGATTAATGAGAGCCTTGTTTTTAAAGTCCTTTTCATCAACAGTTGCACGGGGGGGGGATCCCAGTCAATGAGTGCGGACGAGAGCTGTATGCCAGCAGCAGTCGCGACAGGCAACCCTGCAGCGTTGGACCTTGGATTTTAAGCATGCCTTATTTAATGATTTGCACTGCTCTCTAAAGCTGGCCGTTGGAGGCCGGCTTGAACGGTGCCGTCTTGACGTGATTTATGCCGTGGTCAATTATAAAGTTTTGGAATTCTGCGCTGGTGAAGCACGGACCATTGTCACTGACTAATATGTCAGGGATTCCGTGCGTTCTAAACATGGTTGCGAGGCTCTCCACAGTGGTGGAGGTTGTGCTCGAGTTTAAAATGGTGCATTAGATCCACTTTGAAAATGCATCTACAACTACGAAGAACATTTTGCCCATGAATGGGCCCGCATGGTCTACGTGCAGCCACGACCACGGTTTGGTAGGCCAGGGGCTCAGTGGAGTCTCCCTGGGGGCATTGCTGAGTAAGGCACAAATGGTGCACCTTCGGATGCAGAGCTCCAAGTCCGCGTCAATACCAGGCCACCAGACATGGGATCTGGCTATGGCCTTCATGAGAACGATCCCTGGGTGCTTGCGGTGGAGCTCCCGGACAAATGCCTCTCTGCCTCACAGAGGCATGACTACTCGGCTGCCCCACATCAGGCAGTCTGCTTGTAGTGATAGCTCATGCATGCGCCTGTGAAAGGGTTTTAATTCCGAGCCTCTGCCCAGTCACCGGTTAGGACACATCTTTTTACTAAGGATAACGTGGGGTCGCTGGCCGTCCAGGCTCTGATTTGGCGAGCCGTCATGGGCGAACCTGTGGACTCAAAGGCATTGATTGCCATGACTATCTCACAGTCCTGTTCGTCAGACCCTTCCATGGCCGCCAGGGGTAGCCTGCTGAGCGCGTTGGCACAGTTGTCTGTGCCTTATGGTATAGTCGTAGGACGCCAGCATTGAGTGCCCACCGTTGAATTCGCGCCGAGGCGTTGGCGTTTATTGCTCTCGGATAGGTGGGACGTGAGGAGCTTGTGGTCAGTTTCTAATGCAAACTTGGCCCCGAAAAAGTATTGGTGCATCTTTTTGACACCGTACACGCACGCGAGCGCCTCCTTCTCGACCATTCCGTACCTGCACTCCGCCCGCGAAAGTGACCTGGAGGCATAAGCTATGGGTTGTAATTTGCCCGCACTATTGACATGTTGCAAAACGCACCCGACCCCATACGCTGACGCATCACATGTGAGAACTAGCTTTTTACCTGGGTCAAAGAAAGTCAAGACACTGTTTGAACACAGAAGGTTGTGTGCCTTATTGAAGGCGCGTTCCTGGGCGTCCCCCCAAAACCAATTGCACTCCTTCCTGAGTAGCACGTGAAGAGACTCCAGCAGCATGCTTAAGTTCTGCATAAAGTTCCCAAAGTAATTGAGTAGCCCGAGAAAGGCATGCAGTTCTGAGACATTTCGGGGCCTGGGTGCCAGGCGAATTGCTTCTGTTTTGGACTCTGTTAGGTGGATTCCATCAGCGGCAATCCTACTGCCCAAAAATTCAACCTCTGGTGCGAGAAACAGGGACTTGGATTTCTTGACTCGTAGGCCTACCCGATCCAACCGCTTTCGTACTTCCTCCAAATTATGGAGATGGGAGTCGGTATCCCTGCCTGTGATAAGTATGTCGTCTTGAAATACAACCGTTCCCAGGATGGACTTGAGCAGACTCTCCATGTTGCGCTGGAATATGGCAGCTGCCGACCTGATGCCGAATGGGCATCGATTGTACATGAAAAGGCCTCGATGTGTGTTGATGGTGTTGAGTAGTTTGGATTCCTCGGTCAATTCTTGCGTCATATACGCAGATGTGAGGTCTAATTTTGAGAAGTTTCCTTCCAGCCAATGTGGCAAATAATTCCTCCGCTCTGGGCAGCGGGTACTGGTCCTGTAGGGAGACTCTGTTTATGGTAGATTTGTAGTCCCCACAGATTCGTACGGATCCATTAGGCTTCATGGCTGGGACGATGGGACATGCCCAGTCGCTAAATTCCACAGGTGATATAATGCCTTCCCGCCGAAGCCTGTCTAGTGCGTGTTCAATCTTTTCCCTCATCACATAGGGTACAGCTCTGCCCTTGTGATGGACCGGTCTAGCATCCTGTGTGATGTAGATTTTGACTTTAGCCCATTTGAAGGTGCCCACACCTGGCTGAAAGAGATGTTCAAATCGACTTATAACTTTTGAGCAGGAGGCCAATTCCTCTAATGACATGGCATGGACATCATCCCATTTCCAGTTTAGTTTTGCCAGCCAGCTTCTCCCCAGCAGTGCTGGGGGGTCTCCGGGGACAATCCACAGGAGAAGTCGGTTCACTGTCCCTTTGTGTGTGACTGAGAGCATGGCGCTGCCGAGGACTGGTACGATTTCTTTGGTATAGGTCCTTAGTTTGGTGTCGACCCTTGTGAGTTTTGGTCTGTCTCTTTTATGCGGCCACAGTTGTTCAAATTGTTGAGCGCCCATGAGAGATTGACTCACTCCCGTATCCAGCTCCATGTTGACAGATATCCCATTGAGTAGGACCCTCATCATTATAGGAGGCATCCTGTTGTCGGAGCAGCGGCCATTGATCATGTTGACCCGCTGTACATCGGTGTCCCGGGTACTGTCCCTACCATCTTCTGGTCCGCTTTCCGACCCATCCGATTCGTATACCAGCCGAGCTGCCGTTTTTTTGCACATGCGGGCCAAATGCCCTGTATATTCACAATTTCTGCAAACAGCCTGCTGAAATCGACATCCCCTTGACGAGTGCCCACCCCCACACCTCCAGCACAGACCTGTTCCATTGTTCAAAGTGTTTCCAAAGAATGAGCTGCGTTTGGCTGATCTCTCTTGAGCTTCTCTCAGTTTGTAGTTGATTGCTCGCATTGTGGGTTGATGAGGTGTGAACGGCCGTTCCTGTGGCCCTTGATGGCTTCTGCCTGCTGTCGAGAGCCTGTTCTCCCGGTTTTGTCTGTGTGTGGGGGTAGCAGCTTGTTTAGTGCTGTGAACAACTTCTTCCGATATTTTGTTAGTTGTTGTACCTGCATTGTAAATCAACCTCGTTTCTTCTTTCCCTACCGATAATGTCTGCAACCAGTGCTGCTGCCTCTCAGGTCAGGTTCTTGGTCTCTATGAGCTTTCGGAATATGCCTGCGAGGCCTATTCCTTCAATGAAAAAGTGTCTCAGCATTTCTCTCCTCAGTTCATTGAAGAACTCATATAAACTAGCCAACCTCCGAAGTTCCGCCACGAAGTCGGGTATGCTCTGGCCCACACAGCGTCTGTAGTTGTAGAACCTGTGTCTGGCCATGTGTAGGCTGCTCGCTGGCTTCAGGTGGTCTCTTACCATTGTGCTCAATTCTTCAAACGACTTGCTTGCTGGTTTCTCGGGTGCCAACAGATCCTTCATTAAAGCGTATGTTTTCGAGCCACAGCTGGTCAAGAGATGGGCTCTTCTCTTGTCTGCCTTATCGTCGCCTAACCAGTCTTAGGCTCCAGCAAAGCTTTGTAACCATCTATAAAGTCCTCCCAATTGTCTCCCGCATTGTACTTTTCATCTGATCCGTTGTTCGCCATTCTGTGGATTCTGTAATCCCGTAACACGTAGCCACTGTAAAGTCCTGTCCCCTCAGTACAGATTCACACGAGGCATGTAGTGAAGTCAAGGTCACTCAGGACCTGCACCTTTATTTCACAGCTCTGGAATGCTGTACTTGCCTGAGACCTGTGCTTATATACCTGTCTCTTGCAAGTGCACCCCTGGTGGTAAGGTATGCTGGTGGTTACAGATCATATCTTATTACAGTCAGGTATAGCATGTTAGGATACAGTTATATATAATGTAAGATACATGACAAGTTCCTTGGTGTAGGTGCGCAGCTTCGCCGTGACCGGGACCAGCTTTCATTGTGCAGCTGGTTTGATCCACAGTTTATCAAAAGTTTCCTGACTCATCAGCGACTGACCCGACCCCGTGTCCACTTCCATACTCACTGGGACTCCATTAATCTTGACTTCCATAATCACTGGGGCCGAATCGTCGGTGCACGTATACAGTCCAAGCACATCATCATCTTCTACCTGGGGCTGGGATGCCCGTCGAGCCAAACCGCAATGCTCCTCGCTGGACAGCAGATAATCTACCATCTCCTCAGCCACATAGTGAGTCGTGTTTCTTTTGCACATACGCTGAAGGTGGCCTTTTGTGTGGCAGGTATTGCACGTATACTCCGCAAACCTGCACCGGTGAGCCCCATGGCTTCCTCCGTAGCACCAGCATGGAACTACTTGATTAGCCCCCCTCGCCAGACTGAGTTCCAGGGCCCTGAGGTCTGTTCTCTCTGCCCTGAGCAGAGCCACGTTTTGCAGTTTTGTCCGTGACGGGTGCTATCCTGTGAATAGTACCTGCCGGGTTCGAGGCCGTGTGGATCATCTGCTTGGTGCTGCAAGTCGAGGTCATAAATGCCCGGCTGATGTTGATGGCTTGCTGCAGGCTGACTGTAGGTTCAGTAGATAGCACCCTCATGGCAAATCCCCATAACAAAGACGCCTCGCAATGCCTCATTAAGGTGTGTGCCAAAATCGCATGGCGCCGCAAGTCTCCTGATGTCCGCAGCTTATTTTGTGACATCCTGGCACTCAGGTCTGCAGTGCTGGTAAAATTTGTGCCTGGCAGTGTGGATGCTCTCCTTTGGTTTCGTCATCACCAATTTGTGATGTATGTAGCACTCAAATCACTGACTCCACACAATCTGGTGTTGTAGTAACTGCTGTGAACTTGGTCCTTTATTGTGTAACTTCAGAGTGCCCCTCAGGTGTGGTGGGCAGCCTTTTATACTCTGACTCGCAGGTACTTTTGGGTCTCCCACCACAGTGCCCCTTGTGGTGCACCATTGTAACTGTACATTTAATGTACATGGACAATACATAACAATGGACTTCTGCCTTTTCAATCGAGCAGTAACCCATGTGGAATGTCAACATGTATTCAGAAACATCAATCTCATTTAAGTGCATTTCCCTTAAAATTCTTTCAATCATAGCATTGGAAAAAGTGCATATTTACTTCCTAAATTATTTCTTCTGTGGCTAACAAAGGGTTTGTTTATCTCTGTATTGAGAGTGCAGTCTCAACTTGTTCAAATGCAATAAAATTGCAAAGTGATCGCAGAATAACCGCTTACGAAGGCATCACAGCATCCGCGATTGCTCTCGGCCAGGATGACCAGCTTTATTAGTTATTCCAATTTGAACTGAACTCTGCAACTTTCCACCTCCTGGCTTGATGCATGTTTGGCTTTCTCTTCTCTCTATTTTTAGCTCCTTAATAAGTTACTCTATCGTACCTGGTGGTATAAGGTTGACCGAATGTAAGGCTGCAAACTTTCTTAATCAGCATTGCCATTTCTGTCCTGTTGAGGTGTCTCTGTCTGTGTCTGTTATCTGTAGTTTTGCTCTTGGTGAGTCAAAGCCATGCTATTTTATAATGATAGGATCAATTATATCCGGAAACACCCCATTATTGTGCAGTTGATCTTCTTTAGTATTGCTTACATGCAAAACAAAAAAATAATTACATTTTCTATCAGTGTGTGACTGTGATGAGTTTGACAAGGCAGGAACACAGTATAGCGTTGCTTTGGGGAGGTCAGCGGCAGATGAGAATGGTGACGTGACGTTTCAAGTTGGGCAAGACCAAGCTGCGAAGGATTTGGGTTGTGGGGCAAGGCAGCAGCAGGTAGGAGGTCAAGGGCTCTGAGCCGCACTATGATCACATTCTAGTGTTCATCAGGAACATAGACATCCGAGTTGGTGCAAAGTTTGAGGTCCAGACCCCTGACTCGGGCATGCAGTCAGCAAATGTAGTAACTGTGGCTTCAGGCCAGGACATGAATTGATGGCACTGGAAGCCTCTTGAGGGCCGCATTTGCCTGGGCTAGCTCCCACGCCAATATTGCCAGATCCTGATGTGTGCTTAAATGCTGCCAGACCCTGGGACCTTCCTCCACAATGCTACTAGCCCTGTTAGCATCCGGCCTCAGTAGGTCCAGACACTGGATCAGGCTCTTCTCTTTGCATCTAGGGAGCATGTCAGAAATATTAAAAAACCTCTAAGTATTTAAATAATGGTACAATGCCTATTTGAAATTGCCCTGTCCTGGCACCTGACTCGCCCCATGCTAAACTCGCTTAGCAAGGACCTTATAGCTGCGGTAGAGAATATCACTATGTGCAGGTTAGTTGCTGGTTTATCCTTTTAAGGATACTGGTTAACTTCTGCATGTTTGTGGTCTATTTTCTGTCTTCTGAAACTGATTTCTGAGAAGTTTTTGCTGCTTTCAAAACCACTTACTGCAGTCTTGGTTGGATGGGAATGGCTGCTTTTGGGGCTGGAAGCAGAGCGAGAGTAGCTGAGGGAGCAGCAGCATGTACGAGCGAGGGGACACTGCACAGGAGATAGCACCCACAACGGGGTCTTTAGGGAGGGCTTTGCATACTTCAATTTCACCAAGGCGCAATGTAGGTTCGACACCTTCATTTCACCAAGGAGGCTGTCACCTACAGCCATGACTCGAGCCTCAAACTATGGCATGGACAGCACTGCCTGTTGCTGTAAAGGTCACTCGGGCTTGTGACCTTTATGCCAGGTAGCAGCGGGTTACATTAGTGACAATTCCCAGTTTGCTGTTCAGCAAGTTGTTCAAAACTCTGTCAGGAGGAATATCTACGTCTCTTTCCTGGTGGAGCTGGAGGAGAGATCACTAGGCTTTGCCTGTATTGAAGGCTTCCCCCAAGGTCCAAGGTGCCATAGATTGCACCAACAATGCCTCGCCATCGGCACCTTTCCGAGTAGAAAGGGGTCCAACTCCCTCAACGACCAACTTGTTTGCTTCCAAAAGCAACGCATTATGCAGGCCCGTGACTGGTTTCCTTGTCGCAGTTATGATTCATTCATTCCTGCACTGGTCCTCTGTGCTGCCTTTGTTCCAAGTAGGTCATCAGTCACATGCTGGCTACTGGGCAACAATGGCTATCCCTCTTGGACATGGCTTACGACTCATGTCAAGTACCCAGGCACGGCTGCAGAGCTAACCCACAATATGAGCCATGCCGTCACCAGAATATAATTGAACAGACCGTCTATGTGCTCAAGCAACACCTCCACTGCCTGGACTATTTGGGAGTTCGGCAGTACAGTCCTGACCATGTATGCAGACTTGTGATCATGTGCTGCATAACTTTGCCATAATGAGGGACCAGCCCTTACTGGGCAGCAAGGAGTACAGCAACAGGAGGAGGAGGAAGAGCAGCATTGATCATAAGCGTCCCTAGCTGCTAGAGCTCTGAGGAACTCCTCCAAGAGTGCTTCCTGTGAGCCATTCCTCCCATGCCCAATATACTAAAAATCCCACAATCCTCCTTACCACCACACTTACTACCACCATCCAACTGCCTGCCTTCATGGGCTTGTCCTCATTTCAATACAAATATTAACACCACCCCCAAATCCACAACAAAAAATAAATAAATCCAATAATTCAATTTCACCTGTGTATAATATTTAACAGGAATAATTAAGAATGGCCCTTGTGCAACCCTGTAGTGTCTCTTGTGTGCTCCTTTACCTATCCTGGTGCTCCTCCTGAGTGTTTCCTCAGTGGCTGCAGCTTAGGAGGTAGAAGGCTGCTGAGCATCCATTGAGGACATTTCAGCTGGCTGTGCAGGGTGATTTTGAGGAGTTGTGGGCTGTGAGGGGCTGGTTGCAGACTGCAACATTTTGTTGTCGGCCGGGGAATTCCAGCTCAGCTGGCTGTGGCACCAACAAGGCACTGGCAGAGCGGGTGGTGAGAACATAACATCACAACACGCCATACAGCCCCTTGAACCTGCTCCGCCATTCAATTAGATCATGGCTGATCTGATCATGGACTCAGCTCCATATCCCTGCCCACTCCCCAAAACCCCTTATCCTCTTATCGTTTAAGAAACTGTCTATTTCTGTCTTTAAATTTATTCAATGTCCCAGTTTCCACAGCTCTCTGAGGCACAGATTTACAACCCTCATCTCAGTTTTAAATGTACGGCCCCTTATTCTAAGATGATGCCCCTTAGTTCTAATCTCCCCCATCAGTGGAAACATCCTCTCTGCATCCACCTTGTCGAGCCCCCTCATAATCTTATACGTTTCAATACGATCACCTCTCATTCTTCTGAATTCCAATGAGAAGAGGCCCAAACTACTCAACCTTTCCTCATAAGTCAGCCCCCTCATTCCTGGAATCAACCTAGTGAACCTTCTCTGAACTGCCTCCAAGGCAAGTATATCCTTTCATAAATATGGAAACTGTCATGTATCTCACATTACTGTATATAACTATCTTACCATGCTATACATGACTGTAATTGGATATGACCTGTAACAATAGGCATACCTTACCACCAGGGGTGCACTTGCAGGAGACACTCCATACCTGTCCCACTGAGTTATCTCAAGGGAGGTCTCAGGCAAGTGCAGCACTGGAGAGCTGGAATTAAAGGTGCAGGTCCTGAGTGACCTTGACTTCAGCATGTGCCTCGTGTAAGCCAGTACATTAGAGTCAGGACTTAACAGAAACCAAAACTGCACGCAGTATTCCAGCTGTGGCCTCACCAATACCCTGTATAACTGCAGCAAAACTTCCCTGCTTTTATACTCCATCCCCTTTGCAATAAAGGCCAAGATTCCATTGGCTTTCCTGATCACTTGCTTTACCTGCATCCTATCCTTTTGTGTTTCATGCACAAGTACCCCCAGGTCCCACTGTACTGCAGCACATTGCAATCTTTCTCCATTTAAATAATAACTTGCTCTTTGATTTTTTTTTCTGCCAAAGTGCATGAGTTCACACTTTCCAACATTATACTCCATCTGCCAAATTTTTGCCCGCTCACTTAGCCAGTCTGTCCTTTTGCAGATTTTTTGTGTCCTCTTCACGCATTGCTTTTCCTCCCATCTTTGTATCATCAGCAAACTTGGCTACTTTACACTCAGTCCCTTCTTCCAAGTCATGAATATAGATTGTAAATAGTTGGGGTCACTGCGGCACCCCACTAGTTACTGATTGCCAACCAGAGAATGAACCATTTATCCTGTTTTATCTCTGTTTTCTGTTAGTTAACCAGTCCTCTATCCATGCTAATATATTACCCCCAACCCTATGAACTTTTATCTTGTGCTGTCATCTTGAGAGAGGTGCCTCTGTCATGGACTTGGGACTGCACCTCTGCACTCCCAGGGCTCTCCATGAGAACAAACTGCAGGAGTGATGTGAACTACTGGAAGCCCTGTCAACATTGACCCAAGAGGCAAAATGGCAGCCATCTGAGCTTCCATGGCAACAGTGTGAGCTGCCATGGAAGCTGTCAGCTGTCCTTAGAGGCTCCACTCTAGTGGGGACCACTACTGTTGTATATTCAGTACAACTATCAAACACACACAAGCTGTAAGATGGCTGCTAACATCAGGAACCGATTCAGGTGACCTGTTCTCTCATTGTTGTAAACAGCACTGGCTGCAGTGCCACAATAGTCCACCAGATGGAGCGATATATATATTACACTTCTCCCTCCTTAATGAAGAAGTAATTATAACAACTAATCATCATTCATACATAAGAGATGGATCTATTTTGCCATATTTACAGATCAAGCTTAACCACGTTTTCTATTTCGAAGAGGATACCTTTGCTCTCGAACAGACCTTCCAAACATGGTGTCGAACTTGGAATCATTCGAGGATGATTCTGAGTAAAGTTTTCCTCCAAGGGATGCCCTTGATTTCCATTTGAACACTCTCTAACTTCAGACTGTTTGTCTGCCTGACTCGGACTTAAATTCTGACTTTCTCTTGGATTTGTTTCCAGTACATTTGATGTAGAATATGCTACTGGTACTTTACTTGCATCAAAACTATCTGATGAGTCAGAATTAATTGAATCAGTCCCACCTTCAACTACTTTCACGTCTGTAGGTAAAATATGATCAATGTGAACAAACCTAACCTATCCATGATCAAACATCTTGACCAAATATGTGTGAGGACCACAAATTTTCACCACTCTTCCTGGTGTCCACTCCTGCACCCCATATGATGCAATCTTTATCGACTGATAATTTATTCCTACGAATGAAGAATAGATGAATATCTTTGTCTGTTACCTGATTTGGCCAGCCATTTGCAATATAATCATACACCTTTAACATAACTGGGTCACGTTTGGTTGCTCTATGAATCTCTTCAGCTGTGACTGGCAGTTCATCAATGTATGAAAAATAGAATACTACTTCCCTATTGGGTGTAATTTGTGATGGGGATGGCAACCTCGACATAGCATCAGCATTACTGTGATCAGCTGATCGTCTGTATTTAATATCATATGTATATGCTAACAAAACCAAAGCCCATCTCTGCATTCAGGCTGCAGCTAATGTTGGAACTGGGGACCTTGGATGGAGGATTGCTGTCAGGGGCTTATGGTCTGTAATAATGGTGTTATGCTCCTCCTGTACAATGTGGGAAATCAGGGATGCCTCCGGTGTCCCTGACGACTACATGTGCGGGAAGTGTATCCATCTCCAGCTCCTGACGGACCACGTTGTGGAATTGGAGCTGAAGGTGGAGTCACTCTGGAGCATCCACGATGCTGAGAATGACGTGGATAGCACGTTTAGTGAGTTGGTCTTATTGCAGGTAAAGGGTCCACAGCCAGATAGGGAATGGAAGACCAACAGGAAGAGCAGTGCAAGGAAGGTAGTGCAGGGATCCCCTGCGGTCATCCCCCTGCAAAATAGATACACTGCTTTGAGTACTGTTGAGGGGGATGACTCATCAGGGGGGAGCAGCAGCAGCCAAGTTCATGGCACCGTGGCTGGCTCTGCTGCACAGGAGGGCAGGAAAAAGAGTGGGAGAGCGATAGCGATAGGGGATTCAATTGTAAGGGGAATAGATATTTCTGCAGCCGCAACCGAGACGCCAGGATGGTATGTTGCCTCCCTGGTGCAAGGGTCAAGGATGTCTCGGAGCGGGTGAAGGACATCCTGAAAAGGGCGGGTGAACAGCCAGTTGTCATGGTACACATTGGTACCAATGATATCGGTAAAAAACGAGATGAGGTCCGACGAGATGAGTTTAAGGAGCTAGGAGCTAAATTTAAAAAGTAGGACCTCAAAAGTAGTAATCTCGGGATTGCTACCAGTACCACGTGCTAGTCAGTGTAGGAATCGCAGGATAGCTCAGATGAATACGTGGCTTGAGCAGTGGTGCAGCAGGGAGGGATTCAAATTCCTGGGACATTGGAACCGGTTCTGGGGGAGGTGGGACCAGTACAAACCGGACGGTCTGCACCTAGGCAGGACTGGAACCAATGTCCGAGGAGGAGTGTTTGCTAGTGCTGTTGGGGAGGAGTTAAACTAATACTAAACTAAACTAAATGGCAGGGGGATGGGAACCAATGCAGGGAGACAGAGGGGAAACAAAATGGAGACAGAAGCAAAAGACAGAAAAGAGATGAGTAAAAGTGGAGGGCAGAGAAACCCAAGGCAAAAAACGAAAAGGGCCACTTTGCAGCAAAATTCAAAAGGGTCTAAGTGTGTTAAAAAGGCAAGCCTGAAGGCTCTGTGCCTCAATGCGAGGAGTATTCGGAATAAGGTGGACGAATTAACTGTGCAGATAGCAGTTAATGGATACGATGTGGTTGGCATCACGGAGACATGGCTCCAGGGTGAACAAGGTTGGCAACTCGACATCCAAGGGTATTCAACATTTAGGAAGGATAGACAGAAAGGAAAAGGAGGCGGGGTGGCGTTGCTGGTTAAAGAGGAAATTAATGCAATTGTAAGGAAAGACATTAGCTTAGATGATGTGGAATCGGTATGGGTGGAGCTACGGAATACCAAGTGGCAGAAAACGCTCGGAGTTGTGTACAGACCTCCAAACAGTAGTAGTGATGGGGAGGGCATCAAACAGGAAATTAAGGGTGCATGCAATGAAGGTGCAGCAGTTATCATGGGTGACTTTAATATGCATCTCGATTGGGCTAACCAAACCGGAAAGAATACGGTGGAGGAGGATTTCCTGGAGTGCATAAGGGATGGTTTTCGAGACCAATATGTCAAGGAACCAACTAGGGGGGAGGCCATCTTAGACTGGGTGTTGCGTAATGAGAGAGGATTAATTAGCAATCTCGTTGTGCGAGGCCCCTTGGGGAAGAGTGACCATAATATGGTGGAATTCTGCATTAGGATGGAGAATGAAAGTTAATTTAGAGACCATGGTCCAGAACTTAAAGAAGGGAAACTTTGAAGGTCTGGCTAGGATAGATTGGCGAATGATACTTAAGGGGTTGACTGTGGATGGGCAATGGCAGACATTTAGAGACCGCATGGATGAACTACAACAATTGTACATCCCTGTCTGGCGTAAAAATAAAAAAGGGAAGGCGGCTCAACCGTGGCTATCGAGGGAAATCAGGGATAGTATTAAAGCCAAGGAAGTGGCATACAAATTGCCCAGAAATAGTGGCGAACCTGGGGACTGGGAGAAATTTAGAACACAGCAAAGGAGGACAAAGGGTTTGATTAGGGCAGGGAAAATGGAGTACGAGAGGAAGCTTGCAGGGAACATTAAAATGGACTGCAAACGCTTCGATAGAATATGTAAAGAGAAAAAGGTTAGTAAAGACAAACGTAGGTCCCCTGCAGTCAGAATCAGGGGAAGTCATAACGGGGAACAAAGAAATGGCAGACCAATTGAACAAGTACTTTGGTTCGGTATTCGCTAAGGAGGACACAAACAACCTTCCGGATATAAAAGGGGTCAGAGGGTCTCGTAAGGAGGAGGAACTGAGTGAAATCCTTATTAGTCAGGAAATTGTGTTGGGGAAATTGATGGAATTGAAGGCCGATAAATCCCCAGGGCCTGATGGTATGCATCCCAGAGTACTTAAGGAGGTGGCCTTGGAAATAGCAGATGCATTGACAGTCATTTTCCAACATTCCATAGATTCTGGTTACCCTCCACTCCATAGGAACTGATCCAATGTAACCCCGCTTTTTACAAAAGGAGGGAGAGAGAAAACAGGGAATTATAGACCGGTCTAGCCTGACATCGGTAGTGGGTAAAATGATGGAATCAATTATTAAGGATGTCATAGCAGCGCATTTCGATAAAGGTGACATGAGAGATCGAAGTCAGCATGGATTTGTGAAAGGGAGATCATGCTTGACAAATCTTCTGGAATTTTTTGAGGATGTTTCCAGTAGAGTGGACAAGGGAGAACCAGTTGATGTGTATTTGGACTTTCAGAAGGCTTTTGATAAGGTCCCACACAAGAGATTAATGTGCAAAGTTAAAGCACATGGGATTGGGTGTAGTGTGCTGATGTGGATTGAGAACTGGTTGGCAGACAGGAAGCAAAGAGTAGGAGTAAATGGGTACTTTTCAGAATGGCAGGCAATGACGAGTGGGGTACCGCAAGGTTCTGTGCTGGGGCCCCAGCTGTTTACACTGTACATTAATGATTTAGACAAGGATTAAATGTAGTATCTCCAAATTTGCGGATGACACGAAGTTGGGTGGCAGTGTGAGCTGCGAGGAGGATGCTTTGAGGCTGCAGACAGACTTGGATAGGTTAGGTGAGTGGGCAAATGCATG